>NC_133563.1:27105000-27730000 GCF_048773025.1 Camelus bactrianus
AGGCTAGAGATAATAGCATCAAATGGCTATCCAGTCCTTTGTTAAGTAAGATTTTAAAATAGATCAAGAAAAATGGAAAGGATAAAATTATTTTTAAAAACAGGTGAATTAATCCTAGAGCTCCAGAAATACACAAGTGCCAAGTAGGAAGAATTAAAAGAGACCTTGATAAACCCTCATAAAATTTCACAGACCATAGGATAAAGATAATTCCAGAGCCTCCAAGGTAGGTAAATTACTTACAAAGAAACAAAATCATACTAGACACTAGACACGATGAAGTAGGGCCCTCCAAATCCTAAGAGGAAATGAAATATGACACTGAGAACCAACATCTATTGAATTCCATGACCCCAGGAATTGTTTTAAATGTTTTGTATAAATGATCTCATTTGATGCTTTCAGCAATCCTCTGAAGTAGGTATTATTATTATTATTAAACACATTGTCAGATGAGGAAACTGAAGCAGAAGGTTAAGTGACATTCTCCAAGTGGGACTCCTGAGAGTTCTGTGTCCGGACGGACTGTCATTCAAGTGTGAGAGCAATGTAAAGATAACTCAGATATTTGTGACCTTAAAGAGTTAAAATCTCTTTAAAGATTATATGAGGACTTATTGTCAAAACAAATGAACAGACACAAACAAAACGAAAGGCATCCCAGAAAGAACGAGACATGGGATCCAAAAAATAGCTGAGTTCACGCAGCTAATGAAAAGACATCCCAGGACGACAGCTCTAGGGGAGGCTTAGAAGGTAGATAAACAAGATTATACTGGATAGCCCAGGGGAATATACACAAGATCTTACGGTAGCTCACAGAGAAAAAAAATGTGACAGTGAATATATATATATGTTCATGTATAACTGAAAAATCGTGCTCTACACTGGAATTTGACACAACATTGTAAAATGATTATAACTCAATAAAAAATGTTATATTGTTAAAAAAAAAAAGAAGAAGGTAGTTCGGTTTAGTCCAAATAGCATGACTTCAGTGACGTGACAAGTTAGGTTTGTGTTCCTTTTGTCAATAAGGAAAAGAATTACCATTAGAAGTTTCAGGCACAACAAAATTCTATACTAGCAATAACTGCCACGTGACGTGGTAAGATTTAAATCACGCATATGAAGTAAAAGAAATGAAAATCTACTGGCCTCCAACCTTTAGAGCCTTGTCCCTCAAGTCACATAAATGTGGTTACATTGGATTATATTATTCACCTTAAAGGTCAACCATATCACTGTGTTAAAAATATGTATTATTATGTAATCATAATATTGAAATGTTGTTTATTATTTTTTCAATATATACATATATACACATACAAACACACCACTGTGGATAGAAGACCAGTTTGGAAAGTCCAGTATCAAGATAGTATGAATTGCAGAGAGGGAAATAAGGAGCAAGGACAGTGTTTAAGTTAAAAATAGGCTCACAGATCCAGAGAACAAATTAGTGGTTGGGGGTTGGAGGGCAAGATACGGGAAGCAGATTAAGAGGTACGAACTACCAGATAAAAAAGGAATAAGGTACAAAGATGTAGTGTATCACATATACCAACATTCTACAGGAACTTTAAACGGAGTATAATCTATAAAAATACTGAATCACTGCATTGTACACCTGAAACTAAGAGAATATTGTAAGTCAACTATACTTCAATAAAAAGTTATTCTATAGTGAGACTTAAAAATCACAGGAACACATTGAGGAGAAGAGTTAAGTGGCGGGGTGTGCCCATAAGATGTGTTACGAAAGAATTAATGTGGGAACAACCATGATATATAACTGAGTGAAACAGAAAAACAAGTTGCTGATGTTTTTATAGTGACATGCAGGAACCAAAGGAAAGTGAGTAAAACATCACATTGGGCAAAAAAAAAAATGAAGATCTTGATTTTGTATTTATTAGATTTGAAAACAACAGAGTAGCTATATGCCAACGACTGGTTTATTAATCATGAAACCAGCCAGGCTGTTTCAGAAAAAAAGTGAACATTGAAAGTGCGTATGAATGTTCAGAAAGTTGAATGCATAAATTTAAGGATCATGGTGAAAAATATTTGAGAATGTGTGGGCAAGTAGCTTCTGTTGGTCATGAAGCAGCTGAGAATTACATGTATAAATTTGCTAAGCTCATGTCTGATGAAAACCTTAATCTTTCACAAATTTGCAAATTCTGGTGAAATAGCCCTATACTGGTGCTGACCCTAGAAAAACCTTAGCAATGGCTGACAAGAGAACCCCAGCAGGTTTCAAGGCCACTGAATCCAGGGTAACTGTTTTCAGATGTTCCAGCTCTGCGGGAAAGATTAAGTAGGCAATGATTGAAAAGAGCCAACTTCCAAAATTTTCAGCGGATGAATGCAACTTATGTGTCATTATTATGCAAAGGGAAAAGGGTGGGTGAGCAGATAAATGCCTTCTGACTGATTCAATACCCATTTTGCAACCATGGCTTGAGTTCATTGCAGGCAATCTGGACTGGAAAAAAATTGTAGCTGGTTTTTTTGTTCATGGACACTACTGCATATATCCCTCTCCTGAACTTCTGGGGAAACCAATGTTTTTGGCAATTAATTTTCCCCTCAGTGTTATATCTTACAGTACAGCTTTTTTGGTCAAGAAATTTTATACTTCATGGAGGGCAAGCATAAATCCCACCACCACTTTTGTTTTGCCCTTTGATTGTATGCTTACAGGTTAACAGATGCCTTGGAATCCCACACATGCCAAGAGTTGAGTCCCAAGGATGCCATTCCTGCAGTAGCTAATGCTTTGAACAGTGATAACACAAAATGTAAATACTATCAGTCTTGACAATGTAAAACCATGTTATAGAATTTATGAGGAGAAGCAGGGTGCGGGGCAGGGAGGAGAAGTGAAAGGAAGGGCAAGTTTGCTAATGTGTTCATTTGAACAGTTGCTTAAGAGAAAATGCCAGTATTTGATGAATAAAAAAAATTAGAGGAGCAAATGCCGTGTTTAAATGTTAGTCAACAGCTAAACAAAAATAGTGATATAAGTGTGTTGGGAAAAAGGGAAATTGGGGTGGTGTGAATTAATATTTACCTATCTGTGAATAGTTTACTTGGAATTAAATGTGCATTGTAAAATGAATCAAAGGCACCAAAGAGCAATAATGACATACAGTAGTCCCCAGCCCACTCCCCTCACTCCCAGCCTCCTTACACATAGTTGCTTTTAACCTCTAGCAACCATATATATTTGGTTCTTTTGATGGTATCTTTATAATTCTAAGTTAAAAATTAATAGAAAAATTGACAGATTTCAGTCTTCGGGGAGAAGGGAGATATTAACACCATTTTATGTATGAACCGTCTTATTTTAGAGCTACCCTTTACATCTTTTATTTCACTCGATCCTCATGGAGGTTTTGTGTTTGGCAGCCTTAGCATTATCAGATCATTTTAAGGGTAGGGAACCCAAGTACGGAGAAGATGGCTAATTTGCTCAACATCACGTGCATATGGAGGTGTAGATGCCATGATCAGAACCTAAGACACATGTCTTTTAATATTGCACTTATTTCTATATATCAGTGGTTCCCAAACACCAGTCTTTGGAATATGCTTGTCCAGATCTTCTCTTCAGGTAAATTCCTGAGTATCTTCCTTTGACCTTGAGCTCCCTGAGCTGTGTAGCTTTAAAAGCAAGGAGATCAGGAGAGATCTCTAGTCCCCTTCTTGAAGATCTTGTGGGCTGCTCTACTTTTAACCTCCTGGGTCTTAAAAATATCCAGGGTGGAAGGATGAAGTTTGACCTTCACTTTTCCAAGTGTCACCTATCATTTTGGGAGCAGCTTTTTAGAGCTGACTTTTGCCAACTATGAATGTCCCTGTGACATTCAGATTTATGCTTCTGTGGCTCTTATATCCTCTGGTATCCGTGCTGTGATGATTGTTCTCAGAAGGACCTGCCAGTTTCCGTAGATCTGTTGAGATGGCATTTCAGCTTTCTTTCACATGTTTTTGGAATTGGACTCTGATTGACAATTTGTTCTTTTGATGTTAAGTACACATTCAGAATGCAGTGTTTCTTGTCCACTTAAACCCCACACCAAATCCTTTTCATGTTCCTTACTGTCCACTTCAGTGAAATCACATCGGTTTTCTCTAATGAAAGGCCTAGGTTAGAATTTTGATTGAGCAGTTCTGTTTGCATTCTTTCTTAAGAACTCTCTCCTTTCGTTGACAGTGGGCTGTTTGTATATTAAAATAATCAATTATCCCCAAACATCTTATGCATAGACATTATTTCTGTTCTGAGAAGTGTTAACAGGTATAATAGATTTTTATGCATTTGTACCATTTTCAGAATGATAATTTGAATAAAGTAGCAAAATAGGCAAAAACTACCGTGTGATCAAAGGGATGAAGTTTACATACCCCTCTGTCGCTTACTATCTTCGTGACGTCAGGCAAATTATTTACACGTCCAGGCTTCAGTTTCCTTATATGTAAAATAGAAATAATGTTTTTAGTTTAGAGATTTGTTGTGAGGCTTGAGAAAGAGAAAAAACCCACTCAGCATAGAGTCTAGCATATACGCGTCACTCAAATAATAGCGACTATTTTTATAACTTTTCCATCTGCAGGGTTATGATAAGGTAAGTATCTCGCAAACTTCACGGGAGCCAAGAGATGATCAAAACTACATAAAGATGAAGGAATTAATGAATGGACTATTCAGTCTCATATGAGAACATACTGAACATTATGGGGCTTCCATACTGGTAGATTGGATTTCTTGGGTCCATACCCACATTGAGATATTACACCCTTTTTAGAAATAGGGACGCTATAGTGTTGAGAGTTAATGCCATGTCACTTAGCTGAGGCGGAGGGGAAGTGGGTGACCATCTGATTTTTCACCCTTTATTCTTCCTCAGGCTCATGTAACTGAACCCACGGACTCTGGTGGAGTATCAGGGGGATGGGCAATGATTATCCTGGGGCTGTGAGCCTAACTTAGGAGCCATCCTTTACCTAAGTCATTCTCCATTTGCACTATTTGCTAAGCCTAGAGTCTTGGCTTCACTCCAATTACACTGTTGGGATTGGAGCCTTTTCTTCACACCTTCTATACACGGCACAATTCTTGACATTTTGCCTGCATAAGTTTTTGTAGGCCTCCTCCTCCGAGCCCTTATTTCTCCGCTGCTGGCCTGGATCCTGTTCTGAAGTAGACATGCTATCTAGGGGCAGTAGAATATTACGACCTAGAGTGTCTTCTTGGACAACTGCGTCCTTAGCCCACTCACTATACACGTCCTTGTGAAGCATCGATGCCAACCATTACTTGATTCACAACAGCGTTCAGGTAATTTATACACATGTATTGACCAGCTGACCCCCTGCTCCCACCACGAATGACCCAGCAGCTGATCAGTTCCTCCATAGACCTTCTCTGCATTTCCTGCTCCCTGTTCTCCGATTCACGCTGCCAGTATTCCAGCAAGTTTTGCCACTGAAGCTTTTGGAGTAAGGGTATATTGTTTTGAATTTTGCAGAGGGCTGCAAACTGCGTGCCAGGTAAAATCCCAGATGAATGAAAACCTTCAGAGGTCTACCTTAAGGTCTGAACTGTTTCCCCATAATATGGATGTAATGGCTACCCATCACTAATTCTTCTCCAGTCCCCACTTCTCATTACTCCACACTCCGTGCAGTGTCTGAAACACTTCCGCAGGGAGTCGGCAGTGCAGGTTTCCTGGGCTGCTGCTGTGATGTGACTGCCACATACGGCCTCATGCTCAGGCTCTGTCTTACCAGGAGAGCTTCAGTTTTAATATCTGAGTGAAACATGGGATGCTGTGGCAGAGATAGGTTTTTTCCTCCAGTGTCTTATATACAGTTGTCCCTTGGTTGGACAATAAATAGCACAATTCTTGCTTTTAAACCTGTGGTTATTGTTTCAATTAATCACTGTCTGAGAGACTCCTTTTCTTGTCCAGTCCTTGGAGAACTCATAGGAGGTGGTATTTGGTAGAGACTTTTGAGATCGGATGATTTAACCCACATTCATTTCAGTGAGGAAGCTGAAGGCATGAGTGGTTAAGGGCCAGCTTGAGCCTCCAGAGCTCATTCGTGGCAGAGACAGGACAACACCCCATGCCTGCTGGCTCTTTTGGATCTCACTTGGATATTCATATGAGCCTGAATCAACCTCAGCTAGTTCGACCTGTGAGTACCGCATGCTGGGCTGTTCTCAAGCCTGAGAGTTCAAGATTGATGAGGGTTGGTGGGAAAACGAGTATCTCTATCATCAGAGTCATTTTGCAGTAGACATCGTTCATCCCTGGTCTCAGCTCAGTCCATGATGGGAACTGAAGGGGCTCTTCCAGTCAGCATCCAGATGGAGTCCCCGACCCTGGAGGGTTTCTGTACCTGAAGAGAGCAATCTGAGTCCTGAATGACCTCTCTCTCTCTATTTTTTTTTTTTTTACCTTTATTAAGAATGTGCTTTAGGCAGAGGCTCCAACAGTACGGCTGGGCAGTCCAACAGAAGAGCATCAAGCCATCTGATAACAGTGCTCCCACGTTCATCTGCACAACCTCTTCCCCGCAGTGCCTGAGACTCCTCAGGACCACAGTGGGGAGACAGTCCCTTACCGGGGAAGAGTACATCAGCTTCCTCTTTTAGGGGCATCTTGCCAGTTTCTTTCTCTTCCTTCCACATCTGTGTAGGACCAGATTCGGTCTCCCCTCCCTCCCCAGTCTTGTATTCATCTCTTCCCTGAACACCTTCAGGACACAGCCAAGTCAGCTTCCCGGGGTCTCTAGGCTGGCTGACTGCAGAAGCCTCTGAAATAGTCTCTGGCCTGCAGTGTCCTGCTCTCTAGTCCACCCTGCATCTCACCCTGAATAACCATCAGTCTCGCAGTGGCACACTGATCAGAAATGCTGTGTGAGGCAGGAGAAAGGGGTGTGATTTAGAATCAGACAGGCCTGCATTTGACCCCCAGCTCTGCCATCTGCTAGCCAGTGCTCTGGGCCACACTATTTAATTTCTCTTAATCTTAGTTTCCTCATTTATACGATAAGGATAACCACAATACCTACCTTGACAGGGTGTTGTGAAGGGTAAACGGGGATAATAGCAGTGGAGTCCTCAGTTACAGTAAAGCGCTCAGAACACACTAAGTCTCTTCCTGTCTCACTCATGCCTGACCTGGTGTCTCGGTTTGTGTTTCTCCTAAAATCAGGTCCTGAGACAAAGATCCCAGTGCAAGTAGTTCTTGTGGGAGGAATCCCAGAGAGCACTGTCTGGGAAGCAGAATGAGACAGGGAAGAGAGAGAAAGCAATAAAGGGCATGCTAGCACGCAGGTGGCCTCTGTGGGACGTGATTTCCCCTAGGGACTCTTTGACAAACTCTGTAGAACCGCCTCTTCTTACGTGTCCCCTGAGGGTCAAGGAAACTGGACTATTTGTCCGCCGACTTGAACCCCTCATTGGTTAAGCATAGCTCTTGGAAGTTAACTCCCTTATACTCTTAGCCTGTGCCATGAGTTGGCCAAGCATGCCCCCTGCTGGAGAGTACCCTCAGGCAGAGATGGTGTCGGGGAACCATCCATGGTCATGTTCCAGGGAGGACCTAGGAATCTGTCCGGGCCATTGACAGCCTAAGTCATAGTGCCAGACACACAGTAGGTTCTTGCTGAACTGAATAGAAACAGGACATCAATACTAGGTTAGAGTTAGGCCCTTCAGTAAAGAAAAAGAATGCTGGTCCCTCAGTCCCTTAACTTCTGGAGCTGAAGTCAGGCTGGCAGAGTCAGACACATGCACAGGAGCTCGGGGAGAACAACATAATGTTTGCAGGAAGACCCTCTCTCAGCCTCTGGTCGGGGCTGCTTCAGGTCGGGGCGCTCTCGACCTGACCTCATAGAGTGTGTGCTGGAGATCTCCTCTTTTTTTCAACCCTGGTTAATAAGTTCTCATCTCATCTCATCTCATTCACAGCATTAGAATGCCCAAGGGCACCAAAGCCAGCCAGGGCCCCGGGGCAGTTCACATTTATTATACTTCCCTGCATTGTCTCTGTAATCTTTAAAAACAGAGACCTTCTCTGCCCTGACTCAGTGCACAGCGGTCTCTCTGAGGACCTGGCTTGTTGTTATGTTACTTCGTTCCTCTTGCCTCTCCTTTCATCCTGCAATTTCCAATATAATCTTTGTGTAATCTGTTTGCTACAGATTTCCTATTTTTCCCTGTTTCTGTCCTAGGCAGACAATTCCTTTTCATACATATCTAATCTCCCTTGATCCTGTTACTTTCCAGCTTCTTTGCCTTCTGTACCAAGGCATAGGTCCCGATTTACTCCTCCTTAACGTGCCTGATTGATCAGCTGCAAGAATTCCGCTTATTTTCTTCCCCTGCTGACTCTCTTGTGGACAGCCAGACAATTCACTTTCATGCGGAAGGTAGGCATTGAGTGTGTACTGCGTGCCCAGCACTGATTGTAAGTGTTCTGTGGAAGTATAAGATACAAGCAAGGCCCTGCAGAATTAAGTGATTGATAAACAAAGTACCCAGTCATAAAGCGGTTAAATAACTAGACATTGACTTAAATTCACATGTGTGTTACACGCTATGCTGTAAGTTCTGGAGTAGCTTGCAAGCAGAGAACAACTCGGACTGAAGGAAGCAGGGAAGGATTTTTGAGAAAGAACTACTCGTCTGTGATGGGGCTCCCCAAGACCACTCAGGTTTAGTGGTTCCCAACAGGGGAACTCAGAGGAGCTGCTCTACTCATGGATTAAAATAAGCAAAGGAAGAAGGTGCATAGGGTAGAGTCCAGGAAAGACCAGGTACAAGATTCCAGATGTCCTCTCTCAGTTGAGTCACATGGGCAGCACTAGACTTTCCTGGCAATGCTGTGTGACAACACGTATGGAATGTTGTCAGTCAGGGAAGCTCACCCAAGATTTGGTGTCCAGGGTTTTTATTGGGAGGTCAGCCACAAAGGCATGGAGGGACGGTGTGAGTGACCTCAGCTACTCAGACTCCAGTCCCGCTGGAAGTCAAATTGATGCAGTATAGCACACAGTCCCAGGCATACAAAAAAAGGCACTCAGCATGTCACATTGTTAGCATAATCTGTCTGTGGCCCAAGGCCTTAGGTATCCAAAGACGCTCTATCAGGCAGTATATTCCAGAGTTCAGAGGTCATCTCCCATGTGCTGGTTGAAGGCCAATCCTGAAGACCTTTGGAATGTGCAGGGTTTGGGCAACCCAGGCCTGATGACTTGAACACTGCCATGCTTTCACCCTAAACCTTTAATACCATGAATCTGTGGAGTGGTAGAATGGTAGAGCAGGAAAAGACCTTTGAGATCACTGGAGTTTAGACTAAATTCTGTTGTTTCATATGTGTGGAAAGTGAGGCTTTGAATGGGAAAGTCACCTTTAACAGGAAGCCTTCCATGATGCTCTCCAGATAGATGTGTTGCTTTCCTCCTAGGAATACAACAGAACTTAAAAACAATTATAGGCATTACTCATTTTATTGTGCTGTGCAGATAATGCATTTTTCACAAACTGAAGGCTTATGGCATCCCTGCATCAGACGAGTCTATCAGCACCATTTTTTTTTCCAACAGCATTCGCCCACGTAGTGTCTCTGGGTCATGATTTGGTAATTGTCACAATATTTCAGACTTTTTCATTATTATTTTATCTGTTATGGTGATCTGTGATCAGTGATCTTTGATGTTCCTTTTGCAAAAAGATTACAACTCTCAAAAGCTCAGATGATAACTTTTTTTTATCAATAAAGTATTTTAAAATTAAAGTATGTACATTGTGTTTGTAGACATAATGCTTTTGGACACTTGATAGACGACAGTATAGTGTAGACATAAGTTTTTATGCACTGGGACACCAAAAAATTCATGTGATTCACGTCATTGCAATACTCACTTCATTACAATACTCACTGCATTGCAGTGGCCTGGAACTGAACCTGCAATCTCGCTGAGGTATCCCTGACCACTTACTGAAAGCATTCTAGGCACTGAGAACCGGGCTGTGTGATTTTCATACACTGTCTCATTGCTTAGCTGAGCTTGTGATTATTTACATTCATGTCTTACAGCCTCTACTAGATGGTCAGCTCCTTTAAGGTAGAATCTGTGACTTACTCATGGTACCCTTCGTGCCTGGCACAGTGCTTGGCACATAGTAGGTGCTTAAGAAGTATGGATGGAATAAATATATGAATGAATGATTATTTTGCTGTAAGAGGTAAATAATGTCAGAAGTCAGCACTACAATCCAGGTTTTCTCCTGTGCAGTTCTTCTGAGCAATATTGTGAAAACCATGCTGAAAAGGATGACAGTTGTCCCAAAGCTGTCACTTCCTAGAAAGCAGGGATTATCTGTGGATAACATTCCATTGGCCCATCCACAGACACGCGATAAACAGAATGAACAAAATCATGAGTCATCTGCACTAGAAATAATATTATGAAGTACCAGTTACTAGTAATGAAAACTGCTGGAGTTTCCTGCCAAATACCCTATTGTTTCTTAACTGTGTGCCTTTGCTTATATAACTCTGGTGCCTGGGGGCTCCCCGTGGCTCTACCCAGATTCCTTTGCCTACCCTCTAATTTAAGACCCAGCTTGGACATTGTCTGTTAGAAGGAATTTTTAAAAAGGGTTCACCAACCCCCAAAGGCTACATTCAAGGAGTCTGAAGATGGGGCAATTATTTTTGTTTTCATTAACCTTTAACTGATAATTCCTTTAATTATGAATGTTGTTAATAAAACCTACTAGTATTAGCAATATTTGTGATTTTGTCACCAAAGTTAGATATTTTCACACCATATTATAGCTTTTGCAAAAATCTCAAAATATTGACTATGTTTTCACTATTTGGTAATTATAGTAGTTATTAGGCCCACCACTTGATCTTATTTTAATAAGTTACTTAAGAAGCATGTATATTACAAGGTCATATTTTCAAAATATTTTGATGACTATATTTCAATATAATTAGTTTCCCTATAATTATATGTATTTTATATTATGCTTGTAAAATATTATTCAGATCAGGGGTCCGTAAGTTTCACCAGATTGTCTACAGTGTCCATGAGCCCAGACAGCCCAGAGTCTCCTGGTCACAGTCTCGTGGGAGTCTCTGATGTCTGTTCACATCTCTGTCAAAGAGCTGTATTGCAGTTTCTGTAATACTCCATTAAAATGGCCTTCTCACCAACTAGACTGTGAGCCTTCCAGGGAGGAGACTGGGTCTTATTTGTTTGAATGCCCCCAGTTCCTAGCACTGTGCTCAAAGCTTGGTAAGTGGTCTATACTTCTTGCTGAACATGCTGCTCAATTAGTTGAATGAAAGAACAAGAGCGCTTTTCAACAAGCACGCCTGGCCTCATGAATACATTTTTTTCCTTCTTCCAAAGTACCTCTCTTGGGCAGGCCACACATTGTTGCCCTTCCCTCACTCCGGCTATTTCTACAATCCCCCTTTGGCAGTTACCTTCTTGGCTAGGTAACTCAAGTCCATAAAACTGAAGTCAGACTGGAGTCGTAACCTGCCTTGGTCACCCAGCTTTATGTTCAAGCTCAGCTCTGAGTAACTTTGGACAGTTTCAAATCCGTAAATAAACTGCAAAAAATAAACCTGCTTTTTGAGCATGAAGATCTAGTTACTGCCCCAGGAAGTATTTAAAAGGACATGTTTCATGCTCTAAAAAGAATTCCAGAAGAGGGACATCCAAAATGGTCACAGTAATGGCAACTTTGTGGGGTTAAGTTTGTTAGTTCTCAAAGGGACCAGTTTAAGTTGGCCAGAAACTAGTATACGTTCTAATGGGTTGATTAAAATGGCTTGATGTTCTGGTTCTCAGTTTCTATCTTACAGCAATCTTGGAGCAGTTTCAACTGTCCCCTCCATTTTAATAGATAAATCCTAAATTGTATTTAGGGCTGGTGTCCAAAACGTTCCCAAATACACTGCAGTTATTTAGGGCAATTTCTCCTTCTTGGAATGTAAGTGTTGAAGGTCTGGTACTTGGAAGGAAATAGTCTATTTGGTATCTTGCTGCTGTTCGGGACATGTCCAAACCCTGCAATATGGAATCAGAGATTTACATAATCATAAACTCCCCAAAGGGTGAGTGCTGCACAGACTCATATTAAAGATTCGCTTCACTAATCAGTATTCTTTTATCACATACCAGACTGAATTAGATGCATCTATGGAGAATTACGAGAATCCGGAACAATGCTCTTCCATTAATAACACGTTCTTTTACATTCCTCCAGTGCTCCAGGAATGAAAACCACAGACAAATCTTTCTTGTAAGGCCATTTTTCATTTCAGCCACAGAGGAAACAGACAACCAAACACCAGTAAGAAATAAAGGCTCCTTGAAGGTTATCTGTAGGAAAAGTTTTTCTCATTCTTTGCTGACCTTTGATAGATCAATTGTAAAGATCTGTCCATTGGAGATTATTAAAGATAAATAAATATTGTGAAAACTGTTCCTTGTGAGCCTTCTACCTTTAAAGAAAACAACATTGATTTATTTGGTTTCCCATCCAGTAAGCTGTGTGTTAATCATCTTTCACAGCAGACACTTCAATGGAGGAAAAAGATGTTATAAGAAGAAAGTCTTTAAGACAGTTTGAGATATTTCAAAATCTCATTGTATATATCAGCTCTTGGGTTGCATATGTATTAATTTGGATTTTTAATTTCTGTAATGAGTTAACAAGCTGATAGGATCCTGGGGGCTGCGAGAATCAAAGTCTGTTAATTATCTAACAGAATTATGGCAAGAAATATCTGTGTATTTTCCCTGGCCCCACACCAGCTGAAAGATGCATTTACACAGTAAGTAGGAAATGTTGTTGTTACTTGAAAAAACAAATAAGGTTAAGACACTTCTTATTTAAGTTAACTAAAAAATAATATCCAAGGGGCTTGGGGTTTCCCATTTTTTAATATTCAGTTCAATGACTAGGTAGTTACATGCTCACCATGTGCTCTGTACAGTTCTAAACGAAGAGGATACAATTGGAAAATTGTTTGGGTTCCTGCTTTTGTGTGGATCACAGCGGAGTGGAGGAGACTAAGTGTGTTATAATGGACTTAGTGCTGTAAGTGAGGTGTAAACAGTTCTACGAGGATGTGGAGGAAGGATAAATAAGTCTGCTTTATTTTGCTGATAATATTCTCCTCTCCTATATTGTCAGCTTCTCCCACTGTACTGGCTTCTCCCATTTTATAATAGAAAAATGAGGATCAGCAACATTACCAAAAAGTAATCCCCCTCAAGCAAACATCTTCTGGTCACTGTCCTTTTTCCTTCCCTGCCCAGTCACACTTGCAAGTGCATTGTCCACACTCACTGTCTCTTCATCCATCATGCTTGATGGATTTTGTGACGCCCAGATCCCCTTTCAAGGAAGGGCATGCTTCCCTAGCTGCTGGGAGAGCTGCCAGCAGATAACTTTCAGTCATTGGCATTTCAGGGCTGCGTCAGCTGGAAAGAGCTGACTCACCTGAGGTCACATCCCTTCTGGTCTGTCTGCCTTCAGTGAATGATTGAAGCTGGGTTTATAGGCCTGGCCATCTCTTTACAACATGGGGCTACACTGAAAGGCCGTCCCAGCTCCAGGGCTTCTCATGGTGTTCACTGAAGACTGTTGTAGGCCCAGTGTTACATCTTGATTCCTCCCTCTGCCTACTCCTGCTTCCTTCTCCACAGGGCTTGCTTGTAAGGATGAT
Source organism: Camelus bactrianus (assembly GCF_048773025.1). Lineage (NCBI taxonomy): Eukaryota > Metazoa > Chordata > Mammalia > Artiodactyla > Camelidae > Camelus > Camelus bactrianus. The sequence continues at coordinate 27,118,788 of NC_133563.1, forward strand.
CCTTCATGGATATCCTGTATGTCAAACTCCCTCTCATTGTCTGCATCCCAGGGAACCCATCCAAGACACCTGCAGCCCTTACGCCCTGTGCCTCTCACAAAGGACCTTTACGAGGAGCCCACTAGTGTGGTCACATGGAGCAGTTTCTTATTTTTCTGCTGGATTATTTGTTGCTTAAAAGAAGGGGCTGTTCTTAAAGGACTTAATACTCATGGTGCCTGGAACGGCAGCATGGATAGATACATTATAAATAGGAGATGAATGAATTACATGGTAGAAATCCTCTCATTATGTGTATGTTTGGACAATTATAGAAAACCAATATTGCTGCCTCAGAGGGATGCAAAAGAAAATAGAAACTTGGCCAAAATGTTTTTTTTAAATGTGTACACATCAAAATGGACAAAATAAATAAAATTAAAAACTACCTAAAGTCCACTAAGGATTCAAGTGGTGAGAGTGAGCTGCAAACTAAAGGTGCAGGAATTCAGAGGAATCTAGTAATATTTAGAAAGTTCAGGGAGAGTTTCTTGGCAGTGGTGGCAGTTAAGGTGTACTTTGTAGGAGTTAAAACTTGGTATGGGTGGGAATGTAAATTGGTGCAGCCACTATGGAGGACAGTATGGAAGTTCCTTATAAAAACTAAAAATAGAGTTACTATATGATCCAGCAATCCCACTCCTGGGCATATATCCAGAAAAGGAGAAAACGCTAATTTGAAAAGATACATGCACCCCAATGTTCACAGCAGCACTATTTACAACAGCCAAGACATGGAAGCAACCTAAATGTCCACTGACAGATGAACGGATAAAGAAGTTTCATCACCTAAATCATTTATTTTCCCTGGGCAATAAGAACTAGTACCACTCTCTTTCCATGACCTTGTCCAAGAAATCTACTAAAATGAACTGCATTTAAGATCTTTCCTCGAAAGTTTCCAAACTGTATGCAAACTTTGTATGTGGAAATGTTGAGAGTCTACTTGAACAAAAAGCATAGTCATCCACTTTTTTTTTTGCACAGCAAAAAAGCTCAGCTACAAGCAGTTTCCAGCGTTTAGAATTAATTTTCTTGTATTAAATTTTGTCTTGATATAAATGTTATTTGGGTTCTCCCTAAATTGCTTATATTTATCAGTAATTTCATCTGTTGAAAAAATAGCAGAGTAAGAGTTCTGTTTTTAGACTAAGCTGTATCGACTCAAAATTACAGCAAACTTAGAAAACGACAGGGATAGGCTTGCATTGGAGAACAAGGAACATCTGGAGAAAGGGAAGAGGCTGAGGCAGGAAGCAGGGAGATAAACTTGGTTGAATGACAAAGTCTTGGATGGGCGAGGGGAAGAGGAATCTGAAACACAACTGCATTTGTCTCCAAGCTCAGTCTTCATGAACTCAGGTTTGCCTCGTGTGAAGGCAAGAGGTACTTAAATTCTTGTTCTTTTAATGGAAGGAACAGTTTCACCCAGGACCTGTGTTTCATCATGGAACTTTTGTGCCTTCGTCTCTGAGGCTCAGAGCAACAGAGGCAGTGATCGGGCTTGGGAATCAATGGCGGAAACAGCCAGAGTGCTTGTTAGCCACTGGAACCCGGTGCCCCAGGGAATTCCCGAGGATGTTGTAGTGACCTTAGTGAGCCCAGGGGTGCTCAGCGGGAAAACATGAAGAGCATCGTTTACTAGTAGAACTACCACTTAATCACGAGCAAGCTGAGGATTCCAGAAGACGAAATAGCACAAACTTGAGAGGGTCACATGGCTTATATTAACAATATCCCCTCAGGGTAGGGTAGAAGTTGCTGGAACACCAGATATTAATTTGGTCTCATTTGTACACATAGGCAGTGGCAGTTTGGAGAGGTGTAAACTACCCAGCAAAACACTGCTGAAAATGCAGTGCTGTGAATCAGAAGCTATCTGTCTTCAGTGCCTTAGATGTTCGCCTTCTCTCAAACCTCTTCAGCTTTCTCCAGGCTGGTTACAGAGCACTTTCCTGCTCACTGTCTTTGTTCTTAGCTGTCGTCTTCTGGGTTCACCTTAATCACCTCGTCCTGGCATTTGTTACTATTAATCAAATGGACTCCACAGCCAGTCAACCCTAAGGAGCTCAGTCTTCTCCCTGGAGCTGCCACTAACTTGTGAGATGAGGTGGGGGATGGTTCAGGCAAACCCACCAAATTCCTACACATTGACTATAGGCACGAGGCTGTAGAGCAGATCTCTAGGGCTCATTCATCCTGCGTCACTGAAGCTTGGTATCCTTTGACCAACATCTGTTTCTCCCTTCCCCTGCTAACCATCATTATATTCTGCTTCTATGTGTTTGAATATTTTAGATTCGTCATGTAAGTGGGATCATGTAGTATTTGTACTTCTGTGTCTGGTTTATTTTATTTGGCTTATGTCTTCAAAATTCATTCCTGTTGTCACAAATACCAGGATTTCCTTCTTTTTAAAGGCTGAATAATATACGTTGTAGATATGTATGCATATTCTCTAGCCATTCATGCATCGATGGACGTTTAGGTTGCTTCCATGTCTTGGATACTGTAAATCATGGTGCAGCAAACATGGGTATGACAGTATCTCTTAGAGATCCTGATTTCAGTTCCTTTAGATACACACTCAGAAGTGAGGCTTCTGTTTCGTATGGTAGTTCTAGTTTTAATTTTTTGAGGAAACACCATACTGTTTTCCATAGTGGCTGCATCAGTTTACATTCCCACCAACACTGTATAAAGGTTCCCTTTTCTTCACATCTTAGCCAACACTTATCTTTAGTTTTGTTCTGAGAACTGTTATTCTAACAAGTGAGAAGTGATGCCTCATTGGGATTCTGATCTCAGTATCTTCCCAAATCTTGTATTGCAGGTATTTTCATCCAGCGTATAAATGACATGGTGCCGTCATGCTGAGGATGCTGTTAAATGGCAAACAGCTGATCAGCAGAGGAGCTGGGCTTCACGCTCTGGTCTTCATGGCACCAGGGCCCATGTTCTTTCCCCAGAACCACCACAACGACCTGACTCTATGACGATCGTGTTTATTAAACCTGAAATAATAGTTTTTATTTTACTAAGAACTTTACATGGATTAGCCACTTAAATGCTCAGAACAATCCCAGGAGTTACGTACTATCATTACATCCAATTGATTGATAAGGAAACTCAGGCACCAAATGCTAACTACCTAGACAAAAATCCCACAGCCAGTAACCAGCAGACTGGCATTCATGTCGTGTGATCTGGTTCTAATGCCTACACTCTTAACTGCCACACTGTCATATATGGTTTAGCGTGTAGGGGTGAGCCTATTGGTACCTTGAAACAGGACACAAAATTTTCAAAAATATCCTGGAGAAACCCCTGGGACATACATGAATAAGTGTTAGAGACAAGGCAGGGAGGTCAATTAATTTTGTCAGCAAGGTTCCTGAAAAACTGCACAACCAGTGATTGAAAGATAAGTCACCAAGGATCATGCATCCCATGAAATGGGACCTTTCTGAAGAGTTTTAATCAGGGAAGAACATGAATTACTTTAGCATCTTTTGGAAGTTGTTTATGTCATCAGAAGAAGAGGCAGAACTAGCAGCAGTTCCCAGTGGGCTTACGGAGCTAAAGTCCCTCACAGCCCAGCGCAGTTCCCTCTCCTCCTGCCCCCTCCCTCCTTTTCCAGAGCCCATACTTCACTGCGCGTACACTAGTGAAAAGTCATTGTCACTTCATCAGTTGGCTAGGGAAGGAGAAAATCATTCTAGTCTTAAATCTTAGTCACTGTTTTGACGGCTGTTATACAGAAGCTGACATCTCTATTGAGTTATCTGCTTTGACATCTCACTCACTAGTTTTTGAGATATTTTAATTATCTCAAGGATGCCGTGGGAATGCATGCACAGAATCATAAGCTCTTCAGAATCCACAATGCTCATGTCATTTATGTTATTCTTGACAACGCGAGTGACCTTATGTTCTTGTTCCTGTGCTGTTTAATGTCTTGGTTTTCTTAGTTCTTCTTGTAGCCATCCTTCTTCCTGATTGACCTGAGTAATTTGGTAATCTGCAGATCAGTCTTACTAGCTACTGGCTCTTTCTTCCTGATTATTAACCGGTATGTTGAACAGTCATGTCTCCCTTTTCAAGGTTAGTGAGAATACTTTTATTTCCAGCTCTTAACCTTGCTTAAATCTAAGACAGAACATTTTTTTTTTCTCACAAATTTCCAAATATGGTCGTCCTTCAGTATCCTCTGCGGGGCATTGGTTCCCAGACCCCCTGACCGCACCCCCTTACCGAAGTCCTGGATGTTTAAGTTCCTTAGTTCGCCATCTGTATCTGTGGGTTCTGCAGATTCAACCAACTGTAGGCGGTGTTCTAGCATCCTAGTTGGTTGAATCTGCCCCTGTGGAACCCACGGATATCAAGAGCCAAGTGAACAGAATTTTATCAGACACTCTTGTTGAAGGACCTGATCAGAAGTCATCTAGTTTAGGGAAGCATAAACTATCTCAGAAGGAAGGATATTAGATACAGTATCTGAGGCATGGAGGTGTAATGAGTTTAGAATGGAGTTGTTTGAGAGCACTAATAAGGAACACAACTCGGAGATGACAATAAATAATAATATGAATGAAAAAGCCAGTGCCTGCCACATATTGAGTAATGAGTGTGTGATGAGACACCTTGGTGGGCATTTTGACATATTAGCTCATTTAATTCCATATAAAGACAGAATTCTTAACTCCACATTTTAAATGAGAACACTAAAGCCGAGAAAGATTATTTAATGTGCCCAAAGTTAGTAACTAAAAGAGCTGGAATTTGAATGCAGAATCTTTAGTAGTGAAGTCTGATAAAAAAGAAATGTTGACTGAAGGATGTGAGAAGTGAGAAGAATGTTCTTGAGTCAATAGATTAATTATGCAATTCCTCCCTGCGGAAGTCTCAGGCATTTAGGAGACAGGCCATTGCTTCTAAGTAGAAAAAAGAATGTCATTTACAGACTCTGATGTTGATATTTTATGACAGAACAATGGCACTGAGAAAACTCTCAAGACATACTCTTTTTTTTTTTTTTTTTTAATGGAGGTCCTGGGGGTTGAACCCAGGATCTCATGCATGCTAAGCACTCACTGTACCACTGAGCTACACCCTTCCCCCCTCAAGACATACTTACTATTTTTAAGTGTTGGCTATTTTTGGAATATCTAAGATGCATCAGTTTTGAACTCCTTTTACTCTGCTCATTGTGTCAAGAAATCTGAAATGGTTAGGATGAGACTGCTAGGAGCTGTCAGTACTTCCTCAGTGCAGGAATGATTCTAGAGATCATCTGATTCCATCTAGTTTTGAGAATGGGCATCCGAATACCACCTTTGTGGTGATGGTTCAAAGGAAGGTTACAGTTCTTTGCTGTTCCTGAATAAACCCATTTTGCTGGTTCTATTGTTTTAGGTCAATACTTGGGATTTTTTATGTAGGAAACAGTGTCATTTGTGAATAAAGATAAGCCCAAGAGGTTGAGGACAGTGGAACAAAGAAGAAATTAGGGTAGAAAAGGTAAGATGAAACCAGAAGTGGGTGATTACATAGGGCAGTGATAAAATTCTTGCTTCTTTTCTTACTTTTAAGAATTTCTAGTCATTAGTATAAATTTTACAGTTTTCCAAGTACCTTGCCACCCCTCATTTTGTTGTGTAAAGAGAATAACCATAATGTAAACATTTTAATTTTTTTTTTTTTTTTTTGGCAAGGTGGAAAGCCCAGATTCAGAATGTCCAGATACAGTGATAATAGAACAAAGAACGGAATCCTAGTGTGTGAAAGGTCAGGGTCATGTCACACATACTCCATTTCATTACAGGATTATAAAGTCTTCGTGGGGGCAAGGTGGGTTAATGAGAATTTAATGTAACAGAATAGGAAGAGTCAACTTGGGTTTTGTTTCTCATCGCTGTGAAGACGTAGCTGTTCATCCTTGGGGATAAAAGACTAACTCACGCATTTTTCGACTGATCTTATTCCCATAAAAGATAAAAATGCTGTCTGTTAATTCTTGGATCTAAAATATTTTCTGCATCCTAGTTAATCATTAGATTTCCTTGTTAAAGGAAAACGCATGGAGAAAGACAAGTGGACAGTGGTCCTACAGCTGAAAGTAAAGACTACTTTGCTTGGTGGGTTAGGAGGAGATTAGGGGAGCTCTCCTGAGATTCGAAAGAATGACTGCACTTCTAGGTTCCTTAAGTTAGTGAGAACTACCCCCAGTAGCATGCAGGGAGTGGAGCCTTAAAAGGATAGGTGTTCAGGATCACAGCCAAGGAGCCATAGACCGTCTACGGTGACACTGTGGCTTGTGCAAATGAGAACCAGTACAGAACATTGAGTAATGGTGATGACTGTAGGTAGCCTGAATAAAAGGCTCCTTTCTAATTTTTGAGTAATCCTGAGAGCTTCTAGCATGTTCCAAGGTCATACAAAATGGCTGATTAGCATAGTTAAGCAGGAGTTTGAAAGGACATAAATTGATTTGCAGATAGAGAGAAAAAGGATCATTCATGCGCCTTGGATATCAAGGAACAATTCATGCCCATTACACCAGCTAAGTGCTGAATATGCCAGGTATCACGGATCCGAGAAATACGTGTCTCCTGAGGGGGCAGCATGGTATGCTTAGTTGTGCCTTATAATATCCCAAAACATCTGCTAAAGATCCAGAACTAGAGGCTCCATCCCAGATGTGCCAAGTCAGAATATTGGTGCTAGAATGGAACACGGACACGTGTATTTTCCGCTTCTTGTCAGCCCTGCTCTGATCTGTGGACCGCTACTTGAGAACTCCTCGTCAGGTGATAAAACATGGGTTTTGGGTTCAGACAATTCAGGGTTTAAACTGAAGCTCAACCACTAATTTTGGACAAGTTACCTAAATTCGATGAGCTACAGATGTTTACTTATACAGTAGAGATAGAAGTATCTACTTTTCAGGTATATGCGGAGATTAAATGGGATATTGTATTTAGAGTTTTCACTTCAGTGCTTAGAATGTAGTAGATATTTCTACATAAACATTAATACCTCTTTATTTTTCTATTTGATTTCAGGACATCATTCTATTTAGGTAGCCAAGTGTTCTTGGAATTTCTGAGTTAGTCCAGGTCTTTGGTGTCTAATCTAAAAGCTATCCTTCATCATATACCGATGGCTTCATCTCAAGTTGTTCTAGATTCTGACTGCAGGTCAGAACACTGAGAATGACACATCTGAAATGACTACGTGTCCTAGTCTTTGCTCCACTAGAAGCTGTCTTGGAGATAGCCCAACTGAGGGTGATTAAAAGATTGCTTTTTCTGAGCCTGAATCTTTTCTGACAGGCTTATATGAAAAGTCTCCTTTGTGTTTTCCAGAAATGATACCATAGACAGATTAAGCCATTAATCAGGTTGAGTCAGGAAGGAAATGTCTGTGTTGATTATGTTAACACCTGGTCCGGTGATCACAGATGGGTTGCTTCAGTGTCCAAAGATATATGGGGTGGTGGTTTTCTAAAATGGAAAGAATTTGGAGTTAAAGTTAGAGGATCTGGACTTGAGCCCCTTCCTTCCTTCCTTCCTTTTCTTTTCCTTCCTTCCTTCCTTCTTTCCTCCCTTCCTTTCTTCCTTCCTTAACTATATGGATTTGGATAATTAAAATTACTGCCCTTAGCTTTACTTTCTTTTTCCATAAAATGGAAATGACAGCTCCTTCTTAAACTGCCTCTCAAGAACTTTTATGAGGATTAAATGAGATAGATAATGTCTCATTTTATAAACTATAAATTTCTATGCAAGAGTAAATACAGTGTTTATGTTTCATGTTTATGTCTTAGATGACTCTGGAAATGAGGATGTGTACGAAAGGGAAAAAAACATTTTTTTTTTCTATTTATTGATTGCCTGTTCATGCAGTCACTTCTCATTAAGCAAATATGACCCTGAGAAGCCAGGATAAGAACATAGACTCTGTTAAGCCCTTACACCTGTACTGTTTCATTTAACTTTTACATCGGCCTTGAAGGTAGTTATTATTATCTGCATTGAGAAATTTGAGATCCAAAAAAAGATGGGTCATTAGACCAAGGTCACACAGCTAGTGGCAAGATGGAGACGCTAGCCTGGGTCGGTCTGATCATAACAGGACCAAGCAGTACATGAACTAGAAGAGAAGTGATTTTTAAAAGGTGTTAAAACCTTGAGGTGCTTTGGATGTCTCGGTAAGATCCCTTATTAAATAATAAGAATTTTTTGACTCTCATCACCTCTGCAAATTTGCATCTGGTAAGATTAGATATTTCTTAACCCTTGCCCTAAACCGGTGAAGTCACGCAGACCTAGTTTAAACCTGTGTCTGATAAGATGGTAATTTAGATTCTTCTGTCAGTTACAGCCCACCCACCAGTCACAAAGTAGAACAAAATGTGGAGTGATTTAGTGAAGAGGGTTACAAAGATACCTGTGAGACGGGGGTAACTGCTAAGGATTCGGTCGGTTTCTGTCATCCTCAGAATAGCAGGAGCAGAAGCAGCTAGATTTTAAAGGCAAACATCACAGGATAATTGTGGCTTCATAAATAATTGTCACACCAAGGTCCTAGGAAAGTGAACTTCAGAATGACAACTTAGGTCCCAACCATGACCTGTACATCTGCAGAGCGATTCCTTCTCTTCCCTTCTTGTCTGGTCCCTGTGTGTCTCGGGGTGGGACGATGTGGGAGGAAGTTCTCACATGAACTCATGTCAGTCTGCCCTGAATTTCCACTCTCACTTCTCCCCTGGGATCATTACACTGATCGCAGCTGCTTCTCTTCTAAGCTCTTAGCTTCAGCACCCTCTGGGCTTCTGACAGTAACAAAGTTGTCGCTTCTCTGCATGGGGTCTTCATGGTTCCTGCTTCCAAGGTCTGCCTCCTTTTCATCATCACTTAATGAATTGCTGGATGAATCCATTCATCCAAGACCCCATGGGTCTAAGAGAACCATGCTGGGGTTCTTGGAATTATAAGATGGAGGCAAAGAAAATGAAGCAATGGGTTCCATCATTTATTTTTATTCACTTGATTGCACCTACTGAGAAGGATTCCATGGCATTTCTGCTTGAGTCCCAAGATTTTGTCACCCTTTGGTTTATATGCACACAGCTACAGAGGCTTGACTGTGATTACTTCCAGGAAAAATTCTCCATACTGTACCCAGAAGCATTATTTTCTATTCTCTTAGGTTCCATAAAGTCACTTGGCTCCCATACATGGTGAAACAGAAAGGTGACATAGGTTTTAGAATGACTTTTGACATAAGCAGGACCAGCTTCATGGGTGTACAACCTGTGTGGTAGACCGCGGCCCCTACTCAGAGGGGCCTGTGCTTGCTTTAATGCTCTGTATGTCTTGAAATTCTGCATAATCTTTTGACTAAAGAGGACTTGCATCTTCGTTTTGAACTGGGCCCTGCCAATTAGGTAGCTGATCCTTCTTTCAAGCTTACGACTGATTATGCTTCTTAACTTCTCAGAACCTCAGTTTTCTCATCTGTAAATCGGAAACAATGTCATCATACACATCTCAAAATGTTCTTGAGCAGAATCAATCAGATACGATAGCAAATTGGCTAACAAAGATTTTGCCCAGGCACGAACCTTAATAAAGCTTAACTTCTTTGCATCTAATCCAGGAGGGAGACATCCTTATTAACATCGTATTAGGTCAGCACTAAAACATTGGTTATATGTGTGCAGTTTCGCTTTGTGCTGGAGAAGATGATTATTTAGATTTTGCTGTTGTGAGATTAGATTAAATAAGAACGCTCCTTTTTCATGCACAGGTTACTGGTTTGAATCAATGTGCAAAGTGGTGAGGGAAACACTGCAGCAGAGGCAAAGGCCAAGATATCAGTCAGTTCTCATTATGGCCAAGCCAATACCAGGAGAACTCAGACTTCTCAGAGAAGCACTGAGCTTTATCAGCTGTAGTTGCCAGCCAAGGGTAAGGTGAGTGGTCAGAAAAAACTGTAGAGAAGAGTAAAGAATGAAGGAACTAAGGTTTAATGACATCTTAAAAACTTTGTGTCTAGTGCTGATCTAGCTGCTTCGGATGCATTATTTCATTTAATCTTCCTACAAACCCCATGAGGTAGATAATAGTAGTAGTATCTTATAGATGAGGAAACTAAGCTCACAGAATATTTACAGTTCTAGAGAACACCCTGGAACTGATAATATTTGATGTCTGTAGTATTTAAAGACAGACCTAAATGGGGCAATGAAGATTATCTGATAGCATGAGATTTCATCTCATGATGTAACTCTGATTTTTTGGTAGGGCTGTGTTAAGAAGGATTCTGAGATTCTCATCTGAACTGGGAGGTATAGAGTGTCTTGCTCAATTAACAGTGCCAGCCTTGGGCTTTGGAAAAGTGGTGGTTGCAACTTAAGGCAGATATTTACCATCTTTGATCTTGTCTCCTCATTTTACAGAATATATCCCGACTAAGAATATACTATAGTTACAATTTATGGTGTGAACTACTGCCTGAACCTGCTTTTAATCCTGAAGTCACTGACGCTTAGAACAAGGCTGTTTCATCAATCAAGCAACTAAATAACCAAAAAAAAAAAAAAAAGCAAAATAAAACAAAAAGGAATAAATTTATTGACATTTCAAGTATTAATAGGAAAAATATTAGAGCTAAGAGGGTTTTTTTTAAGATCCATAAAATCATAATGTAGAGAGTGTTTCCAACTTTAGTATGCATCAATAGCCCTTAGAAGGCTTTTAAAATACAGTTTGCTGGACCCAACCTGCAGAATTTCTGATTCAGTAAGTTTCTGGGGTGGGGCCTGAGAATCTACAATTCTAGAAAGTTCCCTGATGAGGCTGATGCTCTGGTATGGAACTATGCTTTGAGGACTCCGTATTAGTAACTTTTCCTTCACCATTGATCTGACTCCTTTTAAAATAAAATCAATTATTCAAACATTTAAAAAAATAAATCTGGTAGACTCAGTCTGCCACCCCCATGGGATTTGTTAACAAGTTCTGAAAATTATCTCAGGTTTTAAAAAAATTTAATGGTTGCTTCAGCAGCATATATACTAAAATCAAAACAACACAGGGAAGACAAGCATGGCCCCTGCACAAGGATGACATGCAGATTCTTGAAGCGTTCCATATTCTTTTGGAATCCCTCGTACACTGTTGATGGGAATGAAAAGTGGTACAGCCACTATGGAAAACAGAAGTGGAGATTCCTCAAAAGTTAAAAATATAAATACCATGTGATCCAGTAATCCCACTACTGGGTGTGTATCCAAAGGAATTCAAGGTAGGCTCTCAAAGAGTTATTTGCATACTCAAGTTAATATTGAAGCATTATTCACTATAGATAAGAGGTGGAAACAACCCAAATATCCATTGACAGATGAATGGATAAAGAAAACATGGTGTATACATGCAATGGAATATTATTCAGGTTGAAAAAAATGAAACTGCTGTCACATATTACAGCATGGTTGAACCATAAGGACATTATGCTAAGTGAAGTAAGCCAGTTACCAAAGGATAAACGTTTGCTTCCACTTACATGAAGTATCTAAAGTAGTCAAACTCATAGGAATAGAAAGTAAAATGGTGGTTGCCAGGGGCTGGAACAGCGGGAAATAGGGTATTAGGGTATAGAGTTTGTTTTGCAACATGAAAAAGTTCTAGAGATCTATTGCAAAGCAGTGTGAATATATCTAACATTACTGAACTGTACCCTTAAAAATAGTTACGATGGTAAATTTCATATGTGTATTTTGCCATGATTAAAGAAAAATGGCTAATTTAAAGATAATATTTTCCCCAAAAGACACAGCAGTCCTTAGTTGGAGAGGTATCTACAGAGAAGTGGAGAAGCAGTTCTTTGTGGTTACTCAGATGCGAGCTGGGGACTTACCTGGTTCCAGTGTTAGCAACTTTCCCCCTGCCTATAGATTCCTAACCTCTCATATATGATTCTTTAAAGCACTGGTACTTGTGTCCAATTCAGAGATTCTAATTTGGTCTGTGATGTGGCCTGGATGATAGGATTTTTGAAAGATCCTCAGGTGGTTTGAATTGTAGCCAGAGCTATAAAGCATTGCTTGGATCAATGATTCATAAATTACGAAAGGTTTAAAAGGATCTCTTTGAAAGTTTGTCCAACTATATATGCTCAGTACTCCTCCATCCTCTTCCTCACAGCCCCAGGTAATTCTGATTATCACCTTCCTCCCCAACGAGTTGGAAAAATATAGCATTAGATGATTTCTGATACCTCTTTCAGATAAAATATGTCAATGATTACTCTTTTCTATGGGAGATTCTTCTGCTCAGCGGACTGGGCTAGATCTTATTTAAAGACATTGCTTTTTTTTTTTTTGAACTTTAGTTATAGGGAATTGAGTTCGTCATCAGCAGGGTATGCACGTGGCCAAAGTTTCTATTGTTATTAGTGGGACAGTCTTAGTTTCGGCTGTGTGTGTACACAAAGCCCTCCTATGCTTTTAAATCCCCCTCAGTCACACTTCACAGTTAAAACATAGCATTTGGGCTTAAATTCAAACTGCTGAACTACAACAAAATTCCAGTTTTTTGCTTATGCATTGTTTGGCAGGCTATGAATAATTTAGAAGATGATCTGAAGAACAAAGGGCTAAAATTTCATTGCGTTAACATTCACATGGAGGGATTAGGCCCTGCCAAGGGTGATGTTCCTTGACTCCCTAAAAATCAGTGGTAGCAAATCAGAGGATGCCCAGGCAATCCTAAGGAATCGTGGCTGAATTATCAGGGTGCGCGCATTACCAGAGAATCCCAAATGGAAACAACACCTCACATATTCAGCCATTTGTAAGCCAGTTTATATACCCATGAAATCAGAAATCTGGCAGCACAGGAAACGGGACTTGCCAACTTATTGCTGTTTAATATTAATTAAACTTAACATAACTCAGTTATCTGTTTCTCACATATTCCCAGGCAGAATGCCAGAGAAAAAGAAATAAAATTGCATTCATAATATATGTATATTTAATTTATATAATCATAAATGTTTTCATAATTACATATTCATATTATATAATGTGAATTATCATATAGTCTAGATTTCCAATTATTTGTAGAATAACTGAATGGGAGGAATGGATATGACAAATTAATCATTTCCATGAAATAGTTGCCTGGGAAAGTTAACATGAGAATACACTGACACAGGTTGTACATATAGGGAGGAGTAGAAGAAATCAGGCATAAAGGGGCAGAGAACCCAGGTTCAGAGTCCCAGTCATGCTCTGGAGTTTACTCCATAGAGCTCAGGTTTCATCAGATATAAAGTAAGGATAAATCTGTACTCCCCAAGCCAAGGTTGTAAATAAATTCAGTGTTGGTGGGGGTGGGGGTGGGGCTTTGAAAACATACAGATTCTCAAGACCTAGTCCCTGAATTATGTGTCAAGTAAGGCCTAAGAATGTGCATGTGTGAAAACATCCCAGGAAAGATGGCTGCTTCCGATCAAGATAGAATAACAGGGACTGTGTTAACTATCCTGCAGTATCAGCTGAGGAACTGGACACAACATATGAAACAATGATTAAGACACTGGGCATCAGACAACAAAAGCCAATAATCCTTGAGAGATAGGAACAAATGAGGTGAGCCCTACAGTTATCCCAGATTACTGCCTTGAGAGAATTTCCAGGTTGTGCTGCTGGCAGGAGAGACCCAGGCTGAGTCTGTTGGTCTCCCTGTGTTGGGGAAATGGACTTGGGAGTCCAAGAAAGTCAAAGCGGCTACAGTTTGTAGAGTAGAGAGCTGGAGAGAGAAAGAACATACAGAGAGAACTCCAAAACACTGCTGAGGGTGACATCTTTACTCTTCAGCTGAGTTCTGACCAGTATATGCAAGTGAGAAAACTGCACATGGCCAGAGAAAAACGCAACATGAATTCCTGATGAACACGCTCGGCAAACTAGGAAAAAAAGGGAACTTAACCTAGTAAAGAGCATCTATGAAAAAAAATCTTACAGTTAACATTATACTTACTGGTGAAAGACAGAATTATTTCCCCTTAAGATCAGAACCAAGACAGGTATATCTGCGCTAACCATTTCTAGTCAACATGTACTGGAGGTGCTAGCTGGTGCATTTAGGCAAGAAAAATAAAAATAATTGCATCCATGTTGGAAAGGATGAAGCGAACTTGTCTTTACTTGTAGGTGGCCTTATGGACTATGGAGAAAACTTGATGGAATTTACCAGAAAGCTACTAGAACCAATAGATGAATTTAGCGAAGTTTCAGGATACAAGATTAACAGACAAACTAAATTGCGTTTAAATATATTAGCAATTAATATTTGGAAATTGCAATAAATGTCATTTATAATAGCACAAAAATTGGAAATACTTAGGGATAAATCTAACAAAAGATGGTTAAAACCTGTACATTAAAAACTATAAAATATTTCTGAGACAAATTAAAGACCTAAGTAAATGGAGAGCTATACCTTGTCTATGGGTTGGAAGATTCAATACTGTTAGGATGTCAGTTACCCTCAAGGTGATATAAAGATTAAACACAATTCCAATCAAAATTCCGGCAGGCTTTTTGGTAGAAATTAGCAAGCTGGTTTTAAAGTTCGCAAAACTTTAACACAAAAGATCTCAAATAGCCAACAGTAACAACAACCACAAATTCTGGAAATGAAAAACAAAGTCAGAAGGCTAACACTACCTCATAGGTAACAAAAACTTGGCTAACTCAAAATTATATCCTGCAGCAGACAATTAGGAATATCCTGAAACTATATTAAATCATTGTTTTCCTATTTAGTAAATGACTAGTTTGATGAGCTAAACAATGTGCTGGAGATGTATGAGTTACAGCTTATTTGCCAAATTATATTCAGGAAGAGAGGAAATATGAAGTATAGGGCACTAGAGTCGGGGTCAAACAACTTGTGTTCTAACAGAACTCATATTTATTAATGCATACAGGTGGAGAAGGAGTATTTACCTGCTTTCCCTTATTCTTTGTGAGGATTAAAGCATCTAAATATATTTTAAAAGGACAAAACACTATGCAATTTTGAAATTGTTAGCATGTGAATATAGATCTTTCATAACGTGCATTTGGAGCTCCCAAGGGATGCGGAGTATCTGATTATTGTCCATTTTGGGGGAAAAGACCCCAAAAGATGGGGGACAAAGTCAAAGCCTAGACCACCTATAGGATGCAAAAGCTAGGTGCTCAACCCCACATCTTGTGGGTTTAGACATTAATTTAGAGGAGCAGCATGTGGGTAATATGGACATATAATACAGGTATATACCAGTTAATACAATTAAACAAGACTTGTGTAGCACTTCTACTAGCCCAGCAGATATCAGGCTTTACCGGTGAGTGGTGAGGATTAAATGAGACAAAGCACATGCAAAGTATGGCACTTAACTTAAGAGTTTTATAGTGTTAATCAGAAATATACATGGTTTTCAAACAAACCACCCAAAACAATGTTAGAATTTAGGAGAGTAAAAGCATTCCTTTCTGTGAGGGATAAAGTACGCCAAGCAATTTGTTCCATTTCCATTATTGCCATGGTTACCTGGAAGCTCAGAACCAATTATGAAACACAGTTCTAACAATTCTAAAATTCCTATCAACTTTTTATCTAATTTATCTTTCCTATGATGGTAGTTTTCTGTTTCAGTTAACTTTCTCATAAACTGCCTACTGCTTTTTGGAAAGAGGGAGAGAGCAGGAAAATGAATGAATGAATGAACGAATAAACTATATATATGTATATACATAACTTTTCAAATTCATTCAGTAAACACGTATGAACTACTGAGGCCGACTCTGTGTAAACCCTGCCTGATAGTAAACTAGCCTCATTATATTATAATTAAATCCCAGCATCTGTGAGTGTGTGTGTACGCCTATCTTGTGCGTCTGTGTGTACCTCGATTCTGTTGAATCTCATTCTTTAGGGACTTTGAGTTAAAGGAAAATCCACCCCTTTTTGGTGAAGGAGGATGAGGCGTTAGTTAATTAAATTCCCTGTAGGCGTCTTTCGTGATGCAGTAATACTAAATCCAGAGATAAGCTATCTTGGCAACTGCTTTGGCGACTGTTACCAGCCTGCTTTTTAGGCTTGTGGATAAAGATGTTTGAGAATGTAAATCACCAGCTGAGGTCTAACAGATTTTATCCTCGGTCTTCCCAGGGAAGCTGGACACTAATTGATAATACTGTACACTTTCATTTACGTTTGAATAATAAAGCAAAGTTCATAGCTCAGTCCTTGGACGATTACATATATTATTCATGCTTTCAAAGTGTAATAAAGATCCATACTTAGTATCAGCTTTCCAATTAAACTTTATAACCAAGCTTGGTGATGGTTATAGTTTTTGGCAGAGATTTTTAATTTTCTTCAAGTGCTTTCTTGGGATTCACAATGCAGTTTTAATCATAAACATGTTTAGGTTGGGGGAATGGGAGGGGCAGGAGTAACACACATGCACATGATGACAGCTACATGCAAAAATTTTTCAGGTGACGAATCTTACAAAAACTGACGGCAGCCCTATTTTTCACAATAATTTCTTTTTAATTAAAAAAATCCTTTCAAGGCTCCACATGCACTGGAGGAACTGGCTAGTGAGTAAATTTGTTAACTATCATTCTTTTTGGCTAGCTAACAGGCACTGATGTCCTTTCTAAGCACTAAAATAATATATGCCCATAAAACCATTTTTACTAGATACTAAACTAATCCTCACTTGGAGAGGCTTTACATTGAATACTTTACTTTATAGAAACCTAGGGTATTAAACAATTGTGTAGAGTTGAAAGGGGCCTAAGATCATTTGGTCCAACCTCTTTCCTTGACAGAAGATGACACTGAAATTCACAGAAACCATAAATGTGCTGAGCCTGTTGTAACTACAGTCATCGCCAAGGCAGTAGAGAAGGTCCTGTTCTTGTGGCTTTCCCTGTGCTTATGTCTGGCTAAAATAACCCTTTTTATGATACTTTTTCCTCATCATAGAGGCTGCATGGTATGATTTAAAAGTCTGGGCTTCTGAGTACATAGATCTGGGTTCAAATTCAGATTACTTAGCTTCTTTTTTTTTTTCCTAATCTCACCTCCACAATCTTGATTCTCTCGTAATTCTTACAGTCAGGTAGCAGCCTCTCCAGCTACAGAATATATGGAGGGGTTCTTTAATCTGGAAGTTATAAAGATGACAAAGGAAATTTGCGAGAGGCTGATCCGTCTCTGCCACGAGAACTTCACAGAGTGTACAACACGAGGTGAGAATCAGTTAGTTCTGCAGAACAAAGCACGTTTCAATATCTGTCTCCCTTTGGTGCCCACTGGCAAACTGTTCTCATTTGGGGTTGTTAAGGAAGAGGACTCTGGCTTGCCATGTCTGAATCTTTCTCTGTGACCTATCCTGTCCTTTTCCCAAACAGGTTAGTCTGCAGCAAAATACCTGCTTCTTGGTTCCTTATATGTCATAGCCAAGAAAGACTGCAAGATACGGTAGCTCTCTCTCTAGCACTATGTGCTCAGCTCTTTTTTTTTTTTAAGCCCATCACTTCTGAAGCAGGTGATAAGGTCTTCTGTACGAGTCACTGTCAAATAGAAAATTTTTCTGGTGATGAAAATGTTTGGTCTACACTGACCAATATGGTAGCCACTAACCTCATGGGGCTACTGAGCACTTGAAATAGGACTAAAGTGATGGAATAGCTGAATATTTTATTTTACTTAATTGAATTAATTTAAAATTTAAATTTAAATAGCCACATGTGCTTAGAGGCTGCCATATTGGACAGGCTGGTCTAGAGGCTGGATGAATAGGTATCGGGAGCCTGTCTGTCTGTCTCTCTTCCTTCTCTTTCCTCCTTTTCTTCCCACTTTCCTCAGTTCCTTCTACTTCAGGGTTTTTTCTCTGTACGTGATAAAGTAACCCAAGCCGAGTAGGGCTTCTTCTAAGGAAACATCCTTGCTTTTTAATAGATTCCTTTTGGGGACAACCTTTAAACTGGAGAAAAATAAGTATGTTAGACTTCATAGCATCCTGGTAGGGAAGTCTCTGAGGTTAAGGAGGTTTGTGGTTGTCCTGTGCTCTTCAAACTACCTCATATAGGTAAGTATCCAGTCTGCCAGTTTGGAACAGAAGGCACCTTTGAGCATCTTTTGTGTTGCTGACCTTGACATTTCCTGATATGCTGTAGCAATGTCTTATCCGCTTTATAATAACCCTTTATAGAATTTAATACCGATAACTTTCACTGATCTAAGTAATTAAGTCTAGACTTTATTCTTAAAACAGGTAATAATTTCATTTTTAAGGACTTTGCTCATATATCTCTAGTTCCCCCATCCCCATGCGTTGTGTAAGCAGAGATAATGCTCATGTCACAAGTTTCTTTAAATCTTGTATTCATTCATTGCATGAACATCATACTTCCTTCATTCTACTAAGTCCTGGAGAGGAAAAAATGGAATATGATGGATACAAGCATTTATATCCTAAGATGGAAGGCAGACATAGCCCTTAGGAAGATTTCCTAGTTTAAGTAAAAATTTTCCTTTCCAGTATCCAATGTCTAGTGTCCGGCTTGGAGATGTTTGGGGAAATCTTTGTCTCTCAGCTTCTGAAATCAACAGTGATTTCTGAGTGCCTGGCCTCTGGTCACTAAGCCCAGCTTCTTTCTGGATACCAGCTGACTCATGACCCAGTCAGGCAGAAACCAAAGAGCAGAGCCTTCTTGGTAGCTGAGTACAGGGCTGCCTTCTAAAGCTGTTGTTCCAGTAAATTACTTCCTAAAACTGGATCCAAATGTGAAATTCAACCTACTATGACAATTGCTCTGATCCATTTAGCAAAGTTCTCAACTCCCCTGAGCTCCTTAAAATATCCCTTGCAATTTTTTTTTTCTGATGATGTGAATGGTTTGTTTTTGAACCCTTATAAAACCCTGGACATCTGGAGTGGTGCAGCACCAAAAGAATTTGTATCCCTCTCATTAGCAATCTGATCAATGAGCCAAACATTCTAAGAAAATCATGGGATGAGGGGAACTATTCTCCATTCATGCATCTAATATTTTGGTGCTTCCTGTTTCAGGACCTCTGTCTGGGTACAGTCTTTCATACAACAGCAGTGAGAGTTATTAGTAAGTTGCCGTTATCACTCTTCCTTGTAGATGAGGAAATGGAAGCTTAGGGTGTTAAAGAACATTCTGTAAGATTTCGCCTGTCTTTGTGGTAGAGCTGACACACAACCCCAGGTCTGTGTGTCCCCCGATTCAGCTCTTGCCACTTCTCACATATTTAGTGTGCTTGAAAAATCAGGCTGGTGTGAGGTGCGCAATTCATACTTCATATTTAGACCCCAGGTATCGTTACCGGTGAGTCTTATCTATTCATTACTGCAGGGCTGACAAGACTTGAAAATACAGATGTTTGCCTGAATCAGTTTGTGTCTTTGAAAAAAAATGCATTTCTTTAACAGTGTTACAAAGTATCATTTTTCATGAAGTACAAATTCCTATCATCCAGTTGGTCCTCATTGTGAAGTTTTTGGGTTATTTTTAATGTGTAGATAATACGTGTCTTGTTTCCCACAAACACACACTTTAGTCCAGTCTTGAAATCTGGCTTTTGTCCCTGAATTTTTCCTTCTAGGACAAAAAGAAATCTCATTTTCCGAAGTTGTTGATTTAGAAAGTTGCTTCCCAGTTTGTATTCATTTAGGAATTTGCCCTGCAGTGTTGACAAAGACAACTCCTGGGGCCTCAGTCCCTTCCCCTGTGAAATGGGAACTATGGCCACATTACTGTTCTACTTCTTTTTTTTCTCATGGAAGCAAAGGGTTATAATGGGTTTGACAGAACCAGTACTTTTCCCCTGGAAATGAAGCCTGGTTTCTTATTGAGTACACTGTTCTCTCCTGACCTCTGTCACTTGCTATTCAACAGTGACAGATAAATTACCTGCTCTCGTAACCTGTATATCGTGCCTGGTGTTAATATCTACAGCATTCTCTTCACCATGGATCATCCAGAACCGTCTCTCCCTTATCTCATGTTCCAGAATTATCAGAAGATATACCATTAGGATTTGCAGGTCATTTGAGGAGAGAAAACTTTGAAAGTCTCAGATGAGCCGGCTTTCAGGAAGTTGCTGTAAGGGTCAGTGCAGAGCGACCACAAGGGGGCAGCCTCCTAGGACATTAAGGCCAAGCAGAAGTCCTGAGCAATTTCTTTGGTGGTTGACCTTGCATTCATAGCTCAGCCACAGCGAGGTCAAGTGTCTGCCAAGGTGATAGCTGCCGAGAAGTCCCTCAGCCAACAGTCTAGAAAACCACTTCTTGACAGTGTTTTCTAAAAAGCAGTAATGATACCGCTCTTCCATTTTAGAATGCCGTAGGGTTTTAGAACGCTTTATTGCACTCAAGGATCTAAATCCTACAGTGGTTAAAAAAGGGAAGGTGACGTCTTCCTTAGATTTTCTTACTGTTTAAAGTCATTGTTTCTCAACCTTCACCGTACATTAGACTATCCTGGAGAACTTTAAAATCAGTCTGTGGGGCAGAGTCCCAGAGACTGGTTTTTAAAAGCACCCCAGTAATTCTAAAGTGCACTCAGAGTTGGGAACCATCTTTTCGGGTCTTCTCAATTTATTCATTCATTCACTCACCGCTTATTGAATACTTTCTCATGTCAGCTTTGAGCAAGGTGATGTAAAGTGAGATTCTATAATTGCCCTCAAAGGCCATGTCAGTTAGCAATTCAGTTCCATGGAACTCAATTCAGCAAACATGTGTCAGGTCCCTACTATGTGACAGGTACTTGCTGGATATGGAGGAGGCTGAGAAGACAGCGGTTCCTGCTGCCTGGCATTTGCGTTCAAGTGGGCAGCGTGTACAAGTAATTATGAGAGACGGAATTTGGTATTATTAACATCTTACCTTTCTATGACATTTCTCAGTAACACAAAGCATTTTCACCAACCCATATAACTTGAAGTTCGCTCAGTAATTCTTGAGCCTGGTACACAGCCAGCTCTCATTATAGGAAGTTCAAAGAGGAGACTGATGTGCTTTGCCAATGAGAAGCAGAGTGAGTCCTGACACCCACATCTGTGGACTCTGTGGTCAGTGCTCATTGCCTCATTCCATGCTGTGTTGGGGGGGCTCAGGAAAGAGTGTTGATTTTGACTGCAAGAGTAAAGGTTTTTGTCCAAGGGTGTATTTGTACGAGTCTTGCGAATTTTACTTCCTGCAGAGTGAACAGGGGGCCGTTTCTGTGCACACATTTTCTGGGTTTCTTCCTCCACCCGGGCAGAGGCCTCTTCTGAGCCTGTCTTCATGCTCACATCCTTTTTATAAATGATCTCCTACTTTTGTCAAATTTCTGATCTGTACAATTGTTCTGGATGTCTATAGTCTTGAAGGGAAAACTGAAAATACTTTGTTCCATCCGCAGATCTGCTTGTCACAAGCTTCTGTCAATCACAGAAAGATCTAATTAGGGGACTGTAAATTGGTCCAAACGTATATAAAGAAGAAGCCAGACAAGTCTCGTTTTCAGAGATCTCCATTCTGTCAGCTAATAAAGTGTTAAGTCAAATGCCATCTGGATTGGGGCTGGCACATAAGGTGATTAATGATGAATATGTGTTAGGAATTCACCTTATGGCTGACTTGGAGAGTTGACTCTTAAAGGAATGAGATGTAGGTGAATATCTTCCTTATGTGCAGAAATAAAATGATATTAGCATCCTTCAGGGTCAATAAACATAGCAAGATATTCCTGGGTCATTGTTTTATTTTCCCGTGATAGTAAAGAATCCACTAAGTGGATTCCCAAAGGACCCATGGCCTTTTCATTGCACAGAAGACTTTGTTACTGAAAATTCCACTGTGAGACTGTGGAATTATCTATCCTTTCTTTAAAGGCTTGGCACTGTTAAGACTGTCCAGATTTAGGTGCCAGTGCCTAAGAGAAACACTAGGAAACTGGAGTACATTCAGGAGAAGACATTCATATGATGAGGAATCTGAACATCATTTTAGAGAAGAACAGTTGATGAGCTGCAAAGTTTTAGGCTGAAGAAGCAAAGACCAGCAATGCAAATGGAGGCATGAGAAATCTTTGACTATGCAGACATCTGTCTGTGGACGTGGGGTTGTGGTCACTCTCTCTAGCTCCAGAGACAAGGACAAGTGACCAGAGGTGAAAGTGACAAGGGGGGCACATGTCAAATTACCCTGATATGGAAGAACACTGAAATTATTAAGCAGTGGTAGCAGTTGCTTCATAAACCCCCTCTTTTCAGGGACATTGTAAAACATTATGTTAGGAATGTGGAAGGAGGGATTTTTCAGTGGGGTGAGAAGTTGGTTTTAATGAACTTTTCTGGGAATGTTTAACAGTTCTGGATATCCACCTGAAGTTTAATCCTCACATCTCTAATTATGCTTATCGTAGTGTCTATATCATTGACCTTCACCCTCTTAGGTGAGGGAAGACAGTTCACTGATGTCAAAAATTAGCCATGAATGTGAAGTGGACAGATAATCCACTGCCCACACTTCTAGGCACATAGAACACTCTACTGTGTTTGACTGTTAAGTGAACATACGAGCACAAGTTAGGCCACCGGTTAGGACTAAAGAGTGAGGACTCTGGGAGAGTTGCCCCAGTTCACAAGTATGGGCAGGACTGATATAGACCCTCAGGGAAAGGAGGTGCTGGGACTAAGAGCTGTGGGGTGCTGAGTACCAGGGTGCAGTCCTAGTCACGGCTCCTGCCATCTGGAAGCTCCCCACTGAGAAAAGATGCTCCTCCCTTGGACTTCCATCGCAGTATGTTTGCAAGTTTCACTTAAGGGACCAGAGACTCAGAAGTACGAGTGGACGTGTGGGGAAGACCTATTGAGTGGGAATGGGGTTACACTTACCCTGCCCAGTTCCAGAGAAAGGACAGTGACCCGAGGTGGGATGGACATTTCAAGGGGACCGGGTTTCAGTGTCATCACTAGGTGGGAGAACTTTAAAGCTATTGAACAATGGAAGCAGCCGCTTCACAAAACTTAACGGTTTGTAGAGATGTTTAAAGACAGGTTGTCACTTCATGGAAGAGGGTTCATCATTTGTTCAGCATTGAGGTGAGAATTTAGATTAAATGAATCCTTACACTGGGTAGGAAGTTGGATAACATGTATTTTCCTGAGACTTCAAGAACTGCAATATACTTTGTTGCTTCATTCAACATGACCCAGATAAGAAAAGTCTCCCAGTCCACACGTATCTAAGGATCCTCACTCTATTGTCTGTACCCGAAGGCACTGTCCATACTATTGCATCGGCTGAGAGCAGGGACTATGTGTTTTATTTACGTCTGAGTCTCCAGAGCATAAGACACTGCCTTCTATAGAGTAGTGTGCAATACATGTTTGTTGAGTGAATATCAAATTAATTTTGTTGATTTTAGGATTTGCACATGGACTGAATTCCTTTTGTGTACTAAGTATGCCTACTTGGAATAAATGTCACTAGCTATTATTTCTCAAGCTCCTTTTGATTGTCCAGGTGCCAGGCCTGATACCTTACACGCATTGTCTCATTCAAACCCTACAGACAAATCCATTAAAAAGATCAAGCAGATGTGCTCACCACACTGTTTTTACAAATGAAGAAACTAAGGCACATAGAGGTTAAATCGCTCTCCCATGGTTCCAGAGAGAGTAATTAGATGGCGCAGGATTGAAATTTAGGTTGTAGGACGTCAAAGCCAGCACAGTTCATCAGAGCACTAGACCTTGAGTGAGGGAGTGATCATTAACAACCATTAATAGGGCCGTATGTGTTTAAAACTTGGCTGATAATTATTGAGTGCTTTCAACACGCCAGACACTAAGTATCTGCTCACTTAATCCTCTTAGCAGCCTCGTAATGTAGGTACTAATATTGTGCTCATCGCATAGTCAAGGCACAGGGTGCAGAATTTTTGCATCTAGGTTTATCAAACCCTAAAGCTTATCCTCTCAAGATTGTGTGGTCTTATTTCTTCTTTTGTGATACTGGAAGGAAAAATAATAGATCCCCTTCCATGAAGTGTATGTGTTGTTCTAAGAAAACTGTAGTTGGTTTGACCTCGAACTTGATCTCAACTCATCAAATGCTTTGTTAGGATAGTAGTATTTCAAAATGTCCTTCCTGTTTGCCCACTGGCCACCGCGTAGGTAAAGGTTTAGAGGCAGCTTAGAAGGTGGCAAAGAAACTCATCATAAAGGTAGTGATAGTAGAAAAAACTGAGAATTCAGCATCAGGTAGAGATGATTGCAGGGCTGGTTCACCATTTTAC
This sequence comes from Camelus bactrianus, assembly GCF_048773025.1. NCBI lineage: Eukaryota > Metazoa > Chordata > Mammalia > Artiodactyla > Camelidae > Camelus > Camelus bactrianus. The sequence goes on from NC_133563.1 coordinate 27,143,224, forward strand.
TGGCTATGGGATCTTGGAGACACTTAACCCCTCCATACCTTAGTTTCATCTTCTGTAAAGTGGGGATGATAATGATGTCTACTTCGTAGTGTTGCTGTAAAGGTTAAAGGCTAACACCCGGTAAGCACTGGATTCCATGCCTGACTCATGCTGCTGTTGCCTCTCCTCCCCAATCCTCAGCCTCCTGTCTTCTTTTCTCTTCCGTCCTCCCTCTTTCTGTGCCTCTTCATTCTCCCCTTTCTTCTTCCCCGTCATCTAATTGTTATTCACAGATTTTTAATGGGGATTAAATTCGTGCATACGGGATGTAATTCGGTCCTTTTTTCATATTTTCACCTAATCAAAACCAGTCATATTCCAAAAATAATTCTAGACCTTGTAGTTGGGTTGAAACCAAAAGTTGTGTACCGTGTTCTCATAAAGCAAGTGTGGCCTTATGGAAGGAGGCATAGCTCTCTCTCCCTTCCTCCTTTTGAGATCAAATGCCTTCCTGCTGGGACAAAGGGACAGGGCTGACATGTGCAGGAGTGTAACACGTCTGCCTGAGACCGCAGTTCAGAGGGGGACGTTCTCAGGAGCAGCCAGGATGTGAGACTCGGCAGGGGACCAGGAGGAAGCCCCGAACTCACCGCACTAACCTGGACGTCACCCGGCAAGCCAGCCACTCATTAAGGAAAATTAAGGAAAAAGTCCCTCTCCCCTTGCCTGGGGATCCCTCCTGGATGCTTTTAGGTTGAGATCTTCAAACTGTCCTTTAGAGATGCTGAGCAGAAAGAGGATTTGCCATTTCATTTCTGGGCCATTGTTTCTCTCTCCATGAGGCCCAGCGCTGCCTCCTCCTGGGGTGTTGTGGGGAAGATTAATGAGCTAATATTGGTAAAGGGCCTTTGATGATGACTGCTAAGTGTCTGCACCGTGTAATTGCCATTTTCCCCAAGAAAATGTTCATATTGTTACTAATTAGGCATTGTCGAAGCACCTCATGCCCCATTATTTTACAGTTGTCGTGCAATTAACTGGCATCAGGACCATTTCAAGTGACATTTATTGCCCATTTCCCTGGTTTAATTTTTGGAAATTTTATGGGAAGCCTGGGCATTGTTTATTATTCACTGTAACTTAAATAATTAACGTAAATATGGCTTTGGGTGGTGATATTGTCAACTGAGGGTTTTTTAGAGGTTTTAATTAAGAAAACTGAACTTTATGTAGGAAAGCTTTTTATAGTGCTTGAGCCCTTAGGCATGTCCTCCCTGTGCGTCTGTGGCTCATACCTGGGTGTCTGCATGTGTGAAGGCATGTGTGTGTGTGTGGTTAACATGTGTGCATGTGCAAATGTATGAGTTTTGGGACCAATAGTGTCATATGAGATACTGGGACAAGAGCAAAGTCCTTCTTTGGCTTCACCTTCTCTAAGGCATGGACTAGAGATGCTGATTAATTAACTTTGCTCCATTTTCTTACTACAACCTAGATATTTGAGTTGGCTTAGATCAAGCATCATTTGTTAAATGTCTACTGTGTCTTCCAGTATTGGACTAGATGCAATGTAAGCTTTATAACAAGTCAATGAGGTTTTTCCCATTGACAAAATGAAGGTTCAGAGAGGTTAAGTAAGGTGTCCAGTGTCACACAGCTGGTAATAGATGAAGACAGGATTAAACCCAAGTCTGCCAGACTCTGGAGCTGGGGCTCCTTCCACTCTCTCGCAAGAACAGAACTGCTGAGCTTTCTCTCTGGCAGTGAGTCTGGGCACTCCGAAGGCCAACTCATGCCTTCTCCAGAGCCTTGCAGGATCCCCTGTCTCAGTGCACCTTCTCTCCTGGATCTGTTTTTACTTTCTATCCTTCTCGTAGTCTGACTTTTATTTTAGCTGTGTACCAGCTGGGAGGACAATATAATATGACGGTTAGGAAAGCCCTGGCTTTGGAGACACCTGGAAGGTCTTCTCACTCTGCCTCTTCCCCTCTGGGTCATCTTAGACTAGGGGCAGCACCCAAGCTTCGTATCGTCGGTGTGAAGATGAAAGGAGAGTGAGTAGGGAGAGTGCGTAGAAGGCCTCATGGCACAGAGAAAGCACCCAATCCCCAGTAGTTGGGTGGATGGATGTGTTGGGGCTCAAGGTCACCCCCAAATAGGCCACAGTGGCGTGTTGATTACTTTGAATGGAAGTTGCTTGAGAAACAGCCGATGTGAGAAGGAAACTCTGACCCTCCTCTGTCTCCCTGAAAGGCAGGAAATACACCTCTCACATGACAGGTGCACTCCCTGTATCTGGAGGAAGGAGGACACCCTTATCGGCAGAGACAGAATCCAGAGCCGAGCAGCCTGTATAAACAAGCCTCGTCCCTTCTTTAATTTACTCCCCCAAGCCCAAACTCTGTTTAGAGTCTTCCCTAATCCAGCACCCAAAACCTAAGTTTCTTTGTTCTGTCAGTTCCTCACAGACTTACTGTTTCTTTGTCTAAAAATGATAAAAGCTGCCTGCTTTGACCACGTCTTAGGTCCATTTCTATGGAAGCGCCACGCATATGAACTAAAGTTTGTTGCTTTTTCTCCTGCTCATCCGTATTGTGTCAGTTTTATTACTGGTCCAGCCACAAGAACTCAGGAAGGCTAGAAGGGGAAATTCCGTTTTCCCCAATGGATGTATGGATATATGGATTTTCTTTTAAAGTACAAATAAATGAAACCCCCATGAGGCTTCTTTCTGTGGCAGGGCTGGTCCAGGCATCCACTCTGTCCCCCTCTCTGACCCTGTCTGTGGGAAAAGGCAGAGCTGAACTCTAACCACCTCTCTCCCCACCTTTTTTAAAAAATACTCTTACCTGCCTGGGTATCCTCAGGATCTGTGTGCCTCCAACAGAAACAGACGATTCCCACGGTTCCTTCTAACTAAAGTGAGAACAGGCTGGCAGGGCACTTGGTTTGCAAGCGGCATGAACTGGGCTTGAGCACGGTTCCACGGCTTGCTGGCAACTGGCCGGCTAGTCTGGGTTTTGGATGGCTCATCACCTGTAAGATGGAGTGGGGGAAATAATAACCATTCCACATGGTGGGGGAGAAAGGTATCACTCAAAATGAATGGCTGAGTTCAGATTAAATTGTCACTTTGGGGCATATACCAAAGGGTGGGTGTTGCTGGAAACATCATCTCTGTTATCTTAGCATCCACTGACGCCACAGTTCCCTCCCGTAATAACATAAACAGTGGCATAAACAGAGGCTCATGGAGATGGTGTAACTTGCTGGAGGTGACCCGACTACAAAGCCTCGGCTGAGTCCAGACATCTGGTTTCACGCAGATTAGAGGCTGCCTGGGCCTCAGAGAGGGCCAGTTAGTGCTTACCTCGTGGGTGGTGCCACTGGGTGGTGTCTGAGTCCCTGCCGGCAGCGAGGTTCCTGGTCTGGGTGGCTTGGTGAGGGCCTCTGCTGGCTGAATTTAGTCTGCTGGTGTGAATGCAGTGGGGCTGGAGCTGGGGAGGAAGGATCTGGGTTCTGTTATTTGTTTACTCCCTCACTGGGTGCATCGGGTGCTCCTTGTTTCCTGCCTCTGCTCTGTGAATGTCCTTCAGCGGCTTCCTAGCGCCTGTGCTCAAAGAGCACGATGCTCTCAGACGCTGTACCGCGTGCCTCCGCCTCCTGCCGCAGCCTCCCGTCACCCTCTCCCTGCTCCCTGCCTTGGGGCTGGGCACATCCGGCAGCTTCCGAGTATGCTGCCTCTTGTCTTTGCAAGTGCTGCTGCTTCTGCCTAGAACTTTCTCCTCATCGCTCTTGTGTCACCTGAATAAAGCCTTTTCATCCTCTGCCTCTCGGCCCGAGCGTCTCCTTCTCAAGGCGGGCTACTCCTGCTGCAGGACCGGCTCAGCTTCCTCGTGTGAACCACTCACCTGAACCCATCTTTCTCTCCTTCCGAGTGCCTTACCCGCTTTGAGGCTGTACCATCTCTAAAGGCTCTGTTGATTGGTGTTCATTCCTCCTTTTAGATTGTGAGCTCTGAAAGAGCCGGGACAATATAGCATGGCTGGCACAGAACTTAGACGTCTTCTAGTCGCAGATACCTACTAGGTAGATATTCTCTAAATCCTATTCTGTCTCTAATCTATGAAACTAGCATTTAGTAGATAGATGCTAAATAAATATTTATGATGCACTTCCCCCTTCCATTCCTTCAGAGTGCTAACCTAGTTTGTATCTATGCATTCCTTAATGGCTCAGATAACTAACAAATACACGGAGGAAGGAAGGGATGGGAATAACTGGTACTTACATTACACATAACTGTTTGCAAGGCTTGAGCTTCACTGAGCGTCATTATTTTTTTGCAAGGTTTCAACTCCTGGAAGAGAATTCAAGGGCTGGTCTGCCTAACTAATCAGGAGCTCATGTCCATAGTAAAAGCAATTCTTTGTGGTGTGTGTGTGTGTGTGTGTGTGTGTGTGTGTGTGTGTGGTGGGGGTCAAATCATGAGCTTTGGAACCAGCCAGCCTGCACCTAAAGCCTGACCCCACCCCTTATTAACTCTGTGAATTTCAGTGAGTTTCTTTGACTCAGTTTTGCCATCTGTAAAATGGGGGCGATACTACTACTTATGTGGGAGGGTTGTTGTGAAGATTAAAGAATTTAATATTTATTTCACAAAGTGTTTAGAACAGTTCCTGACATGTAGTTCATGCTATATAGGTACTTACTATTATTTTATTTAGGAAATAGATCATGTTATATGTTTTCAGATGCCAGCCCCTATAACTACTTTTTCCCCAAGTCTCCTACCATTTCTCTAATAGGTCTGGCTTCTTCTGCCTCCCTCTGACCTGAGTTGCTAAAAAATATGACCATTTGTTGCATCTACTTGGATTAGGACAATATTGTTTGTTTTTTTTTTTTTAATTCTGTGATTTCCATTGAAAAGGAAATTTCCTTTAATTTCAAAATTCAAATTTCCATTTCAAATTCTATTTTAATTTCTATGTGATTTCCATTGAAATTTCTCCCCTGGGGAGAAAACAGTCTGATAGTGTCAATTATACTCAATTCTGTCCCAGGAAAATTTAGTTCAACAGGTTCAATCAACCAGAAGGAGCAGTGCTGGGGAGGTGAGAGCGCTTGAGGAAGGTGACTTTCCCAGCGTGGATAAACACAGTTCAGCTCCACTGTGCCGCCTGGAGCTGCAAGTTCCAATGTTAGTTTTTGTGCCCATTAACTCTCCCCTTTCTCACCTCTCAGTGGACTCCTCGGCTGATAATAAAGAAAAAAGAAATATTAGTGAAATGCCTTGGTAAGATGAGCTGCCAGGGAAATTAAAAAACAGAACTAGTTTTTATCAGGGTTCATTAAAGGCATAGAGGTTTGAAACAAAGTCTAGTTTGGAAATTTTGTGAAAAACAAATGATTGGGCAGGTAATATGGATGATTCATAGAAGGCACTGAGGATTGGAGTGAGCTGAGAAATCTTTTTCCAGAAGGACTGTGTTGTCAAGGAAAGTTTTCCAACGTCTAGATACTTATCATAGTCTTAAAATATCTTGATGCTTAAACCCCATGATTGTGTGTATACGTAAAGGTTTGGAAGGCTCTTTGGGTTTTTTGAATAGTGGTAGGCAGAGCTGTCTAATCTAATACTCTGTCTTCTTACTGAACGTATAGTCCACCATCCCTGTGCTCCGCTCTCATCTTCCCAACTGAGAAACGTATCTGCTTTCTACAGCCCCATCTTCCACTTCTGTTGTTGCCTCCTCATTAGTGATGCAGCCAGTAATGGCACTGGCTCCATATTCTATTTCTGAAAGAAGTTTCAGGCCAGCACAGCTCTCTATGCCCAGGTCCTAAGTGAATGAGGAACAACAGACCAGGAAGAGCATCTAAACACAAACACAACTATAACTGAATTGTACACGGCCCCTTGGAACGAAATAGTTGCAAATACAGTTCTGTATGCTATTTCTTTGAGGCCAGACCTGAGCATCTTTCCTCCAGCGAGGTCCGCAGGGAAAGTACGTGGGAAATTTAAAGAAGAATTAAAGAAAAGCTGTCCCTGTTTTTAGCTGTAGGGATCACGTTCTAATTGTATCCTTTTACTTTCTCATATATTATACACCCCTCTTTTTCTTGGAAAATGACACTGAGGCAGTTGATTTTGTTTTCATCATCAAGGTGAGCCTGTCTATATGGTTTTCAAGGGGGGGGGGTAAATAAACCAGGTAGAAAGACCAAAAGGCAGCCCTGCAGTTGTGAGTAGGGGGAGAACCGTGCACACTTCCGGATGTTGTGTTCTCCACACAGAAGCTACACACTAGAGCTGGACTTACTGCTTCAGCCTCCGTATCTCTCTGGGAACACTCTTTATCCTTGTTTGAAAGCACAGACTGAGAAATGAAACTTAAGCTCCTTTTACAAAACCCTGTTTAATCAGGCCTCTTGCTTATCTGCAAGGCATAAGCCGGCCTCCCCAGAGCTGAAGCTTACTTTGTTTGCTGGGCAATAGAAAGGTTTACCCTCCCACTTCCCACTTCCCAGGGACGTGGTCCAGGAACTGAAACACACTGGATCTTAAATGATGGACAGAATAAATGTTATTGCCAGAAAGAGCTTCTCCATCCCAATGTTAAATAACTATTCATTTCATATTTTTCTTTAGCTACTTTTATTTAAAAAATTTTTTTTTGAAACTTTTCTTGAATGAAATGAGATTCTAACTCTATTCTTTGCAATCCATCAATGGATCCATGAATACTACTGAATACTTCACTGCACTGGTGGGACATTTTTTTTTGGATGTTAACACCTTTATGTACACTTGAGACTGGACTTGGACTTTCCAGTCTGCTCCAGCATTTGTCTGTTAGCCCCAATACCTGCACCACAGTTTTAATACTTTAAGTCCGGGTTCTTAACCTCAGCACTGTTGGCATACTGGGCTGGAGAATTCTTTGTTATTGAGAGAAGTCTTGTGCATCAAGGCTGTTGAGCAGCATTCTTGTTCTTTTACCCCCTGGATGTCAGCAGCACATTCCCCACCTTCATCCCAACTCAGTGGTAACAGGCCAAAATGTCTCAAAGGCATTATCAGATAGCCTCTTGGGGGCAAAAACTGCCCCCAGTTAAGAGATACTGTTTTAGCTTAATAATACGTTTTTTATTAGATAGGACAACCAACCCTTCTTCTTCCTTTTTTCCCCCAGATATATCTCATATCTCAGTCATCCACATACATTAATATTCTACTTAAATTTTGGATTCATTCTGCAAATATATTTAATTTATGTATTAATTTGGGGGAAATGGCATTCATAAATATTAATTATCCAATACAAACCTCTTTCCATTTATACCACTTTTTACATTCCAAATTGCAGTTGGTTATACATTTATTATTAAAAATATTTTCAGATTATCCTCTTGCTTAATTCACATTATCACCCATGGGGCATATATATGTATATATATATATATATGATTATTTACATATCATAGATGAGACCTGGATGTTGAGTGGGAGAAGGCAGAACCCAAGGCTGTCAACCTGGATTCCAGGGCCTTTTCTTTCACCCTCTGCCTCACTTGAAGATCTAACATCAGAGAACAAGACAGGGATGATACCAAAGATCATGTGAGGCATTTCCTACTTTTAAAAGAAGGGTTGAAAACAAAACTCTTATTTTTCAACATTATGGAAGGTTTCCCCCATGTCCTAGCTTTCGTGCTTTCCCTCCTGGGCCAAAAATCCCATAAATTTTCTTCAACTGATTTCCAGTTCAGTTTTGCAAATTTAAGCAATATGTGCAGTTTGAATAAATTTGAAGATTGCCCCTTTATTAGCGATGCTTGGGGGAAATTCTGAGGCATTGGTGTCTCATTCATTTCAATAGGGCTCTGGTACTTTCTGTTTAAAGGAGCAGCAGTGAATAACAAGGTGAATTATGTGGTCACAGACTGAAACTCACCATGACGGTAAGATGTTTGACTCTCCCCCTCTCTTCCTCTCTCTGCCTTGATCCTTAGGAGTGGAGGAGTAATTTGGAATATAAAATCACTGCACCCTTAGGTCTTTTTTGACAAAAATCCACTCCCCATAAATATTACCCATGCATGATCATGAAGAAGAGACAGGTTTCTTTTTCTTCTGCCTTAAGATGTGTCTACAAGGGACTCAGTTTGCTGAAGTCGGATGTGGAAGACTAGGTGGTAGTGCACCTTGCCCACTGAGAACAGGGCAAGCTTGGGGTGGACAGATCAGCCACAGAGGAAAGAAGATGGTCCAGACCAGATGGCAGTGTGGCGTCTGAGAACATGTGGCAGACTACAGGGAAGTTCTGACAAATGGCTCAGATTAGATAGGATATAAGTTCAACATAGGTTAACAAGGGGTGTGCTAAGAGAAGATGATGGAAAATCTAGTGGTCTAGCAGCATCGGGGAAAACATTTCACAAATAAGCAGGCTGCAGTCTCTAAGTTCATGAGCAGAGAGGGAAAGGAGTCAGGAAGGACTGAGAACAATATGACAGAGCGCTATAGCATTTGATGGGAACCACGTGATTGAAGTGAGAAGCTGGCTCAAGGAACCCGTCAGAGACTCAGTTATCTGCAGTGGAAAATGAGGTCCCAGATCAGTAGCAAAAATTTCTTTATTCTCTGTGTGTTAGATGAGCTTGCTTTCATTACACCACAGATGATGGTTTATGCATTAAACTGACAAATGCTTTTTGAGCACCTACAGTGTTTGTACTGGGTAACTGGAATTTAATAGACAAAACAGAAAAACATCCTACTGTCATGTAGTCTATATTCAAATGAAGGGAGACAGACAAGAAACATTATAAATAGATAAAATATACAGGGTGTCTGAAGGTAATAAGTGATATGAAAAAAATGATTTTGGTAAAAGGATTAGGAGAGCTAAGTGTCAAATCAAAATAAATATGGACTTAGATATGAGAGAGACTTTATTTAAAACAACTCTTCCAATAGGGAGAATGCTTTGGTCCCAGAAATCTGCAAATATCTCAAAATTAAACCAAAAAAGGCTTTTCTTTTATGGAGGGTTGGGAGGAACTAGCAGGAAATTTGTGGGAAAGCAGGGCAAGTGGGTGGATAGGGTGGGGTGAACAGGTGGCATCTTTGGGGCTTTTTAATGAGGAAATGTTTTTCTGTGTGGTTAGCAGATACTCAGTGTGTTGTTAAGGAGGAGACACTCTGTGCCTAGCGGTTTAGTGCCTGTTTACACTTGAGGGCAAGCTGAAGTTGTAGGGTCTGTGGGGAGAAAAGGGGGGCTGACTAAAATTTGGTCAAGCCACAGTGCCATGGGTGTGTCATGGGTCACTGTGAGCACTCGGTCATAACAGAGGGTGATGATGTATAATGTTAAATAGGGTGGTCACAGAGGGGCTCATCGAGAAGGTGGTGTATTAGCAGAGCTGAAGTAAGTGAGGAAGCAAAGACTTGAAAGCAATGAGGGGGCAAAGCATGCGGATACTGGGAGAAAAGCATTCCTGGCAGAAGGAAAGGCTACTGCAGAGCACCAAGGTCAGAGTACAGACGCTGTGTCTGAACAACAGCTCAACAGATTGTATTTTCCAAAGACTGCCCCAATAATATCTCCCATCCAACGTGCTCCTTCACAGTTAGGCACTGCAGACACTCCCTTAAACAGGTAGAGTTTATTTCTCCGTGTCCTTAAATCCTACAAGGCTCTGTGACTGCTTAAACCAACAGAATATGGCTTAAGGGTCACTGTGAGAGTTCCAGGTGTGGTTCTTAGCTGGCCTGGAAACTTCTACATCCTACCTCTATAACACTGGCTCTTGGGACACTGACTCTCAGAACCCTGCCACCCCTAGCTGTCATGCCAAAAGAAGTCCAAGGCACATGGAGAGACCACATGGAGGTGCTCTGGTCCAAAGCCCCTAGCATCAACTGTCAGCCCACAAGAGTGAGACATCTGGGACCTCCAGCTCATTAAGCCTTCAGACCCAGCTGACACTGAACTGCAAACCATACAAGAAACCTTAAGCGAGAATGCCCAGCTGAATTCAAAGAAGTACAACCTACAGAACCACAGGGCTAACAACAAATTGTTTTAAGCCACTTAATTTTGGGATAGTTTGTTATGGAGCAATAGAGTACTGAATAAGTAGGGCATTGTAGCTAGAAGGGAGTGAGCAGAGAAAAATTAGTAGGAGATGAGGTCAGAGAGGAACATGAGAAGTCCAGTTGTATACTTCTTCATAAAGACTTCGGGTTTTGCTCTGAGTGAAGAGGAGAGCTGTTGCAGGATTGTGAAAAAGAAGTGACATGATCTGACTTACATTCTAAAGGGATCTCTCTGGCTGCTGTATGGGCAGTCTGTTGCAGATAGCATTGTAACAGTCAGATCAGGTTGGCAGAGGAGTGGGAGGAGAGAAGTTGTTGGCATCTCTACATATTTTGGAGATAGAGCACAAGAGTGTTTCCTGATGGATGGAGATGTGAGAGAATGAGATAGTCAGGAATGCCTGGGATTTAGGAAGAATGATGTTTCTTAACTGAGATGAGGACTTTTGCTGGAGGATCAGGCTCAAGGAGAAAGATTCAGAGTTCAGCTCTGGATATATTAAATTGAAACGCTTATTGGATGTCCCAGTGGAAATACCAAGTAGGCACTGGTCATTATAGGTGTGAGTTCGTGAAGGTGTCAGGACTGGAGGTGTATGTATATATGGGAGTTATCAGCACATTTTTTAAAAGCCATGAATTAATGACATCACCTAGGGAGTGAGTGTTAGAAGAGAACAGAAAAGAAGGGGACCAGGGACTGATCCTTGAGGCATTTCATGGTAAAGAGGTGGGGAGAAGACAATGAGACAGCAAAATCGCCTGAGAAGAAATAGTGAAGTAGTAGGAAAACCAAGACAGGGAATGTCCTAGAAGCCCAGTGAAGGATGCATTCCCAGTAGGAAGGAGTTACCAGCTGGGTCAAAAGCTGCTAATAGGGCAAATAAGAAGAGAGCTAAGAATTGGCCTCTGTATGCAGCAGTGTGTTCTCAGCCAAATCATTGCATTCTCCTTTCTCTCTGGTTCTCCCCATACACAACTCAACATTTTCTGAGCATTTACTATGTCAGATACTTCCTAGGGCTTGGGGTTACTAAATTAAATGTTTCCTTAAGGCGTTCACAGCCATTCCAGCTGGTTAAACAGTATTTACAGCATAATTACTGTAAGACATTCTGCTAAATACGATAAGGATATAGATGTTGTAAAGGACACATGTTTAACTTAATTGAAAACATTAGGCAGAAACACACAGATGGTTAAATTGCAGTACAAGAAATGTCACATGGAGTGTAAGGTTTCAGTAAATGACAGCATATACTGTAAGACTAAATGCTGTATGTTGAAAGGATAGATTGCCTAAATTGGAAAAATCTGGATTTGTGTGAAAGGCACACAAATTTTTAAAAATGCAGGGATGGGGAGCATGTGGCACAGGCATTAAAAAAATTAGGTAACTTTGGAAAAATCAAAAAATAAATGTAAGAAGTAAATGCAGCAACATGGATGAAACTGGAGGACATTATTCTAAGTGAAATAAGCCAGTCACTGAAGGACAGATGTTGTATGATTCCACTTATATGAGAAATTTAAAACAGTCGAACTTACAGGAGCAGAGAATAGAATGGTGGTTGCCAGGGGCTGGGGAAGCCGTTAGTGGGGAGTTGCCACTCAAAGGGCATAAAGTTTTGGTAACTCAAGACGAGTAAATTCTGAAGATCTGTTGTAGAGCACCGTGCCTACAGTTAACAGTACTGCACTGTACACTTAAAAATTGTTGAAAGGGTAGATCCCATGTGAAATGCTCTTACTACAATAAATTAAATAAATAAATAAATAAATAAATAGCAATAAAAATCCAATTACTATGAATTTTAAGAAGTAAGTGGAAATACATCAAGAATAGGTGGAGGTAGCATACATGACTCTGGATTTTGACTTTTTTAGGGGCCTGGTGGGTGAGGAAGTTTTGGACCATTGGATGCGTCAAAAATACCCATTTTAGGATAATCAATCTGGTGGTGGAAGTTAGCGTGGAGTGTGGTTGGGGGATGGTGGGGCTCAGAAATGGTATCACCGAAATGGATTGCTGCTCAGGATAATACAGATATTCTCAAGTCTTTTTAACTTTATGGAGGCTTTCCCTCTTCACTGATGTACGTGTTCTTGTACATTTAGGGTGGGGTGTGTGTGTGTGTGTGTGTGTGTGTGTGTGTGTGTGTGTGTGTGTGTGTGTTTCGACGAACATCTATTTCTTAATCCATTAACTCATAAGTACGCAGTTTTTGCTGCCAGGAGCAAACTGCATTCGTTTCACATTCTAGTTATCACCAGTACTTATGAATTTACTTGCAGTGCTTGGGGTTTTCTGATCTCCTACAACAAAAGAAGAGCTTAATTTGTTTTAGGATTGATTTTTCTCGTATTTTCTAGTTACACAATCACATCATCAATCACAAGCATTGATATTTTCAGTGTCTTCTGAGCACAGTGCCTAACATACATTATCTCCCAAAAAATAAAAGTTTATTCTGATTTCTTGTCTCCCTTTTTTAGGTGCCTGGAAAAATGTCCAGTAAATATGTCCAATTTAGGTGCTTTTATTTTTTAAGTCACTGTTAAACTTTTATATAGTTTTCAATCTCTTGATCTTGTCCTGTAACTTTAAAATCTCTTTTTCTTCACATTCTTGTCTATTAAAAAACATTTACTGGGTATTTATTATGTAGGTAACCAAAACCTGGAGATAACCCAGCAACCATCCCCACAAAGGTCTCAATCCACCAGGGGAGCCAGACACTGATTTACATCACTGTAGACACATAAAAATAGTAGATATTATACAGGTACAAGTAAGTTGCTAGATTTCTCATTTCTTATTCCAAGTTTTATTAATTGTTATATTTTCTGGTTTTGATAAATTGGCTGAATCCAAATAGATCAATTTTATGAATTTTTCCAAAGCACTAGTAATATTGCTATCATATTAGCAGAAATCAATTTTATTTTATTTTTCATTGTTTTATTCATGATATTATGCTGCCATCTTTTCTCCCTTGATGGATTTTAACTATTCATCTATTTAATACATACTTGGAGGTAGTCTGTTGTGTTCCTATTCCCGTAGTCAGAGTAGCAGCATTGATAACTACATTTCTGCTGGTTAATTACTCTTTTGTCCCTATTGCCTTTACTTTGAATGCGTGTTTTCATTTTGTTATATTAAGCCTATCTTTGTACGCTACAATTTGTCGTATTTTATTTTGAAATTTAGATGAGACCCTTTTACTGGAAACCACTAGGATATTCATAATAAATAGTATATCAGACACATTTTCGATTTTTTTTCTTTTATCCTACATGTGTATGGTTGCTAGTGCCGGAGTTCTCTTTTCAGGCAACTATTATGTGTAACAGATGCTTTTAAACTCTTTTTTTCCCTTTTAAACTAATTTTAAAGATAACTGTAGCTCATCTAATTTTCCTTGTATTGTAAAATATTAACATGAGCTTTCAGAACTTTCTATTTGCCCTTCTTCTTCTTCCTTTTTTTTTTTTTTTTTTTTTTTTGTTTGTTTGTTTGTTTGTTTGTTTCTAAATTAGCTGACTCTTCTGCTCTCTGGGAAACAGGAATACAGGCAGCCTTCAGGCCTAAACCTCTGTTAGAAGATGATGCCAGTTTTGACAAAACTGACTACAGGTGTCCTCAGGAACGCCCAGGTGTCCTCATGGACATGTGGGCTATAGATCAATGGAAAGTGGGGCTCGGTCAATGATTATTTAAACTCTCTTCCAGCTGTTTAATCTAACGTCTGGAGGACACATTAGTATCCCTTCCATTCTGAGTTCCTTTACAAAATATGTAACCTGAAGCATTAAACTGGACATTAGCATGTACATTTCAGCTCACAGGGTGGACAGAAAGAAATTCTGGAGGAAGAACTGACCGACAGCAAGATGGACCATATTCTGACAAAAATCTCTTCTTGAAGGATATAGAGGTGAAAAAAAAAAAACCCACAAAACATCTTTATTTTCTACTAGTAGAAGGATCAGTCTAAAAGTGCAATGGCCCCCACATCTGGCAATAGGCAGAGGCTTTATATCTTATAAGTGCTTGAGTCCTGGGATGGGGTCATAAGACAAGGGGACCGAGAAACAAGAATGTGGTGTGGGGGCCCGGCAGATGCTCCCTAAGGTCAATTAACTGTTTTCAGTTTTCTGAGAAGTGAATTTGGAAGTTAGTCTTTTCCTCTTTTCAGAAAACGTGACAGAAACAAACAAATCTGAGAAAGTACCTTTTGTACTTCTGTGGTTTAGAGCTAAGCAAGATAAATGCGTGGTGTAAGCTTGAGGCTTACAGGTCTGTTTCTGCAGAAAGATCTTAGCCCTTTACAGTCTGGAGCACCTCCAGTATACACCAGTGTACACATATTCCACTGGGGGTCCGCTTGGCCCTACCTGGACAACAAATCGCATCCATATGATAAATGACACCAAAGCAGGGGGTGGGGGAGGTGATGCAAATCACAGGTGGCACTTTAACTCCCCAAAGCATAAAAGGGTCCCCACACTTTCACTGCCCTAGAGCCTTGAAGTCAAAGGGAGAGGTTATCCTGTGGTGTCTGTGAGTGACTGCATGGGGTCTAGAGTAAAGTTTGGAAGAATTATGTGGAAATATAAGAAAAATAACTTCAGGACAGTTGGTATAAACGAGGGAACTACTGACCTAGCACTGGCTGTAGGATTCCTGCATTTATACCTCGTTTATCGTTCTAGCTCGCAGCTGCTAAGCGGAAAGATGGTCTTTCCCTTTCTCTCAGCTCACCCACCTCCTCTAATTTTTCTTATTGTGACAGTGAACAATGACAATTCCTGGAAAGGTAAAATGATAGCCTAATTGAATGTGTGGATTTGTGCAACCCCAGAGAGGGGAAGAATCCACAGCATCTTTCTGACCAAATATAATTTTATGACATGCTTCTCAAACTACCTGTGGAAAAGGGACAGTTTTGTCTTTTAAATTTCTAATCCATCACAGCCTGATTGTTTTGTAAAGTAGAATAAAAGTGAATTACTAGGAAAATTATAGAAAGGCATAAAATGAAACTCTAAACTTCTTTGTTGTTTTTTACTAGCTTCCAAAAGCATGAAATTTATCTATCAGAGTGCTATACATGCTTCTAAAGACTTAATTTCTGTGTTCATCTAGTCACAGATGGCTCACAAAAAATCACAGAAGTGCTTTGGTTTTGTGGATAGCCTTGGAGTGTCACTTTCCCAAAGTTAAACATTCTGAGGAAATACTGTGATAAATATTTTTAAACCCACATTTATTGAAATCTCTCTCTCTCTCTCCACCTACCTGTCATGTATCTATCAATTGTCTATCATCTAGTTTCACCTTGTATATTATTGCTCTAGTTTCAAACTATATGCTTAAATTCTATTCTTTCTATCCTATTCTACTCTATTCTTTTTTGTTTAACTAACTTGTGGTTACAAAAACTGATGTTTCTTGGTAGTGGGTTCCAAAACAGTTGCTGGACATCTGAGAAGAATGTGTGTGTGTATGACCTCGGTTATGCCTGTAGCAGTGAACTGTGATGTGTTAAGAACTCGTGAGGAAGTTGTCACTCAGCTCTGACTGGTATGTTCATTTTTTATTTCCTGATTGCAGATTTTTACAGAAATGAAAAAAGTCACCTTAAAAAATGAATATGCTTACATTTTAGGCTTGCTTTCCTTTATTTATAGAGGTAAATATTATAAAGCTATCAATTTGGGGGGCTTGTTTTGATTATCATAAATTCTTTTCGACATTCTTTGGTTATGCATTAAGGTTTTCACAATCAAAAGCCTAGTTGACCAGTCAGTTCTCTTCAGATACTTTACTGCATCCTTTTTTCAAAAAAGAAATCATAGGGTTTTTAAAATTTAATTTAACTTTATTTTATTTTAGCTTCAAGTGCCATTTTCTTTCTTGTTGTCGAAGTATAGTTAGTGTGTGATATTATATGTTACAGATGTACAATATAGTGACTCACAATTTTCAAAGGTTATACTCCATTTATAGTTATTATCAAATATTTGCTATTATTCTCCATGTTGTACAATATACCCTTGTAAGCGTATTTTATACCTAATGCTTTGTACCTTAGTCCCCCACCCCTCTACTGCCCCTCCTCTGTTCCCTCTTTCCGCTGGTGACTGCTAAGTTGTTCTCTGTATCTGTGGTCTGCTTCTTTCCTGTTACATTCACCAGTTGTATTTTTCAGATCCCACATAGCAGTGATGTCCTACAGTACTTGCCTTTCTCGGTCTGACTTGTTTCACTTAACATAATGCCCTCCAACACCATTCATGTTGCTGCAAATAGCAAAATATTTCACTTAGTTTTATTCTTGAATCATTTCGTACTTTTATTTTTTAAAGATGAAGGACGTTGTTGATTTTCTTTTTCTGATTCTATGTATTATAGCTGTTTTCTATGTCCTACTCGGCCGAAATTAGCATATCTGGGAACTTATGCCCACTGTGATTACTGTCTTAGATTTGTGTTGACTTTCTACCCTAGACGTCTCAGAGTCTAAGAGACAAAATTTGCAGTAGTTCCTATTCTTGTATCTTTAACATTATTTACTTTCTCCTGAACTTGAACTTGTGTAAGAGTGTGTCCTTGCATTTATAGGAAAGGAGGGGAAAACATCTTCTTTTTCCCCTTCTGGGTTTTCTGCCAGGGCTCTGCAACAAAAGACAGATTAGCAAGAAGAAAACAAACAGAAGTTTATTAACATGTTTATCTCATATATATATAGGAGAAACTCAGGGCGGAGTAACTCAAAGGATTGGTTAGAACTTGGGCTTAGCAAGCGAATAATAAAGTTTCAGAGAAGTGACAAGTCAAAGGAAAAGGACTTTGGGTCTCTAGGGGCAGTAAATTGTGCAAAAGCAAATGTAAGGAAAACTAAAGATAGATAAACGTGCGTGAATAAAGTTTGTTCTGTACATGTCTCAGGTGCCACCACTAGACTGATAAACTGAACTTTCTCTGGCGATTAACTTTTGTCCTTCCTGGTAGACAGGATAAGGGAGACACCTTTGTAAATTTTTGTCCTGCTCTTAGGCAAATAAAGGGAGGACACAGAGCATTTTTGTGTCTGCATCTCAATTGCTCTCAATTCAAAATAACCCTTATGCCAAAATGGCATATTTGGGGGTGGCCAAATTTTGCTACCCTTCACATTTAAGGTTGTAAAACTTGAAAATCAGAGGAAGGCTTTGCTCTTTTAGTATTGCTCCTAAGAACTATCAATGATAAGTTAATGTTAATGTGTATGTGAGATTTAATATCTGGGATTTTTTTTAAGAGTGCAGTGAAAAATCACACCTCCAGTTACACAAAAGTACATACAGGTCACAGAACAAGAGTTAGAGTCAAGGAAAAGGGAGAGAAAAATGTATATAAAACTCTATCCTGGAACTCAACCTGGATTTAGGAAGAAAATTAAATTCCTTTCTTGTATAGCATAGTAAGTAAGAGTATGGATTCTGGAGCCAGACTACTTAGGTTCAGATCCATCTGGCATTATTAACATAATTGTGATTGGGGTCCAGTAACCTCCTAAGTGTGTAATAAGTAGGGGTAAAAATAAAACATTCTTTAGGGTATTGTGAGGAGTGAATGAGTTGATGCATTTAAAGCATATAGAATAGCGGTCTGGGAACTATGGATGTGAAGATGAATGGGATATACTGTCTGCTCTTTGAGAGCAACCTGTAACTCTTATAAACAAAATATGAAACGGTGCAAGTTAAATGCTCTAAGATGGACAAAATGAGAGTGTGGATGGATGGGAATAAGCAGTGTGAGCACTGGGGGTTCTATTCAATAAAGGAAGGAACTGGAGCTTAGAGAGTTTCTGAATTTCTTTTGCTCTCTTGGCTAGCAAGACCAGGGCTGATAAAACAGCTTGGTTAGCCACCTCCCAGTAAAGAACCAGGACACTCTTCTCTGTGCCGTATCATCTCAGCCTCTCTACTTACTGGCTGTCTGATCCAAGGGAAGTGAAACAGCCTCTCTGAGCTTTAATTTCTGTATCTATAAAACAGAGGTCATTATAGTACTATCTCTGGGAATTGCAATGAGTATTGAATGAGACGATGTGTATTAAGTGCTTTTCAGAGTGGCTGGCTCACTGCAAGCATTCACTGTATCTTAACCTTTATTAACAGTCATATAAATATTTTATTTCATCCCAGTACTGCTTGTGGAGAGTAGATTACATTCGTGGAGTCACACAGTCAGGATTAGTTCTATTTTTGTATTCAGTGTTTGCTTCTGAATAGAGTATGTAAGACAGAAACAATCAGAAATAATAAATACATAGAGATAAATACTTTAATCACAAGGCAAAGCCTTCCCAGAAGAAGTAATTAATTGCAAAATGAATTGACTTGAGTTTTCCTCCTTTCTCTTTAAGCTTCCACAAGAGGCTATGATATGCTTCAAAATACATCCCTTGCATTAGAATCTTTGCCTCAGGGTCTGCTTCTAAGAGATCTGGACCTAATGCTAAAGGGCACTTAAGGTAGATGGAATCAAAAGTTTAAAGGAGAGAATAAGCATGTTTAATTTGCTTGAGGAAACTAATCTCATTTACAAAAGATGTAAATGAAAATTCTGGAAAAGAGTTTAGAAATCTGGTTATTGGATAGCGCTTGGCAGAAATTTAATGAAGCAAAGGAAATTCATAATTCTTTCTTGCCTGTGTATCAACTGAGAGAGCCTGTTACAGGTGCAACTGCCTAGATTCAACTGAAATGTAACAGTCTATGTTCCATGAATGCATCTTGCAATTTAGAACTTGACTATTCATAATGTAAGTAAGAGACACTGCCCATGTCTCCTGAGGACTCAGTGGTTCAGAAAACTGCTCCATGGTACAAGAACCCGTCACTTTCTATTTAAGGGCTCCCTTTGGCAAGGTAATGTGCTTGACCTGGTATGAGGTGGGCTGTAAATGCCAGGGAGTTAATATCCTCAGAGTAGTTCTCAACTAATAGGAATTAGTGCATTAAACACCCAGGATTTCTTACTGCTCAGGTGAGTCATCCCTGAGTCATGTTCTACATCATCTCCCAGAGGTTGAGACCTAGTCTCCCACAATGGCATTCTCTTTTGGCTTCTTTTTATTGCCTGTCCCCATTCTCCAGCCCCCTACTGATGTTTCCTGGGATCTCATTCCAAATCTACTTGCAAAAAATCCTTGTGTCATGATCTGCTTCTGGAGGAAATCGAATTAAGACAGTTTCAACCTCAGAACTTTCATATTCTCATGAATGTCTTCTCCTGAGATGCAGTGTCTTTAAAAGGCAATTTACCCGTGGCTCTGCTTTACAGGTTCAGAGTATACTCCTTCAGAAAATGTTTCAGACTCTGCAGCTCATGTTTATGAATATGGTTGATAAGGATAAAGTATTATTGTTTTATTTTGACTATGGTCTGAATAAACACGAGTGGTAATGCAAGCAGAATGCATTTAGGGAGAATTAAATCAAGGTTCATATTAAGGAAATCACAGTCATCCCCAAAGTGGGAGCTACTCCACAAGTCACTGATTCAGCAAGTATTTATCGAGTCTTGTTTATGCACAGGGCATGGCGCGGTGCCAAGATCGTTGTAAATGTGGATTTGATTTTGGGCAACGCATCCCATAGTCATGAAACCCAGGAGGATGTTCATGTTGGTTAACTAAAAAGGAATGAAACTGATTTGAGTATGCAGCTTGCTCAGATGCCGTCTCAGGAATCAGGTTCTAAGGAGGAATTCCCTCCTGGTTTGGAGTGAAGAAAGGCAATCCTGAAATAAACGCATACCAGACCCCGAGATGTCTGGGTTGTGGGTCCTAACGTGCATTATGTGTCGTGAGATGAGACACATTTATTTACAAATAAATCACTCTATTTTATATTCTGCCTCATAGAGTCTTCAGCTTTCTCTCATCACTCTATGTGAGCTTGTTTTGTTTCCACAATATAGTTCTGAGCTGTGTTGTGTCATCCCAGCATATTGTATAATTTTGAAGACACATGGTTAATTTAAGTTCACCTACGTACTGATTTCTCATGTGTCCACTGAGTGTTCCTTTATCGTGTACCTTCTAGGAACTGCTGCCCAGTCACTACGGTACGGCAACCCCTTGCCACGAAACAGCAATGAAGAACATATGGTCTCAACTTACAGGGAGTTTCTGGCTTAGCTGCAGAGACAGGCAAAGAAGGGGGAATTTTCCAAATGGTGTGGTAAGTACAATGAAAGGAGAGAGTATGGAAGAGGGAAATTTCAGCCCATTTAGACTCAAGAAGGCTGAGAAGTGGGGTCAGGGATGGTTCCCAGAGCAGGTGTCATCTAAACTTCATGTATATGGGCACACCTTGTTTAACTGCACTCTGCTTTATTGCCCTTCCCAGGTATTATGATTTTTTTTACAAATTGAAGGTTTGTGGCTACTCTGTGTCTATTAGCACCAGTTTTCCAACAGCATTTGCTCACTTCATATCTGTGTCACATTTTAGTAATTATCACAATATTGTAAACTTTTTCATTATTGTATTATTTGTTATGGTGACCTGTGCTCAGTGATCTTTGATGGTACAGTTGCAAAAAGATTATGATTCACTGAAGGTTCAGATAATTGTTAGCGTTTTTAGCAATAAAGTGTTTTTAATTTAAAATACATACAT
This sequence comes from Camelus bactrianus, assembly GCF_048773025.1. NCBI lineage: Eukaryota > Metazoa > Chordata > Mammalia > Artiodactyla > Camelidae > Camelus > Camelus bactrianus. The sequence continues at coordinate 27,164,000 of NC_133563.1, forward strand.
TTTTAAAGACAGTGCTATTGCACACTCAGGAGACTGCAGTATAGTATAAACATACATTTTATATGCACTGGGAAACCAAAAAAGCCATGTAACTCACTTTATTGCGACATTCAGTTCATTGAGGTGGTCTGGAACTGAACTGTTGCTGTCTTCAAGGTATGCCTGTACAGACATTAAGGACTTAGCTAGAAGGAGAGAGGCCATTAGAAGCAGAGAAAAAGCACAAAGCATCTATCATGGAGAAGAGCATGGGGTGTGGGGTAATTGCAAATGGTTCAGTCCAGCTGGAATGCAGAGTCCTTTAAGGGCTGGTGGGAGGAAGGAGGGGAGCCAGAATGTGAAGGGCTTGAATGTTATGCTATGTGGTATAGACTATTTATGAAGGGTAATGGGGAGAGATTGAAAACTTTTGAACATATCAATAACAAAATCAAATTTTCATTCTACTTCACTCTGACTGCTCTATAGAAACTAGATGGTGGGAAAAAAAACCCTAGAAGGGAAGAGACCATTTAGGAGGGTAGTGCAGTAGCCTGAAGGGATGAGGTGATACGGTGACTGGCCAGCAGCAGTGAAAGTGGAGGGATGTGGACTGAGGTATTAAGGGAGAGGAAGAGGCTACGTGTAAGGAGGTGGGGCACGTGTTTCAGTAAGTGCACTTCGTGCAGTAGAGCCAGCAGGGCTGAGGAAGGAGCCATGATTTAGCCTAGTTTCCGGGGTGACTAGAAAGTTTATTGCTTTTGTTGTGTGAATGAAAAACGTTGCCAGCCGTTATCAGTAAACAAAGATTGCTGTGGCCATCAAGTCAGGCTACTGCCACCGCCTCCCCCACCTCCACTGACAGTGAGCGGAGGAAACTCAGATGCACACAAGCAGGCAGCCACCCACAACGGTGCACCCTGAGGGAACTCAGGATGTGAAAGAACAGGACACTGGGCCTAAAGAGCCAGGTGCAGATCAAAGGAATGATTTCAACGAGCCAAAACCTTTGCACCTTCTCATACATAGAAAAGCGCTCAATTCTTTAACTTGAGTTACCTGGTTTTCTTCAATTAACGGTAATCTTCTGATGTTCCGACTACCTGGTCGTTATTGCAAAAACTCCTATATTCTGGCTTCTACCTTGCCACTTTGGAACAGCCTCTTAGAGTGATCTGAGATGCTGTGTCCCAGGCTCGAGTCCTAAGAAAATTCGCCAAATAAAACATAACTCTCAACTTTTAAGTTGTGCGTTTTATTTCAGTCAACAGTTGTCACCTTTGCTTAAAACTCTTACCTCGAGACCTTTGTTCCCACGTGAAAAAGACCTAACAAAAATTTTTCCTTTTGTCTCAATCTGCTGCAGCACAACAGACACTTCAGCTTCCTGTTCTTTGTCTCATGGTTAACTAGCTGAGATGAAAACTCTGCTCGCAAAGCTAGCTAAGCTAGAAGATAAAACCCCAGCATTTCCTGTTTATATCGCTAAGAGACTGCTGCCATTTGCACTGCAACCAAAGTGCCATTTGCACTGTAACCAAAGTGTAAACCACATCCTTTGGAAACTTGTTTATTCCTCTCTATAAAAGCCGAGACGCTGCAGAAGATCTTCAGATTGGGGTGACCTTTCTATTGCAATAATCTCAACAATACTGATCTCCTAAATTGTCTGGTTTTTGTCTTTGACAGTTAGGTGCCATGACTCAGGATGGGAGCTTGCCTTCGGATTCCCATCAGTTCCAGCCAGGTAAGACCACTTGGAGCTTCTTGAGCTCCATTCCTGACTGGCAGCCTGGGATCTAAAGATGAGTCCTGATCCTGGTCCTATGTTCTAGATTCTTGTCTGTTGGAAGCATGGTAAGGATTTGATTTTGATTCCTTTTGACTATTTAATTAATTTCTGGTACTAGGTTTTTTAATTTAAAGAAATTTTTTTTTTAGTTTTAGTCAGACCATTTGGTAATCCCTGTAAATGAATTAAATGGTTTGTAGATATCATGTTTCTGTTATGTGAAAGATGACAGAAAATGGAGTTTGTTACTCTTTTCTGCTTATCTGTTTTCCCTGTTGTGAACTCAAATCAGTTAAGAATTTATATCCACTGGGAAAACAAGAGCTCTTTTATAAAAAAAAAAAAAAAGGTAGGTTTTGTTACTTCTGGGTTTATGCCTGACCTATAGACTACAATTTTAGAACTGAAGCTATAAGTTCTCTATGTCTGTGTCTGTGTGTTTTTGTGTCTGTGGGTATGTAATATTTCCCTACTTCCAAAAGGTACTACTAAAATAAATTTTTAAAAGAGCTCTATTCTGGTTGACTTAGAGCTAAATAGGATCTTATACAAATGAAATGTTCCTAAAATTCTGAGATATTGAAAAAATTAAACTTCCAATACTTTTATGTACTAAAAAAAATGTATTCTCATAGGCACCAACTCAAAAGTTCTAAGAATTCAAGTTTACATAATTTAGGTAAATTTTGGCAAATGAGTCTAATTTAATAGTGTTGGTTTCATTAAAACAGCTATATCTTCTGAGTTAGCAGCATCAAGTATAATATAAACACACATTTTTATTCCACTTGGGCATGTTCTTCCCCAGCGTACAAAGATATGCTGATTTAATAAGCTATCATATCAGTTACCATGTTTTTAAGATTATTAAAAAATACATAAATTTGTATTTAGTCAAATTAAATCATTATTCTGACAAACTTTATTTCAAAAGTAATTATGTTTTGTAGTAGGGTGGCTGGAAGATAGTTCCCAAAATCTTTCGGCAACTTACAACCTTGGACTGATGTTAAATTGAGTTAATTAACGAATATTCATTAGATACCTAGATCCTAGCTAAGTCAGATAGCATCCCGAAGCATTAATTACTAAATATACTTTCATTTTTACATAGTTTTTGCCTTAGTTTTATATAATACAGAGAGGCTATATATTTGGTCTGTTAATAAACATGTTCATTTTTGCCACACTGAGAAGCTGTAATGAAAGGAATGTTCATGGCTATAAAAAGTTATGAGATGTATATTTATAAGCTCTGCTTGTCTGCTAGAAACTATTGGTGTATGAAAGATAGTTTACAATTACCTAATGCAGAGACTCCCGCCTTGGCCAAACTTCAGTCAGGCTCCTGAAGCCCTCTCTAGAATAAGTCACGGCCATGGTCTGCTGCATTCAGTTTATTGGGAATCCCCCCATTTCTGATACCTGATCATCCCTGATATCTGATCAGATTCTTCATCCTCTGCCCTGGATGTCTAAGTCCTAGGCCTGTTTTTAGGAAGAATCCTGTTACGCAGGGTTAGCAAGAATCCCCCTACTCTTGACATCTAATCAAGTTCCACTTAGTAATTTTTCACCCACTGACTTCCTCACTCTGCTACTTGGCTATAAATCTCCAGCTGTCTTGGCTGTTTTGGGAGCTGAGCCCAGTTTTACACTGAAGTTCCTCTCCCCTACTGCGGTAGCTCTGTTAAGATCTGTCTTGCCATTTAAACACACGGCTGATGAGTAACTTTTCTTTTACATGACCTCCTAGTTTTCTCTATGCAACCAAGGTCAGCTGTTGTTAAAAATGATAATCAATATATGTGAATGAGACGCTAAGAGGAGTGATAGTGGCAGAGAGGAAAAACTTTGCATGCAAAGTATGCAGGAGACATTTTGTTCAGGAAGAAGAGAGTAAGTAGGTTTGTTCTAAATTAAGATGGTCTTTTCAGAACGAGAAGGAGAAAAGTATAGGTCAAAACCTGCCTGGATAGAGAAAGCTGCAGATGGTTCCTGAAGAGGGAATTTTATTCCTTGTAATTACAGTTGGCTAAGGTTTAATGAGTTTATTAACAAGAGTTTTACTAAGAGCATTAGTATCAAATAGACTGTTTCAAAACTGTGATTTGGTTTTCTCTATTAAAATGACAGATTTGTCTTGGATTATTGGTCTTCTCTTAATATGTGCTTGTGAAAGGGTTTTCTTTACCTTCTGAGTAATCTGCCTAGAAGACAACTACTCAAGGTCTTACCAGAATAACTCCCTGTGCTTTGTATTGACTTTATCATATCCTTGATTATTTAAGAGAATGAAGTCTCTTCACTTCAAAGAGCTGAAGGGCTCTGTGTCTACTTCTGAGATTTTTTTTTGTCATGTTGGTTAAATAGAATTGTTTCTCATTAATCCACGATCTTATTTAATCAAATATTTAAACGTTTGGACTACTTTTTCTATTTTCCCTTCCAAAAACTAAATCCTAGATGGTATCTTTTGCATTGTCAAGGAGGAAAAATGAAGTCTGGACTTGAGTAAGAAAAGACATTATTGAGAATACTGCAGTAGAAAGATGCTGAAGGCCTAAGACAGAAGTTTCAGACAAGGGCTGGGCAAGCAAAGCTTTTATATGCAGAGACCCCGGGACAGGTGTCTACAGAGAGTGGAAGGGGATGCAATGCTACAAGCTGGTGTGTGGGAGTGGCCTTGAAACTTATGAAGTGCTGAAAATACTGTACTAATAGAAAAGTGAGGACAAGAAATTTGGTTTGTGGTTAGGCATGTGGGGTTGGGATTCTGGGTCTGCCATGCAACAAACCAGAGTTAAAGTACAGGAAGTTCACATACACTTGGGGGCCTAGTGGTCCTCAGCTAAGTCGCCTAGAGCTGTGTTAAGCACAAAGCTTGATCAGCCTTGTCAGCCCCTCTTCTTGTTCAAGGCACATCAGAAAGACACCAGCCCTGAACACTAGAGGGACAGGGAGCATCTCAAACAGGGGATGGCCGAGTGCAACAGTCCTCAGGGTCAGCTTAGTGATGGCCCAAGAGGACTAGCTGAGCCATCTGTCTGGTGTGCTGGCAAAGGTCAGTTGTTTCAGTGTCCCTCAGATCAGATATCTTAAAAGCTGGATGCTTGAAATGAAAAAGAAAAATGTTACTATGAAGGGTTTTATTAAAGTAAAGAGCCAGAAGTTTAACTCTAAGGGTATCTAGTCCAGTGAATTTCAAGAGGCCTGTGGATGAAAATGTTTGATTATGCAGCGCTGCTCTTTGAGTTTTATTACCTCCTAACTATGTTGCCCAGAGTCTGGGTTACTTGTCTTATGAGGGCAGGCATGACTGAGCATTTCACCAGACTTCCTTAGCAACCCACAGCAGCTTGCCAGGGGAGAAATCGGGCCATGCACGGTTGGCTGCAGTAACGAGTCCTTCTAGGTCTATGACAAGTTCAGGCTTGAGCTGGCAGTGACTCCTCAGATCCTGGGGACAAAGACCAACTACAAGGCAACCTTAGAATCCTGATAAAGATCTTGTTTTATTTCTCAGGGACTCCAAGTCAAGGAGGAGAGAGAAAAATTAGAAAGCTTAGTTTGTAGCCAGATACTGAAAGAAAGTAGAATGAAAACTTGGTAAGGGTTGACAGTCTGTGCAAAGTAACATCCAAATCTGGTTTATGAGTAGGTATCACAACCGGTTCATCTACAGTGAGAGAGGACACCAACTGAGTCTCTACCAGACAAGACAGAGTTTGTGTAACAATGAGTTACCTGCAGTTTACAAAAAAGTGCAAAATAGCTCAAAGACAATGAGTAGCTTCAGAATCTGGTAACTCAGAAGGCTGTGCAGTTTCTCAATGAAACACGGAATTTCTCCTTACAGTCCCTCTTTCCCTTTTGATCAAAAACAATCTCAAAGCAAGATTATTCTTCATCACAACATAAGGCCACTCTCATTAGATGTGGCCTGGTTATTTACATAGATGCAGCAAGAATGACAATTTACCACACAGGTCTTATCTTTGCTTTGCTGACAGTTTTCTGAAGCATCTCAGATTGGACTTTTCTAAGCCTCTTCCTCAAGAGGAGAGGAAGCCAAGCCAAGAATTCACCATTGGTTTTCACCTGCAGCACCCAGAGATTTGGTGGGCATTCCTCTCTTCTTGAGTTCCCCAAAATATCTTAAGATTCCTGATCCTTGCTCACCTATGAGGCTGGGAACCCTATAAAGCCAGCTGCCAGTCCAGCTTTCCCAAGAGGGACTTAGTAAGCATTGGCCCCACAGAGTCAACCTTAGTTCCTCAGAAGCGTCTGGTCATATCTGATTAAATGAGCATTATCCTCAAATACCACGTTACAGGCAAAGCTAGGCTGCATCACCAGTGTTTCCACTTGTGTCCAAATAACAACTGAATCTATGCAAATAACCATACTGCCATGAAAATAAGAATACTCAATAAGAGTTTCCAAATTTTAGAAGGGTGAGTCAGGATATAATAAAGAAATGTTTCATTTCTGTTTACAAGAGCACCATCTACTAAACAGTTGTGAGTGATAGCTTAAAAGTGGAAGAGGTTCCTTGTTACCAGAAAATAGAACATAAAAGGATCAGCAATATTCCAAACAAAGTCCGTATTCATCCAGTTCATCCAGCTCATTCAGTCCTACATAATCAATTCTTGTTTCATCTGATCTTGGCATAGTGGTCTCATGAATGCATCTGATACTTGCCTAGATGTCTGGAACTCCTGCCGGGCCACTGGCATGATCTGATAGTTCTTTAAGCAGTGCCGTCAGTAGCCGGTACCCAAGAGTACCTGGCATAGTCCTTTTCCACTAGGCTCTAAGATAGTCCTTTTTTGTTAAAGATGGAACATTCTGCCCTATAGCTGATTCCAGGTGTTTTCATGGAAGCATCAGGAGTAGAAAGCACAAAAACAAAACTATCTGTAGATGACTAAAGACTACAAATGGCCCTGGTTAACATAGTTGTGATTGTTTTCAAAAGAGAAAAGTCTGATGAGTGTTCACTATAAAAATAATTCAATTGCTAAGAAAATTTGGTTATTTGAGACGAAGTCAATTCAAAAAGTTTTAGGCAAAATATACATAAACATAATGATTAATCCTATTTTCAAAGAAGAGCGGATATTACATCTTATTTATGAAAATTGATAAACATAATTTCTAGAGTGATAAATGTCAAATATAATAATCCTGAGACATAGTATACTGTGAACATATTGTGCATATAGTTAGAATAAAGCAATGATATATCTAGATTATCAAGCAGAGATATTCACTAAACCTCTATAAACTTGGGAAGAATGTACCCAATTAGAATAAAAATGTATTTTTGCAAGGCTGATAACTCAGAAGACATAGATGTAATTATTAAACCAACAACATCAAACTAGTCTCATTTGCCAAAGATTTACCTATATCAAGTTTGTCTGCATTTTAAAAATATTTGGGTAAGCTTCTATAAAAATACTCTTTCTCTCTCACATTAAACACACTAGAAATTTAATTTCCCTTAATTAATTTCCCTTAATTTCTGGGAATTTCAGGAACATTTAAAATTATATAAAATTATATAGGCTCATTTATCTCTTAGTCAATCAAATCTTAGCAACCAAATGGTGTTCCTTTAAAGAATTTTAAAGTTTAATGTGGTAATGCCATTTGGAGGTAGAATAATATTACACATACATAATACACACACACACATATACACACACACAGACACAAATAGAGAAAGAACTCTAATTTTTCATTTTAAAATTTTAGCCATGGTTCAAAGGCATAAACACACAGACACAAAACTCACTGGTTCTTATAAAAGACCTGACTCTCATCCTCGCCTCACTTACATTTTTATAAAAATTATATTCCTGGCAGATGGGGCAAATCGAAATAATTTGCTCAACATAAGAGCTGAAGCATCTTCACCAGTGTTTGGGAAAGAGACCCTTCAGATGTCCTTGCCCTGACGTGTGGTCTCATGGAGTCTGTGGACTGCATTTCGGGAAAGGGGCAGAGAAGAAACCAAAGGGCTATCCGGTGTCTCCAAAGTCCACATGAGTGGAGGAAACATCCAGCCTATTTCCAGTTAGCTTTTCCACCCTCAGGTTGTTACCCTTGGTGTCCCTGAGCTCCACCAGAACCCTAACAGTGGTGGGAGACAGGGAGTTGAGGGAGAGTCAGGGGCTTAAACCACACTCAAAAAAGCCAGAAGGAGAAGACAGATAAACAGGAGAAAATAGATAAAAAGAAAGAAAAAATAAGCCAAGTTTTTATCATGCTACAGCAGACAAATGTTTAACTCCTGGATTAGGAGTTAAGACTCACCACTGTGGATCTTGATTTCCTCAGCCAGGAAAGGACAAAGTCTGATAAGAGGGAAGTGACACTCGGGTAAAGAAAGCAGCGTCCGACAGGTAGTCACTGTCCGTTGGAGCCATGGCATCATCACTGTCAAAGAAAAACAATACAATCTGGACATCAGTATGAAAGATTTTATTAAGGGGGATGTTGCAATAGGAGGAGGGGAGTGTTATAATGGAGAAGATGCTCAGAGACTAAGACGTGAATGTCTCAGGGACAGAATGGGTGACCAAAGCTTTTAAATGTAGAGACCCCTGGGGTAGGTGGCTGTGAAAAGTAGAGGGAAGGCTGGTGACAGCTGGTGGTGGGAGGGGCTTCTTGAAACTTAACAATCGTCTTCCAACGTTGTGCTAACAGGAAAGTCGAGGCAGGAAATTGTGGTTGGACACATGGGGCGGGGTCTGCATCTGAGGGAGAGCAAACAAGTTGAAGTGCAGGAAGTTTGCATAGCCTCGAAGGCTCGAGGTTCTAAAGTTGCTTCAAGGTGCCTCGTTAGTGCAGTAGGTAGCACGTCAGTCTCATAAAGTTGCTTCAGGGTCAAAGTTTGATTAGCCTTGTTAGCAACTAAAATTGCCTTTCAGATTTCCCAAGGGGTCCCTGGAGGATCATAAAGATTTGTTCTCTCCCCTTGTAGAAGAGACTATTAGTAATAATTAGGGTTATTTGATATATTACTACTGATGAGTTGCATAGGAAGAACTGTCAAATCTGAGGAAGTGCTTAGACTTCTCTAAGTTAAATTTGTGCGGGTAAAATATTATTAACATAAATATTTAAATAATTGTATTCAGAGAACTGTCAGTGTTTTTGCTGTCCATGATGTGTTTCTATTTATCAGTCCTGGTATTGCTTATTAGATAAAAGGAGAATAGTGCTATCAGTCATAATTGCAGTTATTTTTTAAAGCATTAACTTGGTTGCAACTTAACCGCTCTAATTTGAATCTAGTATATTCCAGGCCAATGGTTTTCTGCTGGGAATTCGCATTATTTATCTATGGACTTCTATTAACCTACCAATGTTTAGAACCTACTCCAGGTTTACTGAACCTATTTACTTGATTATCTTGATATGTTCTTATAAATGACCTCTGTTGTCTCAGGATTTTTACATGTTATATCTGAAAATGTTTTCTCTGTAAAGGTTGTGTCCATCCATTTTCATAGATTATATGTAATACCCACTTTTTTGAAAACAGGATTAAAGCTTTTTATTTATATGTATTTTGTCTAAATTTTTTCGGATGGGCTTATTTTATTTTTCATGCCATGTAAATAAGCAGGTATGCTTGTCAATTGCATTATCCTTATAATGAACACTGTTCAGATTATTCCCGTTAGATAAATATCAATAATAAGTGAACAATAGCTATTTTTAATCTTTTGTCATCTACAGATAGTTTTGTTTGTTTGTTTGTGTGTGCATTTTAAGTCCTGGTGTTTCCATGAAATCACCTGGAATCAGCTATAGGGCAGATTGTTCCAGCGTTAACAGAAAAGGACTATCTTAGCGCCTAGTGGAAAAGGACTATGCCAGGTACTCTTGGGTACAGGCTACTGATGGCATTGCTTAAATAACCATCATTACATGCAAGTGACTGAGTCAAGAGTTCCAGACGTCTGGTATCTCGGAAGTGTTCATGGGACTACTAACCCAAGATCGGACAGAACAAGAATTAATTACATACATTGAATGAACTGGATGAATACGGACTTTGTTTGGAATATTGCGGATCCTTTAATGTTCTATTTTCTGGTAACAAGGAACCTCTTCCACTTTTAAGCTATCACTCATAACTGTTTAGTAGACGGTGCTCTTGTAAACAGAAATGAAACATTTATCTTTTGTACCCTGACTCACCCTTCCAAAATTTGGAAACTCTTATTGAGTATTCTTATTTTCATGGCAGTATGGTTATTTGCATAGATTCAGTTGTTATTTGGACACAAGTGGAAACACTGGTGATGCAGCCTAGCTTTGCCTGTAACGTGGTATTTGAGGATAATGCTCATTTAATCAGATATGACCAGACGCTTCTGAGGAACTAAGGTTGACTCTGTGGGGCCAATGCTTACTAAGTCCCTCTTGGGAAAGCTGGACTGGCAGCTGGCTTTATAGGGTTCCCAGCCTCATAGGTGAGCAAGGATCAGGAATCTTAAGATATTTTGGGGAACTCAAGAAGAGAGGAATGCCCACCAAATCTCTGGGTGCTGCAGGTGAAAACCAATGGTGAATTCTTGGCTTGGCTTCCTCTCCTCTTGAGGAAGAGGCTTAGAAAAGTCCAATCTGAGATGCTTCAGAAAACTGTCAGCAAAGCAAAGATAAGACCTGTGTGGTAAATTGTCATTCTTGCTGCATCTATGTAAATAACCAGGCCACATCTAATGAGAGTGGCCTTATGTTGTGATGAAGAATAATCTTGCTTTGAGATTGTTTTTGATCAAAGGAAAGAGGGACTGTAAGGAGAAATTCCGTGTTTCATTGAGAAACTGCACAGCCTTCTGAGTTACCAGATTCTGAAGCTACTCATTGTCTTTGACCTATTTTTGCACCTTTTTGTAAATTGCAGGTAACTGATTTTTATGCAAAATATGTCTTGTCTGGATCTGGATCTGGATCTGGATCTGGATCTGTTACTTTACACAGATTGTCAGCCCTTACCAAATTTTCAATTTTTCCACTTTCCTTCAGTATCTGGCCACAAACTACTCTTAGCTTCTGAACTAAGCTTTCCAATTTTTCTCCCTCATCCTTGACATGGAGTCCCTGAGAAATAAAACCTGACTGCCAGATCTTTATCAGGATTCTAAGGTTGCCTTGTAGCTGGTCTTTGTCCCCAGGATCTGAGGAGTCACTGCAAGCTGAAGCCTGAACTTGTCATAGACCTAGAAGGACTCATTACTGCAGCCGACCGTGCGTGGCCCGGTTTCTCCCTTGGCAAGCTGCTGTGGGTCGCTAAGGAAGTCTGGTGAAATGCTCAGGTCACCTCTGCCCTTATTGGAGAAGTAGTCAATGCTGTGGACATCATCACCAATTCCATCAACATCTTATCTTCAAAACACTCAGTGAGTAGTGCGTCACATGCAAACAGGCAATGGCCAGACCACATTTAAATCAGAACTCTGACACACAAACTCTATAGCAAGCAGCCTAAGAATCCAACCACAACTTCAACATTAGTCCCCAAATAGGACCTGGTCAAGAATTTCCAGCTTCCCTCATTTTTGCCCCCTCTTCTTACTTAGGACCAACCACAGAAAGCCAAATATACACTCTTAACCCATCCTCTAGGGTGGCCCAGTTTTAGTTAACCTGCTTCCAGCATCTGCAGGCCAACAGCCTCCAATCTGGGCAAACCTGAAGCCTTCACCTTTATTTCATTCTAGAGCTTTTCCACTATTCTGCATACATTTGAGTTTCTGCCAAATTCAAATAATAAATTCTAAATAAATAACAGTTTCTTGTTTTCATTTGAGCATTTTTCACTTGTTTCCACAGATTTCTTGGACGTTCCAGTAGGACACAGTTTGCCCTGACCATCGTCATGGACTCCAGTCTTCAACTAGGTGTGGCACCCCTTGTGCCTTTCTGCTCACGTCTTGTCAAGACCTCAGCTACGTGGTGAATCAGCACCAGGTCTGAGCGCCATTGCCTTTGTGCTGAGTTCCTTGGTTATTCATTCTCAGTTTGATACCCAGATTTTGTAGTCATTTCTCATTTGCTTGACATCCTTGATGGAATCAAGTCATTCTCTTCATCCCTTTTTGCTGCATTTGTGTTACTCTTTTATGGTGTGCTGTCTGAGAGTGTTACTTGTCACAAGAAGGAGACAGGGAAGAGCACAGTTTATAAGCCTGTTTTTCATGGCAGCCTCACAGACCAGTGAGTTGGTGGTTCTTATCAGACTGGTGCGCATTGGGATAAACATTGCTGTAGGTCATCAGCAAAACCGGATGAGGTTCCCTTTATATCCTAAGTTTTTGTCCTGAGAGATTATTTTGATTTGGAGAGAGCGTTCTCTGGTAGTCCACCTGCTGAGGGGCACGGATTGTTGGGTGTATGTTTGGAGGTGGCCAACCCTCAGGTCAGGTGCCTGACATACGTAGGTACAAGCATTTCATTTCTACCAGCCATTGCCAACTCTCATGGATTCAACCAAATCTAAATCTTATTCTTTTCCAGGAAAACTCTTGACTCCTACATTTACTCTCGTTAGTCTTAACTTTACACCTATCTTTCCAAATGACATAATTTTCCCAAAAATGACTGAGGCCTTCAGTGGGTAGTCTGGGGAACATCTGACTATAACAAATTTGTTTGAAATTTCCTTGAAAAAGAAAGGAAGATTTCTCAGCTTAAATGGGTACATGTTTTTGATTGGTGTGCAGAGGCCTCCAAACAAAATTCTGAATTAAAAAGTTACTTTGTTAAGAGATTATTTGGCGAAAGTGATGAGCAGTTTGACAAATTTAAGCAACAAGCTGGACTAACTTCCCTAGTAAATCTTTTTCTTTGTCCTGCCGTTGCTTCCCTGTTTCCCGCTCTCCTCTTCCTTAAAATCCTTCTGACTTCTTTCCTTCCACTTCTCTGTCAGCCCTTCCCTCCTCCTCCCCTTCTCCAGACCTTACCATTTCCCAACTCTCCCCAGTGCCAGTTGCCTGTGAAAATTTATCCTTTCCACTTGCTAGGTATGCAGGGAACTGTAGAATTTAAACTTTGAACTTAAGCTAGATTAAGAGCTGTAAAGATTTCTCTGAACCTTTATAAGACCAGCAAATATTCATACAATAATTTAGAATTCTTTTGGGTGCATATAACCTAGACTTACTTGATCTATATCAACTTGCACACAAACTGGCTGGTACTTCAGATGCTAAATCCTATATGGTAAAAGCTGGTTGGCCTTTCCCAGCTTTGACCCATCAGATCCTTCATTTCGCAACAAGCTTGAGGGTCAGCAAGTGGCTTGAAAAATAGAGCACAATCTCCTAAAATCTATACCTGAAACATTTCTAATAAAAGTTGATCAGACTATAATTCAATCATGTAAAAATGTGATAGGAGATTTTCAGGTAGACTAGAAAAAATCTTCCCACAACATCTGAAAGTGGAAGGAGATGCTGAGGTAACAGCAGCCCCTTCATCTCATTTTATCAGTTGATCTAAACCTGAAATTAGGCACCTAATTCAAAGAAATTAGAGGGAGAAATAGCTCCTTAATCTGAACTAAAACATCTGGCCTAACACTGTGAAAGGGCTTTAGGATAAAAATGAGACAAGACCCAAAATAATCTTGTGTCCCTAAAGATCAAAACACTAAGTAGACCACTCCCCAGCCAACTACCTGTTAATAAACCAAAAGGATGAAGATGTCAATTTGTTCAAGACTTCCGGACCATGGACAAAATCGTTATCTTTTGTTTCTCTGTAGTACCTAACTCAAATGTCATCCTGTTAACTGTTCTGCCTAACGCTACTTGCTTCACTTTGCTTGTCTTTTTCAGTGTGTCTCTAGATCAAGAGAATCAATATCCTTTTAACTTCATCTGGGGAGGACAACAATATACCCTGGACAGTCATGTCTGAAGAGTACACTGAAGCCCCTTCTAATTTTTCCCAGGTCTTCTTTATTCAAGATTTATAAGATCTAAATTTCCCTTGTGAATCAGTTCTGATTTAATATGTAGATGATTTTCTACCTTGTTCTGAGAATAAGGAAGTTTGTCAAAGAGGTTTAATTTAGCACTTACTCTCAGCCTTAGCAGAAAAGAGACATGGTGTTTCAAAAAATAAATTACAAATATTCCACAACACAGTCCAAGACATGCTCTGTCTAAGGAGAGAAAACATTCTCTCCCGGTAGATTGAAGACTTACCGTAGAACTCTTTCAAAATGTTACCCTAGACCTCTTTCAGGATGACAACTGAGAGGCTTTCTAGGTTTAACTAGATACAGCAGACAATGGGTGACAAGTTCTTCTGTGATTGTAACACTTCTTTATGGATAAAGTCTTTAGAAAGAGACCCAGTGATCTGGACACCCAAACATGAACAGACTTCCTGTAACCTAAGGCAGCTCTTCAGGTTTTTCCCCTAGGCACCCGAAACTGTAAAAGGCCACTTCATCTAATTGTGCATGAGCAATATGGACAAGCCCTTAGAATTTTAACTCAACTTCATGCAAATCAACAAAAACCATTTATTTACTTATTTATTTGTTTGTTTGCTTATTTAACTATAGCCTCACTCTTGACCTTGTAAAGGCTTATCTCCTTTGACCCTCTGTCTCAGGGAAATAGGTGCCGTTGAAAAATTTGTTGATGCTTCTGCTGAACTAGTTCTAGGCTCTTTGCTTAACCCCAGGATTCCTCAAGCAGGATAGACATTATTACTGGCTGAGAACATGCAACACTTTTCAGCCAACTGGATGGCCTCTAATGAGACTGTTACTCTCTCCCTCTCACACTACCATTCACGCGTGCAAAAACCTGACTCCTGCCACTCTCCTGCCCCTCCTAAAAGAAATGCGTAATTATGATTGTCTTACTTCAGTTAGGAAACTTTCTGTATCTCACTTAAATGTTTTAGAGATTCTATTGAGAAACCTGACCTAATATTATTGTTGACGGATCAGACCTCAAAACTGAGATTATTAAACAGGAATTGCTATCAATAATTTAAGAAGATAGTTTAGAATACAGTCTTCTGCTTGAAGTAAAGTCATCCTAGAGAAGAACTTACTGCATTACTGGAGCTTCTCAACTAACTAAAGATCAGAGGATAAACCTACATACAAAAAGCAGATGTGTTTTTGGAGTACTCCATGATTTTAGGATACTTTTGTATTAAAGTGGTTTCTCATCTCTGCTGGGATTCTCCTAAAAACAGACAACGAGTTGAGGGATTTTTCCATGCACTCCTACTTCCCAGAGAGATGGCTATTAGCAAGACTGAGGTCCATGTGAAGAGAGACAATGTGTGAAGCCAAAGGAAATGCTTCAGCTGATTATTATGCTAAATGAGCTGCCTTAAGCAAATTGTAATCCTATCTAAACCCTCAAAGGATAAAGCTAAGGAGGGATTCAGAGAGGCCATTAAAAATATTAGCATTTAGCCCCTGAGTTTGAAAAGGAAGAATGAAAAAATAAATTTGGTTGTACCCTTCACTCAAATGATGACTCTCAAGATAGCCGCTTGGTGATACTAGGTCATTTCAAATGGATATTAAATTTCTCCTTGAAACTGCTCGTCATGGCAAACTGATTGTTATTTTAAATCAACACTGGTGAAAACTTTAACAGCTGAGATTATTTGCAGGACATGTGTCACCTGAAGTTAAAACCTTAACCCTGGAAAAACTTGTAAAGATGGGATATGGTCAGGACTCAAAGCCTCAAAAGAACTTTGAACACATTCAGCTGGATTTTGTCCAGCTTCCAACCTCTACGAGATTTGTGTATATCTTAGTTATTGTATATCTGTTTTGAGGATGGGCTGAAGCATTTCCTTGCCGAGAAGCTTATAGCCCTCGTGACCACTAAAAAGCTGCTTCAACTTGTGTTTTCAACCTGGGACACCCCAGCTTTTATATCAAATGATTAGGGGCATACACTTAACAGAAACCCTTATAAAATAATTCTGTAAGACATTACCTCTTATTCAAAAACTATATTGTCCTTATTACCCACAATCTTCTGAAAAGGTTGAAGAGACTAATGTCAATCCTTAAATTCAAATTAGTAAAACTTTTAGAAATGTTTGGACTCCTTTGGCCAAAGGTACTCTCACTAGCTCTTATGGCCTCTTATATCCACTCCCTCAGGGGCACAGCAGTTATCCTCCTGTAAATTGGTTACATGAAGGTCCATGCTTTTGGGGATTTTACCTCCAATATTAGACTCCACCCTACTGCATGGTGACATGGCAAAATATTGCAAGGGACTCTTGTACTATGATCAGTTCTTTCACCAATGGATTAGGGCACCTGTCCAAGACATTTTCCTAAAGCACCTCTTTATGATCTCCTACCAGGATATTTCATCTATTAGAAGAGACATCAGAGGAAAACTGCTGCTCTTGACCTCACTGGAAGAGACCTTACCAGGTACTAGTAATAACAAGTACAGCAATGAAATGCCAAGGAGTCAATGCTCGTGTTCATGTTTAACAATTGAAGAAATAATTCAGAATCCCACATAATTGGAAGCCTACTCCACTAGGATCCAAATTGAGGCTACTCAGAAATCTTAGAGACACAGCTGATGTTTAGAAGAAGAAACTTGACCTAATATCTTTGGAACAAGCAGATGACTTCAGACAATGGACAGCTTTGAAGGAGGAGTAATAAAATGGCCGCACTTAGGCTAACAGATTGCTTATTTTTATGCTTGCCCTTAAAACGCTCAACTGATCTGACCAGTTGCTACTCACAGTTCCAGGCCCACTGTTAAAACTAAAGCTATTGATCTTACTATTTCTACTTTATTCAAAAGCTATAATCATGCTTGGTCTCTGCGTCAATTTCCAGGGAGAAGGTCACAGGACTGTAATCTTACAGAATAGCCTGAATTACCAAGAAGACCACACCTTGAGTGCTTACGAGATAAAGAGATCTAACCCCTGGCCTCTATAAAATTGGTCGCTTGGAGGCATCATGACGCCATTCTGTCTTCTGATAAGAAAACGGTTCTGTTGATTGTTATCAATGCATTATTGTTTGAGCTCTTGCTGTATAACCACCCCACCCCATCCCCGAGGTGGGTTCACAGTTTTGAAGGCACTAGCCTGCTGTGAGTCCCCTTTGCCCGGCAAAACAATAAAATTGCCTCTTTTCTTCTAAGCTCCAAGACCTTGTCTCTGGGTTATTTGGCTCGTCAGGGTTGGGGGTGCTGCTCTTTCGGCAACAGCTTCTGCACAAGATATTGAAATAAGACCGCTATCCGATTCCTGTTGTGTTTATTTTCTGCTAATAATAATTATTCTCATTTTCTAGAGATCCTTGGTTGTCATCTATATATAATGGACCTTTCTTTTCTTTCTTTATATAGTTGTTAGGTCAGAATATTCTAATGCCATTCTTAGATTATCTCAAACAGTAGCCTTTGCTCTCGGTCTTACTGACTGCTGAGTATACCATCCATCGCTACATCCCATAATAAAAACCTCTAGGCAACTCCATTTTCATCCAATGAGACCATAAGGAACTACAGCTGATGGTGTTTCTACTTGGACCCACATGGAAAAATGACACTGACCAAATCAACTGGTAAATGGCTTTACCAGTGTCCATCTCTCCAAGAAAAAGAACCTTTATTACATTCTATTGATCACATCCTATTTGATTCTAAATTTTATTTACACAACATGCTTAGGGTAATGGGCCAAATACTTCCCATCTGGAAGAGAATAATAGAGATCTAAATACGTAATCCATGAAAGACATGGTTCTGACCTCACATCATGATTAACTCCTCTTTTCTTCCTAGATCTCCACGTGTCCTTACTGAGTGCGACTTCCTTTGTAGCCAGAATACCTGCTTCTGTTTGTTTCAGACTCTGCCAGTTGTAAGCAAGTTCTGAATAAACAGTCCTTGCCCATTGTCATTTGGGTGATTTTCATTTATTTCCACAGCAGTGCTGCTTAATTAAAATTTTTCCTTCCACCAACGTCTTGGAATCCACTAGACTTGTGACCCACAGGGTGTGACTCCTAGTTATTTGCTTTAATTAAACCTCTTATATTAATAGTTCTCTTTTTCATTTCTGGCCTTCCTATTTAAGATGCATGGACTTCAAGATTCTCAAACGACTGACCTTTGCTATCACCTCTCAGCAGATGGTTCAATTTTCTTTACAGTAATAACACCAAAGAGAGTCCTAGAGAGACTATTCACTAGATCCCGCTTCACCTCATTCATGAGTTTTATGGTTGTCTCTTACTTGCTTAGGAACCTATTATAATCATTCACAATGAACAAAAAGAGGGCCTGACAATGTTGATCTTTATCTGAGCTCTATGTTCCCAAAATAGAGTGATGGTTAAGAAATCCCCATTCTTTGTGTTCTGGGAAAGTACTCACTGAAAAGAACAACCCTTCTCCATAATTTAGATAAAACTCCCAGTCCACTCTTTCTTTTATAGCACAGCGTACTCTACCATGACCATATGTGTATGTGTAATAAATTATATATCACATATTAAACCATTTATATGTGGTTAATTGTATCAAGTGAAAACAAGGGAATAATGAGCGTAGAACTTGGGATGATGACTCTCTTAGCTGAAGACTGTAAACTATTATAAAATTTTGGGGTTTTGATCGGGTAGCAGGCTTTATACTTCCTTATGATGTCAAAAAGAAAAAGAGAAAGGAAGCTAGATGGTTAGAGACCAAAGATGAGGTTATAGTCTGAAACAAGGATTGTTTTGTATATCTGATCCTTGAATGAAAAAGGTAGGGCTCACCTGTCTCGTGAATCTCCAGGAAGCTGAGTTAGGAGGCAGCACTTTCCCGATGGGTTGCTTGAGCATCATGTGCCCACAGATACGTTGTGGGAGGCGCCAGGGCACTTCTTTCTGTTCACAGACGAGAGAACTCGGTTTAAGAGATGGAAAACAAACTCGCTCTTCTTTCTTATTCTGAATTTTATCGCTTTCTTTCTTTCATCTTTTAGTGATTTGCTATAATTTTATTAGCTCATAAGTAGGCAATGACATTGAATGAGGACTAGGTACTTTCCACGATCCTGTGACTACAATAAACAGAGTGAAGCCCATATTCTACTCCCCAGAGGCATGTTGTCTAACATGATGGCTAGACGTCACCCATGGCTTCAAGCCGTGGTGGCATGTGGATAGTATAACCAAGGAACTACATTTTTTTAATTTTAGTTAATTTTAATTACTTTTAGTTAAAATTTAAAATATTTTTCCATTAAATAGAACTATTGTTTTGATAAGACTACATTTCACTTAAACTATTGAAAATTTAGCATCCAAATTGAGATGTGCTATAAGCAGAAGATAGGGTTTGAAGGGCTGGCATGAAGAAAGAATATAAAATACTTCATTAATAATCTTTTATATTTATTACATGTGAAGATGATAATTTTGCTATATTAGGAAAAGTAAACTATATTACTAAAATTAATCACACTTGTTCTTACTATTTTGAATGTGACTACTAGAAAATTTAATATTTCATATGTGGCTCATATTTACTTTTATTTGACAACACAGCTATAGAATCTTATCTCTTAGACAAAAATACAAAGCTGAAACTTTGAAGCACTGTACCTGCTATGTGACCTTATGATCATCAGGAAAAAAAAAATCCTTTCTATGTCTTTCTGACTTTTAAATTGTTAGCCACTCTCGACTCTTCCTAACATGGGTGGTCACAGTCTGTGAGGTCTAGTCACACTGCTGAGAGGAGGCTGTGCGTGGGAAGCCAGAAAAAGGCTGTCTCTTTGTGGCAGTATTATCCGGACAGATAGCCCTCATGACTGATCAGAGGCCTCTGCTTGACTTGTCTGTTTAATCAATCTTGGCGGCCATTTATTGCTTGTTTGACTGAAATGTGGTGGCGATTATTGCTTAAAGAACCTTTCTCTGTCAGCTCTTCCCACAGCGGAGAATTCTCCTCAGGGCCACACGAATTACCTGTGTGTATGCCAGTGATGAAAAAGGTAGGAGACACAAGTGGGAAGAATAAAGCTAAAAAATATTAGAACTCAAAAGCATCCCATGTCTTCTCACAATGGTGTCAGGGTGTCACTCAGAGCATTGGGATTCTCTTTGGAGAGCCTGGAGTTCATCTCTTTCGGAGGGGAGGTCTGAGCCTCAAAGCCATGTAGGAAGGACAGAAGAAGCCATCCAGAAAGGTGTGCGCGTATGTGTTCACACACACATGCAAAATGTATGTGATTTAAAAATTTGTACCCTTACAAATGAAGACCCACGCTGGAACTCACACAGTAACTGCATTTTTTCATTTAACAAACATTTACCCAGCACCTGACACAAGCTGTTGGATTGGATGTTGATGGAAGCGAAAGAGAGGAATCAAGGATAAAGGTTAAGTTTCTGGTCTGAGCAACTTGGTGGTGCCCTTCACTGAAATGAAAAATTCGGATCTGAGCATGGTTTTGGTTTCTTTCGGTGGAGGAGATGGAAGTGATGAGAGCTGCCGTGTACGTGTAAATTTTGAGAACCCTATAATACATTCAAATAGAGGCTGTGTGGAGTCCTGGTTCCATTCCAGAACAAAATATATAAACATTTCTTGAGTGAGACTCTGGTTTGGTACTTAAAAAAAAAAAATCTTCCCCAAATGACTCTGCAGCAGAGCCAGGGTTGAGAACACTGGGGCAGATTGTGCTGCTGCTCAGGTGACCTGGCATATGGTTGGACAAACAGATCTTAGAGGCAAAGAAGATCCATTCCATTTTGGACACATGAAAAGAAGACGTGAATGATGAAACACTCAACTGAGATTCAGGAATCCTGAATTCTAACCTCAGCTCTCCAACTTTGCAGCTGTGCCTTCTCCATTTTAGCCTTAGTTTCTTCGCCTGTGAAATGAAGAGGTTGGGCTGGACGAGCCATGTCTTTGTCTACTGCTGCCTAGATGTCTAGGGACCCTCAGTCTTTGTCAGTATCCTCTGAGTGATACAAGGTACGACACGCTGGTTAAAAACATGGACTTGAACCCCAGCACTGCCTCTCTCCAACTCCGTGACTGTGGACAAGTTACTCAACCTTTCTGATGATTTATTTCCTTGGCTGAAAAAAGTGGCTCACAATACCAACTGCCCTGAGCCATTATAAAGATTAGATAGATTAGTATCTGTAAAGCACTTAGCACGATGACTCACTGGAAAGCCGGTCAATAAACATAACTATTATTACTGATAGTCTTTTATGTTCTTATTTATTTTGTAAACCAAGAATTCCAGGGAAATCAAGAGAAGAGCATATAGGAAGTAGCCTATCTTACGCGTTTGCCTAATTTCTCCATCGGCTCCCGTGGACATGCCCCATCGCTACCCCCATGCTTGAACTGAAAGATGAGATTACAGAAACCTTCACAATCAGCAGAGCTAATTATCATTCATTCTCTACCCTCAGAATCTGTAATACCGTACTTGAATTGTGGAATTCTCCCTGCGAGCTTTCCAAAACATTTTCAGTACAGGATCTTTACTTGTAAAAGGGGAGAATAAGTTTCCCTTAAGAATACATTGCTGTATTTGGAAAACACAGCAGCAGTAATTGTTTGATTCACCTGTAACATCTCACCATCCCAAAACGTACCCACAAAAGCATCTTTCCGTCTGGAAATCCCCACTGCCAGGGAGCTTGTTTACACATTTTGCAAAGAAAGGAACAGAAGGGAGTGGATATTTATTGTGTCAAGTTCGTGCTGTGCTTTTTTATTAAATTTTTAACAGCCAGGAAACATTTTAAATGCATTAGATTCTTTGACCCCTTCACAAATCTATTTTAGGTATATGTAGTAATTATTTACATCTTAAGCTGGGTGTTGGACTCACAGATACTTACTTTGTTATGCTTTTTTGTATGCCTAAAATACTCCATAATGCTTTTTGTTTTGACAGCGCTGAACACCCTTGGCTTTTTTTTCTAACCACGTTTTTCTTTCTTGCATGCTTTACTTCCTTGCAAAAGGATACTTCGCTTCCCTTTTCACTCCCACCTCCCTGACCTAGTTCCTCATTGCCCTCTCCAACCTTTGAGAATTGACCTCAATGGGGTATTTCTAGGGTTCGATGCTGTGAACTGGAGGACTGTCATCAATCCCTAGGTGGTGAGAACTGAAAAGCATCTTCGAGAGCAGCTGTAGGGTGGTTCTCAAACTTGACTGGGCATCAGCATTGCCCAGAGAGCTGGTTAAAACACACAATATGGAGTCCATGCTCAGTGTTTCTGATTCAGTTGGTCTGGGGTGAGATCTGATAATTTGTTTTTCTAACCAGCTACCAGGTGAGGGAGGTGGTGCTGCTGGACCACACCTTGAGAACCACTTATCAGTGATTTAAGGTATCACGGCTCTTCCACTGCCTTGCCTGCTATTTTTTTAAATTGAAGAAATGCTCATAGAGCACTTCAGATGTATCAGACAATAAGGTCATTTAATTGTCATAGCACTGCTATGATTTGAGTCTATTATTCCCATTCTACAGATAAGGAAACTGGGAAAGAAAAAAGTAATTTGCTCAAGTTCACAAGGCCAGTCAGTGGTAGAGTCTGGGCTGAAACTCAGTAGGCAGCCTTCAGATTTGGGCTTTTCACCCAGATGCCTTCCTGGGCAAGTTTAATAGAATAAACAAGGTGCAGTGCAGGGAGGCAGGAGGGAGCAATTCATTTAAACAAGAAAGATGTACAAAAGAATTTGAGAATGTTGGAAGCATTTTCACTGGGTCATAAGGGAAGAGTAGAATTTTGGCAAGCCAAGATGGCAGGAAGAACGTTCCAGGGGCAGGAAAAGTCATGCAATGTGACACCCTAAAGAAAAGTGCATGAAGTGTTCTGGAATGAGGGGTCTGACTTGATGGCACCATAGTTTGCCTAGAGATGTTGAGTAAGAATCGACAGATAATTGGATAAAGAAGATGCCCTATAAATACACAATGGAACACTATTCAGTCATAAAAAAGAATGAAATATTGACACTGGTAGCAACATGGATGGACCTAGAGATGATCATACCAAGTGAAGTAAGTCAGATACAGAAAGACAAATATCATATGGTATTACTTATATGTGGAATCTTAAAAAATGACACAAGTGAACTTATTTACAAAACAAAAACAGACACATATCCATAGAAAACAAACTTACGGTTACCAAAGGGGAAAGAGGTGGAAGGA
Organism: Camelus bactrianus; assembly: GCF_048773025.1. Taxonomy (NCBI): domain Eukaryota; kingdom Metazoa; phylum Chordata; class Mammalia; order Artiodactyla; family Camelidae; genus Camelus; species Camelus bactrianus. Next base: position 27,187,026 of record NC_133563.1, read on the forward strand.
TAAATTAGGAGTTTGAGATTAGCAGATACAAACAATTATATATAAAGTAGATAACAAGGTCCTACTGTATAGCACAGGGAACTACATTCAATATCTCATAATAACATCATGAAAAAGAACATGTATTCGTATGTATAGCTGAATCACTATGCTGTACACCAGAAATTAACACAACATTGTAAATCAACTATCCTTCAATTTAAATAAAAGAAATAAGACTAGAAGCCATTGAGGGACCAGATTAAAAGGCCCTGAATGGATAGCAAAGATTTTAGATTTACTTTTTCCTATTCTAAGAGATGGACAAAGGGGAGTCAATGAAATGTTTTAAGCACAGATGCAGCGAAGTTCACTTTCATTTTGGTATCAATGTTGAGAATGGATGGAGGAAGATGATACTAATTAGAAGGCTGCCCAGTTGAGGGATGATGGTGGCCTGGACTCAGGTGTCAAGAGAGAGAATAGAGCTGAAAGGGGCTGGACTTGAGAGTTATTAAAAAGGCTAAGTTACATAATTTCAAACATTGATGAAATCAAAACAGGAAAAAAGGGAAGCAAATGAGGCGAAAACAGACGAACCTTTGTTGGATAACTACCTGTGTTCCAGCCACTGTCACAAGCATGGGAAACACAAGGATAAAGAAAACACAGGAGAAAGACTCTGTGGCAACATCAGTAATCATTCATTCAGTTAAAAACACACTGGGAAGTTGCAAGACCCAGAGCACAATTCTCCATGCTGAAGCTCGGCTGGCCTAAATAGCTTTGGATCCAGGAGGACCGTTTCCCATCAGGAAGAATGGAATTAGCTAGCCACAGCCAGCATGTCCTGCCAAAGACAAATGCCTCACCAGCAACAGCCCTTTCAGTCCGTAAACAGATCTGACATTTAGGTAGCAGTGCTCCTTGTGCACTAATAAGTCTTAACTTGAGGCCCAGAAATCATTAGAGGAGTGAGAGCTTTTAATGAGCTCTAAAAGAAGTATACAGTCAAAAAAAAAAATTACCTGCAGTTAAGCAGCACCAAGGATGCTAATGTTAAAATTTATGAGAAAAGTGCTTGAGGAAGGCTGGAGCCATTATAAAAACTTGGCATAATTTCTATTTTAGAAAAAAAATTAGATTATTCTTTTAAAAAGGGTCTACCCTAGAATTTACTAAAACCTCATGAATAGGTTTTATCCTGTATTTTTTTCCCCACTCTTTCATCCCCACAGTGGTTAAAGATTAGGCTGAAGAACTGGCAGTGGGATCCTATCATAAGTTGATAATTGAATCCACTGGCTGGTTTTTCGGCCGAAGCAAGCTGCAGTGGACAGTAGGGTGTGGTCTCTCCAGCTGTTGATTCTCAACCTTTAACCCATTCAGTTATTTAATTATTCATGTAACAAACTCTTTTTCACTTAACACTTAACGGGGTGTGAAGAGATCAATAAAGCATCTTACTTTCCGAGGGAGTTTACACCCACACACCACTTGATCTCTTGGATAGTGGAACTTACAGCTAAAAGCACAGACAGACCTGGGTCTGAGTTCTGCTTGCACCAGTTATCTGTACTTCTCCAGGCTGGATTAACCGTGCAATATATTGTCCACAGCAGAACACTTTTGGGAGACGAAGGGGGCACCACAAATGACTGCTTTTATTATCTATTGCCATGGGATACACTACCCTAAAACACAGTGGCTTAAAACAGAACTTAATAGCATCTCTCATGATTCTCTCCGTTGCCCAGGATTCGCCGGATGATTCTTGCTTGTGGTCTTTCATGTGGTTGTTGACTGGGGGGGCGGGGTGTTATCTGAAGATGGGTTGAATGTCCAAGGTGACACCCTCATACAGCTGGCAGTTGATGCAGGGTGTCAACTGGGAGCTCCACCGGGTTGTTAACCTGAGCCCCTCTACATGGCCTCCTCCTGTGGTGTGGGTTTCTTACAGCACAGTGGCTTGGCTCTGAGAAGGGACTTCCGCGCAAACGAGTATTTTACAAAATATAGGCAGCAACTGCAAGTCTGTGCAAAGGTGATGCCTGAAATGGCAGTGTCTCATCTACAACATTCTGTTGCCCAAAGGAGTGACAGCACAGCCTGGAGTCAAGGGGATGGATGAACAGACTGCCTTTTGATGGAGGAATGGCACTCACGTCCAGGAGGAAATGTATTGATGGGTGGCCCTTTTACAGAGAAGCTACCTCAATAATTACAGTAGGAAAAGAGAAAGAACCCAGGACTGTCCCAAGGACTGTCATCCAGCCTTAGTTGCAGTCTCCCCATCTGTAAACTAGGGTAATAATAATATAACTCAGTGTCTTATGATGAGGATCTAATAAAGTCATCCAGGTGAAACTTGAAGCTATGTGTCTGGCGCTGAGTAAACCCTTGATGTGTTCCAGCTGTAATGTAGTCCCAGGTTGCCACTGCCCTAGTTTAGGTCCCTGTCATCTCTTACCTGATAGTTACAACAGTTTGGGAGCCATTCTTGCAATTTCCACTTTCAGTCCTCATCTATCTAGCCTCTTTTAGATGGTCAGTAGTACTATTAACACGGCACTCTTTTAGATGGTCAGTAGTACTATTAACACGGCACCATTTCTATCACGCCCCTCCTCTGCTCTGACACCTGCAGCAGGTCCTGGTCCTGTCCAGCAAAGTCCAAACCTCTGTCTGCTGTTTGAAGCCCTATATAATCGGGCCTGTGCTCCCAATAAACCAGCCAAGCTAGAGTTGCCATAAATGTGCTCTTCCCTGCTCTCTGCCTAGTTCCAGGCTGCTCTTTCTGCCAAGGATGCCCTTTTCAAAGTCCTGCACCTTCAACTTCCCATCCTTCAAGGTGTCTCTGAAAGCTGATGATGCTCTCTCTCTCCTTCATCTGCCTCCCCATTTCAGCTGAACATGCTGTGAGGCACCTGGAGCTTTCTACCTCGCATTATGATCTCTGGCGTCTATACATGCTTCAAGGGCTAGAGGGAGGGAAAGAGGAAAGACAGAGAGATTCAAGTGGGCAATTTTTTGATATAGTCACTATTTTTTATTTCCATTTCTGTCACCAGTTGTTTCTCTCTAAGCTAGGCTGTTCATTAAGTGTCTTTAAAGGATGCAGCATCAGAACAATGGTTGAGATTCAAAATCCTAAAAGTTAGTGGTCAACAGAAATGTATCAGGTCATATACAACAAAACTGGAATATATGAAGAGAGGGGCAAGGCTTCCATCCATGAGATGAGAAAATAATTTCCCCAGGATCTCTTGAGTGGAAGGGGGCACAGACAGCGGGCACAGGGGGAGGGAAGTGTGTGACCCCAGATGAGGGTCCCAGAACTGGAAGGACTGTGGAAGGGGAGAAGCAGCAGCCTTCCAGGAAGACTCCGCTTCTCTTGAGTGAGCACTATTCTTGCCCCATCCTGCGGGGCTTAATGATGCTGGCATTAGTGTCCAAGCACAGCCAGCACTTGCCCATGGACCCTTCAGCTGGACAGATTCCCATGTCTGCTTTAAACCTTTGTGTGGCCCTTGCCTGAGTTACCCTGTGAAACGACGACACTCACTGTCCTCGATTTCTCCTTCATCCACAAGAGAGAGGGTAGACTTTGGTCACTGATGAATGGAGGATGTATGGAAAGAAATGGCCCTGTGACTGTGCTTTGGTGAGAACAGGCAGATTCAGCCTGAGAATGGACTGAGACGAGGCCAGTCTCAGGGCCGCAGCATCGTTACTGTTGTGAATAATAATATGTAAATACGTACCAAGAGAAAGCCTATCACTGAAGGCACAAACGGCATTATTTGGGAGTCTGCACGAAAGATTTGCCTCTTCCCTCCCTTTCTTTTATGCAGTGAATCCCTTGTTTATATTCAGGTAGGTTTATGGACATCTATTCTATGCCTTGGCTTATAATCCAGTATTTGTTTACTTTTTTGCTTAAATTGTTTTAGCTTTGGCTACTGGAAGCTCTGTCAGTCGGCTCCTTGGGTCCCTTTGGCAAGGCCCCATTGTTGTTGTTTTGGGTACTTCCTTACTTTCTGGCACAAGGTGCTCCCTGCTCGTCTTATATGTTCCCTGCCCCGGTCCTAGAATAAGCCACTGATCTACGGAACTCTGGTCTCTTTTTGGAGAGTGGCCTTAGAAACCAAGATCTTATTCTTTTGTCTTTTTATTTAGGGAAGGGAGCTCTTCTTAGAAGTATCCTATTTCAGTCTCATCAGCTGGCCAGGAAGAAAAAATATTTAGTCCCCTGACCTCCTATGATAGATGAGAATATAATTGAAAATAGGTGTTAAGTAAACTAAGCTACAAGGTTTGCCACCATGAGAGAGACAGCCATTGCACGTGCAAATTTGCAAAGCAGACTACAACAAACACCTCCCTGGCTTGTAAATTTGAGATACTCCATCATTGCAAAATTTTACGTTCCTGTTTCATCTCTAAGTGTAGATTAGTAATCAACGTACTAGAAATACATATGAATTTCAGCCACTTATAACAATAGTGATGATGAGAATAGCCAATGTTTTTGAAGTTGTGAAGTGCTTAGATCAGCCAGGGACTTTTAAGTATTTCGCATGCATTATCAGATTTGATTCTCAAAAAATCCCTATGGGGTAGGCACAATTATCATGGCCTGATGAGGCAACTAAGGCTTAGAACCATCAACAGCTTGTCTAAGGCTAGCAGTTAGCAAGGAGGGGAGCTGAGATTTGTGGCCGAGCAGTCTTTAACAGGAGTCTTAGCCTCAATTTCTCTGTTACTGCCTCGGTCATCTTAAGGGAAGACATTGCTTATGAGGGTAGCGTATCTGCAGAATCTATCAAAAGACACACTGCCAGATATTCATGTGGAACACATGAAAGCTGTCATATGCTCTACAGAGCACACGATGTCCATATGTTTATACCTATCAGGCCACATGTGGTTTCAGCCAAACAGAATTCAGCCAGACTCTGCTCATGCGTGACTCACGCACTGAGAGCGGTTTGTTTATGAAAGTTATGAAAACTCAGGATTCAAATCCAGTGGAAGGTAACAGAAATTCATAAGCAACATAAACTGATTGGAAAAGCAAAGAATGAAATCAGGTAGCGACTACTAAAATGAGGTTATACCAGTCACAAAGTTGTCCACAGACAGCAAAGAATATGGTAAGAGCAGAACATTTGAATGAGGCTGTGCAGAAAATAAAGCAAGCAGATGGCAGAGGACTGCAACTCATTTCATGCGTGACGTTCACTTAAGACCTCTGTAACTCTAGTAGAGATGCCCCTGATTTTGTACACTTGGTTTCAGGTCTAACTAAAACTAAAATCCATGGGGTACCCACGTCATTTGCCTTGGTGGCCCGTCAGCACATTGTAACACACGGGTGTACATAACCGTGCTCCTGACTGAACAGCCTGAGTTTGAATCCTGGCCTGACCAGGTGTGCCACTTTGGGCAAGCCATGTAACCTCTTCCACATCTCAGTTTTCCCATCTATAAAATGGGGATGATGATGGTTTCTACCCTGGGGGATTATGGTGAGTATTATGAGATATAATATTTTGTCAAGTTCTTAGAACAGTAGTCAGTACATATTAGTTTTAATATAAATTTGATTCATTAAATACATGAATTACTTCTCTATGGTTTACATATAATAAAATTGTATTGTAAATTAATATTCCAGGTCATTGACACTGTACCCTTTAAGTGAATTTCTTCAAGTAGAATATGCCAAACATGACTTTATTTAGCCTTTGTTCGAAGATGCCATCATCATCACGAATTTTGTGAATTTTCAGTTTCAAATATGCAGTTTGGCCAGTCCTGACCCACCGAGGTGCGACCCTCAACTGCCATTCTGATCTCATCTCCTCCCTCCACTGACCCACATCCAGGCTTCCGAGAGTCTACGCTGCTTGTGTGTGGTTCCTACCTTTACCCAACCTTCTTTTATCTCCACAGGACCTTATGCAAGCTCTCTTCTCTACTTCAAATATCCTACCTTCTGTCCTTTACTCTTCTCATTGACCTTTGGACGTATCCAAGACCCTCTCAGATACCACCGTAACTGATATCCTTTCCCCTGACATTCAGAGTTAGATACACTGCCACCTCTGTGCTTCTAAGTCTGAACATATCTATACAATGCCATTTATCACAAGTGTCATTCTTGGCTTAATTTCCTATGCCTATCCCCACTGAATTCTGAGCTCCATGAACCATTTCACATTAATCTTTGGATCTCCAGTGCTTACATGAAAAACTGCCATTTGATAGACTCTATACTTATATATGCTTGAAATAAATGAATAAACAGTCATAAAAGTAAATGCACATTGAGATTTCCTTTCTATCTGAGTAAAACCCAGACAGAACTGGGCTTGATAAACTGATAACGGTAATATATTGTACGTGTTTCACTTGAACTGATTTTGTTGTTTCAATAGATACTGATTGAGTGCCTAACTATATGCAAGGGGCTGGTCCAATTTGAAGAGCAGAGGAAAGAAAACACTGTGTATTCTTTTCCACGATAGGAAGAGTCTACTTCTGCCCTTTTAATCCCTAGCTCCCCTCCAAGAAAGAGGGAATTGCTCATTCAATTGGAGCCTAAAATTTGTCTTTCTTCTTCCTACCTGAAGACTTAAACTAAGAGGGAACCAGAAGGTCCTACCTAAGCCTCAAACCTGATGTATACACTTCCGTCTAATTTTCATTAGAACCTTCCTTTAGAGATTAATATGTGCTATGCCATTCAGTTATTTTCTAGATGACCATGGTTCTTTCTTAGAGATCTCTAAGAAATCATTTTTGGTTAGGGTGAGGAGATTGGAGAGAGGATGGAGAAAGTAGAAATGAATTATGCAGCAGCATTCAGGTTTTGGGGCGGGGGGTTCTAGCCATACCATCAAAAGACTACCAAAACTCATTCCTCCAAAATAGAAAAGATACACGAATAAACATGATTTTATCCTTGCTCTCTAAAGATTACAGCTTCCTGTACCTTTATGAAATTTATGTGAATGAGAAGGACCCTTGTATTAGTTTCTTAGATACGCTGTAACAAAGTACCAAAAATTGGGCGGCTTAAAACAACAGAAATTTATTTTCTCACTGTTTAGAAGGTCCAAAGTCTGAAATCAAGGTCTTGGTGAGATTGGTTCCTCCTAAGAATTGTGAGGGAGACTCTGTTCTAAGCCTCTTTCCTAGTTTCTGGTGGTGGCCTGCAACTTCAGCAGTCCTTGGCTTATAGACACACTGTGACACATTGTCCTGATCTCAGCGTTGGTGGCCACACAGCGTTCTCCCCGTTTGTGTTTACGTCTTTCTATCTTCTCTCTCCTTTTTATTAGTTTCAGGCATACAGTATAATGATTCAGTATTTGTATATATTGTGACATGGTCACCACAATGAATCCAGTCAACATCCATCACCACACGTGGTTACAAACGTTAAAAAAATATTAAAATATAATTCTCTGATTTATTCCATATTTACAGTTTAAGGTTTTGAAGTACAGAGACCATATATTATGATCTCCATATCTTCAGTGCTGAGAAAAGAAGCTTGTGATTTGCAGTAGGATGATATGGAACTGACTTTTCCCCAGTAGTCCGACAGCATCCTTTTCAGTCCTCCCTGTCCTCAACTGTTTTCCTCCCTGGATATGTCCAGAAGTCAGAGAGCCTGAGACTTTCAGGGATTCATAGGTATGGAATCTCAGCCAACACCACAGCAGGAATGAACAGATTATTCTTGAGATGACAATCAATCCTATTCCTTCTTAACCTCAGAACCCAAACTCGGCCATGGAGTCAGTCTTTTACGTCCCTCCTCTGCCTGCATCACCTTTCTCCAAAAAGGCTGAAGATCTCTTTAGAGAATACAGAAGCTAATTGGTTCTTTCCACAGATCAAAATTATGTGGACAAGTTCAGGTAGCAATGTAGTAATGGAAGTGAAAGATAATAACCAAGAGCACTGGGTTAAAATAAAATAGAAAAATTGAGGGAAAAGAGAAGCTAATAAGTAGAAATGTGGAATAATCATCTAAATGAGGTTGACAGTACCTTTTTTTCTGGAGTCAAAGCAGAAAAGAACAAATCACTGAAGAGTCTCTGTGCCAGGCGGTCCCTGAATGTCAGGCTGATATACACGTTGACCCCTTCAGCTACCCTGATTTCTGTGGTTCCAAGAGCTAACATTCCTGGCTGCCTCGGCGAAAAAGTGTCTCTTAATGATATTACTGAACGCTGACCTTTCCAAGAAAAAGAATCCCAGACGCTTACTAATTTAGAAAATGGGTCAACTGCAATGTGGCAGCTCAAATTTGAGCCTGAAGATCAAACATCGAATTTCAGTGCTGTGACAGGAAGTCCCTTTAGATGTGTGTGAGCTCAGTGTCTGTTTAATAAAAGAACAACATCCTTCTCACATCAGTGCTCGGATTTTTAAGTTTCACTGGAACAAATATTCATTGAACTCTCAATTGCATAATTTGCTCTGGCTGCCATCCCCCCTGCCACCTAGTATACCAAAAATATTATTAGGCATTGTATTTTGTACTTAAAGGAAACATGGATGTGGATATTCTATCGTGTGTATTACACATTTTAAATGGTCTACTATAAATGGAGCAATGTACTCATTTTTACTAGGGGTGAGCTAAAATACATCATGTATATTGGGTCTGCTATGTGAAGATAAAGCTGGTCTGAGAGATAGGAGTATTTTATTCTGATCCACACTCAGCCAAGATTCTCCCAATTTGTAAAATTAGGGCTCTGTCATCTGATAACCTGCAGGAGGCAGAATAAAGTTCCTCCAAAGATGTCTATGTCCTCATCCCTGAAATCTGTGAGTATGTTAGGTTACACAAAAAGGGGAATTAAGGTTGCAGATAGAATTAAGATCGCTGACTTTGAAATGCAGAGATTATTCTGGATTACCCAGGTGGGCCCAGTGTCATCACAAGAGTTCTTACAAGTGGAAGAGGGAGACGGGAGAGAGAGAACCAAAAAGATGACAGCATGAGAATGACCCTGCCCAACCTTGTTGGCTTTGAAGATGGAGAGAAGAGCCACAGATCAAGGCATGTGGGCGGCCTGGAGAAGCTAAGAGAAGGCAAGGAAAGGGAGTCCCCCCAGGGCCTCTGGAAGGAGCACAGCCCTGCTGACACCTTGACATTTATTCAAGCTTCTCAATTCATGCTTCTGCCCTCCAGAACAGTCACATAATAAATTATTTTATGCCATTAAGTGTGTGGTAATTTGTTACGACGGCAATACAGAGCCCTTCGAGTGCCACCTGCGATGCATCTGACATTCAGTTTTCTGGGTGAAGATCTGGAACTATTACCTGTCACCATTTGTTTCTTTACATTGACTGGCAGATATGCACTCAAGTTGTGTGATCCAGGGAATGCCTGATAGCCTTCAATGTAGGGGAGGCAAAGTTAACTCTGGGCAGGCAAGTTAGGGCTTAGGAGCAAAGTGGCAGCTCTGATGGCGTGCTGTAAAGAGGTGGCTTTGTGGGGGTGTCCTGACAGCACGGGGCAGGAGCAGCAGAGGGTACAAAAGAGAAGGGAGAATTTTCCTGATTTATTACTGCATCATTAATAAATAACTATTGATTTACATCTTATTTTCCAAACCATATGCTCTTAATTGCTTCCTTTTGTCTCATTGTATTGGCTAATAATGCCTTCAATGTCATGTTAAATAATATGGAGAGATATTGGGCATCCTTGTCTTTTTCCTAACTTCAGCGGCAAAAATGATGTCTTGTAGTGTTTCTCATTAAGTAAGGTGCCGGTTGGGGGCTGAGGTAAATATTACTATGTTAAGTGTGTATCTATCAATTTATCTATCTGTTTGTTTATTTATTTATTTATTTTAAAATTTTTTTTATTTTTGGGGGGTGGAACACTATTTTATTTTACTTTTTTAACATTTTTTATTGATTTATAATCATTTTACAATGTTGTGTCAAATTCCAGTGTAGAGCACAATTTTTCAGTTATACATGAACATATCTATATTCATTGTCACATTCCTTTCTCTGTGAGCTACCATAAGATCTTGTATATATTTCCCTGGGCTATACAGTATAATCTTGTTTACCTATTCTACAATTTTGAAATCCCAGTCTATCCCTTCCCAACCCCCTGCCCTCTTGGCAACCACAAGTCTGTATTCTATGTCTATGAGTCTATTTCTGTTTTGTATTTATGCTTTGTTTGCATTTTTTTTATATATTTTGTCATGTTTTCACATGAGTGGATGTTGAATTTTGTCAAATACATTTCTGATCAATGGGGACATTACATAATTTTTTATGTAGCTCAATAGGATGGACTACATTCGTTGACTGTTAATGGAACTTCTATTTTAGAAGCATGGTAGAGGACACGCTCCTAAATAAGTAAAATGTATGACATTCCAGATAGAGACTGATTCTGGAAATGGAGCTCTACCATGGCCTGCAGGTGGGGAAGAGTAGGGGGGCAACTTCTATATGTGCAATAAATAAATGTATTTATTCCTTTCTTTATTCAAAAAATATTTGAACATCCACATTTTTTAACATCCACATTCATTGATTTCTATACTCAGCAGACACTTGAAATACCCTGGAATACCTAGTCTGAGCCGGGGATGTAATTTACAAAGAGGAATCAGAAAAAGTGTTTGTCTGCAAGGGCTTGCTGGGTTATGTGGGAGGACCTACTGGAGGGAAGAACAATCTGAGATAGGTTTTAAAACTAATAGGAGAGAGGGGAGGGTATAGCTCAAGTGGTAGGTTACATGCTTAGCATGCACAAGGTCCTGGGTTCAATCCCCAGTACCTCCATTGAAAAAATTAATTAAATAAACCTAGTTACCTCTCCCCCTGCAAAAAATAAACAAACAAACAAAAAACAAAACAAAAACTAACACAGTTAACTTTCAGGTGTTGGTAGGAAAAAACAAAAAATGAATAGGAGAGAGCTGCAAACCACCCTTCCGTGTAGGAATGTTCTCAGATGATCAAAATTTGCCACTCCTTGTCACTATACTTGGAGACATGCTCAGAAGAGCTAGACAGGAGATGAACTGACCAGGCAAGCCACATGCCTTTAAAGACAGGGAAGCCTATGTTTGTTGTTGTTGTTTTTAATCAAAACACACTAGTTATATATTAGTCTTTTCTTCTTCATGTCTCCTAGTGTCTGCTCTGGAGCTGTGGTAGGCATTTGCTTTGATCGCCTCCCTCTCTAGGGGGAGTTTCTAAGAGGGAGATGCAAAGAATTGTAATCAATCTTCTGAATCTACTGAGCACTTTTCCACCAACCCAGCTTCCAGGGAAGATTCACAGGCACCTATCTTCAGTAATTTGTGAGCTGCTAAAACCAGACTGCAGTCTGAACCTGGGCTGCAATAACGTGGTGGTATTTACCTTAAAGGAATACAACACGAAAACCCTTCCTGGTTAGTTTACCATGTCTGTGGTTTTCCTTTTCTAAAAAGGCAATGCAAACCTCTGCCTTCGCTTAATGCCATCCCCAAAGACGACCGAGTCATTTCTCTTAAATTTTTTTCTGTAGTAGCTCCGGAATCATTCGTTTTCTGTGTCGGATACGGAGAACCCTGCCTTTCAGGAACAGTGGAGCAGTGGCATTCACAAGCTGAACCTGACATCTGGCCTGATCACTTTGAGGAGTTACCTTGCCCTATGATTGGTTGAATTGCCTCTCTATGACTCTTCAGCAGAATGGACTCAAAGTATGATCTTGACCCCTTCCCAACCTCACTATTCCTCTCACACCCAAGACCCAAAACAGAACTGTATGTCCTCTCAGTTGAATTCTTTTTTCAGTATCTGCTTTAAACTTGCAAGTGGCAAGCAGCCCCTCATAAAGCAGGTCCCAACTTTCCACTAAAAGAATCACGAAGACAAAGGGGAGGAAATGAAAAAACACCATTAGTGAGTCAGAAGGAAGAATCCTACCCAATCCAGTGCACTCTGCCTCGTGAGTCTTCCCTTGACCCCCTCTTACAAAAGAGAGCCTGATTTAAAAAGTAGTGAGAGAACTCTTGGCCTCAAGGTGTGTGCCAACCAGAATTGTGAATAGCCACCTCCTTAATACGTTTATTAGTTCCTCATTATTTATAAAGCATCAACTGTGTGCCATGTATTCTAGCTGGTACAGAATACAACCAGTAATAAGACCAAAAAATCACAGATTCATGGAGGCTGTAGTCTAAGTATGGGCTAAGACAACAAATCAACAAGATGGTATCGATGCTACAGAGAAAAGTAAAGATGGTAAGGAGAAAAGGAAATGCTGGGAGTTAGCCTTCTCATTTAGGGGTATCAGAGGATCCCTGAGGGTGTGACCCCAGGGAGCTCTAGTAAAAGACGTTTCTGTAAGATGGCACAGAAAATCAAAGACCCCTGAGATGGGAGCTTGGTTGGCAGGTTCAGAGAAGAGCGATGAGGAAGTCAGCGTGGCTGGAGCAAATGGTCAAGGGCAAGGTTGGTAGGATTGATATCAGAGAAGCACAGGTAGCTGAATCGTAGAGAGTGACAGAGTTCACTATAAGGATGTGACTTTTACTTTGAGGGACAGTGGAAGCCATTGGAGAGTGTTGAGGAGAAAAGATGTTATGATCCCACTTATATTTGAAGATGGCTACTCCCAGCTGCTGTGTCATGAAGAAACAGCAGAGAGAGGGGCAAGAGCAGAGGCAAAGAGATCAGCCAGGGGGCTATTCTCAGAGAATTATGGCAGCTGGGGCAGAAGGGATGGCAGTGAGAAGGTTGCAGACTTTGGAAAACCTTAAGGGTTAAACCAGTAGGACCTGCTGATAAATTGTGTGTAGACTGTGAAAGAAAGGAACAAAAAAAGAAGTCAAGTGTATACTAAGCTATTTTCCTGGGGCAACTAGAAAGGATGAAAATGTCACTGTCATGGATTTTGAAGCCCTAACCTAATGCGCTATATGACTGCATAGGAGATTAAGGTCAAAAAAATGAAATCAGAAGGGTGGAGCCCTGACCTCATAGAGTTGGTATCCTTTTAAAAGAAGAGACTCCATCCAGAGCTCTTTATTTTCTGCCATGTATGGATGCAGCAAGAACGCAACTGTCCACAAGCCAGGAAAAAGACCCTCACCAGAAATTGAATCAGCTAGCACCTTGATCTTGGACTTCCCAGCCTCCAGAGCTGTGAGAAGTAAATTTCTGCATGTAAGTCTATGGTATCTTGTTATGGAAACCAGACTAATTCAGTCATTAACCAAGAAGGAGAAGGGGGTTTTAGGGTCAGATATGAGGGAGAAAATACTCATTCTTCTTGTGAATGCATACAGTTTGATATGCCTATTGACTATCCAAATAAAGATATTGTGCAGGCGGTTGGATTAATGAGTCTGCCATTTAGGGGAGCACTCAGGGCAGATATAAATATTTATATGTATAGAAATTATATTTAAATCCATGAGACTGGTGATACTAGAGATGCGTGTGCACAGAGAAGAGAAGAAGTGCATGCACCGAGCCCTGGACCACTGTGATACTAGGAAGTCAGTGATATGAGGGATGTGAGGACAGGTGCAAAGAGGACCAAGAGGGATGGCCAACTTGAGACGAGAACTGAGAAGGTGACATTTTCTTGAAGGCAATTAAGAGGTGTTTCAAAAGGAAGACTTAAGACCAACTGTGTCAGATTCTACATACATCAGGCAAGATCAGGAGAACTGGTCACTGCATCTACCACGGTGGAGGAAGGTCATTGGGTATATTGTCATGAACTCTTTCAGTACAGAGGTGGGGATGACAGTCCGATTGGAGTGGATAAAGAGCATGGACTAGGGGACTGAAGTCAGACACTAGCGTAGATGACTGTTTTGAGGTATGACATGTAGATGTCAAAGTCTACTAGACATGGTCCCTAGCCATCCTTGAACTAGAAGTCTCGTGAGATAGAGTATGCTGAGGATGGCAGATTTTAATAAATCTCATTCATTTAAAGTGTAAAAACAAAACGAAGAAATGAGTATTAGAGCCAGGAAGGAAACACCATGTCCTTCTCCTTGAAAACGAAGAACAAAGTTGGAAAACTTACACTACCTGACAATATCAGGCTTGGGATACTTAAACTATCAGATTTCAAGATTTATTATAATTCTACCTTAAATCAAGATTGTCTGGGGGAGGGGGGAGAGGGTATAGCTCAGCAGTAGAGCATGTGCTTAGCATGCATGAGGTCCTGGGTTCAATCCCCAGTACTGCTAAATAAATAAATAAATACCTAATTACCTCTCTCCCCTGAAAAAATAAAAAAAAATAAAAATAGAAGTAAGATTGCCTGAACAAACTTACTTACAAAACAGAAAGCAATTCACAGACATAGGAAACAAACTTATGGTTACCAGGGGCGGAAGAGGGTGGGAAGGGATAAATTGGGAATTCGAGATTTGCAGATACTAACTACTATATATAAAATAGATACGCAACAAGTTTATACTATATAGCACGGGGAACTATGTTCAATATCTTGTAGTAACTTATGGTTAAAACAAATGTGAAAATGAATTTATGTATGTTCCTATATGATTGAAGCATGGTGCTGTACACCAGAAATTGACACAACATTGTGAACTGACTATACTTCAATAAAAATATATTTAAAAAAAAGAAATAAGACTGCCTGGTACTGACATAAAGATAAATCTGTGGGGAAAAAGGAAAGTCCAAAAGTAGATAATCACATATATATGATCAACTGATTTTAATGAATTGCCTAAGAAATTCAATGGGGAAAATCGCAGTCCTTCCACTAAATGGTCCTGAAGCACTGGCTATCCACATTACAAAATGAAACTGACTACTATTCTCATAGCTTATGAAAAAATTAGGATACAGACTTAAATATGAATGCTAAAACAATCACGCTTTTTAAAGAAATTAGAGGAGAACTTCTTTATCACTCTGGTAAACTGGACTTTATCAAATTAAAAACTGCTCATCAAAATGTATCACTAAAATGTAAAAATACAAGCCACAGTCTGGGAAAAGCTACCTGAAATAGTTCTGTAAGAGACTTTCTTAATGGACATACAAGAGTGGAAAATGAAGTTAATGTAAAAATATGCGAGAACTGTAAACCAGAAGAAATATAGAGTAGCAATTTTAGTAGAGCACAAGATAGATTTTATGGCAGAAGCATAATCAATGACAAAGAGAGATATTGCTTACTGTGAAAAACAGTAACCTATCAGGAAGATAGAACAATCAGCAAATTTATGCCTGCAATTGTATGTAAGTTCAAAATATATTAAAGCAACAAGTGACAGATTAATATAGTAATTAATCCTGTAATTGTAGACTTTAATACATCACTCTCAGAAACTGATGAAAAGAGCAAAGATAAACAAGCCCATAGATTTGTATGAGTTGATGAATAAGGACAATTGGGAGATACGTAAAGAATTTTCTATAATATTTGAAACAGTCACAAAAAAATCTATCCTTAACTAGACCACAAATATATCTTCAAACAATTCTAAAGAATTAACATTGTACCATACAGTTTGTCTTATGTACACACAAAATATGTAGTTAGAAATGAATGTTCAAAAGGATAGAATTTTAAATTACTTATGTCTTTAAACTAATAAAGCATTTATGGAAAACCCCTGTGTTAAAGAAGGTAAGTAGTAAATGACAAAATAATTAGAGCTAAATAACAATGAAACAATGTATAACAAAATGTGTGGGACTTATGTATTTTTTCAATCCCTTGATAAAAATAGACCAAAAACATGAGCTAAGCATTTAACATAAAATCAAAGGAGGAAAAAAGTCTTATACTTTGAACACAATGGTAGGACAGGTGTTCTAAAAATAGCTCAGTTACCTTAAAATACACACATTCTAGATAATTTACAACAAATTTATTTTAAATAACAATTAAAATGAGTAACAAATATATACTCCATGCTGAATTTTACTCCTGAGTATATATACCTTGGAGAAATTCTACACAGGAACAGAGGGGCATATGCACAAGAATTTCAGCATTACTTTTTTGCAAAGAATTGAAATGTCCTAGGTTTTATCCTTAGTGGACAACTGGAGTGAACTGTAGTCCATGGCTAGGTGGGATGCGTGTATTGGCCAGATGAAATGAGCTGTATCTATGTGGGAGGGTTCTAAAATAATAATTAAAGGGAAAACAGAATGTGATTTAAAGCCCCCAAATACTTAAATTTTAAACATGTACTTGCATACACAGCACTTTATGAATATACATATATAATATATTTATATTATATATATGAACATAGATGGGAAAGATACACATTAAATATATAAGACATATGTTTATGAAAAGTGTGAATTGGGTTTGGAGGATAGGCAGTAGGGTTGCCAGATTTAGCAAGTAGAAGCACAGGGCATCTGGTTACATTGGAATTTCAAATTAAAAAAAATTATATCCAAGTAATATTAGGTTAAAAAGAAATTTCCATCCTTAGGAATGCCAGCTTGAGGGGACCTCCATAGAAAGGCAGCAGGAGTAGATTCTTTTGTTTTAGTCCCAAATATTGCATGAGGCATACTTATTATACTGAATATGTGTACTAAAATTTTTTATTTATCTGAAATTTGAAGTTAAATGGGCATCATGTATTTTATTTGTCAAGCCTAATACGGAGAGAAACAATAACATGATAAGGGGAGAAAAAAGGCCTTGCACAAACAAATGATCCTGTGTTACATTTAAGAACTACTGCCAACTCAATTCTGATATAGAAATTTTTTAAAAATCAGTAAATAAATAACTAAACTGTAATTTTACATAAATTATTTGGGGAATATAAATTATAAGTTTAAGTGATGTCTTGTGAAAGAATAATTCTATTATGTCAAGTCTTTAAAAAGTGGAGTAAATTTATTTGCCTCTGGTTTTATTTACTTGGAAGGAATGCGCATCTTCCTGAGACAGTCATATTCCACCTCAAGGTACTCAGCACAAAGTTCTTCTTGAGCACATTTACTAAATATCAAATACAAAGCTTGTTTTAGTCTACCAGAAATATAATCTGATTTAATAAGCACCATTATTATTCTATAGAATGTGTGTGTGTTTATTAGAATTTGCTCATTTAAGCCTTAATCAACTGTGCTACTGTACGTTTTGCTATTAGTCATCTAAGCTCTCCTTATATTCAGGATAAAGAAAACTGAGGTCACCTGCTCTACCTTATTTCTTTGCTCATAGTTGCAAATAAAGTGAAAAGATTGCTGCACCCAACTTAAATCCAACATGTTGCATGGTGTTGTTTCTTCATTAAAATAGTGTAGACCAAGGAGATCTTTCCCTCTACAATCAAAGTTCTCTACATAATTATGAAATAACCTACAGAGTGCTAAAGCGAAGTGCTGTTGGAGCCAGTCTGTACAAGGAGGAAGGACCCTGACCCCAAACTGGGTTCAGATGTTGAGAATGACAATGTCACGTATCTCCCAGTGGGGAGGAAAAGGTTTGTGACTCACATAATGAGGCTTTCTGAGGAGAGCAGTGCAACTCCCCAGACTTGTCCCCAAATGGCTTGAGATAGGAAGGAAAGGAGGCTGGCTTGGGTTTTTATGATATTTGATGTGGGGGGTAGGTAGGGGCAGGGGTTTTCCTTGCATAGGCCAGGGCTTGTGTGGTATAAATTTCCCACTTATGCTCAAGGAAGAAGAACTGGGCTTTCTGAGCAGTTTGACCAGATTTGGGGCAGAAGGAAAAGGAGAAGTGGGGCTTAAAAGCTGTCAGCAATCAACATCAAAATGGAGTCAGACTCTTTACTACAAGTGCTTAAAAAAAAAAAAGCAAAACAGAATCCCACTTATTGAGGAAATATAATTGACTAGAATTTTATGTTATCACATTGCATTATAATGTAATTGAAATATATGAAGTAACCCAATCACAAGTTGAATGTATAAATGATAGAACAGCAGGATAAACATGGCTTATGCACAAAAAGCCTAAAGGAATTAGAAGAATAATATGACTAGAAGAAATCTGAGTGTTAATGGCAATACCAAATTAAAAACATTGTTAATTTTTAATAATATTGCCTTATGTAGTATTTAGCAGATGCATTGGCCATCTCTCGGAAGATTAGGGACAGATTTTATTAAAATCCAAACTCAAAATGTTGCTTAGAAAAGCTGACATGATCAATGACCTTTTTTGTTGTCTTTGCCATTTCAAATTAAACTGAGCAAAGATTTCGGACAGAAAAGAAACCAGGAATAAAATCAAGTCTAGATTTGTTTTAACTTTTTGACATTTCTAGAATGATGTCATTCATTCTCTAGCGTTTAGTCAAACTGTGAAGCAGCAGCAATCTCAGAATTTGGATGGTATTTTGAGATATTCTAAGCATTGGTTTTTAGAACTAGCCATAAAGCACAATTCAATCCTAGCTGAAAAAAAAGTATTCTTATATTGACATCTTTCTTTTCTTTTCCTTCCAGACAACAGTGACCTTCTGCTGTTGTTCAAACTGTTGGTTGTAAGGAACACTCAACTGTGTAGCCAAAAAAAGAAAAATGCGATAGAGGTGGGGAGGGTATAGCTCAGTGGTAGAATTCATGCTTAGCATGCAGGAGGTTCAATCCCCAGTACTGCCATTTGATGATAGATAAATAAATAAACCAATTACCTACCCCCTAAAAAAGAATTAAAAAAAAAAAAAGAACCACAAACAGAGCAAGAATGAACTTTTAAAAAATGTGATGGAGCGTCAACTGTTTTGCACTTACTGAATGACACTGGTAAGCCTTCCTTTCCATACCACTAAGATGTCCACTCCATAAAATGTAAAGATTGCTCCCCCCCCCGACATTAACTAGGGCTCCTTCCATTTCTGAAATTCTAAGCTCCTCTACCTTGTCTCAGTTTTTCTAATTCAATAAGAAGTAACTATAAGCCTGTGTGTCTTATCCTTCTTCCTCATTCTTTAAGCTTTGTCTCTTTGCAAATGAGCCTCAGAGGATGTAGCCTGAATCCCTCAATTATTTTGATTTCTTAAAGCTTATTTTTATTTCTTTATACAAAAGCAAATCTATATAGTATAGATATTTGGGGGAGAAGACAATCTGAAAAAAATAAGAAGGAAAATCAATAGTGATGGTGCAGTGGAGAAACACAAAGCAGGCTACGGAGATAAAGATAACATGGGGAGGCATTTCAGGGAGGCAGCCAGGGAAGGATTCTCCAAAGTGATGGCTTTTTGAGAAGCTCCTAAAAGGAGTGAGGATATAAACTGTGATATTGGAGAAACAGCTTTCCAGACAGAAGGAATGGTATGTGCAAAATTATGTGCAAAATCCTCAAATGAGAGCCTTGGGGTGTTTCAGTCACCAACCAGGAGAAGGCCATTGAGGCTGGAGCGCAGTGGGCAAGGTGGCAGTGGTGAAGGAGCTCAGGCTTACCTCGAGCATTTAAGATTTTGTCCAAAGTTTGACAGAAAATTATTTGAAGGATGCTGAACAATGCCATGCTTTGATCGAGCTCACATATTTAAAAGGCTCATCTGTCCATTGTATGAAAACTATTCTAGTGGTAGAGTAACAGCCTAAACAGGAAAGCCAGTTCAGTGGCCCTTGCAGGAGAAAAGGAGAGAGATAAGAGATGAGATGAGCAGTTAGATAGAATTTTAGTGGCTGAACTGGATGTTGAAGGTGAGAGAAAAATAAAGATCAAGGATGATTCCAAACGTTTGGGCCTTAGCTCTCGGGTGCATGATGCCTTTTGCAGAGATGAGATGTGGGAGTGGCCCATGGGGTTGAGGGTTTGAGTTTGAGGTGCCTATTAGCTGTATCACTGGAAGTGCTGAGGAGGACGGTGGAAATGAGAGTCTAGATTTCAGAGCAAGTTAAAAGATGGACCTAAATTTGGGAGTGATGGGCTCACTGAAGTAATAGTTCTGGATGACAGCACGTAGAAAGAGAGTGACTATACTTAGAGAAAAAGCCCTTAGAGATTGGTCCTGGGGACACACTGACATCTAGAGTTTGGGGAGGGAAGGGAAATCTGACCAAAGAATTTCAAGATAGGGGGAAAAAATGCTATTAGTAGAAAAAGT
Organism: Camelus bactrianus; assembly: GCF_048773025.1. NCBI lineage: Eukaryota > Metazoa > Chordata > Mammalia > Artiodactyla > Camelidae > Camelus > Camelus bactrianus. The sequence goes on from NC_133563.1 coordinate 27,207,131, forward strand.
AACACTTTGAGGACGGGGATATTCTGAAAGGCAATTTTGCTAAAGTTTCAAGGTAAGAACCAGAGGAAGATTTCCAGCATCCACAAGAGGTGCTTGCCTCTGAGAAACTTTACCTTCAGAAGCAGAAGCTGCTCCTCACTGGCTGGTTACCAACCAACCATAATGACGTATGTTTTCATTTTTCAACGCTTCTTCATGTCTCATCTCATTTTATTTTCACAGCAGCTCTTACTCAGGAGACAGGATGCATTTCTCATATGAGACAGTTGAGGTACAGCAGATGAAGTGGTTTCTCCAAAGCTGCACCACTGTTAAATGATGACACCAGCCCTGCATCTAATGTCTCTGGACACCTCCTCCTTTCTACTCTGCACCCCACTTATTCAAGCATTTTAAAACATAGACTCACAACTTTTTTTTTCCTCATAAAAGCATTTTACACAGTACATACACATAGGACAAAAAAAAATGGCAAGGAAATATCTTCATGATCCATCCATTCCATTTAACCAACCATAGACTTACCAATCTATCAATCAAATCAATAAATAATTTTTGAGCTCCTCCTGTGTAAACCAGATACCATGTTACATGGATATACAAAGATGAGAAAGTAGGATTTTCCCTCAAGATGTTCACAGTCTAAGGGATTTTTTCAGTTTGACTTATTTTACAATAATGGTAATTCATAGTACTTTGTCATTGGTGAGTGTCTACCTTAACAAGTTATTTTCAGATTTCATCATGGACTTTACTTCTCCAAAAGAACAAGCTCTATCTCATGGGGACAGAAGTTTATATTTTATTTTCTTATTTGAAACTACAGGTTGTACATTAATAAGTTGTTAAAACAGAACTGAGATGTGATTACTCTACCGCTTTCATCTTATGGCTAAGAAATTAAAGCCCAGAAAAACGAAAAGTGATTTAACCAAGCCACTGAGCTAATCCATGACGTTGACATTAAAAGCTACAATGTTTGTTAAAGCAGTTTCTGAAACCTCTGAGTTCTGGCCAAGGATCCTTCCTGGTTGCCAGAAGTTCCCAAGAAGTTTATCTTGGAAATTCTATGAGTTTCTCACTCAAGAATTAATTTTACCAAGCCAGATGGCTTTGTTGGCAAGAATAGGGTGTCACAATCCAAATTTTGCATTTCATTATAGGATTCAGATGATCAATGCTCACTATTTGAGATTTTAGCCAGCGATTTTCATGCTTGGAAGAGGCACGTATTAGCATCTCCAAACAGCATCCGGATATTTTTCCTTTATTTAGCTCAAGCATGGAGTTCCTCGTTAATAATAGTATATTAATCTTTTAATCTCATCAGGAAATATTACCAATATGAAGCTACCAGTAACTTTTTTTGAGGTTTAACGGTAATCGCAGTGTCTTAATTAAAACAACAAAGGTTTATTTCTTACTTGTGCAAAGTCTGTTAAGGATTGGGCCTCTCTCCAGGGAAGCAGCTTCTCAGCGGTGACTCTCCCTATCAAACCACATTTTTACAATCACTTCAGCTGACAGGGGTGGGCTGGAGCTTCAAGAATCAGAAATTGAATGTTGCCACATGGAAGTGCCACACATCACATTGGCTCACACAGTCATACCCAAATGTTTAGGGGAACAGCAGTTACATCTACTAAGTTAATCCTTGTTTAGCTGAATGGAGATACCTTTTAAAAGGGAGAGTTGATCAAAATGGTTCACATTTTTGGCCCCCTTAAGAAAAACTTGGTGATGAAGACCAGAAGTCAGAGTCAGAGTCAACCTAGAGGCAGCTGAGCATTGACACTGTGCTGATCGCTGTGCAAAGGGCTTTTTGGATGATATTTTATTTAAAGTGGTCTCACAACAACCCTAAAAAGTTGATATTACTGTTGCCAATTTGTAAGTAAACAACTTGAGGTTGTATGATTTATCCAAGGTACACAACTAGCTTCACAATGGGGAAAGACTATTAAAGTTAAAAAAAAACCTCCCAAATAACAATAATTTGTGTAATACATCCTTTTAAGTTTAAATCTATTAAATAAAAATCCTACTAGTCACCCAGGAAACAAGTCTTGCCTTTTGCTCCATAAGAAAAAGCTCACCTTTTCAGAGAACCCTTCTGAACAACCAGGATGCTAAAGTCACTCAATTCTTAGACTTTTTAAAATAATAGCCTTTATTGTTGTGCCTTCATTTGGTAATAACCCCTGTATTTCCCTGAAAAATGTCTTTTATTGTTATCTTAAACTGTTATTTACACCATTTTGAGGGGAGGAATCATATCTGCTTTTAATCTGTGTTCCTAGCAATGCTGAGCAAAGTACCTTGCACACAGAAGGTACTTCACGGATTTACTTTTTAAGGATTTGTCACTGCTTCTTTGAAGGGAACAACGGTACAGAAAAGAGCATTGTAAGAATATTACAATGACTGATGTGACACATCTAATGATTCTCCCTTTGTTTTTGCATTATGTATACTGTTGCCTAGAGTTTTAAATGTTCTTTCCCAGCAGGATGCTTATTATTAAATCATGGGAAACACAGAAAGGGAGAACGGGAGCTGGGGAAGACTGTGTCTTGGAAATACCCATCCTGAGCCTGTGTAGTATTTCATTTTCAACTTAGTGGATGTGAGAGCATCCAGGTTGAGATAATATTTGAATTTCTTGTCAGGTCTGCTTGACAAGTGAGCATAAATCTCATTTCACATTGACATTCTTCAACTAACATTTAACAGTCCAAAAATTCAGGTAGGTGCTGCCCAAAATACAACAAAACCTGACAGCTTGGAATGTCTTCAAGAAAGGACGAAGAGCAGTGATGATTAATTTTCCTGAAGGTCACTGTCTAAGCATGATGCAGTGTCTTTAGAAGTCTGACAACCTGGCTGCCCTGTAGAGGCCCCCAAAGCATTCCTAGCAAATACTTAATTACGCTTCTCAGAATAGGATTTGCTTTAGAAAACTTAAAAGAATGAATTTTGGGCTTAAAATAGTTTGCTCCCCACCCCTACTCTCCTTTCTGGTTGATCTAGATAGCGGAGGGTCTTTTAAAGAGCTGAACGGATGCTAGAGAAAGCAAATCCTGGCATAAAAGGTTATAAATGGAAGTCACTATGTATGAAAGAAATCTATCCTAATTTTCCTTGTCTCTATTTTATGTTTTTTGACTTAGTTCCTAGGCATGCTTCAGTTTCACTTCCTTTTTTTCATACTGTCTCCTCTCTTGTTCCAGGTGTCCACCTCTTCTATGTAAAGTGCATTGTCCCTCCTCTCTTGTCCTTATTAACTCCCATTCATCAGTGAGATTTCAACCAATACGTAGTGGGATTTTTATCCTCATCCTTGATCCCAATAGTACCCTTGATATTAAAGGAAGGGCTAATTAATATGAGTGTTGTATTTACTTATCCTCAAGGCATAAGGGATTGACAAAGTATCATATAGAGTTCTCATAAACGGGTTTTCTTGGTGAGGTAGGAAGACGTGAGGTAGATGGAGAAAATTCATACTGAATACCAAATATATGTTTCTATATATTCATTTAAAATAGATCTCAAGATAATACTGTGAAATAAATTCTATCACCTTCTCACAACCATTATGGTTGATAAAACTGAAACTCAAGTAAGTGGCACAGGTTTGAGAAGTCCAAATCCCAGGCGTGAAAGGGGGATTTATTTTTAGCCGGAAGAAGATAAATTGCTTCTAGTGTTAGGGATGGGGTGTTAGACTTAGTTTCCACGACAGGAGAGAATTTTTGAATGAAAAAAAGGTTCAATCAATGAGTCTAAACATTTTCTTCACCCTTCTCCCTGGCTCCTGCTGCTGAAGCCCCTGTTTTCAAATAAAGCATCAATCCTGTGAAATGGAGATGTTTGGGATAAAAAAAAAAAATGGTCCAGCTGGAAATAACTGCTGTACATTTGCTCAGTGGTCAAGACTATGAAGAGATTTCAGATTCAAGTTAATACAAACGGTGGAAGCCCTGATCTGTGGATGTGGGGCCTGCTGAGGCAGAGGTACACTGGGCTACACAGAGTAGGACTAGAATCTGGGTGAGTTACAGTGCAGGTGTCATCTACCTACTTTTAAAATAGTAATCCCTGGTCTCTTTCTAGTGATAGCCAGTTTCACATGGAAACCTTTTCAGGTATGTGATCAAATTTCACCTTCACCAGAAAATGCCTGGGCTTAAACAAAGCAGGAATAGTAGCCCCCATTTGGCTAATGAGAAAAATGATGTCCAGAGACTTTTAAAGGTTTCATTAAGGTATCAAAATATGAAACCCAAATCCAGAAGTCCTGGCAACAAACATGTTGTGCTTTCCACATTACCTGAAAGGAGAGCATAATGAAAAGAGGACTTTAAATTAAATTAAATTTAAAATCACATCCTTGATACATGTAAAAGGCAAAAGGAAAATGGCAGGTGTGACTCAAGTTATATAAATAATAACATTAAATGTAAATGGATTAAATACTCCAGTCAAAAGGAAGACACATCAGACTGAAAATATGACCCAACTATATGCTGTCTATAGGAGATATGCTTTAGATTAAAACATACAAATAGATAGAAAGAAAAAATATTTAAAACAAAGTTATGGCATTCAAACAGCAACCACAGATAAGTTGGAATGGCTATATTAATATCAGACAAAATAGACTGTAAAAGAAAAAATTGTAACAAGACACAAGATGGACATTCTATGGTAAAAGAGTATAATCATCAGGAAGATATAAGAATTATAAACATCCATGCACCTAACAATAGAGCCCCCAATAGAAACAGAAAGGATAAATAGATAATTCAATAGAAACAGTAGAGATTTCACTGCCCAATTTCAGTAATAGACAGAACAACCAGGTAGATTACCATGGATACAGAAGACCTAAACAACACTATAAACCAACTAGATCTGACAAACATCTCTAGACCATTTCACCCAATAACAGTGGAATATATTTTCTCCCCAAACACACACAGAACATTCTCCAAGACAGTCCACATGCTAAATAATAAAATAGGCCTCAGACAACTTTAAAGGGTTGAAATAAAATAAAGTGTACTCTCTGGTCATAGTGGAATGAAATTAGAAATCAATAACAAAGAAATTTGGGAAAATCACAAATATATAGAAATACAACAACACACTACTAAATAACCAACTGGCCATTGAAGAATTCACAAATAAACTAGAAAAATATTCTGAGATGGATAAGATTAAAATATGCTAGAATTTAAGGGATGTAATAAAAGCAGTGCTTAGAGGAACATTTATAGCTATAAACACCTATGTTAAAAAATGAAAGATCCCAAGTCAATATCCTAAACTTAAGAAATTAGAAAAAGAAGAGTAAAATAAACTCATGGCCTGTAAATGAAAGGCAAAATTTTAAAAATAGACATTAATAAAATAGAATATGGAAAAACAGAAGAGAAAAACAATATAGAAACAGAAGTTGGGTCTTTAAAAGATCAACAAAGTTGAAAAATCTTTAGTTAGATTGACCAAGAAAAACAAAGGTTAGACTCAAATTACTAAAATCAGGGATAAAAAGGAGGATATTACTATTGACTTTACAGAAAAGAAAACAGGATCATAAGGGAATATTGTAAATAACTATATGTCAACAAATTAGACAAGTTAACTAAAATGCGCAAGTTTTTAGAAAAACATAAATTACCAAAATGACTTATGAAAAAAATAGACAATTTGAATACAGCTAAAACAAGAAAAGACATTGAATTGATAATAACTTTTCATGAAGAAAAGTCCAAGGTCACAGGTCTTCACTAGTGAAGTTCATCAAACATTGAAAGAAGAATTAATACCAATTTTTTATAAAATCTTACCAAAAAATAGGAGCAGAAATACTTTCTAATTTATTCTATGAGACAAGTATTACTCAGGTATCGAAATCAGATAAGACATTGCAAGAAAAGAAAACCACACACCAATATTCATTATTAGTATAGATGCAAAAATCCTCAACAAAACTAGCAAATCAAACCTAGAAACATATAAAAATGATTATACACCGGGACCAAGTAAACAAAAATGATTATATACCAAAGACATCTCAGAATGCAAGTTCAACATCTGAAAATTAAGCAGTATAATACACTCTATCAATAGAATTAAGGACAAAAACCACATGATCATCTCCATATAGAGAGAAAAATCTTTTCATAAAACCCAACCCCTCTTCATGATAAATACATTAAGCAAAATAAGAATAGAAGGATCTTCCTCAGCTTGACAAAGGGCATTTATAAAGAACAGTCAACATCATATTTAGTAGTGAAGCACTGGATGATTTCCCCTTAAGATTCATATTTAAACAAACATGTCTACTTTCATCCCTTTCATTCAACATTGCACTAGAGATTCTAGGCAGAGTAATTAGGCAAGAAAAACAAATAAAATCCATTCACGTCAAAAAGTAAAAAGTAAAGCTATCTCTATTTATGGATGACTGATCTTATATTCAGATAACTCTAAAAAATCAGCTAAAAATCTTATCTATTTGAGCTAATAAATGAGTTCATCAAGATCGCTAACATAAGAAATATAAGAATATAAGAAAACAGTTGTATTTTTAAACACTAGTAATAAACAATCCAAAAATGAAATTAGAAAACAACCTCATAGCATCAAAAAAAGTAAAATATTTAGGGTTAAAATGAATAAAAATAATAAAGTATTTAGGGCTAAAATTTTTAAAGGAAGCGTAATATTTTTACACAGGGAATTATAAAACATAGCTGAAAAAAAAAGATTTAAATAAACGAAAAGTCACTCCATCTCCATAAGCCAGAACACTTAATATTTTTCTTAATATTTTTAGATGGCAATATTCTTCAAATTAATCTACGAATTCAATGAAATCCTTATTATCATTGCAGCTGACATTTTTTGCAGAAATTAATAAAATTTTTACAGAAATGCAAGAGACCCAGAATAGCCAAAACAATCTTGAAAAATAACAAAGTTTCAAAACTTACTACAAAGCTATAGTAATCAAGGCAATTTGATACTAACATAAAGATAGATAAATAGACCCAGGGAATAAAGTTGAGAGTCCAACGATAAAGCCTTCAATTTATGGTCAATTGATTTTTAACAAGGGTACTATGACAATTCACTGTGGAAAAAATAGTCGTTATCAAATGTTGATAATGTGCTGACATGTTATCAAATGTCCAAATGTGCTGACAACTGGATAGTTATATGCAAAAGAATAAAGGTTAACCCCTACTTCACATAATACACAAAAATGAACTCAAAATGGATCATGAACCTAAAAGTAAGACCTAAAACTATAAACTCTTAGGAAAAAAACATAGAGTAAATCCTCATGATCTTAAGTTAGACAATGGCTTCTTAGATACAACACCTAAAGCACAAGCAATAAAAGAAAAGTAGATAAATTGGACTGCATTAAGTTAAAAACATTTGAGTCTTAAAGCACACCATCAAGGAAGTGAAAAAACAACCCACAGAATGCAAAAATATATTTGCAACAGACTTGTATCATGAATATAAAGAACTCTTAACAACTCAACAACAAAAAGACAACACAAATAAAATATGGGCAAATAATCTGGAGACATTTCTCTAGTGAATATATACGAATGGTTAAAAAAACATATGAAAAGATGCCTAACATCATTAGTCCTTAGGGAAATGCAAATTGCAAACACAATGAGTCACCACTCAACTCACACTAAGATTGCTATAATCAAAATGACATACAACAGGAAGCGTTAGCAAGGACGAGGAGAAATTGGAACCCACGTAGATTGCTGATGAGAAGGTAAAGTGGTGCATCTCCTTTGGGAAACAGTTTGGCAGTTTCTCAAAATATGTTAAACACAGAGTTATCATTTGATCCAGGAATACCACTCCTAGAAAAATGTAACTATAGATGCATAAAAACCATGTACATGAATATTTATAATAGTAGCATTATTCACAATAGCTCTAAAAGAGAACTACCCAATAAATAAATAAATAAAAAGGGATGAAGCTCTGATAGATGCCACAACATGGACGATTCTTGAAAACATTATGCTAAGTGAAAGAATTCAGTCATGAAAGACCATATATTTTATGAATCTATTACATGTCATGTTAAGAATAGGCAAATCTATAGGTACATAAAGTAGATTGGTGGTTGCTTAGGACAAGGGGAGGGTGAGGGGACTCAGGAGTGACTGCTAATGCGTCCAGGGTTTCCTTTTAGGAAGACAAATGTTTTAAAATTAGATTGTGGTGATGATTGTACAACTCTGTGACTACACTAAAAGAAACTGAATTGCACACTTTAAATGGGTGACCTGTTTAGCACATAAATTATATCTCAATAGGGCTGTTTCAAAAATCATCTTTTGACTATTAACTATTCATTCATTTCTCTTTCAATGAATAATTATTCAATACCAATTATCTGCCAGGAATAAGAAGGGAAAAACATCACAGTTCATGCCATCATGGAACATGGAGTCTAGTTGGGGGGACCATTCTACTGTCATCGAAAAATCACAGAAATAAATGTAAATTGACTACTGTGATAAATGCTGAGAAAGATAACTGGTGCTATGAAAATATATAAGTAGCACTTTTGAATAGAACTTTCTGTGATGATGGAAATGTTCTGTATTTTTTCTGTCCATTACAGTAGTGACTAGCCACATTAGACTAATGAGCACTTGAAATGTGGCTCATGTGACCAAGGAACTACAATTTAATGTAATTTAATCAATATGAATTTAAATGACTACCTTGTGGATAGTGGCTGCCATACTGAACAGCACAGAATAGAAAATTAAATGTTCTATCATCTGTGAATCAGAGAAGTCTTCACTAAAGATGTGACACTTGACAAATGCAGTAGCATTCCAAACAGAGAGAAGGGCAGAGACAAAGACTGAGATGGAACCAAGCAGTGCACATGGGAAGTACTGAAGATGACCAGTGGATCTGGAGTTGAGAGAGGAGACACAGCTTGGCTGGAGATAAGGTTTCGGTTGTCAGTACTACACAGAACCTTGAGTGCATATTAAGAATGATGGACTATGTGCTAAAAGCTGCAAGAGTTAGTAAATTACCTTTAATCAGGGTGTGATTAATCAAATTTTGACTCAAACCCTTTACTGAACTGACTGTGTACGTAACAGATTGTGGGCATGCATAAGAAGAGGAGATGCTGAAGACCAATAGGAAAGTTCTTCCTTGGTGCAGAAGAGGGTTGACAGTGGCTTAGTCTAGGTTGTGGTAGAAAAGATGGGAACAAGAGTAAGGCAGACACAAAGTCCACCTTCTAGGCCTGCAGGCCCTGAGCAGAAAGTAGTCAAGGTCTTGCTTGGGTGGGTCCATTCCACTGTAGCCTGGGATGTCTGGGGGCAAAACTGAAAACTCACCCTGCACTTGGGCTGGAAGGCAAGCTTCTTCATACCCTTTTGTTTCACAGGTTTCTATAAACGGGGTGTCACGGCAGGCACCCACTTAGAAATTATGCTAGTTGTTTCTATGACTATAGGAGGGTGTTAGAGAAGGCTTTGTTTACTATGGGAAGCATAACTTAATGACCTCTAGCAAAATTATACCTTCTAATTCCCTTAGGAATGCCAAAACCTGAAAAGAAGAGGTACCCATTTTCCCAAGGAGCCCACAGCAAGGAGGACTAAGTCCCAAATTATTCTCTCAGAGACTCAAACTTGGACAAACCAAGAGTGGCCCTCACCAAAAGTCACAGAGAAGCAGTAGGACCATGAATGAAATTATCATGAAAAAATTAAAGAAAAAAATAAATGCAGAAGGCTGGCCACTTCCATGCACCAGCAAGGGAAACCTAGGAACGTGGTTTCTGAAGTACTAGTTAGTTTCTATGGATTCCATCCCAACTCTCCCAGAAGCAGCATGACAAAGTTTGTTGATTAATCGAATGAACTTAAACTTTGTAAGGGAATCTTGGCCAGTATTGTGTCAATCTCTTTTGACTGACCACGTGTGGTATCATCTGCCCTGGAAGCTGGCTGGAGCCTTATACGCACTTAGCGCCTTAGCATGAGTACGCTTCTTTGAACAAAATCTTGAGCAAGTCTTCACCCTGGACCAGGATTTCTCAACCTTGGTACTACGGACATTTGGGGCCACATAATTCTTTGTTGTCGGGGCTGTGCTGGACATTATGGGGTATTTGGAAACATTCTTGGCCTCTGGCCACTAGATGTCAGTAACACCACCCCAGTCGTGACAATCAAAACTGTCTCCACACATTATCAAATGTCCCCTGGGGTGCAAAATTGCCCTGGTTGATAATCATAACTGTAGATACTGTTCTTTCCTCAAAGAGAACTGAGGCCAAATAACTATCACCTTGTAGAGGTTCCCAGGCGAGTGAAAGACAACAGTATTTTGACTGAAGGGGAAAAAAATGAGGATTTGGAACAGCAAAGGAACAAAAATGTAAGTAAGGAATTAGGAAACAATGTGAAAATTGTGGAAAAAGCATGAGCAAGCCACAGTAGAATCACAGCACCAGGAGCGATTAATTCTGCCTTAGGGGAGAGGGAGCTACAGGAACAGCTTAGCAGGGGATGTGAAATCTGATTTGGACCAAGAAAGCCAGGTGGGTAAGGAGGGAAGGGCACTGCAGGACGGCGGAAAAAGGAGCAAAGGTGTGGAGCTGTGTGGACTGAAGACAGAAGGGTGCGTGGGGACCGGATAAGGAAAACAGTGGCAAGTAATGAAGCTGAGAAAGCCTATTATCTGCCATCTTTCCTTTAATCCCCCCTTATGCAGAGCTTGAAGTTTGTATCAGGCTTTGCTTACGCAATTTTCCCTGGCTTCCCAGGGGTTGCAGAAAATAAAATCAAAACTAGAGGGGACCTTTAAGTCCATTTTATAAAATCAAGACAAATCCAGAGAAGGGGATCAACATAAGAAGGTTTTTTCCTCTTTGAATTTCTGCCTGAGAACAGAAAGGATTTTTTTTTCTACTTTCTCACTCTCTTCCTGATCCCCTGAGAAATTTAAAATCCTCTTGAGCAGAATGCTTGCTAGGGCATAGGAGAAAGTAATCTTAATTGGCTCTCTCCAATCTGTATTTGTGGGGACGGGTATGAAAGTTTCTTATCTATTTAAATCTGATGGTATTTTTAATTTGGCTAATTCTTTAAGTGAATGATAACAGAGGCATGTAAATTTCTCTCCCTTTTAGGAGCAAGTTACACCTGAAGTTCTTTGACAATAGAAAAAATAATGATGGGCTTAGAAAATTACCAGTCATTCTGGGTGTAGGAAGAGCCTCATTTCAAAAGGTAACATAGATCTTGACCCTTTAAGTGAAGACAGTGGTTTTTACCAGATATTGAAAGTCTACAAGACAGTACTCATTTAAAGGCTTTACATGTCTTATACCATTGATTCCAACAACAGTCCCAAGATAGATAGTATGAAAGTTCTCACATTATAAATGTGGGCACTAAGGCTTGGCAAGGTTAAGCAACAAGTCCCAGGTCGCATGGTAGTAAGTGGAAAAGCTGGGATTGAATCTGGAGTCTGTTGATTTCAACGTCTGTGATTTTCTTTTAACCCTGCCTCTACACTGTTTTTATTCTGGTCTATAAATTTATCTGAATATACTCTGGCATGTTTTCTGTTAGAAAACTGGTACAATCATACAGTGGACAGCATTATTCTCCAAAGAGCAAATATCACACTTTCCTAAAAGGCGAGGGCCATGTCTGGTTTTTTGCTTTGTACTCCACAATGCATAATATATTGTCAGGTGTTTAGTACGTGTTCACCAAAAATTATTGACGGGCGAAGAATGCAAACATTGCAAACATCAGGGTGTAGAATTTAGAAACCTCTTTGGAATACATTTGGCTCTTTATCTTGTCAGCACTATTCAAGAATAAAGTGAATAATCCATTATACTGTTGGAGTCTCATCATGTGCTCTCATAAAACTCCCCTCTCTTTTACCCCTCCCAAATGCTGTGAGGTAAGCATTTCAAAGATGAGAAAACTGACAGTGCAGGGAGTGTGTGGCTTGACATAGCAGTGTCTAATCCTCATTTCCCACGTCAGCAAGATAGAGATAAGTAACAGCTAAGGAATTCAAAAACTATTTAAACAATAAAAAGGATTCAAAGAAATCTCAGTGGAAAAACCCTAGAATTAGTTAATTAAGCAAGTCAGTGGACCAGATTCTTTTACCTTTCAGCTTGAGGGCTAGCTCTCCACAAGAAGATAGCTTGAGATGTTCCTGAGATGGCTTGAGAATTCCAGGTGCCAACACCTCATTCACAAACATCCAGCAGGGATTCTCTTTCTCCATGTGTCTCTTTTTAAGTGTCTCCCAGACTCTCCCCACAGTCAAAGTTTTTCTGCATTTTATTGTCCCAAATGGGCCACAAGCCTTCTTCTATACCAGTAGTTAAGTGTGTAAACAGAATTTCCACTGTTGGCCTAAATCACAGGTTGTAAATTTAGGCCTGTTGGCCAAATCTTGCTGGCTGCCTATTTTCACAAACTCCTGTTGTCTGTTGCTGCTTTCACACTACAATGGCAGAGTTGAGAAGCTACAACAGAGACCGTAAACCCTCCAAACCCCTAAATATTTACTTTCTGGCTCTTTACAGAAAAAGTCTGCCAACTTCCGTCCTAAACTAATAAAGATCCACCATTCTCAGAAAAAGAACCCATTTTGTTTTTCTTATGTTCGCCACTCTGTTGGTGTCCTGAGACCAATTTTCAGTGTGTGTCGGGGGATATTCCCCACACATCCAATGAGGACTGCTCTGACACCAGCTAGGTGTCCTACAAGTCAACTCAATTTTGACACTAGCATCAGATTCCACAGATTAAGGGTTCAGTCCCATAAGATTGCACCACACACACACACACACACACACTTCAGATGCCAGTCACAAATCCAGGTTGTTATCTGTACTTCTGACCAACTGGCTATAAATTAGAGGTTCCATGACTTCCTTCTTGGGTTCAATTAATTTGCTAGAGCGGCTCACAGAACTCAGAGAGATATTTTACTTACTAGGTTACTGATTTATTAGGAAAGGATATAACTCAGGAACAACCGAACAGAAGAGATGCGTAGGGCAAGTTGTGTGGGGAGGGGTGTGGAGCCTCCATGTCCTCTCCAGGTGCACTGCTCTTCCCTCACCTCCACACGTTCACCAACCTGCAAGCTCTCGGAATCCCCTCTTTTGTGTTTTTATGGATGCTTTATTACATAGGCATAATTAATTAAATCACTTGCCATTAGCAATTGATCCAACCTCCATTCCCCCTCCCCTCCCAGGAAGTCAAGGGGTAGAACTGAAAGTCCCAACCCATCAATTACATGGTTGGTTCCCTGGTAACCAGTGTCCCCATCTTTAGGTGACCCAGGCACTTTCCAAAAGTTTCCTCATTAATATAACAAAAGAGACACTTATCTCTCTCACCACTTAGGAAATCCCAGAGATTTTAGAGGCTATGTGCTAGAACTGGGGATGGGGATGAAGAGCAGATACGTACTTCTCATTGTAAACAGCAATATCACATCACATAGAGGAAAACGTATCAAAGAAATTCAGAGCTGTGGCTCCAGAAGGAAGTGAGATAGAAAATAGATCTGGATGAGTAACTGGATGCCTACCAGTCTAAAACTACAAGGAACACATCTGTAGGTAAACAAAGTTATGCTTACTGTACTTGCTGCAGCAAGAGAGACCAAACACGCCGGGGAACTGGGAGAGCCCAGTGTCACTGTGGATGTTGACAGCTCTGTGAAAGTGCTAATGTTCAGTATAGGAGCACCAGGTCCAACTGCTAGTGAGTAGACCAGCTGCCAGGGCTGGGTTTTTTTTCCCTTCACAACCCGGTATCTGCTACAGAAAAACAGTGCTACTCTTGAAGACCACGGCAGATATCAACAGATGTAACATGTTGTTGAAGTCATTCGAAGGTCCAAAATAGAGTACTAATGTAAAGTGAATTTAAAAGAAGACTTGATCACATTTGACACATGCCATAGGTGAATGCTTGTGTTTCCTTCCACGAACTTTTACGAAAGGTATCTCTCAAGTACAAGCGAATCAAGTTAATAAGAAGCTTAGAACTTATTACACTTGCATATATGAAGCTGATACTTTTATCACTTAGGCAGTTACTCTGGAGATAAGATTTCTAGGGAACTAGAGCGAGTTCACCCTATGTGCTAAGGCCGGCAGGTGAGTGTGAGCATGGCTCTGTGTGTAGGGGAGTAAGGCAGTGATACTAGACAAGTGATCTGATATTAAAAATCCACCACAAACTATAAAACCTTTGCTTCTGATACCCCGTTGTTTTCTAGTCCACTGTGAAGGCTTCACTTAATTGGATCCCAGCTTAAAATGCAAAAGTCTAAGCATGTATTAAGTATTCCACTCTGTCAGGTACTGGTGAAAAGGGCAAGTTCACCTTTACCACTAAGATTATTCTACAGTTTAACTAGGTTCAGTTCAACTCTACTTACTTACATGATAAATTCACCCCTAAGATTATGTATTAATTTGTATAACACACATACAGTGAGCACCTAAAGTACTATGTACTGGGTTATGAATATATACAAATGAACTATGCATTGCATTTAAGGGGCACCCATAACTTGAACATATAGCAGGCTAATTACAGTTCTGGAATAGGGGTTTGAAGAGAGTACTAGGGGAATGTCAGATGCCAGAGCAGGGATATGAAATTGAACATAACATAGTTTCTGCCCTAGGAAGGAAATAAAAGAAATTTCTTAATACACAGACAATGGCAACATACCCTACCCCAAATTGTGTTCCATGGCCTGCCTAAAGTAACTTTACATAACTGTGAGATTCCCTACTAGGTGCCAGCCATTTAGTATTCCTAGATAACAAACACCTAGATCTTATCCTCAAGAAACTCATTATATAGTTTTAAATAGAGACTTTCATTGCTGACATCCAAAGCTCTTTTCACATTTTTCTTAAACAACTCTTACTAGACTCACATAAAACCTGTTTAAAACCTGAAAGGCTAGGATGACCTCAGACAAGTTATTTAATCTCTGCAAGAATCCAGATCTGAGAAATAGAAATAATAACACTTATCTTGGGAGTTTGTTACTGTTTTAAAAAAAAACAAAAACAAAAACAGGCCCCAAATGGAGTCACTTACACGAAACCCCACCAAGACTTAATAACCAAACCTAAGTGCAGTTTCAACCTCTTTCAGGAGGGAAATTTTAAACCAGGATGGAATTTCTGATCAGCACTAGTGAGGTAATCTAAGATCCCTTGCCTTCTCCTAAAGGAGGTCAACCTCGCCTGAAATAATCCATTCTTTCAACTTCTTTGTCCCACCCTCTTTTTGCTTCTAAAAACCTTCCACGTTGTACATTTTGTCATTAATAATAATAACAAATAATTTTTACTTGTAACTCAAAGAATTCAGAGATAAAGGAAGCATGATTTGTTTAGGGAGGGAATTGCTTCTTCTGTGTGTCAGTTTTGACTTCAGGATCCTTCTTCTCTGTGATATCAAAATGACTCCAAATATCATCATATTTCAATAGAATGCACACCAAGTTGCTGTCAGGGGATGGGGGAGAGAGGGAATTAATAAGGCTCAATAAAAGCGTGATTTTTTGCAGCGATTGGTGCCAAAGTATCTTGCTGTCCTAATTCCCAGTTCTACTTCTTGAGCGGACAGTTTCTTAAATTGTATCAGGTCTTGTTTTAATAGCAACCATACATGGTAGACGTTATCTCTACGAGGAGTCAAAACACCACGTTACATGTTTGCATTCTCTCTCTTAGCGGCAAATTACTGACAGAAACTGTATCTGAACAGCACAAAAAGAAGAAAGCATTGGCAAGTATCTGGTAAATTCTGTAAGAAAGTATAACTAAAATAATAAGAAGAAGAAGAATATGAAGAAGAAGAAAATAATTCAGATCAGCAAATCTGAATTGCTACAAATCATCACTTTTCTTTGGGTAAATAGCTCCTATAGTGTAAGTGAGAATTAATTATACATCTTAATAAAGCAACACAAAGTTAGGGGACAAGCAGGAGAGATGTAAAATGGAACTAACGTTTGTTGAGCACTGATAATGTATCAGATACTGTCCCGACACTTCATCCATGCTGTTCATTCTTTCAAGTCGACATTATGAAACAGCCATTAGATGACAGACAGTATACTCTCTGATACACCTGTCAAAAGAAATAAGACATGGCATTTGTTTTAAATTATATCCTCGAGGAGGAGATGGACAAATAGGTCAGTGTTCATGTTGTGATGTGATAAATAGTTCTATTACCCAGAGAAGGGCATCAAAGTGAGACAGAAAGGCCAAAAATGGCTCCTAAATTTAGAAGTACTTGAACAACATTTTGCAGAAGGAGAAAGGGATCAGTTCAGTTGAAAAGGAAAGACTGGATGTTGCTGGTGTCAAGATTAACATATGTGTAGACACTGGGATGGGAAACAGTGTGATGTAGCTGGTCAACCATATACGGTTTGGAGAGTTTACAAATTATACGGAGGAGTAGCTGGAGATGAGGCTACAAAGCTGGGCATGGTCCAAGTCATGGAACATGGGAGCCTTAGAAGCCATGAGTGCATTCCTCACTTTGAGAATTATGGGGCGCTACAGATCAGTATTAAGCCTGGAAATATCACGATCATTTTTGTTTTGAAAGTAATCACTTCAGAAGCAGTACAGATGATGGAGGGGGAAGGCAGAAGGGCCAGTTATTTCATAATCCCTTGAAGAATTAACGACATGGACAGTACAAGAGGCTGATTCAAGATGATGAAATAGAATTGGATGACGCTGGTGCACGAGTAACAGAAGTCTAGAAGGTTTCTCACATTTGAGGTTGGAATTACTGATACAGATACTCTCCAAGGCAATGAGTATAGTAAAAGGAGAAAATGTGGGAGAAAAGACTCTGAGTTCAGTTGGGCATGCTGATGTATCTGGGCATGAAACAGGGCATGGTTTGTTTGGTAAGAGACTCTGTGAACATGTTCATGTGGGTAGAGAGAGAAAGTCATCTTTTTTTTCCTCCTACGGGTCACTGGAGTAACCCTTCTTAGTTATGCATTATGCGTATCTAAGGAGAGTAGTCACTCATTATAATGAGGATTGGGCATAACTGTGCCTTTTGATACTCTAAGCATAACACCAAAAAGGCAAGAGTCAGACATCTCCAACCTCTGCTTTCTGATTCCAGTTTTGAAAAACCCATTATCTAGATTGATATGACACTGACCAAAACCAAACCAAATCAAACCAAACAAACAAAAAAAAGTACTGGGAGGAAAATGCCAAGGATCCAAAGGGAACTTGACAGGAGGGAAAGGAGATTGGTCTGGTGACTGACTCTTGCAGTATTAACAAAGTGGCCTGAATTCAAGGGGAAGGGATGGCTCTGGCATAACCAGCCTACCTGGAAAACAGTTTCTAAGTATGTGACTATTGATCAAACAGCTGCAAACTTGAAGTTTGGGAATTGGCCGGTATTTAAACTAGTAAAGGCATAATAGTAGTAGTGAACAAGTGTCCAAAAGAATGGGCAAGACCAGTGCTTAAAAGCGATCCATGTGGCGAGAATGACATAATGGTGCTAGTAGTGGGGTGGGAGGGCCTTACAACTATTCCTTTCCATCTAGAGTTTGAGAAGAAGGACTAGATTTATTTGTGATGGTGAACTTTTAAGGTTTTTTTTTTGACAATGTGTATCTGTTAACAGAAGCATGTGAAAATTTGAACAATTAGTTGAACGTATAAAAGAAATGTAGTTTCATTTGTATCTTAAGTTGGAAGAACGGATCAAATGGATTACACTGAGTTGGCAGTACCTGTAGAGAAGTCAAGTAAAGCTATTAAAAAGGAAGATGGATACATAAGTGAGAGCGTCTAGAGGGAGGTTACACATGGAAATATAGATTTAAGAGTCATCAGGATAAAGATGGTAGTTGGGTATGTATTTTCAGATAAAGTCATTAAGGGAAAACAAGTTGGGAGATGAACACAGTCCCAGGGCTTGGAGACAACTAACATTTGGGTGGTTAGAAGAAAAGGAGGGGTCCATGAAGGAATAGGCAGTGAGGTATTAGAATAAGAACAATGAACCCAAAGAGGTCAAGCGAAGAGATACATCTCAAGAAAAGTAATGGGCAAAATTTAAATGCCATAGAAAATCTAAATGTGCCCCAAACAAACAAAAAAGGTACTGGCTTTTCTAACATATACTTTACCCCTGCATCTTTCAGTCACATGAGTCATTAAATGCTTTTTGCTGTTTACATCAGTTTGGGTTGGAGCTTTGGTTCATTTGAACCCACAAGAGCTCTAAGTGATGTTGGTAGGATTGTCACAAAGTCTTTGATGTCTCCCAAGATGATAACATACTTAGATACTCTGGGTCTAGGAAACTGGGTGCCTGCTGCACATGTCGGTGTTGTATATAATATGCACCACTGGCTTTCATATCGGACAAACAGCTCCCAGAGGTCAAGATTCCTTAACCACAATGGTAGATTTTTAGATAGGACACCTGTTAATGGATGTTCTAGATGGTCTTTCTCCATGGATAGATTGGTCCACACAAGACTACAAAGCTTAGACTAGATTGGATGAAACTGAAACCATTCTTCCTTCCAGGTCTCTGTGGCTCTTCCACAGAGGAGTATCTTTTTGCAGCCGCGCACTGAACGAAACAGCTGGGCGGAATCTTATTGAAGCTTCAAATGGTTCTCACTAAGAGTTCTCTACCTTCTTACAAAACTTTAAAATAATCACAATCTTCAAAATGCTAAGATAAACCTCTAGACTCCTTCTGATCCTTTGGGAGCTGTGTGCAAATGTTATGCTAACATGCTCCGTTACAGCTGAGAAAACACATCAAATTTGCTAGTGAGCCACATTATTGACAGAGCTCGGGGAATTCAACCCCACGAGCCTCAGAAGTTAGAAAGCAGAGCAAAGCTTATGCTGGAAAAATAAAGTTCTTTGCCTATCACCCTCACTTTTAATTATAATGCCCCGAAAGTTACAATTCTATTCTGCTTTCTCACCAGGGGCTTAAAAATTGGGATTGCTGCATCTTGCTTTTAAAGAGCATGTCTGCATCAAAACATATTATGTCTCTACCTCCTGTGGAACTACCTAGTAATTCAAAGGCATATTTCATCTGAGTTGTCTAGACTGTCATTGTCATTGGAAAATTAAAAATAAAAATGTTCAGTTCTTACTGTGCTATGTAACGAAGGCACAGGGATCCTCCAAGAGATCATAATTTTTAAAGTGCAGGCCACCATTCCGCTCTGCAAACAAAACAAACCCAAGAGTGTTTGCTATGACTTTACCACAGAGCTTTTAAAGATTTAGAGTTAAAATAATACACCTCTTTCAGAAACGGAGGCGTGGGACCCATAACCAGGGCGTGAACCATCTGTCTTGTCTTCCAGGGAGAGCTGCTGGGTTTTACTATGTCACATAAAATCCCATTGGAATAAACTTTTTGGTTTGTCCAAACTGTTGAGCTGTAATGGGATTTGGGGACAATTTTTGCACTGCTAGAAATCACACTTGAACACTGTTAAGGCCAGAGATGAAATAGAATTTGTACCAGCTTCTCTGTAGTTAAATCAGTGAGAGAAGAATTTTGAGCCTAATTCATTTTGGGAAATGATACACCCAGTCAACCTGGGACTGACTCCAGCTTTGGAATTAGAAAGGCCTGGGTTCATGCCTCAGCTCTGTCCATTTCTAACAAGTTATTTAAACTCTCTGGGCCTTAGTTTCTTCATCTGTAAAATGGTACCTATCTTAGAAGATAGTCTTAGAAGGCAGTGATGAAGGCTAAACTGAATCATGTATTTAAAGCTGACATCTGGGTATCAAACATGTAGCAAATGCACATGAATAGGAATTAGGGAATATGGGTGTGACAGCGAGCATAGTACTTTCCAGCTGTTTATCTTTAACTTTCTGATTATTTAGAGGGGAAAGATGCTACTTTGTTAATACTGAGTTTAGTATTTGGGGAAGATTTTGCTTAGAAGGCAAAGAGGGAGAAGAAAGTTTGGAAAGTAATTGCTTCCAATTTTTGCCCTGATTTTGAAATCAGGACACTAGTTTCATTCAACTATATTAAAAAAATATTATCTGATTTCCTATTTTCCAGGCTCTGGGAATACAGAAATTAGCAAGCTAGATTTCATCTTTGGCCTATAGAACTTGATGTTTATCATGGGACATGGATATTAACCAAGTAATTAGACAAATAATTATGCACAACTATAATAAAATGCTATCAAGGGGAAACTCGGTATGCTTGGAGAGTATGTAACAGAAGAAATCTAACCAAAAGCACAGCTTCTGCTCCCTGAAGAAAGATTTATCCCCAATGGAAATATGAAGTTTGAAGAGTTTTTCCTCAATATTTCCAAAATGTTACCGTTTTCTCCCTAACTAGGAAACTAGTTGCTTGCAGTCTTTCAACAACCCTGCATCGCTTGTCTCTGTCTTCCCAGGACTTAAAAGTGCGTTTATACTGCATTGTTTCAATTCTACCTAGTTCAGCTTTCCCTCTGGACACTGTCCTCTACCCCAAAAGGCTTATCTCCATCCTCTCACCCAGGAAAGAGAAGTTCAAGTCAAGTTTCTCTTTGTTGACATTCTTTGACCCATCCTATTAAAATTCTACTTGTTAGACAGGCCTAGAGCCCCCTTATCAGGACTCTGTACTTAAACCTTTTCTAAATTTGCCTGTCCTATGGCTGATTTAGGGCACTCTGCCCCCTTGAGAGATGGTAAACCAAAATAAGGCTGAGGGATGACAGCAGGAAAAAAGGGAAGAGAGATAGGCTCGAGGTTATTCAGTTTTGATCTACGTAATTCCTGTTTCTGCATTTCCTTCCCACCAAAATAATTGCTGGTAAATTTCTTGAGCAAAGTGAAATGAGTCAGAGAACACTACACTTAGAAGAAATCTTAAGGTTTATCAATTAGGATGTTGGCATGTGACCAAAGAAAACCACAATCGAAATTGGTTTAAGCCAAAAAAGTAACGTATTGATAACTCAAATGATCAAAAAGGAAAAGTAAAAGGCTTGAGGTCCTGCCTAGTTTATATAGCCTGATCAAAAGTTCAGAATTTGGCTTCTTTCCGTCTCTTATTCCCCGTGAAACTGTGGGAGATGTATAGACTGACTTGTTCAACATTCATTCATGCTTTCTTCTGGAATGCCTTCCACATTCCAAAAACTGTAAAGGCAGGCCTTCCTTGTGGGTATAGGTAGAGATGTGATTTAAATTGCCCCCATACATAGCATCTGCATCCTGTTTAGACTTGGAACTGTGTAAGGACTGGATAAGGTTAGCATCCCTTTTCCTGGCTTGGATCATGGATGAGGCAATGTAGCTCATCCTTCGTCACTACCTGCGGCAGAGACTTTTCTTAGTGGAGATGGACGCTTTCTTGAACATAGCAGGTGCAGACTGGTTCTGGGGTGAGCTGCTTCCCAATTTAGCAATTTTCCATGTTGTTAATGGATCTTCTCACAACCAGAGCAGAGGTGTTATGACTCTAAAGACCAGAAATTTTTCTTAGAAGTCCAGCCTAGACCCTGCTTCTTTAGCCTTCCACTGATTTTCTAAACTACCTTATTCTTGGTATAAATAAAGACCAAATTAAACCTCTAGAGAGAAAAAAAACTACAATGTCTGAAATGAAAAAACACACACACAGAATGGGGTTAATGGGACATGGGATATTGTGCCTGGCTTCTTTCAGTTAGCATAATGTTTCTGAGTTTTATCCACACATAGCATGTAACAATATTTCATTTCTTTTTATGATCAAACAATATTCCATTGCATGGATATATCATATTTTGTTCATCTATTCATCCACTGAGGGACATCTGAATTATTTCTACCTTTTGGCTATTGAGAATAGTGCTTTTATGAACCCTTGTGCACGAGCATCGGCTTGAATACTTGTTTTCAATTCTCTGGGATATATACCTTGGAGTGGAATTGCTGAGTGGCATGGTAATTTTATGTTACTATTGTTGAGGAAGTACTGAACTGTTTATCACAGCAGGTGATCCAGTTTACATTCCCCCCAGCAGTGTATACAGGATTCTAATTTCTCCGCATCCTGGCCAACTCTTGCCATTTTTTCTGCTTTTCTGATTGTAGTCATCCTAATGGGTGTGAAGTATATCTCACTGTGGGCCCTTCAAGGGCAATTTCTATTGTCTGACTTTTTTTTATATATATATAGGTCATGTTTTCTTGGGGTTTTTTGTACATCTTGTAAGTTTTGGTTGAAAACTCTACATTTTAGATAACACATTGCAACAACTCTGGATACTCACCACCATTCTTGGGCTGCTCTTTTATTTGGTTATATATTTGCTTAATGACTTGGCTGAACTAGTCTTGCCATGTTTATTTTCCCTGCAATTTGCTGCCTCTGATGTCCATGTTTAGATTTTTTTGCCTTGATATTATCTTTTAGAGTGGCTACTTGGATTTTACTTCCAATCAACATAAACCACTCATTGGTCAAAGACTGTGCTTAAGATCCAGTAATCAGTTACATTTTTGTCCTTTAGCCTAGGATTCGCGTGCGGCCTGAAGGCTGCTATCACATTTCAGGGCATTTATGTATTTTGCTGCATATTCAGTGGAGAACTAGGAAATTGGAGATTCCTTCTCTGATTGCTCCCAAGAGGGTGCAGTCTTGGGTATGCACATAATCTTCAAGACTTTCAGGGAAGAGTGTTATTTTAGTTTGAAGTCTTGCTTCCTAAGAGTCTCCCCTGGGTCCGAGCAGCTTATTGTTTGATGTTTGGTCAGTGAGATTCTTTTTTGTCAGTGTTTATGCCAGTTGAGATAGCTACCCGGTGTTGATGGGTCTGTGTGTGGCTTGTGGAATGCTTTGAAGTCTGCCTCACATCCTGCTCTGATTGCTTCTAGGGCACGTGCACAGCCTTTTGGATCCCAAGAGTTGACTGTGATCCCAGGAGGGCTCTGCTTGCCTGTCTCTTCCTGGTTCTATCAAGCTTCATACTGCTCTGCCATTTCGCCTGTATCCTAGAGCTATGAGCCTGCACTTAGCTGCTCTCCACCAAGCCTTCCATGGTTTTTGACAAATATATTTAGCTTGGGGTTCCCCAAGTTCTGTTCCAAATAAAGTAATACCAGCAGGGACCTCTTCTAGCGTATGCAGTTTGTGCCAGGTCCTTGGTCCAAGTTTGGGTTGCTCCACCCTTGCAGATGGGCAGAGGGCCCCGTTCTCGGCAAGGCAGTCACATGCAGGGGGCGAGTGTGAGGACCACGAGCAGCTCAAATTCTCTAAGGACCCATTTCCAGTGAATGTTGATTTGTTCCACTCATTTTATTTACATTCCAATCAAATATTCAAGGAAAATTTCCTCATTACCTTGTGGAAAGTCTTAATGATGAAGACCACTATTTGATTCTCAAGAGATTCAGAGAGCCAGCTTACTGATTCAGTGCTAATCTCATTAGAACATGGACTGAGGAAGAGAGGATGAACAGCAGGATGCACTGCACCATTAAATATCAAATTGTTATCCAATTAGGTGTTCTCGTTATGAACAGTGTGTTATTTCCAGATATCAGACACCAAATCTCAAGCAGTGGCAGCATCTTTCTAATTCTAAAGTGTATGATTAACCTCGATTGGACTCTTGTTCATAACTGTAATTCTGCTCTAAGCTTGAAAAATCCATCCTGAACTTGAAACTGTTTCTTAGTAACCTGGTGGATTTTGCAGGGACACCCGTGAAGACACACATTTTGGTAAACAGCCCATGGACATCACTATAAAGTAGTTCTGCCAGTCTTACTGAGTTAGGTTAGGCAGCAAACTAGAGGGCAGACAAGGCTGTTTGCCAGTGAGCTCTGCAGGGGTCATCTGATAAAACAGCACATAGTCTCCATCGACAATGCTCATCATTCATTCAGTCATTTATTCTAAAAACTCATTCATTCTACAGATCAAAATGAATTACGCGTAGAGTTAATGAGTGTCATTGGGGAGTGGAGAATGTTGGGAGAGACGTATTCTAGGTAGCAGGGGCAGTGATTCGGAGGGTTAGGATGGAAGAGAGTGCAGTCAATTCAATAAACTATAGGTGAGGTTTGTTTCAGAAAAAAATGGCAGAAAGTATGCAGCCTACAAAAAATGAGATAAAATCATTACAAATATAAGCTGTGAGTAGACACAGACAAGAGGAATATTCAGTCTTGTGATCTGCGTACAGTCGATTACCCAGCAAAATGGGAGGCGTTTTCTTGACTAACTCAACCCATCCCCAACACAAGCAAAACAAAACAAAGAAAAATAAGTAAAACAATGTATCATTTTCATCAAAAATCAGAGTGGCCCAGATCAGAAAGTTCTCCGAAATCAGATACCGTGCTGCTGTGGAGGGAGGGGACGGTTCAGAGCTGAAAGCCACGGTGCTCACAAAAAAGAGGGTGCCATTTGCCAGGCAAAAAGCAACGTTAGTCAAAGATACGCATTTTTCTAAAACCAAAGAAATGAACAAAAATACATCATGGACTACAGTGAATCTTATGAGGGCAGGAGAGTGGAATTAGAGGTGGTAGATAAGTGAAAATAATAGTAAAGTAAAATAAAGTAGAAGTGAGCCCTGGTGCAGACAGTGATGATGATACGCCATGAAGTTTGGAGAACAATGGGAACAATTCTGTGTACTCAGGTCCCAACATATAAAACACAGCAACAATAATGATTATAAAATAGAAACAATCACCCAGAAAAGACAAAGAGAGGAAGGTTTCCCTGGAGCTACAGCTGGCGCAAGAATTCACCTGTTACTAAGACGGTAGAATTAAAAGCTAATGCTGGAGCAACTTGTAGCAATCTGTCTAACTATGTGTTTTTATTTAAAATTATCTCATTCATAAAATACTGAATATTATAATCCCTGCAGTTTTAGTCCTTCCCATTTAATCCTTTCATTCTTGAAAGGTCTGAATTAAAACTCTCCAAGCAATTATGTGGGTTTTAAGAATCTGACATTTTATTTCCACTAAGTCAATCTAACTGAATTCAAATATTGGTACCACTTATTTCTTGAGACCTTGGCTATGTTATTTAAGACCTTAGTTTCTTGGTTTCCTCATCTGCAAAATGGGAATAATGATAATCCCTGCATCATCAAGTTGTTATGAAGAATAAATAGGAAATCATATGGAAACCATTTAAATAATGCCCAGCACATTGAAAACATTTAAACCCAGATATTAATGTTATTATTTACTATTATTATATTCTTGAAATAGTATCAAGACTAGGACGGACTGATGGAATAGTGAGCACTTGTGATTGCTGCCTTTAGGAGGTTTATTCCTATCTGCGTGCATTACAGGTTGTCTTTATTTTATTTTATTTATTTTATTGAAGTATAGTCAATTTGCAATGTCATGTTAATTTCTAGTGTACAGGTTGTCTTTAAAGCTGTGCTTCCTGATGCCAATTACGTGGAATATCCATCTCCAAAGATTCTCTAGAAAATATAAGACTACTGAGTCAGTAAGTTTGGAAAGTGCTTAACACTGCCTAAACCAGCATTTCCCAAATGTTTCTGACCATAAGTCATTTTGTCTGAGTGTGGGTGTGTGTGTACGTTGAGGGGTGTACTTGCAAACATCTAGCTAGGTGGCTATGCTAAGGGGATCTCATTTCTAGAAAGATCTAGCTTAGTAGGGAAGAACACAGGCTGTGTTGAGTTCAACTCCTGCCTCTGTCAGTTCCTAGTTTTGTGAATTTCCTGTGCCTCAGTTTCCTCAGATGTCCTATGGGAATAATAATAGTGTCATTTCCACAGGGTTGTTCCCGTAAGCATTAAATGAAGTCATATAGCTAAAAGGCATAAAACTAAACCAGGCAAACAGACTATGCTTAATGCATATTGGCTATTATTACTGTAATCTATGTAAATTTGTATGAAATTTAAGGGCCATAAGGTGAAAAGTGAGTCATTTTCGTGCTTCAGGATGTGCCTTTGCCATTTAATCAGAATGTTATTATGTAGAAGGTTCCGTCTCAGGCAGTGTGGCAAAGCCTGCTCACTGACATCCGAACTGCCTTGGACCTTTATCATCGGTCAAAATCTCGGTGTCAAATTCTGTGCTCCCCTTCCCCTCACTTGTCCACTTTCCAGAACTGGATTTGCCAGACTTTCCCTCTCCCTCCCTCTCTGTGTCTTCCTTCTGTCTAACACGTAGGAACCTGGAAATGAGACTCCCCTTTCTTCCTCTGTGCCAGGGTCAAGTTCACGGTGGGTGATACCAGACAGCAGCAGAAAGAGATGAGTTTCTAGGGACTAGGGTTGTCATTTGAAAAAAAAAAAAATCGATGGGTCGCTGTGCTTGGCCATTGCTCTTACTAAAAAATATTGCACTCCCTTAATGTGCTGGCTTCAGTGGGGCTGAACTTGGTCCATCTGGGGCATGTGTGACAGGAGGAAAACAATCTCTTACAACTCTTCTTCATTCTCATCCCCGAGGTGGTCAAGAAATGAATCAAAGAGGCGTCAGATGTTACAGTTTCAGGCCCTCCTCCAAACTCTTGCCCTTTGAAATACTGTCAGCACACAGCTTTGGGAGCAGCAGCAATTAATTCCCTGCGTCTCCGGGGATTTCAGGAGTGTACCTGGATTGCGAGAAAGTGGACAGGAAGCTAAGTCTTCAGATTTATTTCTCACCAAGTGATAAACACTGCCTTTTCCTACCAACTATCATATACCCCTTTCTCAGTTTGTAAAACCCTGATTTAAAAGCTGTGTTCCCAGTCCTCTGAGATAAAACATTATTGCTAGAAACAAATCATAGTTTCCATGGCATCTCATTTTCTTTTGTCAGATATTTACTTTTCCAGTTGCTTCTGCAACGAGGGGTGGGCATGTAAAAGGAGGCAACAGTTTATGGAAGAATTTACAGGAATAATTTCTTTTTACAAATTATAAGACTGGCATCCACAGTGATGCCCACCCACCCCCCCCCCTTTTTTTTTTTTTTTTTTTTTGCTCCCTTTTATCTCTTCTCTTGACCTTGGAAGTTGTAATATCATCTTGCAATCACAAGGAGAGGCTTTACCAACAAGCTCAGAATGCTAAAGCAGAAAGATGGGATGATTTTGGACTCCTAACGACATTGTCAGGTTGTTGAACCAGCCTTGAATCTGCTGATCTCCAGTTTTCACATGTTATAATACTTGTCAATATTATTTACATCATCATTAGTCAGATTGTACACTGTTTGCCTTCTCAATGAAATATTAGACAAGAGTCTTAGAATTTAAAAGGTTGACTGCTTCTCTATCAGCTTCGGGTTTGCAGGTTGTAGGAAGTAGGCTGATTGATGTGTGGGAATGAGTATCTGCTTCGTATGCAGACACACCTGATTTCAAACTCCAGATCTTCTGCTTATAAACCATGTGCCTTTAGATAATTTACCTAACGTACCTATGATTCAATTTCATCATCTTTACAGTTGGGATGGTGATAGCTGAGAGAATTAGGGGGAGGATTAAATGGCATTGCATAGAAAACTCCTGGTACATAATAGAAACTCAATAAACTTCTGTCCCACCCTATTATCTAAATTTAGATTCAAGAGGGGATTTGGTTTGTGTCATGGAATAGGTTTCCAGTGAAATGTTTTAAATCAAGCAGGATATGGATTTTTATCTCTAAAAAGACTTGGAAATAGGAAAGTCCTAGTACTATGTATTTTTCAGTTGGAGAGTTAGGCTGACTTGGTACAAGCTGTCAGATGCTTCCGGCTCATGGGGTATCTATAGTTCATGCTCAGTGACACCACTGACAGTTCCCTCCGGACTGGCAGTGCTGCTCGTTGTCACTGGTCCACCAGAGGATTTCCCTTAAAGATCACCAGGAAATGTTAACAATCTATGCATTGTCCACTTGCTGAGAACATAGACGGCTCTGCTAGAACTCAGGAGCTTGCCTGCTTAGCCACTTCCTCTCTCAATCTGAGTCAGAGAGTGTCCCCTACCATCTGGGAGGGTGAGCTCTCACCTGCTCTTAGATTACGTTCACTAGATGCAGATCCTGCAATGGGGATTCATGTGTAAGTGATTTATTAAGGACACGTCCCCAGGAGAAACTGGTAAGCCATGGCGGAAGAGGGATCCCAGGAAGGGTATGATATCTGGCAAAGTGCCAGCCTCAGCCTAATCCTACCAAGGGCTTTGCAACATCTACTATGCATCAGAGTTTCTCCAGCCTCAAGGTGAGGGACCTGAGCTTTTATCTTCACGCAAGAGTCAGTCATTGGCTATGGGCCATGGGGTAGGAGGGGAAGAAACTTCCATCTTCCTGTGCACATAACCCACATGGCTCCAGTAGTTCACAGGCAGCGCTCAGAAGATTATCAGTGCAAGGCAGTAGAAGCAAAGCATACAGAACTGGTGGGTGCGTGCACAGAACTGGTAAGCGAACCAGAGGGAATCTGGGCAAGAGATGACAATGTTCCTTCTATGTATTTCCCTGCCTCTCAGTGACAGCCTCCCTAGTTCACTATAGAATAAATAAGACCTTCAACTCTAAATAGAAACCAGAATTGTCCAAGGCTGCCTAGTCCCATCACTTACAGGCTGTATGAAATTGATGAAGAATCTAATGTCTCTGAATCTCTGCTTTTCTAGAGCTAGACTTCAATAATAGAGTTGGAATGTGAACCAAGGTTTTGTGGGTGCTTTGTTTTGTTTCTGTTTTTAATTCTTTCTGGTATATTCTACCATAAAGTAACTAAATCATGAAATTAAAGGGGACTTTGAGTGGGCGTGTCCTCTCTGGACAGGACAGATATCCCCCTATCTCAGAGAGGTAAGCATCTATCCTGCTTTTAACATTTTTCCAATTCAGTGGTTTTCCTTTCTTTAGATATTCTTGGTAAAATAACAGTAATAATAAACAATGATAACATTCTTGCAACAACAAAAAAATTACCTTCCTCAAGGGTTATGCCCACTTCTTTGCAGAATTCTTTGTTATTCCCACAACTAGAGAAATCCCCAGTATTATGCATTCTTATAACACAAAATATACTTTCCTGTAATTTATCAGAATTGCAATTTAAGTTTATTTTTGATTTCTTTGATTCTCTGATTAATGTTTGTTTCCTGAATTCATGGAATTCAGCAACTGTGTGCTTGTGTTCTTGTTCACTCTTCTATCCCCAGATCCTGCACAGTGTCTGACACGTATTAGATGCTCTATGAACAATTAACCATCATAGTGTAGTTAGCATAGCATGGGCTTAGGGTCAGAAGGAACTGGATTTTTCTATAGCCCATTTCATACTCCTGTGAGCAATGTATGAGAATTCCAATTGCTCTATATCCTCATCAACATTTGGTTTCATCAGTATTTAAATGTTAGCTTTTCAAATGGGTGTGAAGTGTTATCCCCTACATTTAATTGGCATTTCTCAAATAAATAATGATATTTAATAATTTTCCATGTTCTTATTGTTTTGCAAGAGCTCTTTACATATTCTGAATATAAGTTATTTGTCAGGTATATATTTCATAAATATTTTCTCCTAATATTTGGCTTACTCTTTCATTTCCTTAACAGTGTCTTTGCATGAGCACAGTGTTTAATCATGATGAAGTCTAATTTACCATTTTTTTTCCTTTTATGATGCATTCTCTAAATTTTTGCACACTCCAAGGTCACAAAAATACTCTTCTGTGTTTTCTTCTAGCAGCATCATAGTTTTAGCTACTAACTTTAGGTCTATAATCCACCTTGGATTAAATTTTGTGAATGAAGCGAAGCAGGAGCAAAAGCCGTTTCTTTCCATATGTTTATTCAGTTGTACATTGCTGACTTCAATTTGCTAATAACTTGCTTAATATTAGTTTTAGTATCCCTGTCACCACCACCACCATTTCTACAATAAATGTCCACAATTATTATTTGCCTTCCAATATTTTTTTCAAATAATGACTTCACAAATGAGCTCCCATGTTTTTCAATAATTTACTTCCTGCCTTACACTCCTTGGGGGCAAATAAAGCATCTTCTTGAGATATTTCCTTCCAGTTCTTCTCCTAAGATACCTCACTAGTTATTCCTATGAAATTCTGGAGAGAGAGAGTGTGTGTGTGTGTGTGTGTGTGTGTGTGTGTGTGTATCTCCCAGGATTCAGCTATTCCCTTGGCCACGCTTAACTGATTGTACTTTTGCCTTAGGAACACCTGGATGCTGGATGAGCAATCACTCTCATGACTAGGAAAATCAAGTCATCACAGTAAACATTTTATTTTCAAAAGTCTTTTTTTAAGATATGTAGGAAAGCCTCACATTACACAGTGCTCTTCATCATACTAAAAAGCCCATGCATTAGCTAACTATTGCTGCCATAGCAAATTACTACAAACTTAATGACTTAAAATAACACAAATTTATCACCTGATAGCTCTGGAGGTCAGAAGTCTGTTACGGGGTTCTCACTGGGCTTAAATCACGGCGTAGTGGGCAAGCCGCATTCCTTTCTGGATGCTCTAGGGGAGAATCCATTTTCTTGCTCACTTGGGTTGTTGGCAGAATTCCGTTCCTTGCAGCTGCAGGACAGAGTTTCTCACTGGCTGTGATCTGAGGGCCTTTCCCAGCTTCTGGGGGCCACCTGTATTTCCTTGACTCATGGCTTCCTTTCTCCGTCTTCAAAGCCAGTAACGAGGTTGAGTCTTTCTCATGGTGCCTTTCTCTCTGTCTGATCTTTATGTTTCTCACAGAGTAGGACTCTTTTGGTTAACCTGGGCCCACTCAGATAATCCAGTTTAATATCCCTTTTTTCAAGTCAGCTGACACAACCTTAATTCTCATTTGCCCAATAGCATAACAGTTTCACAGGTGCTGGGGATTAATTTGTGCTTGTGGACAAACCTGGGAGGTCATTAGTTTGCTTAACACAGACTAT
This sequence comes from Camelus bactrianus, assembly GCF_048773025.1. Taxonomy (NCBI): domain Eukaryota; kingdom Metazoa; phylum Chordata; class Mammalia; order Artiodactyla; family Camelidae; genus Camelus; species Camelus bactrianus. The sequence goes on from NC_133563.1 coordinate 27,238,200, forward strand.
CAAATATTTCGATGGTTGAAAGTTACGTTCTGAACTCGCCACCACTTGGAATTTGCTTTTCTCATACTCATTTCCCTGTTTTTGTTTGTTTGTTTTACCATGAATATCCAAATTTCTCACCCTCTTTATAAAAAAAGTTACATTACTATAACATGTGCTTTCAAAGTAATAAACCTCATTCTATTCTGCTATCCATGAAAACAAAAATTTCCAGTTTTTGGACCCACGTCTCTTGGAAGGCAGTGGAATGACCATTGTAATAAGTTGAATGTAACTGTCAGTTCTTTCATACACAAAGTCTTATCAATATATATTTCCAAGTAAATTCAATTTTCTCTCTAGATGTAATTATTATATTAACTGCCAAGGGAATAAAAATTGAATCATTCCAGCATTTATATCCCTCTCCGTGCCAGGCTCACTATTATTAGCATTCATGCTTCTTGAAGTCAAGAGCTCTTCTCTGGGAGCACTAGACTTGAGTGGTCATCGTGAGGTTCATACTTACTCCGTCCCTTTGATCATTATGAATTTTATTTAATCATAATAGTCACGATGAAAATAATAGGCTTTTAGTCTATTACAGTTTTCAAAAGACATTATAAAATATGATCTCATTTTAAGTCACGTGTCAATCCTGTGAGCTAGGCAGGAAGTGCCTTTTGTATTTCTTACTTTGCATTTGAAGAACATGAAGTTGAATGGAGTTAATCTTGTTTAAGTTCACAGAACTAGTAAGTGACAATGTGTGGATTTGAACTCAGCCCCTTTCCTTTCCCTATGCCTACTATGGTTACTTCGGCAAGTTGCCATGCTAATCAATTTCCGTGTTTTGATATGAATTCAATAGCCTCCTTTTTGTTCAAGTAGATAAAGATTTGGAATATATCTGATATACTGACCATCATAATTTGTTTTCTAAAACACAATTATCTCACTTGGTGTATACAGTTGACCCTTGAACAATGTGAGTTTGAACTGTTCGGGTCTACTTACATGCAAATTATTTTCAACAAGTATGTACCAAATTACTGCATGATCTGCAGTTGGTTAAATTTGCAGGCGTGGAATGGCAGAGACAAAGGGCCAATTGGAAAGTTATATGCAGATTTTCAACTGTGCAGGGGTTGGTGCTCCTAACTCCAGCATTGTCCAAGGGTCAGCTGTATATTCTGAATTCCATTTTATGCAGATTCTATTTCCTTTCTGATATAATTTTTAGACTCTCTACTTTTCAGCTCTTAGCTGCCTCTAAAAATTGTCTTCGTCTTTAATTTTTTATGATCCCATATGGATCTCCAGGTCATCTATGTGTTGCTTTTTCCTCCCAGGGAGAAAAGCGATCTGTTAAATAAATTCACCCTGGACACAAAGAATCAGATCGTCAGTAGAAGAGACTTAATTTAAGTGGCTGGCAATATTTGAACCCAGGTAGTAAACACTCCAAAGCCAGGGAGTTAAACACTGCAAAGCCAAGACTTACCTCACCATATTGCAACATGATGCTTTCATTAATTTCCCAAATGACATGGTTTTCTTAATAACTTATTATCATTGCCTCCCATTCCAGATCGTTCATGTACTTCTTAAAATGTTATCCTGGGAGACTGCTGTTTTCCAGTTCCTCATTTAAGGAGCTTGGAAGTTAACACTCTGTCCTAACAACAAGCAAGAAGCTGAACAGATTGAAACATCAACAACTCTTCTAGGATCCATAAAAGAGGTGAGAAAACAGGACAAATTGTAGCATCCAAGATTGAGTTACAGACAGGTGAATACAGGGCGTCACAGCTTACCTGAACCAAGACTCAGGAGCAGAAGCCACAGTAGGAACCAGTGTTGGGGTAGGAAAATCTGAAGTGTAATTCACCAATCGCTTGAGGCTCAGTGTGGACAACTTTCAGAGCTAAAAACAATAGTGGGAGCTGTCACTGGGGGACCCCCACAACTTTATGGGACTCACTTCCAGGATCTCAACCAGGCTCTCACAGTAAGTATCAGAGAAAAATCTCCTGTGCTTCTGGCAGGGGGACAGGAAAGGAACCATTTGAGATATGCCAGAGCACTCTATTCTTCTTAACAAGGCCTTCTCTCAGTGAAGACTAGTTATCCAGAGCCTAATCTGCTGGGGTATTATCAGAACCTAACTGACATGAAGAAGGGAAATATGCAACTCCATCCACCCTAGCCATTCTCTCCTAACCAAGGGGGTTGGGAAAAAAACCCCTAAGAAACACTTGTGAAATCCACATTCCAGAGGTGTAAGTTCACTTAAAGACTGAGACCAAATACAGACCATGTGGAGCTTAGAACATCTCCACCCCCACCCCCACACCCACCCCACATCTCACTACCTAAAGGCCTGTGTGGCTGGTGCAGCTTGTCTGGCCATCAAGAGAAAAATTACAGAGCACACCAAAAGGCAAAAAGCACAATCTGAAAAGACAGAGTGAGCATCAGAACTAGATGTTACAGTGACATTGAAAATATCAGACTGGGAATTTAAAATAACTACAATTAATATGCTAAGGGCTCTAATGGATAAAGTAGACAGCATGCAAGAACAGAATGGCAACATAATCAGAGAGATAGCAATCCTAGGAAAATAACAAAAATAAATGTTAGAGATAAAAAACACTGTAACAAAAACGAAGACTACCTTCGATGGGCTTGTTAGAGTAGCATGGACATTCCTGAGGAAAGAATCCCTGAGTGAGGATATCTCAATAAAAATCTTCAAAACCAAAAAGCAAAGGACACATACACTGGAAGAAAAAAAACAAACAAACAGAACAGAATACCACTTTAAGAAACTAGCAAAAGAAGAGCAAATTAAATCCAAAGGAAGGAGAAAGAAAGAAATAATACAAATTTGAGCACAAATCAGTGAAGTTAAAAACAGGAAATCAATAGAGAAAACCAATGAAACCAAAAGTTTCTTTCAAAAGATCAATACAATGAATAAGCCTCTTGCTAGGCTAACCAAGAAGAAAAGAGAAAGGACACAAATGGCTAATACCAGACATGAAAGGAGATAACACTACACTATCACTACACATTTCATGGGCATTAAAAGGATAATAAATGAATAATTTGAACAATTCTATGTCCACAGATTTTATAACCTAGATGAAATAGACCAAGTCCTTAAAACATAAAGCTACCAAAACTCACACACACAGAAAATAAACAATCTAAATAAGCCTATATCTACTAAAGAAATAGGGTAAATTATTAATAACCTCCCAAAACAGAAAGCACCAGGCCCAGATGGGTTCACTGGTGAATTCTACCAAACATTTAAGACAGAAATTATATTAATTCACTATGATTGCTTTCAGAGAATAGAAGCGGAGGAAATACTTCCTAACTCATTCTATGATGCCAGCATTATCCTAATAATTAAATCAGAAACAGACAATGCAAGAAAACTACATAGATGCAAAAATCTTTAACAAAATATTAGCAAGTAGAATTCAATAATGTGTAAAAAGAAATAAGCACCATGATCAAGTGGGATTTATTCCAGGTATGCAAGGCAGGTTCAATATTCAAAAATCAATTAATGTAATCCATCACATCAACATGCTAAAAAAGAGATTACATGACCATATTGATAAGTGCAGAAAAAATATTTGACAAAATCTAACACTCATTCATGATTAAAAACTCTCAATAAAGTAGGAATTGAAGAGAATTTGTCAATTTGATAAGGAATATCTACAAAAACCCCACAGCTAACATCATGCTTAAAGGTGAAAAACTTGAGGCCTTTCCACTAAGATCAGGGCCAAGGCAAGGATATCTCATCTCACCACTCTTTTTCAACATCTTACTGGGAGTTCTAGTTAATGCAGTACGACAAGAAGAGGAAATAAAAAGATATATAGATTGGGAAGGAATATAAAACTGTACTTACTCATAAATGACATAATCATTTACATAGAAGGTTTGCATCAATGAAAAGTGGAGTTTAAAATTAAAAGCACAATACCATTTACATAAGCACCCCAATAAATGAAGCACAAGTATAAATCTAACAAAATAGGTATGAGATCTATTTGAGGAAAACTACAAAATTCTGATGAATGAAATAAAAGAACTAAACAAATAGAATAAACAGGAAGACTCTATATTGTCAAGTTGTCAGTTCTTCCCTAATTGATATATACATTGAAGGCAATCCCAAAGAAAATTCCAGCAAGTTATTTTGTAAATATTGACAAACTCATTCTAAAATTTACAAGGAGAAGCAAAAGACCTAAGATAGCCAACACAATATTGAAGGAGAAAAACAAAGTTGGAAGACTGACACTATCCAGCTTTCAGACTTATAAAGCTACAGTAATCAAAACAGTGCGTTTTGATGAAAGAAGAGAAAACAATACACAGAGCCCAGAAACAGATCCACATACATATAGTCAACTGATTTTAACAAAGAATCAAAGGCAACACAATGGATTAAAAACAGTCATTTCAACATATGGTGCTGGAACAACTGGACATCCACATACTAAAAAAGTGAATCTAGACACAAACCTTACACTCTTCTCAAAAGTGAACTCCAAATGGATTACAAACCTAAAGATAAAATGAAAAACTATAAAACTCCTAGAAATAACACACGAAAAAACCTAGATGACCTTGAATAAGGCAATGACTTTTGTTATACAACACCAAAGGCATGATCCATGAAAGACTTTATTGATAAGCTGAACTCTATTTAAATTACAAACTTCTGCTCTGTGAAATACAATAATAAGAGACTGAAAAGACAAACCACAGGCCAAGAGAAGTATTTGCAAAGGACACTTCTGCTAATGGACTGTTGTTCAACATGCACAAATAACTTTTAAAACTTAACCATAAGAAAACAAACTACCCAGTTAAAGATGGATCAAAGGCTTTAACAGTCATCTCAACAAAGAAGATATTCGGATGGCAAATATACATATAAAGAGATGCCCCACATCATATGTCATTAGGGAAATGGAAATTATTAACAACAATAAAATAAATACCCACTACACACCTATTTGACCTATCTGAATGGCCAAAATCCCAAACACTGAAATATCAAATGCTGGTGAGGATGTGAAGCAACAGGAATTACCTTTCATTGCTGTTGGGAATCCAAAGTGGTACAGCTACTTTGGAAGGCAATTTGTCGGTTTCTCACAAAACTAAGCATACTCTTTACATATGAGCCAGTAATGGTGCTCCTTGGGACTTACTCAAAGGAGCTGAAGACTTACTTCCACAAAACAAAAACAAAAACAAAAACAAAAAAAAACCAACCTGCACACGAATGTTTATGATAGTTTTGTTCAGAATTTCCAAAACTTTGAAATAACCAAGATGTCTTTCTTTAGATAAATAGATAAATAAACTGTGGTGCATCCAAGCAATGGTATATTATTTAGCACTGAGAACACATGAGCTATCGAATCACTAAAAAATATGGAGGAAACTTAAATGCATATTACTATGCAAAAGAAGCCAATCTGAAAAGCCTACATACTCTGTGATTCTAACTATATGACATTCTGGAAAAGGCAAAACTATAAAGAAATAAAATGGTCAGAGGTTGCCAGGAGTTAGGGTTGGTGGGGGAGCACAGAGGATTTTTAGGGTAGTAAAAATACTTTGTATGATACTATAATGTTGGATACATGTTGTCACACATTTGTTCAAACCCATAGAATATACACCACCAAGAGAAAACCCTAAGGAAACTATGGGCTTTGAGTAATAATGATGTGCCAATGTAGATTCATCAATTGTAACAAAAATACCACTCCATCCTGGTAATGGGGGAGACTACGCATGTGTGGGGGCAAACTGTATGTGGGAAATCTCTGTACCTTCTCTATTTTGCTGTGAACCTTAAACCTCTCTAAAAATTGTCTCAATTAAAAGAAATTTTATCCTGAACTAGTTCTTTATTCCAGAAATAGATTAACCAGACCCAAATATGCCCTAAGATCATTACCTTACCATGAATGAAGTATGGGTCTTCTGTGACTCCTGCTTAAGACTTCATTCGCCTTATAATCCCTGGTGACACATTTTGACGTAAATAGCGAGCTAATAATTAATCAAATTCCTTGGATCTTTTTTCCATTCTAATGCTGGTTAATTGAGGCTTTCTCTTTCTCTATTTGTGCAATTGGGTATTTGAACTAAAATGAAGGACATGACATATGACTCAGCTTTCAGGGTTTTTGTTTTTGTTTTTTTGAGCCATCCTATTATTCCGATCTGTAAGGAGCTTAGAAAATTGTTATTCTGTTTTGTTATAAAGCCATTATTTCTATGTTCTCTCCCTCATCCATTTTATGTCAACAGCATATATGAGCCTCAACCAGATATCTATTTCTTTATTCAGATAATAGAAAACGAGGTGTAAGGAACTGATGACATTTTAATATGCTACCTCACTTAGTCCTGTCGAGAACCATTTTAATGTAAATAAAATAATTTTGTAAAAACAACACTTTAAAGATGAAGGAGTGGATCTTATCAGAATACTACCATCCACTCAATGTAATAAGACTATTTAGAACCTGAGTTTTGTTCCAAAAGGGATTCAAGGTAACTGGTCTAATACAGTGCAAGATGGAATAGGTTAAAATTAGGAATAAAATAAAAAAGAGAAACAACGCAACAGACCTAAGAATAGCAAGGATGAGACTTAATGTGCATATTATAAATACTGATGTTCCAAAAATTATTTTATAAGGGTTGGCAACCAAAAGGAAATTTTTAAAACCTTGCCTGTTACGTAGTTCACGGTGCTTATAAGCTATAAATAGATTAGTTCTATTCTTATTGCTGGGAGCAGACGGGACTTTCTCCCCAGGATCCTCAGAAAGAGCACAACGTGTGATGTAAAGATTGATGTGCTCAACAACACCCCTCGGTACACTCGGTGGTGAGCACTGCGAGCAGTTTCTCACAGTAACCCTCAATTCTGTTTGATGGTTTCCCGCCAAGGCACAGTTTAGCAAAAGGGCAAGCCAACGAAAACAACCCCCTGAGGAACTGACTGGATACAGCCAGGTACAGGCTTAAGTAGACTGAACCTCATCTGGGAGTATAGTTCAGCCTATTTGGCGGAATGGTGGGGATGGCATAGCCATCAGGCCGTTCTTGGCCGTATCCCGCAGCAGAGCTTTTGATAAATACTAGGCAGCAATGAGTTCCAGATGACAGTAGCTGACAAACATTCAGAGGACGGTTTTATTCCATCAAGCTGTTTAAAAACAGACCCACATGCCTGGTAGGCACCTGTGCTTGGGGCTGGGCTGACATGAGCCTTACTAGTCAATTTCTAAGAAGCCAGAATGGCTGAGCAAAGTGGAATTAAATGCCTTTGTTTCAAAACCTTATTTGCAGGCAAGTCGGTCCTGTGTCGGTTATAGAGCTGCCCCCAGTTCAAGGAGGCATAGGCATTTATAGCACAGACGATATCATTAGGAAGTCTTGGTAGTAATGGGGCAAATGGCACACCTCCAACTTGCAAAGATCCCTGTTTTGTGTTGGGCCACTTTATGAGCACAAGCCCCTTGATAACATCAAATTCTTTGTGTCTGGGACTTTGATCTTTTTAGTTTCCTGGTGCCAAACAGTCTGTAGCTTTAATTTTCTCCCTTCTGTAGCTCAAAGTTTCTTATCTTGTGAGGCTGCGGAAACTGCTCTCCCTGGCTCTCCCTAAGTGGCCTTATCTTATCTCACAAGGTTTTAGACACACACAGAGAGATAACCCGCTGTCAGGGCAGAGTGGTGGGAGGCTCGTGGAGGAAGGGTTAGGTAGAGAAGTGCTCCTCCCCTCGCTCTGCATGGACACATCTCTGGGGACGTTGCTTTCTTGGGGAGTACAGTCAGCCCAGTAAATCATATAATCTCAGCAAAAGTCTCACAGTTAATTTCATCTAAAGATGGTTGAGAAGGTGTTTCTAAGAGACTGACCAGTGACTTTGAAATCTCAAACCATTCCGCACAAATAGGCACCAGCTTTGCCTAACACGTAAAAGACAAGACAGCCTTGGTGTGGTTGCCTCTCACCAGTTGTGGGACTTGGGAAAGTAACTCACTCTACTTTCTCAGTCCTAAGTGGAGACAAAGATGCCTTTTCTCAGAATTGTTTTGAGGATTTTAAGTCATTAACATAAACTGCCCACATGGCATGTGCCTGTCACGACTCTCGTTACATCAAGGTATTTCATCAGTTTTAACCTGTCTCCTTTTCCCCTTTCATCCTGAATTTCTAAGGTCAAGGTGAAACTTAAAATCTATGTTTATCTTTTTTGTTTTTTTAATTAAAGTATAGTCAGTTTACAGTGTTGTGTTAATTTCTGGTTGCAGCATAGTGATTCAGTTATATAAATATATATATTTCTTTTTCATATTATTTTTCATTATAGACTGTTAAAAAGTATTGAATATAGTTCCCTGTGTATCCAGTAGGACCTTCTTGTTTATCCATTGCTTTAGGGGAGAGCAAGGACAGGCTTTGGAATTAGGCTAGATTTGAATACTGGTTCTTCCCATTTGAGCAGTGAAAGTACTCTGTTACTTTATCTCTTTGAGTCTCAGTATTCTCACCATAAAATGGAGAAAATAATACATATTTAATAAGAGTTAAAGTAGCATCTAATTAGAGCTTGGCACATAGTAGATATTCAGTACATTATCTTACCTTTTCAGCTAGCAATGTGCTGAATTTTGTGGGGATCACAAAGATGAATAGAAGGAAAGAAAATTACACTTTGATTTTCTATTTTGTATTGGGCTTTGTGGTTGATATTCTATGTGTGTACATCTTAATTCTCCTGAAAAACTCTGGGAAGCTTTTAATATTCCTAGCTAACCGATTAAGAAATCGTGTCTCAGAGAAGCTAAACACCGTATCCAGATTCAGTTCTTGCCCTGAAGGAGCCTGTACTCAAATTAGAGACGCAAGTAACATGTATCTGAAGACCAAAGAAGCTGTACAAGAAAGGCAGATACAGTTTCTCCAATTGAGAAAATACAGATAATAAACAGCAGGGACCTAGCTGGAGAGATCTCCCTGAATTAAAGTCAGGATGGGTTGCCTTATGCCACAAACAACTCACAAATTTCAGTGGTTAAAACAGCGAAGATTCCTTTTTAGCTCATGGCCCTCACAGATCGGACACATCATAGCTGCTTAGGAAACCAGGCTGACACAGATACCATTGTCACTAGTCATGTGACCTCTGCAAACAGAAAGGGGCCAGAAAACCTTATTCCACTGGGTGCCTGAGAAGAGGGAGTTCTGGAAGTATCTGGCAAATGGCAGTAGTCATTAACACCATGTGATTCGTACAAGAGTCTAACATCTATTTTTCAGTGATTTTTACAAATCATTTTTTTTAAACACTGTATTTTCTAAATATTAGTTTTGGTTAAAAATTGCTCTACTGATAAGGATGTGTCTGAATTTTCGCATGTGTGTCAGCCTATTAAGTCCGCTACCTACACATATAAGATTGCTTGCTTACAGCCGTCACTGCTGATTTCTTTCAAACCTTTACTGAGCACCTGCTGGTAGAACCCGCACTTGCTGGCAGAAACTGTACCTGTTCAAAACTCTGCTTCTTATCTTCCCCTCTGAGCAGACACTACAACCCAGGTTCTTGTTTATCCAAAGAGATTTACTGAGTAGTTGCTGTTTACACAGCACAATTACAGGGCACCCTGAGAATGACAAAGCAGTATTTATCTCAGCATCGACCACCTACATTGCTGCGTGGGCCAGAAGCTAGAGTCACCCTGCACTTCTTTGCTCCTCCTTCCTTACCATGTATGCAATTCGCCATCAAGCTCTGTTAACATCATCTTTTTAAGACAACTGACTTGGGAATCACCTGGGATACTTTAAAAAATACTGATGACTTGGTCCCATCTCAAGAAGATCTTATGTAATTGTTCTTGAAAACGGCCTGACCATTTGGGGTTTTTATAAGCTTCCAGCTGATTCTTGTGTGCGATCAAGTTTGGGATCCAAGAGATCTCAGTTCTCTCTCCTACTCTTCATTCTCATTGTCCACCTTTGGTGACAGCTCCTCTAATGTCTAATGTGGATTATTAATTACTTCATCAGTCTCCTGTCTGGTTTCCCTCACTCAGTCTGGGTTAGGGGCCCAAGTACTGTGTTCCCACTATGCCCAGGACTTCTTCAGGCAGGGCACTTGTACAGTCTTCATTATTATCACCTCTTTATCATCCCTTCCCTCTGGTAGACTATAAGCATCTTGAGGGCAGCACATAAGATGTACTATATGGTTGACTTGTAATTCAGGACACGGCACATAAAATGTGCTCAGTAAACGTTCATTGAAGAATATGAATGAGTGAATGTTCAGTGAATCCTGGGCATTAAACCAGTACAAACATGAATAAGACAGAGGATCCCCATAAAAAATCTCCAAAAAGTGTTCATTGCTCGGTGGGAGAATTGGACATAAAAACACAGTGCCATATGAAAAAGGTCCATCTCCATAACAGATGCAGAAGTTGTTTCTCAAGTATGGGAAATAAATAAGATAGCAGAAAACATTGCCAAAATAATCCTAATGGCTATACTGGTAGTCCATGATTTGCTCCCAGTAATCAGGTCACTAATCTGCTATTTAAAAATAGAAAAATGGAGAGGAATTGAGAATAGACTTCGGGGGTAGCTTTATTTTTCGAGTCTTTTAACACAGTGTTTCATGACTTGCTGGTTCCTAGATCACTTTATTGACCGTTTCTTTTGTATCTGTATGTCCAGAGGCCCCTAGAACACCTACGCACTTCCACAGCCATGTGAGAAACCATTCAGGCCAATGGCAAAGTGCTGATATACATGTGTCTGTTCTTCTCTGTGCAAATGATGGCACCTCAGCTGCTAATCGCCCTTCCCTGCTCTGCTCTGTGATGCTGAGCTGAAACTGCACACTTAATGTCCCCTTTGCAGTTAGGGGGGCACTAGAGGGAGATGGAAAGGCAGAAGTTTGAAGACAAGGAGCTTGACCCTCCTTGTCTGCTTGCCCTGCCCATTGCTGTTACCATGGCAACAGTGCCCTTAACTCTAGCAGCATTAGTTGGCCTGACTTCTTTTTTCACACCCAGAACTAGATTCCGCAGTGGCTCTTCCCCTGGTTTATAGATCAGTCCCAGGGAAGGATTCTGATTGGCTGCTGGGGTCATGTGCCCACCCCTTGGGCCAATCACTGTTGGCAGAGAGAATCAGTTCTATGATTGGTAGGGCCTCTGGACATGCCCACAATTGTGGCCAAGGACAGGGTCTACCTGTTCCCGGAAGAAGAGTCACAGGAAAGGGTACTGGGGTGGTAAAAATCTAAGCTACCACAGTGGACTATAAGGTTAAAGGGGAACTTCCAAGCAGTCATAGATATTGAGTAAGCTAACAGTAGCCAAGCAGCCACAGAGCTGCAGGCTCCTCTTGTAACACCCCATTTTATGGCCATACCATCTTCCCAGGGGCTCCTAACATACCCGGATTGGCACGAGTTCCAGAGCATAAGGTCCCGCTGGGGCCTGATACACAGAGGCATGTTTAACATGCTAAGGGAGCAGAGTCATGAATAAATAATTGCTTTCTGGAGTCCAGAAAGCTTTAAAGATGTAATTTGAACTGGATCCTAAAAAAATCAGTAAGCGTTTAGCAGGCAAGGAAGGGAAAACAGGAGTGTAGAGGATATTCTAGGTTATGAAAATAGCAGGTGTAGAAAGGAATGGAGGCATGAAAAGGCATAATGGGTTCTGGAGAATTACATCGTGTGGCTGAGCATGTATGGGGATGGGGGGGTGATACGTCTGGAAAGACAGATTGTAGACAGATTGTGATGAGCCTGGGATGCCATCAATTCTCTGGGAAAACATCTGCTTCCCATGTGCTGGCCAAAGCGACAACCATTTTCACACATACTGTATGGTGGGGCCGGGGTGGGGGGGTTCCTGTTACATATGCCTGGAATCAGTTTTCTTCAAAGGATACAGTCCAATGAGACGATACCTGGGAGGTGAAGCAGGGAGGAATGCAAAGGATGTTTTCTAATTTGGCACCTGCGCACATTTCAGATTTCAGTAAAATACCGTCAAGCTGTTACAAAGTACAGTGAGCTTTTCATCCTCTGCTTTTGTGCACCTGCATGTGTCCGCGCCCACCGCTGGGCCAGCCTCCGTGAGTAGCCCCACAACTGGAGGCAGAAAGTCGGGCTGGGAAATCAGGTAAGAGAAGAAATCTGCCTGAGGCAGACTCACCTCAAAATTGAAATATGTAAACAAAGTTTAGCTGCAGTGGAGCAGCTGGAGCGCAAACAGCTGTAGGCGTTGGAACAATATAACAAGGCTAAAAGTGATGCTGGGACATATACATTACTTCCAGCTAAAAAAAAAATAAAGGACGAGACAGAGAAAATCATCAGGGCTTTAGAGATGTGTTCGGGCACGTTTCTCTCAGCCCCTACACCGCTGCACGGCTTTCTAAACCACTGACAACTGATTTCCCCGAGCTGGATTTAAAGCTGTTTATGATTATCTTCACCCAGCTTTTTGTGGTTAATTAATTACACCTTTGCCCGGTGGTGCCACAAGTATGAGAAGCAGAGACGGGGAGGAGATGATGAATGATTAAAAGATATTTGAAAACTCAAAATAGCCTGCGCTAAATGTTGCTGGAAAGGCAAGGCTGACTGGGAAATGGTCGTGACCTCAGGGCTAGGTGGGTTTGGCTGTTTGCACATTGCAGGATCGGCAGCAGAATGACCAGCTCATCCTGGTTTGCCCTGGGCTTTTCTGTTTTAAAATGGAAAGTCTCACTTCCACAGTGCTTCCAGTCCCAGGCAAACAGAAGAGCTGGTCATCCTACGGAGGGCTGGCGATCTAACTGGACATAATTCAATAAGCCAAGGCCAGTGGTTTGGGGAAAGTGAGGGCTGCCCCAGGAAATGGTGTAGAGATGTGACAGTCACCTAAACGGGAGGGCACACTGCCCCTAGGAGGCACCAAGATAGACAGAGAGATTTTAAGACAGACAAATTGGCCTCAGATCTTAAGGATCCGGGACAAATGATGCTTGTAAGTCCGAGCAGGTAACCCACAGTCTTGGGTGGAGTAGGAGTGCTGGATTTATCAGGCTGAGGTTTTAAGGGAAGGATTTTAATCCTTAAAGAAGGAACTGATGTTAACAGGCAGGGACAGATTTCTGGGGTGAGGGTACTGAGTTTCTAGGTTGGTTTGTAGAGAAAGAGCAGCAGTTTGGATAACTTAGAAGTGTTCACTGACTTCCTCTTGGCCTGAGGATGAAACCCATGATCCTTATTTGGAAATGAAGAGCTCTCTGACGTGTCCCTAAGCTCCTTCCTTATCTCATCATCCTCCCACTCTGGTCACATCTAACTCTGCCGTGATTCCACAAAGGTACCAGGCTCTCGTTCTCCCCTGGCCTTTGTATATGGTGGTTTCTCTGCCTGGAGTGTTTCTCTTCCACTCACACTAACTTCTCTTGCCCTTTGGGATGCAGTTCCGATGTCCCCTCCCCTCCCACCCTATCACCAACATTCCCTGACTTCATATACTAGGTTGTAACCTCTCCTCTGAGTAGAACGCAGGGAAATGTCTTCCCAGTTCTGGCTTCAGGAGTTCCAGGCAGCCGAGACGACGTCCCAGGTCAGAACCACCTCCTGAGTCCCCTTACTGTGGTCAATAGGGGTAATTTCAAACAAGCGTGGGTGACTGAACTGCCAATAGCCCTACTGTAGCTTCAGGCCTTTTAAATTTATCAACCAAGAGTTAAGGTACGAGCTGAGGGTTTTTTCTTGGCACTATTAACATTTTGGTAGGGGCGGAGGGGCGGGGAGAGTGGGAAAAGGGGCGCCTGGCCGGTGCACTATTGGTGTAGCAGCATTCTTGGCTTCTAGTCACTAGATACCAGTAGACTTTCCCAAGTTGTGACAACAAATTTACGCCAAGTTGAGAACTACCGCTCTAGCTGAAAGGAACCCCTTTCAATGTTGACAAGACCTGGACTGAGCAGAATCCTAGCGCCCTCAGCACCCAGGAGCAGTTAACAGTTATGGTGCATGGGCTTAGTGAAGACCTGTAGGGAGCTTCAGGTAAGTTTCACACTTTTCTGTTACTTTTTCAGATGAGATGTAATCTATCTTGGTCCAACCTCACAGCCCTTTTATGCTGTTAAAAAAAAAAAAATGGGTTCTCCCTCTTCTCACTGTAACACAAATCTAAAGGAAATTATAGAGATTGGTTCATTCCATATTCCGTCTACAGCTGAGTGTATGCATGGCTCTCTTCTAGACTCGAAGCGGCCCAGAGTCGTGGCCATTTTTGCATTTTTTTATTAACGATTTTTGTGTTTGTCTCACTTAGGGTGTAAAACAGAGCTTTGCACAGCATAGGCAATTTCAATTATGTTTATAAAATCAAAGTTAAAAGTCAACAGAAATTTTGGAAGCTTTGATGAGTAGGAAACAAGATGGAGCTAACTGGCTTGATCCAAAATGAGAAAAGTCACTCTTCTGGGCAGTGTAGTACTTGGCATCCAAAAGCTACTCTTTGGACAGAATCATAAGCTTCACCTAGGAGTTGTGAGAAATGCAGAACCCCAGCCCCTCTTAATCAGAATCTGCACTTTCAGGTGACTCCTGTGCACATAAAGCTTTCCGAAGCAGGGTTTTATAGCAAAGGCTCTGTATCCCTGGAATCAAGATCCAAGACTGACTTACCAGCTGTGCCTTAGGCAACACATTTAATCTTTTGAGCCTCACTCTTTTTATCTGTAAAAATGGGAATATTAATAGACATTACCTATTAGGATTGTGAGATTCAAATGGAAAAAAATGCCTACTGGACATAAATCACATTGTCCAACTGTGCAGAACAGGAGTTCAGCTGTTGTTACACATTATTGGTCTCTGAAGTCTGTCTCTTCACTCAAGAAAATTCAGAGTCTAGACCATGGACAATCCAACACCTCCAATCAAGCCCATAATTTGAAGATCAACCAAATCCTTTACTCTTCATCCAGATACTGAGACATATCAAGCCAACGTGGATTAAAACGTTTTCACCATTTTATAAATATGATACTTTTTTTAGAAGTGTGTATCTTGGGAGCCAAATTCTATAATAAGGTTAATGAGAAGAGAAGCAACACAGATCTGTTTTCATCACTGTTAACACAGCTTAAATCACAACACGGGAGGAAACAGCTGCTCTGGAAAGCAGCCTAGGAGCAGATCAGCAGAAGCTGATTATCTATTAATGAGAGGGTTTTAGTGGTGAGCCCTGGTGGAAAACCCACCAGGCTCAACTCTGCATCCACAGAAGAGGAGGTGTATATGAATCACTTGATTGACGTCAAAAAAAATTCAAACCAGATTCTACCCAGCACCCTAGGGGCTGCCATGCACCACTGCTCTCTCCTGTTTATGTTAAGGAAATAGGATACTTCAGTAAGTAAATGTGTGTAGTATTTAATGAAACTCATGTCTGGGGGCTGTGTGTGAGGCTGCTCCCCATTTGGGGATTATTGGACTGTTGCATCCTGCCTCCTCCTGGTGTTTCTTCCTCCAGCACCAAATCAGCAGGAGCTGTGAAGCACCATAGTAAGCGCTTTCGTATTTTCTTACTGCACCCATTTTTCAGATAAGGAAACCAAGGCTCAGAGAGCACAAGTCACTTTTGTAAGGTCTTCTAGCTTGGAGAGGTATGACTTAAACCCAGGTTCTAGGTGACTCCCTTACCGATGCTTATCACCACTTATGCACGAGAACATAATTGTATTTAGCAAAAACTAACTGTGGCATATAGCAGTGGTTCTCAGAATTTGTCCTCAGACCAGCACCATTCTCATAACCTGGGAATTTGTTAGAAATGTACATTTTCAGGCCCTGCTGCAGACTCACTGAATCAGAGTCTTTGGCAATGAGGCCCAGGAAGCCCTCTGAGTGATCCAGATGGATGCTAAAGTTTGTGAACCATGAGTATGTAGGCTGTACACCAGGCACTAAGGATTTAAAAAGAGGGGGAAAAAAAAGTTCCCTGACATTCAGGAGCTCAGAATCTAGCAGAGGAGACAAGTGCATAAAGGCCTTCATAATCATACTGACTAGCGCACTGTAAGTACAGGGGGAAAAGCAGACACAGAAAATTAGGAAAGTAAAGATGAGGACAGCTAACCTGGGTGGAGCAGGAGAAGTTTACGGGGAAAGGTGAGGGAGGGACGGAGTCTGAAGGCATGAGAAGGCTGTGGCCACAGTGACAAGAAGGAGAGAGTGTTCTAGGTGTGGGGACAGCATAAACAAAAGAAATAAATGATGGGTCTCTGTGAAAAAGCAGTCACTTTGGGGATGCAAGTGTGAAGTGTGATGAAGGAAGCAGCGATGAGCTCACATGGTGGGCAGTGAGCTGCCCTCTGTCATTCTGCTGCTCGCCACCCCCCTCCCCACCACCCTGCCAACCTGCTCAAGCTCGGGAGATTGGCTTCTTGAAGCCTTGGCTTTGACATTTTATAGTCATTGGTCACCCGATGACATTTATGCCTGCCCTCTGGTCGCAGATGAGGGGCACCATATATCTCAAAGGCTTGTTCTCCATGAGCTACTGAGCTCCCAGTAATTCATGCATGTTTTTTATATCTCACACTCTTTCCTCCTCCCCACGCCAGACATCAGCTCGTAGACGTCAAGCTGTCCAGTGGATAAAGTGTCATTTGACAAAGGTTCCACAGCTAGGCATGTCACTTAGAGTTTAGATCATGAATTCTTACTCAGTGCTTTGTTTCCTCACATCATCCATCGGTGAATAATATCCCCGCATCGTAGGTCTGTATTTTCCAGGTCAGTATTTCAACATGGACATGGGTTATGTTTGAGCACTTTAAAATAAAATAATGGTGCTACATTCATCCTAGCAGAGTGGAAGAAATGTGAGACTGGGAATGAGGGAGACCAGGGTTCTAGCCCCAACTCTGTACTTTCCAGCTGTGTTCATTAAATCACATTTGAAGGTCCACTTTTTTGTTTGTTTGTTTGTTTTTGTTTTTTGTGAGGCTGACACATTCAGCCTTTATCATAAAGCACGCGGGGCCCAGCTGCTCAGCAAACTCCTCTATAAGCGAGGCCGATGTGCAAGGGGCCCAGAAAGCGCACGCAGCCTGCGCCCACCCTAGGACCTGCCACGGAGCCGGGCCGAGCCCCGCCTGGGCTCCCTGTTCGCAGGCTCCCCCTGGCAACCCTGGCCTCCTCTCAGGCCAGCGTGGGAGTCCGGGAGGACTGACCCCTCAGCCCGAGGGCGCTCCCCTTCCTCACCCCCAAGTGCGACGCAGCCCCTCAGACACGCTCCCTCTGACCTGCTGCCTGGCCTCACCCTCCCGACCCCACAGGTCAGGGTGGTTTCAGCAGGAGCTTGCGAGCTCACCTTTCCACCTGCAGGGTTTCCCTTGCATGCCCACTGCCGAGCCCCCTGGGGGCCCTAACAGTGACTCTGACCCAGAGCCACTTTTTGGAAGGTGACCTTCACTGCCTCGAGGCATCCTCACAGCACTGTGAACAGCAGGAGGGGAGGCTGGTGGCTGTGTCCCTGCGCACCTCCCTGGCTGCGGGTGTCCCCACCCTCCCGGGGAAACATGTCACCCTCCAGGGCAAGAAAGCCTGTCTCTGGCACAGTGCCCAGCACCGCAGGTGATGGCTGCTGAAGGAACTAGCAGCGCCAACTCCAGCCTCCCCCTTGGTGCCATCAACCACCTCTCTCCTTACCGCGCACCAGGGTGGCAAACTCAAAGGCCGCGGGCCCAGCAGGCCAATAGCAGGGAGGCCACCCAGCTGGGGTCCACTTCAGCCATTCTCCTGCAGCGACAGCCTTTAGCGTCCCGCGTGGGAAGCTGTGACCAGGTGGCCCTACGATTTCACACTGAGAGGAGCCCAGGGAAGGAGTGACAGGAAGGTCCACTTACTTAATCTTGTGAAGCCTCACTTGTTATCATCCGTACTGCTGGCTTGCTGTAGAATTAAGTGATGTAACCTTGGTGCCTGGGACCCAGCGGACAGTATTCCTTTCCTTATCCTGTGTATCCACCTTGCAGTCCTAGAGAAACCGCCTCTTCAAAATGCCTGACATCAAGACTGGGCAGAGATTTCCTTTCTCTTTTTCCGTATATTCTGTCTGTGGACTTTCTTCCTTCATGGCCAAATGGGATTGGTTGGGGCTAGTCTCAGAAGAGAAGAAACAAGTTCAGTGCTTCCTACTGAAAACTTTTCCAGCTGTAAGAATTCTAGTAGATAAATCAAATCCAGAGAAGACCCTTGAATTATGGAGCTGAAATATTGTCTGTATATCCTTCAAAACTCTGTCTCATCTATCACCCATTTAGGGAAGGGGACTCAGGTCTGTGGTTATTTGGTGACTTCTAAAGGAGCATAGAAGACTTCGCTATACTGACCTAAGCCCCCAGTGCTGAGGACTCAGGTTGGGCCAATAAGTACCAGAATATGCTGGGCCAGGTGCTAGGTGCTTTAGATGAATCTTCTCATTTTATTCTCACATTGACCCTCTTTATCTCTGACTTATGGACAAGTCTGGCCTGATCAATGTCATGGAGATAATCAGAGACAGAGTCTTGACTGAATTCAGGCCTTGTGAGTTCATGTCTAGGGTCATTTACAAGTTCCCATTCCAGACATACAGACCTTCCAGAAGTAAAGGGTTTAACATTGAGTCAGGGCTTACATGATTGTTGGAAGAGCTGGGGAGTGGGGGCAGATGTCAGAGAAACTGAAGTTGAAGGTCACAGAAGCCAAGACTGAAGACCTCGGCCTGCAGTACCAACTCTGGTGGTTTTTCAAAGCTTGCCTAGAAGTTGCCATCATTCTCAGAATGTCTGAGAAGCTCCCCCCAAAAAGTCTTAGCCTACAGGTAAGAAGCGAGCAGTTTTCAGGAGCTGGTGGGGAAGTTCTGTGATGCTCACACCTGCACACTCATATGGCCACCATCGCCTCTAGAGAATAAAGCTTCCAACTCACTTCTGCTTTCCAGATATCACAGACATTGCATTCCTTGGCAAAATCTAGCCCAGGACCAAACATGGGAAGTGATCCTCAGAAACAGAATTGTCAACCTTAGAAGGACACCGTGGTGGCACTCAGTTGACAGCAGACAGCCCTCCCCACCATTTGCTACAAGACAGCCAAATTATCTTTAAATCCTAAAAACAGAGTATTTTATGAATGTGCTTCACACAGTTCAATGGCTTCCCCTTAGGATAAAACCCAAACTTGCCCCGATGACCTGCAAAACTTGCTTGATCTTTCTTTATCCAGCTACCTCTTTGGTTTCATCTCATTCCAGCCTTCACTTTAATCATTATATTCACTGGTTTTCATTCTGTTTCTTCAACATGCCAAACAGTTTCTCACCTCAGAATTCTTGCATTCTTATATTTACTCTTCCCTCTGTCCAGAATATCTTCCCCCTTGATTTTCACATTCCTTTTATCTCCACACTTTATCTAAAGAGTCCTTTCCAAGTCCTTCCTGTCGCCCCTCTTACTTCTTTCAAGGCATTTATTGCAATCTGCTTTTATCTTTTCTATTTGTTTAGTGTTATCTGCTACACTCATTGGAATGCCAGCTCAGTAAAAGCAGGGACCATATTGTCAGGGGGCTAGTTCTCCGTCCTGATTTATTTATCAGTTATCCTTTTAGAACATAATTCATCATGGGATGAATTCACTGCCTCAAAAAAAATCAGAGAACATCGATTTCTCTGGTGCCCAGGAGCCTGCATTGTACCAATCTTATTACAAGAGCAAGAGTGACAAGGGCAAGATCTGCTCAGTGCAATGCTTCAACAGTGTCAGTGCGTCCCAGGCAAAGCATCCGAAAGCAACCGCAACTCTGCAGCTTTTGGCCATGGGCATTCTACAACCCCTGTCTCCTCTCAGCCCTTGGAAGGGCCAGAAATCTCATATTAATTTGATCAATCATAACTTCACCCCTCTTTCCCAAATCTGTCAAAATCTTCTTCATTAATCAGCACCCAATTTCAATACGCTCATATTCATCTATTTCTTTTCTGAGCTTCCACAGCTCTTGGTTACTACTTCCGTTATAATACCCATTGCCTATTAATTAATTGATTACTTTGTATAGGTGACTGACTCCTCCACTAGATTATGTGTTACTTGAGAGCAGAGATTCTGTCTAGCTCATGATTTATCTCCAGTGTCGGGTGTGGAGAAGGCACTCAGGAAACACTGATTGAATTGCACTGAATTCCTTCCGAAAGCAAAGTGCTGGTAAATCCCACTTAATCACAGAATCCTGGAGACACCTTAGCTAAAGAGATCTATAATGCAGAATGCCAACTTCCTCCCCTGATTAACAGTGTTTCCCAACCATTCATCTCATCTTTCTATTTACCCCTTGCTGTACTGAGTTCTCTTGACCTCCACGTTATGTAGAATGCATGCCACCTCGTGTTCCCAATGAATTCTCGTCAGTAGGACAGATCTCACCAGTTTCTGGCTTCCCCGGCTAACCCTTCTCTGCAAACCTGATGGGCTGTGTCACAGTCAAATATTTGTATGAATACATCATTCACCTGTCCCTTCAGAGTTTAATTGGTACTAATTAGCAAATAAATCAAGCTGACTTTTCCATTAAACATGCTTTCATTAGTGTTTGTATTTGCTAGTTTGCCTTTTGTAGAGGAACAGGGAAAGGAGCATTAGCAGAGGGCAGGGTGTAGCCCAAGTGGTAGAGCAAATGCTCAGCAGGCACAGGGTCCTGGGTTCATACCTCCATTTAAAAAATGACAGTAAATAGACCTAATGACCTCCCCCCAAAGACATTTTTTAAAAAAGGCATTAGCAGCAATTTTTCTTCTTGTTGAAGATGAAAATAAATAAGAATTTGTTAATTACAGGAAAGCGGTTTTTTTTTTTTAATTTTAAAATAATAAATGACATCCTGATGTTATCTGAAGGGAGGAAGCCAGGACCAAAAGTAGAAGAGAGTGCTAATAATAGCTACTATTAAATATTACATGCCAGGCAGCATGATAAATTATTTCTGAGCTCACAATATTGCATGGCAAGTGATTTTTCTCCATTTTCCAAATTAGGAAAATAACATTTTTAAAAAATTAAATAACTTGGCCAAAGTCACAGAGATAATTTGTATACTAGGCCTTACGTCTTGGTCAGTCTGACTCCAAAGCCGTACTCCTCTCTCTCTGTAGCGTTCTAGACCTCACTTGGCCTTATAATAGATTGTGGTTTTGACAGCAATTCTTTATCTCACCCTGTCTTCATACTGTAGTCCCTCGACTTTGGGTTAAGCCGTGAGATTGGCTTTGGCCAGTAGAATTAGGTAGGAGTTCGATTTCTGAGCTTGGGCCTTAAGAGGCTCACATACTTCTGCTTCCTCTCTTGTTCCTCTGCTGTAGCCAGGAGATAAATGTGCCCCTTGCTCTCAGGAGAGAGTGGAAGACACATGGAGCAGAACCACCCTTAGCTGGGCCCAGTCATAATCATCCAACCTCCAGAAAGCCAGACGCATGTGAGTGAACACATATGAGAACAGCAGAACAGCCCAGCTGAGCCCGGTCAGGATCAACTAAACCCCAGTCAGCAGCACACGGGAAGGAGGGCCCGGCCAGGAGTAACAAAACAGGCTAGCTGAGCCTCTAGACCGTTCAACCTCCAGCTGATCCACACACTCAGAACAAAGGATAAATGACTGTAATTTGAATTTCGAGGTTGTTTCTTTCACAGTCACAGTTAATTAAGACAGCCACTAATTAGCTCTACAAATTTGCTTAATAATCATGCTTACAAACATTTATTAAGAGCTTATTATGTAAGAGACAGTGCTAAACGCTTTATACTTTTCACCCTTTTAAATCTTTCTCAAAACCCTCTAAGGGTTTTATAGACGGGATAAATGAGGCAAATGGAGATGAAATAACTTACTCAAGTTCACACAGTGTTTAAGTGGCAGAGGTGGGATGCAAACCCAAGTTTATCTAGGTCCAAAGTTGTACATACCCTTTCTGTCATACCAATTTGGCTTCATTCATAATCTAGAACTCCCTTGGAAAACAATCACTGTGTGAATGTGACTTTCACTTAATTTCTCTGGATCCATTTTCTTCAACTGCAGAAGGACTTAACTTGTTAATATATGTTTTTCCTCTTACCTCTCTAGCCCCACGTTCTTACATCCAAATGCTATTTGAGGCGAGTTTGATTTAAAGCATATATGGAATTTGACGATGATGATTATGGTGATGACTGCGATGACATATATACAAAGAGCTTCAACAACCCATAGATGAAGCAGGGAAAGAGTTCTGCCAAGAACCAGGACTGAGCTGACTGCTGCAAGTCAGCATAGAATGTAGCTCTGACAAGACGGCAGAGCAAATCTGGGTCACACATCTTACTTCCTATTACCCAACACAACCACCACCACCAACAAAACAGTAAATGTCAGCCAAAGATCCACCAGCAGCAAATAAGCAAGAAACTAGATATAATGTTGGGCTCACAAAGAGTAGAAGTGGCTTCCAAAGAAGATGCTGAGTATTCGTGACAGCTCCTGCTCCCAAGCCTGGTGCTTAGAAGTGGTACGGGAGTGAAGAAAATTCTGGAAGTCCCATCAATAGCCTTAATCTGAGGTTATTAATAGGCAGACCAAGGAAATACATTTTTTTCAAATCCTTAGGATTAAAAGCTCTATTTCTTCTTGATGATTTCAAATCTCAGCAGAGGGTCCCTTTCTCTGCCTCTTTCTGTCTCTCTCTGTCCCTGTCTCTCTCTATATATATATACACACATATATACACACATTATGTATATGTTCTCAGGGATTCATGTATTTTCTTAGAGATCCATGGTGAACTGGGAGAATGATTAAAACTTAAGCATATACACACATGGAAATGAGATACATGCTTCCAAGTATGGGATATGAATGATCTAGGGAATTTTACAATATATTTCAGAAAACAAAGCAACCCTCCAACAAAGATGGACCTACAAAGCCTCCTGGAGACAGTCCTCTCCCTCCCGCTGGAATGACCTAACTTCAAAATATTTCTATGAGGAGACAAATAGATTCCAGATAACTTAGGAATTCAATGGAAAGCCACGGCTGATCATGACACATTTAAGAAAACTGATCATCAAAATGAAATGACTTTTCAATGCAGAATAACTATAGCTAAACCCATACTCAAATATTCACCCAATAAAGGAACATGGCACAAAAAAGACAGATGAATTCAGTCTGGGAAAAAAATAGAACCCAAAGAAAAACACATTTCTTCCAAAAAATATATATATTAGATATATATTCCATATATAGTCAATATTTAAGAATTGAAAGAAATGACTAAATATGAGAATTATTGAAAAAGTAGACAAAAGAACAATACCATTATAGAACTCATAAATTAGAAACAAAGAGAGACAGATAAGATACGTTAGATAATTGATATCTGTGACAAAAGAAAGCTTTGTGACATCAGAGGGATTGTTTACGATGAGGGAGAAATTCTTAGAGACTCAGCAGTAGGTTGAGTGGCATGAAATCATAGAATAATTTGTAAAATGGAGAACTTGAAAGAAAGGAGGAACTAAATATTCAGAACAATATAACACTGCATGTTCCCAGAAAATAATGACTTACACAAGACAGACCTGCTAGGCATCCACACATAAAGAGAAAGTTGCTTATAAGGAGGAAAGTCAGATTTACCCCAAAGTTCTGTGTGGTACCATTTAGTGCCAGGAGACAGTGGAGCTAATTCTATATAATTCTAAAAGAAAATTACACAGTCGTATAGTGCATCAGATACAAAACAACAGGCTCAAACAGAGCCCTTCTGGGCAAAAACAACTGAGGAAATCTTGTCAACCAAAAGGCATGGTGAGAGGACTTGTAAGGTAATAAACAAATCTTTGTCTGACGTTTAGAAATATCTTCAGTGTCAATGCAACTTTTGCTAAATTACAAGAAAATGGAGGATAATTTATTTTAAATAGTATGCAAAATAATCCATGATGAGAATATTTAAAAGCATGCAGAATATAAGAGAGTAACACAGTCTTTCTCCTCATAGCTATCTATGCAGAGAGATATATTGAATACTATTTAATGTTAATTATTAGTAGTATTTCTAGGTGTTTTTTAAAAAATAATTTTATTTTTATTTGTTGGTATTTCTTGATTTTGAAAACAAATATGTGTAAATGCAGAGTGATGCCGAGTCATGATGGTTATAGTTAAAGAACAGGAGAAAAACCTAGGTCTTACTTCCCCATAAGCCAAGGCAGGTAGAGATAAAGAAATAGAAAGGAAAAAAGCTGGAGAAAGGACACCTTCCATCATCGCATGGTGGAAGGAGCTTCTCTTTCAGAATCAAAAATCTAATCTTGGAGTGCCTCCTCTGTAACCTCATAGGCATTAGTTTAATTCCCTTTTATCTGAGGGAGGTAGAGTTGGTCTGTGCCATTTGTAATGAAAAGAGTCCTATTTGATACAGATGGGATTGTTCCTCTTTGTCTTTATTTTTGTCTGTTTAGGGCAGGTTTGGGAACACCTGCAATGTGTGAGTCCCAAAGATGAGAGGGGAAAAAAAGAAGAAAAAAACTTGAGACGTATTTCTGGAAACTATTGGGTTCCAGCATGGGGTTTCTCCATGGGGTTCGAGAAATATAAGCAGACAACTTACATTATTTTAAAATTAGCTTGGATGGCATGGATTTCATTTTCTTCCACATCTCACCACTCTAGGACTAAGACCCAGGGTTTGTGACTTTGTAGATAAAACAAAAAACAGACCATTTTGAAGCCTTTGTATGTAGCATTCTCTCACCAGGGATACCTGTCCCTTCCTCCCTGCTGCACCAGCTCCCTTTGCTTGATGAACTCCCACTCAGCCTCTAAGGCTCAGATCGAGCATTTCTCTCCATTCCACCTTCCCTTAGTGCTGATGACTAATCTCTGTTCAGCCCAGTAGGCTCCCCTGTGTTTCCATGACTACCACCTCTTACCTCTCTCATTACACTTTCCATGTGCTAATCTAATTCTTTCTCACTGGACTGTAAGCTCCTCGATCACAAGGATGACTCACATACCTTTGTATGTTTAGCACAGACCGCAGATCTGGCACGTGGTAGATATGCTGGATATCTTTTGTCTATGCCCAACTCCAATCCTCTCTCTGCACTTCCTAACTCTCCATCATGGAAACTGACCTGTATGTATGACATCAGTGGCATTCCTTGTCTTGACTAGCGGGAAGCACAAGCAGAAGATAAAAGGGGAGACGGTAAGGTTGAGATGTGTTTCTCTTGGGTCTTTCCATCCAGCCCACCATTGGTGGGCTCTGTCTCTTTACTTAAGGCCACAGACAGATACCTTCTCAGGGTTCCAGATACTAATGCCTCCTCTCCACTCTTCAGGGCTGTGAGTGGCAAGAGCTCCTTTTTCTAGCCCTAGGGCACTGTAGTATTCTTTGTTGGTTTCCATAAACTCTGGCCACACATTTATTAAGCTCTCCTTAAATTGCTAACTCTTTCCTACTGATACACTGACTGTAGGTAGGTAATCAATATACGTTTTAAAGAATCGATTTTTGGATGGATGATAAAAATAAGGATCGAAGGTAGAGGTGATTACCCTGGATAGTATTGGAGTGTCTCAGATTTGCCTTTATCGTGGTGTATGAATGTGCCTGGCTGGCTTGAATGGTGACAATACAAGATGAAGGGGGAGGGGCACTGATTTAGACTAAGGATAAAGAACGTTCCTGAGGGCCCTGAAGTCAGCAGAGGTCAGGTGCTGTAGGTTAGATCAAATTTTTTGAGATAATCATGGGAGAAGATAAGGCATGAGCAGGAGATAAAGTGTTGAGTGAAGGAGGTCAGAGGCACAATGACCAAGATCAAAGCAGACAAAGAAAGTATAGGAAACCCTTAGATTGGACACAGAGGGAAGTGGTCAGTGAGAGTTTACATACAGACAGAGGTTTGCCAGGGAAGGCTTCATGGATGTTGATTTCCCAGCTCTGCATCCTCTCACGTGTGACTTTATGAGATGCACGTGTACGTATGAGTGTTCAAATAAGTTTAACAGGTACTTACACATCTTTCATCACCACTACCACCAAGCTACATATAGAAATACACATAGGCACAGGCACACGACACACCACACAAACACATCCCACACGTAATTCTATTCCTAAACAGTTGGTGCGAATATCTTAAAAGTGGCTGTAGAGATGCCAGCTGTGGTTTCCAGGGACAGCTCCTCTAGGAAATCCAGTGTTGTGTTTCTTTCAGACAAAATAAAGGAATATGCATCTCTCTGCTTACCCAGTGTCTCCATCATGATGTTCTGTTTTGTTTTTCACATTTGAATTCGTCTATTTTGCTTCAGAGAACAGCCTCCTGTGCTAATTCCCTGGTTCCACCATGGTCAGAGAGCCTGTGTGAAGTGAATCTGATGAGGCTATGGTATTCTGTGTCATTGTATTATTGAGCGTTTCTTTGTCACTAATGTTACCCTCACTCTTGCAGACCTTCTCAGAGTCACCTGCCTCCCAAGCCTGGATTCAAATGTCTCTCCTGATTGAACTATTTAAATAAATTCAATTTTCAGCTTGCTTTTACCAAAATCACTCCTAATAACTACTATTATCCCTTATAATTACAATAATCACTCTGGCTCAGAATGACTTACAACATTAGCCTTCAGTCCAATAAACCTTGGCAATTGCATTTGGTGGAAGGTCTAGGGTGTTTTTAGTAAGAAAATAACTACGATCTCGGGTATCAGAGCTATATTGAGAGGTCACGAAGGCTGAGGACTTCTCGAGGTGATAAAATTAAAGGTTTAAAGCAACCCTGGCTAGATCTTGAGATTGGAAGGTAGTAATAAAAAAAAAAACTTCAGTTTTATAGTTTGGTAAGTCAGACTATTTAAACCCATCTCTGCCACCTGCAAGTCTTGTGTCCTTAGGTAAGCTTTTTAAAGTTTCTATGTCTCAATATCCCCATCTGTAAAATGGGTATAATAAAATACCTATCCTTACAACTGTTTCTGTTGTTTCCATTCTGATTCATCTGCAACCTACCACTTGTTAAATATTTTATACTACTTGTTAAACAGTTTGTATGCCACCCCAGCTTTATAACCATAAAATAGCCATATCTTATGGTTTTTGTGTGAAGACTAAATGGGTAACCAGTGTACAGTCCTTAGTACTGTACACAGTATACAGAAAACCTTGAAAATACTGAATGCTGTTATAATTATTGTTTTTCATTTTTATCATTACTTCTCAAGGGTCAGAGAGCTTTTTTCTGGGTCACAGATGTTATCTCATAAAAATCCTATGCTAACCATTAAAATCATGATTACTATCACATTTTACAGGTGAGAAAACCATGATTCAGAGTAGGTGAATGAATTGCCAATGTTATAGAGCTAACAAGTCACAAAGATTCCGGGATTGGAACCCTGGTCTGGTTCTTCTACGTTTTTTCTCTACTACATTACTTTGGACCAAAGAAAGCATTTAGAAAACCCAGAGGAAAACATTTAAGGTCAGAACATTCACAATACTAACAATTATGGGTACCAGAAAATGGGATTGACAAAGTCCTGGACAGAGATCATGTCACACCAACACCCACAATGGGCTTTCCCAGTTCTTGGTTTTAATTCAAGAGTAAAATCTTAAACTTCATAGATTCAGGGCTAGTCCTGGCAGCAGAGCAGAAGAGATAACATGTAGTCTCAACTTCACAGATGTGAATGAAACAGAAGGAAGAGTAAAGCAATTAAAACCTGCAGTTATGTCTTTTTTAAAAAGATGTAGTGGATGCTTCAATGTCCCACCCAGATTACCTATCCCCCCAGCTGCTGGGAACATGGACCACTGACAGCTCTCACTGTGACCCCTCTGGGCACTGTGATCAGCTGAAGAGAGCCCACTTGTCCTGGGTCAGTCCCCTTCCAGGGCACAGCCTACATCCAATGACTGGTCAACAGAGGACTATCCCCCATGCCTCCATGGGGGGCAACTCTGTAGGCCACTCAGCTCCAGAACCCCTCACCTATCTCCCTGCAAAATCAGCTGAGGCCTAGGTTCTGACTACTTCTCTTTCAACTTGACTCTTTGCCTTCATTTCACCCCAGGTATTCACCTTAATGGCACCATCCAGTAAATTTCCTGCACACAAATCAATGCCTCAGAGTCGATTTCCCAGGAAACCTGAATTGCAATACGGGGTAAAGCATGCATCTTTGTTGTGGCAGCCAACTCCAGTTACTCTCCATATTTCTGGGCAAGTTCTAATGATTTGTCAAATACTTACTGTAGCATCAAGGGAATATCTCAGGACACAATAAATATCAGGAGCACTTTCGTAAGCATCAGAGTGGAAATATTTTATTGATTTCCAAGGAGCAATTTAACTGTTGTCAGAGGCTAAGTCAGTGGTCTAGACAGAGATCCAGGTCTGCATGAGCACGTCTGTTAAAATTACTTTATCTCCAGGGTCTTGAATGCTCGGGACCGTGTGGAAAAATATTAATTACCACTAAAGAAACGGTGAAGTGTTATCCTTCTGCTCAGTGTTTAAGAAGGCTCTTCCTCTCAATTTGTTTATGTTTATACAATCTCAGGAGGATGCCCTTTGGAGCCGAATCATTATGGTCAAAAGGCTGCTCTCCAGGTGCCATGACAAGAGAACATTCCTGAAGCTCTTCTGGGTACGGAGATCACATGGCCCATCACTGCATTCCTTAGATGTGTGGTGTGTGAAGGGCAGAACACAACCGTCTCAGGGTTTTGGAACTTGGGTGACGAGTCATCAAGTCTACATCTCTGATCAGATGCCCTGGCCTCCAGGCGTCACCAACAACCTTCTTCAAACATTGTTTTACTTTTTTATTCTTCCATTCTTCTACATCATCTCCCATCTTCCACCCTCAAAATCCTGTAGATTCTTTAAGGCTTAGAAGAAATGTGACTTGAAATGCCATCCAGTCACCACTGATTCCTCATATGAGGAATAGTAATAAATCTAAACTTTTTCAGAAAGTAAGCTGCACTTTGTATGTGTTCATAGTCTTAGCTGTAAGAATTCAGCCTCAGAAATTCTATCTTAAGGAAATAATCCAAAATGTACACACAGATTTTTCAGTACAAAGATATAAAAGTCCTAGGCATGGCCATCAAAAACAACACTTTGTTTTCCTTTCACGCTCTATCTTCTTTCAGTAGGATTTAAGCTCCATCAGGGCAAGAATCACTTCTGGTCTCTTCAATCCTGTATCTCCAGTTTCTAAAACAGTGCTTAGCACATGGTAAATGTTCAATCGATATTTAATGAATGAACAAATGAATTTTCAAATGTGCAGAACGTAGCCCGTAAAAAAAAAGCAATTGTGTTGAGATATCACATGGGACTGACAGGAGGAGAGCACGAACATACTTCTGGGTGGGAAGAGTTACCCTGTAAAGAGGCCAAATCGCTGATAATCTATGAATTTACAGCACTTCCACTCAAAATTGACATTTCGTTTTGGAGCTTGAGAAATTCTTGTAAATTTCAGCTGGAAGAAAAGAACAAAATAGCCCTTTTCTTTTGAAGAAGAGGAATAGGAGAAGTTTTGTCCTGCCGAATGTACACACACACACACACACACACATACAGAGTCATAGTGGTGTCTGAGAAGATCACTTTCCCTGATGATGGAAAAGCTTCGACTCTGTAAGGTGCATAAACATGAAATGTCTTCTTCCACAGTTACTGTCACCTGCTCTGCTGAATCTTCCTTTTGCGCTGGTTAGCAGCCATTTTAAGCATGATGATTATTAAAACAATCTATTTTCAGTCCAGGCTGTTCGAAAGCTTAAATTGTAAACCCCCCCTCCCCCCTCCCTTCCACATAGACTTACCTTGTGGCCCAAGGGCCGCCAAGAGACAGAGAAAAGAGAGAGGTTTTCTCTCACATGCCCTCCCTCTCCTGCTACACTACTGAAATCCACACCGGGAAATCCGTAAGCTGTATTTTCTATGGAAATTTCAGCCCTCACTAAGGAAATGAGTAAACTTCCAATGAATCTATTGTACATCCAGGCCTAACAGCCATGGTCTCGGTGGCTCAGGACAGCAATTTCCTCTGTGAGTTAAAAAAAAAAAAGCAGATTGGGCCTTTTAGCACCTTTATGAAGGTGTGGTGTGCAACATTAACTCCATTTTTAAAAATCCAAGTGTGAAGAGGATAAAAGGAATCACATTAAATTATAAGCATTTACCATCTTCTCTCCCACTTCTCCCAAAGGAGAGAGACATATTTTTTGTTAGGGCAATTCTAGATCCTCCTTTTTTTATATAGGAATCAGGGCCAAAAGCAAAGGATAACAGAAAAGGAAAGGAAAAGGAAAGAAAAAAAAAGGAAAAGAGCTGATCCAGAGAGGTCAATGTTAGTCACAGAGACGGGGCTGGGAGGTTGGAAGTTTTTGAGGTGCACGTAGTGGGGTTGAAACAAGAGATCTGAGACGACGACTGTGGACAGTGAAAGAGAAATTGGAAGGAAGTGATGTCGCAGGGAGGGGACTGTTAAAGGAGTTTCGCTGGTTTCCAAGAATGCAGCCACCCCTTGTGAAATTTCTGCTTCCATCGATTGTTTGAGACACACTATACTAAATATTTCCATGGTTTTTAGTTACTTTTAGTTGCTGGACTATTTGTTTTTGTGTGACTTTGTCTAGCACTGATCGCATAGAAGTTGGGGTACCCAGGCTACATCAATTCTTTCATCTCCCAAACATCCCATCTGTGTATTCTGGTCAAGAAGAATCGTTCCAATGCACTGATGCACTGCTATTGAGATAGTAAAACAATGATCTCTGAATGGATGCTCTGGTTATTTCCCCCAAATTTCCCTGAAACAAATATTTCATTGAAATTATTTCCATTCCAAACAGCCTGCAATTTATCCTCAGCAATCCGAGGTTCATGATCCAGCTTTCCTTTGCTAACTGTGCAACCAAACTGTGACTCTCGAAGGCAGGAAAAATGCATTCTTATCTTCTTACATTGTCGGGGTTTCAGCAATTGGCTTCCCAGGGCACCCAGGAAACACTCAGTACAAGTGGATACATGTGTAAGACTTCAGCCATTTCCAAGCAAGCTTTTAGTTGTACTCATAAAGTCCTGGAATAAGAAGTCCTTCTGGTATTATTACGAATCGATTCGTGAAAAACTTAATTACCTAAAACTTTGGCAGACATGGGGGAATCTCAGGTGGAGAGCTGCACTTCCCTCACAATTGGAACGCTGCCTTAAATAAGGATACATGTTTCAAGTGTGCTTTAATGCATGAAGAAACGAACAAGGGAACAGAAAGATATGGGAAGAGAGAAAGAAAATAATACAAGAATTTAAGGCAATTCTTTAAGGGCAAAAATTTGTTACAATAACTCTCTGGTTGAAATAACTAATCAGTATGTCCTAGAAGCCTGTAAATACTGTTTTTTCCACGTTGGAACATCTCTAGATGTTTTAGGTAAACTGCTTAAACATAGGAAACAAGAAATACACAGACCTCCTCGTACTTGCACATCTCTCCTTTTATCACCATGGTTACTCTTATTTAAATTTATCAGGATTGATGGACACTTTGTAATGCACTTATATGGAAAAGGCTACACGTGTCTGTGCAGTGTGATGACTGACTGCTATTTTTTTCCTACCTGATCAAAGTGTCAACCGTTTTTCCCTTCTACCTTTGTCTTCTAAAAGGAAACACAACAAGTGCCTTCTGAAGGCTTCCTCTTCCATCCCAAAGGAGCTCCGCAGTAATGTTCTTTCATCATTAATTGCTGGGTGTTCTGAAATGTTTTCTCCCCTGAAGTCATAAGTCACAAGTTTCTGATGTTCTGTCTAATCTTTCTCTCTCTCTCAGCATTCTGATTCTCTGGAGACAAGTGTCACGGAAATGCTTTCAGATAGATCAAAATGCATGCATTCCTCAGTCTCCACTGACCCTGTTATTCAGAGTCAATATCTATAAAGTTGGCAGGTGCAGTATCCAAAACATGGCTTTTTCTTCTCCAAGTATTGTGATTACGGATGCTTTGGACTTTTCTAAGGTTATCCTTGAAAAAGTATTACCTGAATCTAGAGCTCGTAAGTCAACATCAGTGATAACAGGGAACATTTATTCAACACCACTGAGCACTTATTCTTCTAAAAGCTTTTTTGGTAAACAAAAAAAAAACTTTTACAATCCCCTCCACAGCTCTAGGAGGTCAGCTCTCCTACCACTCCTGCTTTATAAATGAGGAAAATGGGGCTCAGAGAGGAGAAATAATTTCCTAAGATTTCATATACAGTAAATAGCAGAGTAAGGGGTCACCATGTAGGTCTTTGCTTAAAGACAGCTCCATAAACCACAGAACACGCTGCCTCCCATGAGCAGGAAATGGCAGATACACAAGATTTTTAACCTGTATGTAACCTTCATGAGGCTAATGAAAATTATATACAAACATTTGTGTGTATATGTGCTTGTGGCTATGAGTGCGTTTTTCTGAGCAGAGATACCATTGCTTTCGTTCGGTTCTCAGAATGGTCCATGGCTCCATAAAAAACGGTTTAAGAACAGTACCGTTGTCCCTTGAACAAGACAGGGGTTGCGGGCACCAACCCTCCAAGCAGTCAACAATCTACGTATGATTTATAGTTGGCCCTCTGTATACAGTGTTCCTTGGTCCCCATCCTCTGATTTAACCAACCACACATCGTGTAGTACTGTGGTATTTGCTACTGAAAAAAATCTGTGTATAAGCAGACCTGTGCAGTTTAAGGGTCAACTGTTTAGGGAAAAAAATCCTTGTCTTTGAGATCTAGCAACCCATGGTTTAAATCCTGGCTTAGTCACCCAGCAGAAAATTCAACTTTATTAAGTCATTAACCGCTTTAATTTTCCTGCATTATGTGGGGAATAACGATACTGACTACCTAAGATTATTATGAGAACCAAATACAATAACACACACCCAGCACCTAGAAGACTGTCTGGCATATACAGCAAGTAAGTACAGGTCCCTGATCCTTCTGGAATCCTGTAGGCAAACAGGATGTTCCCCATCAATCAAGACAAATAGCAACATCTTCACCTGCCTCATTTCCCAGGGTCTTGGTGATCTCTCCTAAATGTTTCCAGCCAGGAGCAGCAACTGTGAATGCGGCTCAGAGGCACAATTCTGCCTTCTGGTAGACCCAGTTCTCCCCTTTACACTCAAGATTTCTCCAGATCCAAGTGGGTCTTTTAGTCCTGGTAGACATTTCTCTCAGCAGAAGACCAATTAGGAAAGAAATCAGCAAAACAGAGAGAAAGGAAGGAAGGAAGGAAGGAAGGGAGGAAGGAGGGAAGGAAGGAAGGAAGGAAGGAAGGAAGGAAGGAAGGAAGGAAGGAAAAGAAAGACTTGTTTTTTAGAAATCTGTCTGTGATCACAAATGTCCCATCTCCAGGACTTACGCTGCCTTTTCCTGGAAGATAAATGCAAGGAAACAAGAGCAGCTGTGTTATAATCTTGGCGAGAATAAGGAAGCTGGAGTCAGGGAATCAGTGTCTACCTTGGTTGCAGATAACTATATGACCTTGGGCAAATCGTTTTCCCTGTTGGAGCCTCAGTTATCGTATCTGAAATCCCCTCCACTTTCAACACTCTGTGCCCATTTTTTTTTTTTTTAACATTCAAGATAAAAGACCATATTCTTTGTCCTGTGACTTGTGACACCTTTGTTGGTGAGTTTACCAGCAAGTGATTACTCTTCTAGCCATTTGATCTCGAGGGTACAGTCTCCTTACTGGGATGAGAGATACTGAAATTTCCCAGCCAACTGCTAAATCTTGTATTACGGTCTTCACACACCAGGTGACAATTGACGGGTATCAAGACAAAAGCTCAAAGCTGATTCATCACTCCCTCATGGTCCCTTGATGCCTGCAGGCATCTCCACCCTTGGTCACTCCTGGCTCTCAGGCCTCCTGGAGGACCCAGACATTATTGTCATGGGTCACCTTCCTCAGCTTGGGTTTGCTTTCTGTCTTCTCTTTGTCTTGGGCTAAAACATCCTTTCTTAGACTCCAATTTTACTCCTGTGTATCTAAGACTGCCCAGGGGACATCCATCCATTCTCAAAAATGACTTTTCTGAATTTCTTCTGTTGGAAGTTGGTGGAAACTTTACACATAACATGAATGTCTGAAGCAATTCTAAGCCACACAAATTTAAGGTTCTCTTTAAAATCTAATATTCTACATCCCAGGCGAGCCAGAGTCACATAACAACAGCGATCTTAGCTCAGACCCAAAAGGAGTCACTATTACCATGAATGACTTGATCAATATTATCTGAGCTATTTTTCCTTGGAAATGATAAGCCAACTTTTATTGCATTCCTAGTCTTCTCTTGCCTAAGTCTACGGAGACAGAAATTAAGTCACACAGTGGACTGTGATGGGTATGCAATAAACAGAAATAACAGACAATCCTCAAGGCATTTTCCTTTGTCTCAAAGGTGTTATCGCACTTTAAGCTTGAAAATGGGCAAATCTGATGAAAGGATTTAGTAATGACCAAACTCTGAAGTCACAGAAAACACACACACACACTCACACACACACAATGCTAAACCCAGAAGACTTCAAAGAAGTTGTTCATCAGCTACAACTTGCCCAACATATTCACACACACGCACACGCACCTAAACACATATATATGCACCTTTCTTTATTTTTCTACTCCAACCTTAGAAAAACTTCCATATCATGATGCTAAGTGACAGTCTAAATCAGGGCATCTTTTATTTGAGCAAGGATGCTGTAATATATATTGAATGAATACAGATACTGAAACCTGTAACCAGCCAATGGTATCCCTTAGACACCTACTGATTTGAAAATGCCACTACCAAAGTCCTCAATGTGGATGCTGGGTCTCAATTTGGGAGTGGCTCTGTGCCCTGGGTCTGCACCCAGCACGGTTGCTTTTCTCTTTGATTTAAACTCCTAGTCTGACTCTAGCGTATTGGAAAGGACAGATGCTAAAAGAAGAGAAAGTAGAGTTTGTGAACTTGGAGAGAGGAGTGAGAGGACCTCAGAAGGAGGCAGGATTTAGCAATAGAGTCCGTAAATTTTTAATGCACACCAGGAAGCCTGCTAGAAGCGTGGAACCCCAAGAGAGGAAACTCAGACCTCTCTGATGATTTGGAAAGACGCAACTAAGGAGAATAAGGATCAAACATAAGAATGACAGAAGCTAGAAGTGCAGGCTGTTGCCTCGGAGCTGATGTCACCATCAGAAACGGCCTGGGCGAACTGTGCACGTCCCTTACAGAAACTTCGTGCTCTCCTTCCTAGATGCAGAAAGACTAAGTATATTATTGCCAACTCTGACGCAACTGACCAGGGGTGGAGTCAACATTAAGATTTCCAAGACTTTTTGTGTTCTCTATCAGCCGTGTTTTCTATCAGGACCTTTCTATGAGGGTCCCTGAATGCTATCCTGAAAGTATTTTGATGTCAGTCAGGAGGCAACAGGGAGCCAGTAACATTTTTTGAGCAAGTAGACTGATACGTTATCATCTATGAGTCATCTCATTTCAACTAATTAATGGGGTTTGTTTTCATCCCATGAGAAGTGTACAGTGGTTAATCTTCTCAAATCCTTTTTAGAAAGAAGGAGAAAAATAAATGTATAAGGAATAAAATAAAGGTAAAAAAACCCATAAACACATAGAGTATATGTCCAGTAAAACCAAACCAAACCAAACCAGAGAACAGAAACCATGAGTCATACAAATCACAGCCAACCAGATTTCCAAGTAATTTTTTCCATACAAAAGTTCTTGATAAATGGCCAATAAATGTTAAATGGGATATTCTTTTGTAGTTAATTTCTCTTACTCTCTAGTTACACTCTTCTAAGTAATTTCACCATCCAATTTATAATTGTAGCATTTAGGGATGTATACATAATAATTTTTTTCTTATAGCAGGAGAACAGAGTACAAAGATCTTGTTTCAGACAGCCAAGTGATTTATAGTCAGACCTACTAGATAATTCTGAAAACATAATTCAGATCCCCTGAGCTTTCTGCTTTTTTTAAAGTTAACAGTTAGTATGGAAAGGAACATTAGATTTGATTGAAAAATAGCACACACATTATCAAAAAGTCACAGTCAATTGATTCTGCTAGGTACCAAAGTTTACATCTGTTTTTTTCTGCAGTGCTAATAATTCAGCATTCCATTAACACTACATTTTTTAAAATACCCTGTTTTTTGGGTTTCATCTTTCCTGCCTTTGTTGAAAACTCCCTCTCAGCCTACTGATTTCTGACAACCTGTTGGAAGGTAATGATAACACAGATTTTCCTCTGAGCCATATTATAACACTGCTTCCTGACAGCCCTGTCTTGGGCTAAACAAATTATTTGCACCCTGCCTGATTTGTTTCCATGTTTGTAATTCAACTACAATTTGTTCCTTCCCATGGCTAAATGAAAACATGGTCATCAGATGCAGTCCTTCCTGTTGGAGCATCATAAATAATACGTTTCTGGAGTGCAACATGTAAATATTTTATTAACCACGATATAGGTTTTAGGAAATGGCAGAATGAAAGTGGTAGAGAAAATATTTCCTATAGATTCATTTTCACAGTATTTAGAGGCCATTTCATGGCTTGGTGCATTCATTAGGCTCTTTAAGAAACAATTTATCATCTGAAGAAACACAGTAATGTAAAAATATGTGCTTCTGAATTCCTTGACATATCAGGTTTAAATTTTCTTCCTAGTTGAGTTGTGATGTAATATATCATCACGTATTCCCAGGCCTGATTTCAATTCATTCACTGCTTTTTTAAAATTTTATTTTATTTTATTTTGCTTTGTTTTTGTCTACATAGCATCCTTACCTCCTGGGCAAATGAAGAGACACTGTAGAATGATGAAGTTTATACTGAAGATAAATTCTTCTCACTTCTGCTGGGGCAGTCACCTGAAACTGTAAAAGAGAGAGAAAAAATAGGTGGAGATTTGGGAGAGAGGGGCTGGCAATGAAGAGCAATACTATAAACATAATTCTTCCTTTCTCCAAGTTAAAAGAATTTTGCTTAAAAATATATTCCCTCTGGCCTGAAAACCTATTTCCTATGTCCTGTAGTTTCTGTTCCGTAGGTGTCCTGAAAATAATTGGATATTTAAAGAACCTCAAAAAAATTGCCGATCACAGAACCAACTGCCTCTTGGTACTTTCCCTCTGAGACTCTTATTAATTTTTAATCAGCTCGCTGCTGTTTCGGGTCTTGAGGACTCCTGTAAGTAAAGGAAAATGCCATGTGGGTGGCAGAGGAGGAGAGGGTAAATAAATGTGGAGGGAAACGGGCTCTCCAGAACGCAGACAAAGGCCTTTGCGGCTTCAACCAAGGTGGCGTTAAAGCAGAATCCGAGGAGAAAACCACTCTGTCGGCTGGACCAAATGTGGGAACTAGGATCCCATCTCTCCAGCTGGACTAGCGCAGATCACATGCATCCCTTGGCCTTCATTCCATAGATGAGCGCCCCTTCTGGGCTTTCGCTCTAAGGACGGCTTAATGACCTGCATGTCTAGGAATCGTTCTTCTAATTTTTCTGCTTTTTCTAATAGATGCTTAAATCCTACCTTTGTCTCTAACCTCTCTCTTTCTTTCTCTCATTCTCTCTCCTCTTTCTCTCTCTCTCTTTCCTTTTGCCCTCCCTCCAGCGTTTTGGGGCTAATTCCACACACGATTTTCTGTTTGGGCCATTTGTAAGTCCAGTCTATGACAAAGAATTTGTTATAATTTCTATCATGATTAACAATAACCTCAAATAAAGTGGTTCAAACAGAGTAATAACTAAATACTTCCTCCTACCACCCAATGGATTTACTAATTTTCAAAGGGACAGTGGGTGTCTGACAACAAAATGATTGTGAAATGTTTTCAGAAGTCTAGAACTATTCAATCCGTTGTCCTAGAGGATTGTGGAAATATAAACAAATGTAATTATTTTCTAATTTTGTAAGCCAGAGTCTTCAAATATGGGGTGAGGAAATCAAATGGCTATTTTTGTGTCCAACGTTTAAATTCCTATCCTTTTCCTAAGCTAACTGCTGAGCCTATAAAGGCAAAATTCCATGGTCTGTTTTTCTATTAACCTAGCTTGTTAAAGCTTCCACCGCTTCGGGAAAATAATCACTACAACAACAAAAAGAAAACAAAACAGTGCCATTATAACCCTCAAAGCGGGGGAATAAAAATTACCCCTCATCCATGACTCAAACGGAAGAATTAGCTGTTTTGAATACAATTAAGGCTCCAGTTCATTGGCTTGTTTGCTCTCAGACCCATTTCCTGCTCTTTCCTTGCTCTGCATCACCAGAGGGCACATCCCTGAAAACTACAGAGGTCTCAGAAGAGCCTGTAGGAATCCCTGGAGGCTGACTGGCGAGAGGGCAACAAGGTGAACGGGGGTGGGGGGGGTACCCTCTCCTTGCTTTGGGCAGTGTCTCTAGAAGGGGCTGTGCTTTCTCTGTGGCTCCAGCACCTTCCCTCCCACCCCGCAATGCCTTCCTCCCTGGGCTCAGTTCCTGTCTGCCAGAGTCCCTGTGATTCTAGCTTCCAGTGTGTTGTCCCGAGTCCTGCTCTGGGAACCCAGCCCCCACCTGTTTTATCTCCAGCCCTCGAGATGGGAGTGGGCTCCTAGAATTCTTCATTTCATTTCTTCACCTTCCCTATTGTTCTTTTTATCTCTTCTAGCATCTTTGTTACTAATTCCCTGCATTCATGTTTCTCTGTTTAATTTATTTGGCATGGTTTTTATTTTCTTGGGTGGACCTTTATTGAATTGCTAAGTTAAATTCTTTTGTCTCTGCATGGAAGAAGGCAAAAACGTTTCCAAATTTTTCTGACTCTCTAGCCTTAGAAAAGATTGATCGCCCTTAATATACAGTGTAGCACTGAAAAACTGTAGCCACACAATTACGTACTCTGATATAAATAAATACATGGAACCCTAGGGGCACAGGACTAACGCTTTGCTTGTCTCCTTTCTCTAGAGTGTTTGGAGACAATCGTGAAAACAACCTTTTCACAGAGGCAGGGAGGGGTGGTTGGTAGGTAATAGAGAAGAAAGGACGAGTTTTGCTTGCGAGTTTGCAATGTTTCTGCGGATGATCAGAGTGCACCCTCAGGCCTTCTAAATGGTGAGCTCTTGTCCTACAGAGTTCAGCTCAGATACTCCAGTCTCAGACAGACACCACTAGTGGCTCACAAACATTTACTTTTGTCCCCTTCCTGGTGGTCCACACAGCTATCCTACGCTTCTCGACCTCCCGTGTTAGTGGGTGTAGCCATGTGCTCGGTTTTAGTCGTGGAACACAAGCAGAGTGCTATTACCATCTGGACAGGGCGAGTAGACATCTCTGGAGCTGGCTTGTCCACGCTCCCCCCTCCTTCTGCCCGCTGGCTAGGAGAAACGCTCGATGACCTGGGGAGCCAACCCTTAAAGGCGGCAGAGCTGCTGTCAGCCTGGATCTCCGACAGACTCCATGGTGGAGAGTCAATTTACTGACCCATTCACCCACTGACACCTGTCACATAAGCCAGAATCAACTTATTCTGAGCTATTGTACAGCAGGGGTCTCAAGAATTGTATGTTGAATTGAATAGACTGGAACTGGAGTCTTACCTAGTCTGTCTTCCCTTCCTTCGTGTACCTTCCTAGGATGAAAATCTTGTCCCTGACCCCTCAATCTTTTAAACCAGTGACTGCTACTTGCTGCCAAAACTATCACCCCAGCAGTCTACTCATCTACTTGAAGCTTTTATTAGAGACGTCTACATGTCAACCATCCGTCTTCTCCCCCTTTGCTACAGAACCATCTGACCTCCAAGCCCTATCCATCTCCATTATGACCCACACACTTCAGTTTCAGCATGGAAGGAATGCTTACAACATTCTGAGGGATAAAAAGTAAGTATGATGTTTTTATAAGCACATGGTAATATCTCCCTGAGTCCATACCCTGAGCTGTGTTATTTACTTAATTGAAAGTGATAAACCTGGGAACCTCTGATTTCTAAATTTAACCATGGTTAGTTATAATCCAGAATTAAACAAACTAACAACCTTGAAAAACCATGAGTCCCGTGATAAGAACAAAGGCCAATTCAATAAGATGCAGTTTTGATGGACATTCTGGCTCTACAAGAACAGGGACAAGCAGAATATGTCTTTATATTCTTTACTCAGCAAAGGTGAGAGTAGAAGCTGCATTTTGAACATCTATTCACCTCACTCGTACTTCGATGTTGGAATTGTACAGATTCCTGGTTTATTCCATTGCAAAGTAGCTTAATCATAAAATGTCAGGGCTTGAAGGTGTCTTTCAGATCATGTGGGCTAGTGGTGCCTCATATGTTGAGGGATGTGGACCATTCTCAAAGTTGTGGGCACACGGGCACGCACACACACACACACACATTTTACATATAATTTCAGTGCTTCAAGTATTCCACAGAGGACAACCATCTCTCAACCATCCTTGGAAGCCCCTTAATGAAATCTTGTAATGCACTAACAAATAAGGGTGGATACCAACTATGAGGTTTACTCCCTTACAACACTAAAATGCAATAATGACACATTCATTAATTTATCAATTTCTGCAAATTAAATTGCACCTTCTTCTAGCTCCTACACCGTGGGCTCATGGAAAAGTCCATCTCAACCTTCACTGCGCAGTCTGTTGCATCCATTCCCCGGGACTATGTAAAGGTCCTAAGGTTTCACACAGTGCAGACCATCACTGGAGTTTACACTGTTGATGACTGATGTGTTTGTTCCCAGGCTGAGGCCACAAAGCTCCTGTCGCTAAGCATGGGCAGGCAGTCTTCCCTTGTGGCTCTAGAAGCTTTCACTCCAAGTATTCTGTCACATCAGCATCCTCGAGCCACTCCAACAAAGGTATTTTATACCTCCAGGGGAAAGGGAGGATGGTCACCATGCATGAGGATGGGGACAGTATTACTGATTAATCTTTGAAGCCACTAAATTCCAATTCCATTGCCAGTTCCAGGGAAGAAACTAAATGTTTCTCAATTCCTATAGGTTTTATGTCCTCTGCTCCACCTTCTGAGAGAATTCAGCATAATTTTTTTTTTCGACTGCTTTTTGTAGGACAGGAAGGCAGTGTACCTGACGAGTTGAGTTCCTGAGCTCTGGGGCCAGACTGGCTGAGTTCAAGTTCCAGCGTTAATGCTTACTAACTATGAATGCGTTGGTTTCCGAGGGCTGCCATGACAAATGACCACAAACTTGGTGACTTACCACAACTGAAATTTATTATCTCATGGTTTTGGAGGCTAGAAGTAGAAAGTCAAGATGTCACGAGGACTGATTCTTTTGGAGGCTCTGAGGGAGAATCGTTTTCCTGTCTCTCTTCTAGTTTCTAGTATTTGCCAGTAATCTTCAACTTTTGCGGACATGGAAGTGTGTCCCTCCAGTCTCTGCCTCCATCTTTCTCTTCCTTTTTCTTCTTTTACAAGGACACTTGTTACTCAATTTAGTCATTTGATTTAATCCAGGATGATCTCATCTAAAGATTTTAAACTTAACTACATTTGCAAAGACCATTTTTCCCAATAAAATCACATTTCACAGACTCTGGGTAGACATACCTTTTGAAGGACCTCCATTCAATTCACTACTATAAAGTTAAGAATTTTTTAAACTGCATCATGTTCTCTCTGGTCCACTGTATAATAAGGAATGATAATAATACTAACAGTAAACTCCTCCATAAGTTTATTGAGGATAAAATGAACTTACACATATAAAGCACTTAAAGACTTCCTGGTAAATAATAAACATTCTTTGCTAAACAGTATTTGCTATAACGGAGAGTTAACATCTGAATAGCTCAATTTTTGCTCTTGGGTCAATTCAAAGTCCCATTAACATAACCCAAGACAAGAGAGCACAAAACCTAATAAGCCCTTGTTTATGAAGATGAGAGAAATATGCATTCTGGACAACACAAATCACTGCTGTATTTCTGTAGTGATTTTGCCTTGGTACTGAAAGATAGTTCGAGTGGTGGAAATGTCAACAGTCTAGCAAGTTGCCTTTTATTTAGCCCAAAGAATGTAACAGTTTCCAGTGACAGGACACTGGGAATGAAAGGGAATCTATTGAAAAAAAAAAAATCAGAACCAAACTAGGTTTTAAAATAGGGAAATTAATATAGGGAATTGGCAAATCAGTGAGGACTGAAAAGGCAAAAAATGAAACACTGAGGTAACACAGACATCGTCACTGCAGGAAAACAGTTATCACTCCCAGCTAAGGGAGCAAAGGGAAGCAGCTGGGGCCACAGGGACTTAGAAGTTTAGAGAAGGGGCCCCATGGAGTTAGGAACCAAAGCCCTAAGGAGGGGTACTGCTCAGATGGTGCTGGTGTCTCTGGAGATTGAATAAAGACTGCGGAACTGGGGTTAGACCTGGAGGAAGGGGCTTTGTCCCTCTCTTGCTTTCTGGTCAGTGGATGATGACCCTGGCTCTGAGAGTGTGGCAAAACCTGGAAACTGGTCCCAACTTCTGCTACTAAACCCAACTTTCATTGCGTGGATGAAGAACCATTGCTGGGGTGACAGCAAACAAGAAAGAGCAAGAATCTTCATCCTTCTCTAGTCTTGCAGGCTCCTTCAAGTACGCTCTATGGGCAAAAACAACAGGCAGCCAACTGGTGAATAAATATGTTTACAAAATATTTGCTCCTCCCATCTTCCTGTAAATTATCTTTCTCTCCTTTGATGTCCCAGACCTCTTCCTCTTCCCCTTAGCTCAGAATGGCATATAAGCCTCAATTAACTGAATGCTTGTCAGTCTCCTATTCTTATAGAACCCAATACACATGCAATTAAATGTGGTCTTCCCCATCCTCTGTTAATTTGACTATTAGCCCAGCCAGAGAATAAAGAATGGGGGAAGTGTTTCCTTCCCCACAAGAAGACTCCCAGCTGCAGTGTCCCAAAGCTAAAAACAGAGAGTGCTTGGGGCCATGAGGCCATAGTTCAATAGTCAGCATTTAATAACTATGTGGCAATATTTTATATATATTTTTTCTATTAATCTTCACAATGGTATTTTATATAAAGTAATTATATATTATAATTATATATTATATTCCTATATATAATATATCATGTAATAATATAATAAATCTTTGATTGCATTAAAAAAAAAAGTTGGGAAAATTAAGCCTCCGGCACCAAAAAGCTAGTAAGTGGCCAGGCCAGGATTTTAACCAAGGTCTGTCTGACTTTAATCCATAGTATTTTTTTTTTTTTATCTGAGCTACAATCTGGATATCAGAGCTAAAATCCAAAATGTTTTTAATAATCTGGAATCTAAAAAACATACATTATACCAAGCATACATGCAACATTTTGCAGCTGAACTAAAAAAAAAAAAAATATATATATATATATATATATAGCACAATGATCAGAGAAAGAATATATGTGCCGACATAGCACAGAAAAGGATGAATGTGTTCTAGCCTAGCGCAATCACAATGTTAATAAACAATGTGGCACAGCTATCAAAAAATAAATGTAGCCATTTTCTGCAGTGTCCAGAATAAGCAGGGTGATAACGCATCTTTAGTCTGCAATGGTCAGGTCACAGTTGGAATTTTTCAATTCCATTTGGATTATTACATCATCAGAGTGAAGGGGTTCAAAATGAGCCCTCCCTAAAATGTACCACATTGCCATGTGGATTACTTTGAGCTGAAGCTCAATCACAGCTCAAAAGACTCAGGAACAATTCTTACCTCCCTCTTAACTCCTAAAGAATTTAGATAGAGGGCCTGGTCCAGAAGTAAGGACAAAGAACATGGGCTAGGTGTGCTAAGCTGGGGAAACTCAGCAGGGCCTGGAGATCAAAGTCTTCTTGGTGTCCCATTGTCTCTGTATGCCATGGCAAACATATGTTTACCAAATATTCGCTCCTCCCATCTTCCTGTGAATTATCTTTCTCTCCTTTGACGTCCCAGACCTCTGTCCTCTTCCCCTTAGCTCAGAATGGCATATAAGCCTCAATTAACTGAATGCTTGTCAGTCTCCTATTCTTATAGAACCCAATACACATGCAGTTAAATGTAGTCTTCCCCATCCTATGTTAATTTGACTATTAGCCCAGCCAAAGAATCAAGAATGGGAGAATTGTTTCCTTCCTTGCAAGAGGAACTTCAAAAAACTGAACTTACTGAGGCCAAGACTGACCATCATGATGAAGGGATGGAAAAGTCTTGCCACCATCCTGATTTCCACCCAACTCATCTCACTGCACAACTAGAGTCACTGCCTCCTGAACCGCCCCCCCCCCGCCTCAGCGTGGCCTCCCCAGCATTACCCACCTTGCAGCACAACGATCATCCCAAAATGCAAACATGTTCATGTCCCACCCAGCTACAGTGCATCCCAAAGCCTTTGGAATGACATTAAAATCACCTAAAAAGGCTTCAGAAGTCCTCAGATTCTCATATGCATTTACTTCTTCAGACACACACACACGCACGCACACGCACATGCACACGCACACTCACACACCCTAGAACCGGATGGTGCTGATGCTTGCCCCCAACCTGTGGGCATTCTTCTCCCTTTTCTGGCTCACTTTCCTGCCTCTGCCTTTCACAGCCCTTGACTGCTA
This sequence comes from Camelus bactrianus, assembly GCF_048773025.1. NCBI lineage: Eukaryota > Metazoa > Chordata > Mammalia > Artiodactyla > Camelidae > Camelus > Camelus bactrianus. The sequence continues at coordinate 27,283,091 of NC_133563.1, forward strand.
ATTCCTACTCATTCTGCCGGGGGTCAGCTCAGCCTTCACTTTATCTTGAGAGACTCCCCAGACAGCCCTTGCTCCAGATTTCAGAGTGCTGGCCCTCCTTTGTGGTCTATAGCTCCCCCGAGCTTCCCCTATCTGAGCACATATCACACTCCGCTGTTTACTTGGCTCCTTTACCAAGTAAAAAGTTATAGGAGACCAAGGGCTTAAGTTTTGCCTTTCCACTATTTTACCTCCACTACCAAATACAGTGCTCAGTGGATAATTGTGCCTTGAAAGGATTCATTCTTGAGTAAAAGATAAAGGAATTTGAACAGAATAAGGTATTTGCAGATGGGAGTGTGAAAGCCATTTCCAGAGTATAAAGCAGTATACACAAATTTTTCCATTTAGACCAGAAAGCAGGATTAGGACCAATGGGTGGAAATGAAATGAAAGTAGAGTTTCATTCAATACAAAAAAGAATGTCAAACAATTAGAACAATCTGAAAACGTGGCATGCTGGCTTCAGAAATGGGGAATTGTCTGTCACTTAAAATATTCAAGTTGAAAGGCAGGTCCATGAAAGGCTAATAGGATACATTTTAAATACCAAATAGATACATTGGCAGAGTTTTCCAAAGTGTCGTATTGAGAAAGAGTCTGAGACTCCATGTGGGACAAAGAGGAAAAAATATATATACAATTATTAGCATCTGTCAAAGCTTTCTTAGGACTGAATGGAATATGCAGTCATGGTCTCTACCTGTCCTTCCACATCCCTGCTTCTGAGCTCTCCACCACATACACACACACACACACACACACACACACACACACACATGGAGTTACAAAATGAGAGTCTTAGTAGGGGGACTATAATTTCTTCAGTGAAATAGCCTCTCACTGGCTACACTGTCCAAAACTCCCATATTCTGAGTTAATAGAAGAATTTAATGTTCATTGTTAATTCTTTTTTTTAAGTTACTTTTAACATTTTTTATTGATTTATAATCATTTTACAATATTGTGTCAAACTCCAGTGTAGAGCACAATTTTTCAGTTGTACATGAATATATATAGTCATTATCACATTTTTTTCTCTGTGAGCTACCATAAGATCTTGTATATATTTCCCTGTGCTATACAGTATAATCTTGTTTATCTATTCTACATTTTGAAATCCCAGTCTATCCCTTCCCACCCTCCACCCCCTTGGCAACCACAAGTTTGTATTCTATTATTCTATGTCTATGAGTCTATTTCTGTTTTGTATTTATGCTTTTCTTTTTTTTTTAGATTCCACATATGAGTGATCTCATATGGTATTTTTCTTTCTCTTTCTGGCTTACTTCACTTAGAATGGCATTCTCCAGGAGCATCCATGTTGCTGCAAATGGTGTTACGTTGTCGATTTTTATGGCTGAATAGTATTCCATTGTATAAATATACCACATCTTCTTTATCCAGTCATCTATTGATGGACATTTAGGCTGCTTCCATGTCTTGGCTATTGTAAATAGTGCTTCTCACTGTTATTTCTTTTAACTGGAAAGTGAATAGTTTCATAATAGTTGGCATGCCCTGATTCATTACTGTTTTTGACTTTACACAGCAAAAAAAGAGAAGTAGGTGTATGACTGTAGACAAAAAAGATGTGCTAGGAAGTCATGGATTCAAAGAACACCCAGGGACTTACACCTGGGGAGCAGCACCCAATAGGTTTAGTGGATTTTGCTAAACACTGGGCTTACTGAGAAAACCGGAAGACAGGTCTCCACGCATGATAATTAAAAATTCCATGATTCTTAGGAAAAGATAATCAAAGTTCACATCATCCTGGCTAAGGCTCCACCTCTCCCCTCGTACTGAAGAACCACTCTGGGTCTCTGCATTTTGCACATTAACTAAAGATCCTGAAGTAGTTAAAGAGAAGCTAGTTTATCAACTGTGATGTTATTTTCCTTTTAGCGCGAGCTTCTCTTACCACATTAACCTTTGGTGCATCGTTGCTGTCTTTTCTGCCCTGAAGTCAGAAGGCCTGGTTGACGCAAGGACAGTGAACTGTGAAATGCCCCAGTGGGTGATATACTGGCCCAGGCAGTTAGACCCTTCAGAAGGAAAAATACATAGAGTCCTTTCTTGCTTGTCAGGAGCATTAAATACACAAACATAGGTAACAGCACATAGACTTGATACCGACTAAACATTAAACAAAGGCTAGTTGCTATTACAGTCATACCTTGAACTCCCAACCAAGGATACTGAGAAGATTAATAGTGACAACCGTGGGTTCTGTTCTTAAAGAAAAATATTCATGTGCAGAGAAATTCTTGTCAAAACTCCGTAAGTTGTCTAGTTAAAACTTCTTCTGCTGGCTGAGTTTACAACAAAGAAATAAACGAAAAGCAAGGCCAGCAAAGTTTAATAGAATTTCCCAACACCACAGAGCTAATTAATGTAAAAAGTAGTATTCAAACTCAAGTCTTCTGCATCCTAATTGAGATTTCTTTTCTCCTGGATCACAAACCCTTTGGTAGTTCTTTTGGTTTGCTATTTTTTATTAATACTGTTCCTGAATGAGGAACATCCCCAACCAATCCAATTATTGTGGCCCTGTAATTTTTTCTAAACCTGAGTCAGATTTTCTTAAGATTTTGTATGCTACCTTCTCAAGCTTTCTTCTAATGCCACTCCGTCCTATATCGTGGCAACCTACAAGGGGCACCAGAGAGAAACTCTTGGCTTCTATTCTTTTTCTTAACAATGCTTATCTAATTTCTGAAGACCCACAGCACTGCTACAAACTTTCAGGCATCGCGTTCTGGCACTGCAAGTTTCAGGGTCCCAAGTTACTTAATTTGTACGTAACAGAGAAGCGAGGTGCCTTATACTGTAAACCAGTGCACTGCAGAACAATGTTTTCCAAATTTGAGAAAATGGACTATTGGGGATCCTTGATTTTATTTTTTTCTCTCCATAGCAGTATGGTTTTATATCCATATAGCATAACTGCTGTGTTCATAGAGTTGTTGTGATTGGTGTAGGGAGGGGAATCCCAGGCCAGGGTCATTACTTCCTCGAGATTATTGGAGAAGCAGCCTCAAAGCCAAAGGGACAGTAAATAGGAGCTGAGCAGTGATGCTCAGTGAATCCCCGCGTGGGTTAAATCTGGATGGAATTCAAAGCAGATTAAACTTCGTAATTCTCCTATTCCTTCCTGCCAACTCCCACCTCATTACCTGGAGTGGTCCTGATTTTGAAAGAGTGGGGAGATAATCACCAGTGTCTAAATGAGATGGAGACAGGTTTGGACCTGCAGTGTCTTAAAGCTCAGGGCCACGATACTCAAGAGTCTCTATTCCATGCTGAGCTGCGCAGATGCTTCACAGAAGTCCTTACACTCTCAACTTTGACAAATACTGAAATAAACATTAAAGATGGCAGTGAGGGTGTAAGTGGGATCAACAGCAGAGCTATATTAAAGAAATCAGTTAGGACATTAGAAGAAAAAAATAAAACATCATGAAAGAAAGAATTATTTAAAGTTACATCATTTTGAGTAAATAATAGCATAGTCCTCTCTTAGACACACACACGTATCTACAAATGATTCAAAAGATTTCTTGCCTATCAACCTGGCTCACTCCTACTCTTTCCTCTTTAAAAAAAAAAATTAATTAGGATCAGTGTTGGCTTTTGCAGCATCAGGCCTTGGAAACCTTATCTATTCATATTCTTAAAACGTTAGCAAAAGCAACAATACTTGTAATTTCACAAGTGACAACAATGTGCCAGGCACTACCTAAGTCCTTTAAAATATCTCTAACTTGGCGATAACCAGGTAGGTATAATTGTCTCATATTTCAGGTAAGGCAATAAAATCTCAGAGAGGGTAAGTAACTTGCCCAAAGTCACACAGCTAGCAGGTGGTAGAGAATCAGGACTCTTTTTGATATCAAAGTCCTTGCTCTTACAGTTACAGGAATTAAAGCTGAGGATAAATTATTCCTCACTGCTCACTCTGTTCTCCCAACTCCAAGGGTGGTCATCATTATTATAATCTTGGAGCTGCTTCAAAGACACGGTGGCTTTGCAGATTCAACTACCGGATGAGAAAAGCAAACAAAGTGAGTGTTCATTTTCAGCCTTTATGTGGGTCTTTTCATCTTCAAAGTCCTTTGTGAATATTAAACAATTAATCCCCCTTGGAAGCTCTCCACATTGGGAGAAGTGAACATTTCCATTAATGTTGACGGGTATCTGTTGCTGTTGGTGAAGTCCCGCCTTTCAGATTGTGCTTCTAGAGCCTGAAAGCCTTTTCTGTATATATGAAGCACGTTTTAATTCACATGGCTCTCCTCTCTCCCAGGTGGATGAGGGAGTTGCTGAAGTGTCTAAACACCGTGCTTTTTAAGCACCTTTAAGGAGTTAAAAAGCTGTGTGGGTTCTTCCTCCTGACCCCACACACTCACACACGCAGTTTTTATGATAAATCAGAAAAACTGATGGCGTATGTGTGCATACTGCTGAGTCCTTGTGTGTCATTCCAGAGAAAATGGCACACAGGGGAGACTCCTCTGTTGTGGCTGAAGTCACAGCTGAGCTGCACAGTTGTCTCTGTGGTGCACCTGGTTAGCACATCGGGTTGCTAACAGAAAGGTTGGTGGTTCAAACTCACCCAGGGATAATTTGGTCTTCTTTTCAGGAACATGTGAGGCGTCCGTTTCGGGAATCTGTTAATTAACTCTTTTGTGAAGCACTGCTGCAGTGTTCTCTAAACTGGTCTGCTAACTCCCACCCCCATGTACCTGTTAAAACCACAAGTTCCAGGACCCTGAGATTCTGATCCTGTTGTTCTGGAAAGGTGCCTGGGAATTTGCACTTTAAAAATATATCCTCTGCCCCCCACCCCAGGAAATTATTATTATCATTCAAGTTTGCACAGAATTTGTGTAGAAGATAAAATAATTGGCTCTGGAGTTGGAATCTCTGCTTCCTCACTTATCGACCCTGACCAGTTCCCTGACCCCTGTCTCAAGGGGCCAGCAGGGACCGCGGCATACATCCCACTGTAATTATCAACTAAATGTTGGCATCTGACATTTTAATTTTAATTTTTAAAAACTGCATGTTTTTTGTCTGTCTCTTCTAACTCACTCCCACCCCTACCGCCCCATGCCCTCTGTGGTGGTCTCATGCTGCTGTCGGTTTGGCTATGCTGGAGCTGGATTTCTTTCAAGTCCCTTTCTTTACGGAACCAGGTTAGGGCTGGCCATCAGAACATTTTGCATGAGGTTTGAGATTTGGGAGTGAAGCAGCTGTCATTGTTCTCCAAAGGCCATTGTTGGTTAGCGATGCTGAGGGACAGATGCAGAGATGGCAGCAGGTTCCAGTTTGTCCTCACTTTTCCTCACCCCACGTGCAGGGCCCCTTCCTGACCTCCAGCCCTGCTGACCAAAAACGACCACAAGCTCACCACCAGATACGGCTCTGCGAACTGACAGGGGCGGAGCCATGAGGAGCCAATAGGAGTCCATAGACACCTGCATCACTCTGGAAACCGGACTTGCCCTTGGATGGTGAATGAACCGGAGCCAGGCTAACTCCTAATGGCATTAGCTCCAAAGAACGTAAATTCTGTGACATCTGACCTACACTGTCTTATTTGTCCCTATTTCCTCAGTACCTAGAATTCGATCTGGTATGCAGGAAGCATTTGATTAGTGTTAGCTGAGCGACTGATGAAAATAATAGCTTCCTTATGGATAAATGGGGGTAATGATGCTTCTCTCATTGAGTTGGCTGAAGACACATGAAATAACGTACAAAGAGCTCAGCACTGCTGCTGGCGTGTAACAAGCTCTGGTACATGGCTGTTGCTGTTTTTGATTTTGTTGTTAGGGCTTTGAAAATATCAAATCTGCCACAATGAGCCAAAAAAAAAAGTTATAAATGCATGATTCAATCTGTCTCAAGAGTAAGTCATCTCCCAATTAACTAGGGATTAGTCCTGCCTTGGCCCTAGAATCCTAATGGTATCCCAGAGAATTAGAGAGCAGGAGAGGAGGCTGAGGATTTCGATGTTCAAAAGATGAGGACACAGGAACCTGAGCAGTGAAGAGATTTGTGAGAAGAAAAGGTAAAACTACTAACATGTTTTATTAAAGCAATCCAAAGGTCCTTCTGTGAACTTATGTAAAACAAAAGTTTTAAAACACCGTATAACTATATATAGACATAAATGTGTATGTATATATATTCACATGGTATATTTTCACATGGTAATAAATGTATATGGCAATAGTGTCCTGTTTTCCTATGGGGAGGGCAATGATACATCCAGGATACCTGGGGTAGTGCAGTTTTTGCTTGTGCCCTGGTTTAATTATTAACAGTACCCACTTTACTCCCAAAAGTGTCCTGGCTTGTTCAATAAATTCTATAGTTTTCCTATGCAGAGGGACAAGTTTGTTCTCTACTTCCTGTCTACACATTTGGAATGAAGTAGGCTCCAGAGATAGACACGTGAGTTGGACCTGGCCAACCAGAACATCACATGCACTTGGCAACAGTGGCCACTATGGGGAGGGGTTCACGGTGTGATCAGAACAACAAATCTAAGGCTGGGACTGCCAAGCGAGGAGCTGGCCCTCTTCTCCCCAGGACTGGCCAGCAGTGAAGGTGCTCTGTACCCGGAGCTGCCTCGGGCTTCTCCAGGGAGCCTGAGCGTGAAATCAGCATGAAAGAAAATGCACCTGGGAGATGGGAGAAACTGAATCCTAATCACTTATGATGAGTCCTTGATCAAGGCCTCCCCAAAGCTAGACTAACTCTGGGTGTTTTCTGCTTAAATTTGATGAGATAAGTTTTCTGGCACTTGACATTCAAAGCATCATAATGAAAATACTGACTGAAGAACAAAAATGAAACAAAAGGGGTAGGCACCTTGTGCCATGGTCCTAGTCCCCAACCAACAACGTTTCTGGGTCACAGTTGTTACTCTGGTAAGTTAGAGGGGCAGGTATGTCCCTGCAGAGCCTCACCTCCCATTCTACCCTCATAATGGAACTCCGTTACCACTGGACTTTGCAATCCTGACCACGCCTTTCATTCACTCAATACACATAAACTGAACACATTATGACCCCAAAATCTTATACTCTATTTGAGGAAAGGACTTAAAAAAGTAAATGATAACTGCTAAACACAGAATGGAATGCCAGGCTTTAGGAAAGCTGATTGTAGGGACCATCTCTGACGATTTAGTGTGAAGGTGAGCAGGGAGACCTCGGAGATGAAAAGAGATCAAAATAAACTTTTATGGGATTGGCAGGAATTTACTATTTAGTCAAGAAATTATGTGGAATCCCCAAAAGAGAGAAGACAGCAAAATTATAGAGACGATAGCTATTTGGGGAAATGCAAATATTTGATAGAGCGTGAAGTACACCAGAGAAGCTTGGAAGAATGATCTAGAAAGAGAACGCTGGGAGTTCTGGTATATTACCCTGAAATTCTTGGACTTCGGTACCGTGGCAATGGGGGTCCGTGGAAAGGAATCCAGATGATGCTTCTGTTGGGCCATTTTGATAAAACTGCTTTTTCTTCACTTGACTAGTCTTTTAAGAAACAGCACACAGACCTGCATCATCTTCATTACTGACATTCCCCAGTAAAACCCGTACCATTCCTAGGAAAAGGCACTGCCCAGGAGAGCTGGAGTCGGGCCAAGCACATTGTGCATCATTCAGAGCTGCTCTCTTCTGTCTGAAGCCTTTGGCTACTTTGTAGACAGCAGCCAGTGCCTTTATTTTATTTCACTCCTTCCTCCTGTCCCTGATCAATTTTTTATTTTGCTTTGCACTGATCTTTCCTTAATCTCTCATGCCACATCCCTCCTTTTTGTTTTATAGTTCCAATGATCAGACTTGCATTTTAGGAAGACTGTTCAATGGACGACAGTTTTGAACAGGAGAAAAGGGAAGGCAATGAAAGGAGATAAGAAAGTGTTGCCAAAATGCAGGGGAGAGATGAGGAGGGTACGGGGTGGGTGGGAGGGGTGATAAAGAGAAGAGAATGATTCAGAGCGATAACCATCACACACGTGGAATGGGATGACTGCAGCTGGGGCCTGGGTACCACAAATCAGTTAGCATATGTTCCGAGAGAAACTTCAGCATGTGGAGGCTGACACTACATTCGGAATTGAATTTCCAGGCTCAGTAAATTTACAATATGCTTCTTCAATCCATCCCCACCCCCTTGCTCCTCAGCTCAGTGAAATAGCTAAATAATTAAATCCTTAAATGCTCCTCGGATATGCTTTGTTGTTGAAACACATCTGCCACATGCACGTTGGAGGAGCCCTTCCCAGCAGACGCTCCTGGCCTCTGGCTTGTTTATCTATGGAAATGAATATCTTAAACCTCCTCCCCTGCTAAGCTTAATAAAAAGGAATTCTTTCCACACTCATCTTCTTCACGATGCCCCTTGTGGTCTTTATCAAGCCATTAAGGACATATGCTGTGCAGCTAATTACTTTTTTCCCCTCCTCCTGCAGTGCATTCATCCGAGGGAAGGCAGTCTTCAGCTCAGGACCTCGTACAGGGGAACCAATCTGTACCCGGCATGCTCTCCCAAAGAAAACAGTCTGCATAGTTGGATGAAAAGACACTAGAAGTCAAGTCTCTAAAGAAATCGTGGCCTCTCTCATGAACCCTAGTAGAGGGCGGGCTCTTCACTGAGCAATTCCTTAATGGAGTTCAGTTAAGATGTTGCCCGCCGATAAACTAGGAGATGGAGAAAACAATGAAGTGAGCCAGCAGAATTGATGATGAACCAGAAAGTATACCTTCATCCAATTTGGGGAAGATTGGGAGCTGCAGAGAACAGTAGATGGGATTTAGTATGCTCTCTGTAAAGATCATGAACATAAGGGAAGACTTAATGAACATCTCGGAGACATTAATGATCTCCAAATTTATTGAAACCCCGTAGTGTAAGAGTCCCTAGGGACCTCTTAGACGAGGCCTTTGCTTTCTGTCTATGTGTGGAGACGGTCAAGCTTATACTGGCTCAATAAAAAGACATAATGAGTTATCTTTGAAATACAGATGAGGGAGGAAGAAAAAGGAAATTTTAATTAAAGTCAAATGGTATAGTTTAGCAGCAGGAGAAGCCTTAGGGGCTATTCTAAAATTATTTGCATGTGTCATGATATCAAAACAGGGAAAAATACATATATACATATTTTTTTTCTTTTCCTCTAAGGTGAAATACGCATTTGACTCATGAACCCGATTTTATTTAACATTTTAATTTCACTAAGTTCCCAGAACCTGGGCTTTTGATCATGACTAAATTTCCTTATTAGCATTTGGCTTATATTTTATAGATCAGTGTCCTGTTACTAAGAGAAGTATTGTATTGTAACATGAAGCTAGTCTACTCTTTGTTCCTGTGGGAAGAAACCTTTCTTCTTGTCTAGATGTTTATAGAATGTTTTTCTTCAACCTTGAAATTCATGTTTCTGCCAGGATGTGTCAATACATATGACTCTTTGATTTTGCTTAGCGTACACTGAACTCTGTCCATTTGCAGCCTCAGGTCATTGGCTCAGAGAAGATCTCGTCTCTTAAATACTCCAGGGCAGCTTTTATCAATTTCCTCTTCAGGTATGCCAATTATCCAAACACCGGCAGGCAATACTCTCTTTCCTAGTCTTGTGTGACCACCTTCTCTCTTGCCTCCTCTATTTTCATATCTTTGTTTTCTCAGGTCTTCCTCCCCCATCTTGATTTGATTTTCCATGTTCTTATCTTTTCTGCCTCCATCTGCCTTCAATATGGTCTGTAATTCTGCTAATATAATTTTGGTATTTTTGTCTTTTTTTTTTTTCAGCTCACCCAACTTTGTTTTCATCCCATTCTGCTGCTCTTTTATTTCAGCCTACTTTTCCTTTGTGACTTCCTGCTTCTATTTAATAGATATTTCTCTTTCTCTTGGTGTAGTTCATTGAATATTTAACTTTAAAATTTTCTTTTGGATTACAATATGTCATTTTTTAAAAACATGATCTTTTTATACTTCTTACAGTTTCCTTTCCTCTTCTGTAACATTTACATGCCCAATATTTTCTTAATTCAATTGACTCAGTCTTGGATGAAATAAGGTATCTCCAGACTGAGTGTTTGCCAATAATGTACAGATTTTTCTTAACACTGTTACTCATTTATCTAATGCTGGACTTCCGTTTTCAGTCTACAGTGGAGCGATGGGCAAGTCTCCCAACTCACTTCCTGGTTTCTGTAAGGTATCTAGGTAACAAGGATCTATCTTATTGAACTGGGAACCTTCTGTCTCTACTGCATGCACGACATGTTCTGTCTAATCTCCAAAATGCAGTGTTGCTACATTTGTTTCTTTGCTCATTTGTTTTGTATTTGTTTACACTGTTTACCATTTTGGATCATATTCCAAATCCTGGCATTTTTTGCCCTGCTATATTCTTTGGGGGTAGAAGACATAGACGGAGAAGAAGTAATGGAGGAAAAATCAGTACCTCTGTTTTAATTGCCTAGTTTTAATTTGATGAAGACTCAAGTGTCTTCAGCAAGAGGACAATCTGAGGTGGTGGAAATTTTTTCCAATTTTCTTGAAGCAATGCTTTGAGCATGAATAAAACTATTTGCTGAAGATCGGGTAAAAGATTTTTTTTTAATTTTTTAATGCAATCTATTCCATTCAATTTAAAATTATTAAGAATCTTTCCAAAATTCAAGTCTTAATTTCAGGAGGGGTGAGCCTTTGCTTTGCTTTGCTCACTGCTTTCTTGGGGAGCAGGAGAATGGACAAAGCTGCATGAGGAGCTGCTAAAATACCAGAAGCCATTTAAAACTGGAAGGCACCCAGCAATTAGCATCTGTTCAGTGCCTATGATGTGGTAGATGACTTACATACAAATGAACCTTTGGAATAAAACTCATTCATAATGCCGGGACTAAGTGTACTATAAATCACCCAATTTCCCTCACATCAGTCTGCATTTTGGTTCTAAACTAAAATTTGCAGAAGAAATAGTTGTTTAAAAAAAAACAGCTAAGTCCTGGGGAGAAATCATGTTTGTTATCACAGATAGGAAGATGAGAAAAGAAGAAAGAAGACAGCATTCTGCTTCACACATGTCATCCTCACAACCTTCTATGACTTGTGACTCTGATCCCATTTCTTATAAGGACAACAAGGTACAGCAAGGAGTAGCATGTTCCAGGGGACACAGCCATAAAGTGAGAACCAGGAGCTTTAATTCACACTCAGGTCTGGCTGAATCCAGAGGTTCAGTTTTCTACTGCTATGCATGCCACCTACCTGTAAGTGCTGAAGAAGTTTCTCAAGAAGCGTTGAAGGGGTTTCTCTCAAATCAGCTTCTGGGGACCACATGCGTACGGTACAAAGAACACCCACCTTGGGGCCCTTAATGTTTTGTAAAAACACTAATTCTCGCTCGTTGCTCTTTCCTTGGAGCCTGGCATAATCCGTAAAGAAAAGGAGGCTGGAGGCCAAACAAGTAAAACTCTCCAGTGTACTTCATTCTCTCCCTCCCCTCTAAAGCCCAGTCCTCGTCTGGGTAACAAGCACATGCTAATGCCATCAAATACTTAAAAAGAAGGACTATTCTAGATACATAAAAATAAATTCATCTAAATTTCATGAATATTGCAGATTTTCTTGCAGTACATACAATGTTTTCTGCACTGACTCTTCAGTTCCACCGTGCCTTTAATTTGGGGGGATCAGGACTGTCTAACTGACATCTGAGCACGGAGAAAGGGGATATAGCCAGGGCTGGGGATACAAAGGGCAAATGTAACTGACTCGTAATTCTGTAAAGGAAAGCAAAGCGGTTCTTAGATGGTAATGATGGAAATCCTCGTTAAGCGCTACATCTCTGGATAAAGGTGATAACCTCTCTTTAGAATGCACAGAAGGGTGGGAAAGTGGGAACATGCTCTTATATACACCGACAGTCAGGTTCTCTGCCACCAGGTATCATATAGGCTGTTTCCTGAAATGTAAAAAGAGATGTGCTATTTCCATGAGTATCTTTCATGATCAGTATTCCCGTATCAACTCTACCACCAGTGGGCTTTAAAGAATCTACCATCATCATTTATCTTGGTGGTATGTGAGCAATCAGCAGGCATAAAACCAGGGACACTTATTGTAATAAACAATTAAAATTCATCTTTCCTGTCTCCTTTTCTCCTCTCCTCCTCTCCCCATCTTGCTGTGCTTCAATATTCTTTTGCTGAGCTTGGAGGTTTCTATAAAAGTGTTTCACTTGTATTCTCAAAGCTCATTTCAGATCAGGGAGGGACAAATAAAAATTGCAACCAGTTCTGGGGAAGAACCACTCATTCTTATTGAACAATCATCAGAAAACTTTCAGGAGCAAGAGAAAGCTTCTTCTTATGTCTTTAAAGAGCTAGTGTGTCATCATCTTCCTTGAGTACTGTCCTAGAGAAGATGCCTCTAAGAACTGCACCTTCGATGGGTGTCCACATAGCATCAGGGAACTAGATGGAGGCAACAAACAAACCGCAAGTCCAGTAACAATAGCAAAAACCAGTTGTCTGGGTCCTGGTTCCATACACACTATGGAAGAGGACATTTGATGCTTTATTTTTTAATGTAGATGTTAGATGCCCGTGTCTGATTTACTGTTTTACACCCCAAAGCTCCCAGCACTCTATCTTGCACCTGGCATATATGCCTGATAAATATTTATTGCATGAATAAATGCATGAATAAAAATAAAGCATGGATGGGGGTAACTCATGACATTATATCGAAAGGAATCCAAGATATAAAGCCTTGAGACTCTTTTTCATTGACAGGGATAGGATTTAAAGAAAATGAAATCTCTTTTGTTTCTGTGTATTAGGATTTTATGAATTTCCTAATGCAATATTCTCCGTCATTGCATGTTAGACAAAGGTATCAGATGAAGGACAGTCCTGAACTCAGACGACACGTTAGAACTGCAGGGGTTAAAATACTACAGTTTTTGTGAGCAGTTCATCCATATATCTAAATCTACAACTTGTTATATATGAAACAAGGAGTCAAAGAGAGAGCACATCCAGTGTTATTCTGGGTAGTTAATGGCAGGACAAGGGTCAAAGGGGGTAAAAAGAATAAAGAAGCAAATTGTAGCCAAAAGTAAGAAATGATTTCCAACAACATGAGCTTCCACCCAATAAGGAAAGAGCAGTTTCGTCAGGAACTGTGCTCCCCCAATGCTGGGACTATTCAGCGCATCCCTAACTACACAGCATTTTGAGTGGAGCTTTGACACACGAGTATTATATAAGCATTTCTTCACAAGACAGAAGTTGAAATATCTGAAACACTGAGTAGATGACTCCTGTGTTTTGCGAAAGTTTTGACTCAATGGCTTATATAAAAGCTGGAGTGTTTTGGTCATGGAAAATGGTTCTAGAATTTTTAGACCAAAAGAGAATTTTGTTTGAAGGCTGACTCAGGGAAGTGGACACACAGGAGTGAAGAGAGTTTGAATAGTTGGTTTAGAAGGGGCTAGATTTGGCCTGCGACTGTAGTTTAGGGACCCATAGCTTAGAACATTACTAGACCTAAATGATTCATAAGTATTATTTATTATTATCATTACTATCATTATTAATTGACCACTAGGTCCTTCCAGATTCTTTTTGTTTGATAAATTTGCCAACAGAAAAATGCTCTACATTAACGTCCTGTACCATTCTTCCAAAGTCAAGTTCATAATAAAGAGACTACATTATATTGGACTTCCCCATAAAATATACTTTAATAAACAAGGCCTATTTTAAAATATTTTAGAAACTAACAGGCCAGATTTGGCCAAGCTTCCTTCCACTGCCACACATGCTTCTCATCTCAAATGCTCACAACTCCTTTCCATGAAGATTTGGGTTTCAAGACTGCACTGTAGGCTACAGGCTTTTGCACAGCTTTACATGGGTGAGAGCCAACTTTTAACAAGGGTGGTTCTCCTCAACACCATCCGAACTGCCACCACTGTGACTATCATCCAGAAAATTCTCATTTCCCAGAGAAAGCACCCAGGTTCCAGAACTGGTTCTGCCAGTCATCTCGGCATCTTTCCAGTCGGCCCATCTGCTTGCACTGCTCAGTCAAGGCCCAGCGGCTCAGAACATATGGCTGCGACTTCCCGTCTTGGAGAGTTGAAGCTGACAAATACTTGAGAACACACATTTGGTGGGGGAGGTATATTGGCTCAAAGAAACTTGATCTATTTGCAATCTTGAGGCTCGTGGGGAAATTACCTGAAGTCCTTGTAGGGGAAGAAGAACCCTTCCATTTTCACAAGCATAGATGGCCATGACTACTTGTTAGTATTATACTATTCCATCTATATAAACGCAAACAGCGCTGCTCAGAAAGTTTGAGGGACCGGCCACCACTGAAACTGGGGTAAGTGGCAGAAACTGAGCTGGTTTGCAAGTATTCTGACTGTCCCAACAGGGCTCTTTACGATTACGTTTACTGAATCAGAATACTCCATTTTTCCAACCGCTCCAAACAAGTAGAATTGCACTGTACACCAGGATATTAAATTGTTCTGCGACTAGAAGATGCTGCAAGAATAAATCTGGGCACACACATTGATGGACAAACTATATTGGAAAAACCCTGGGAATGAGGAACAAGGTAGGAAAATAGTTGATATCTAAACTTGGAAATGTAAACAATAGGACACATTTTTATCAGGTTGTGAAGCTCTGTGCAATCAGAGTCCTTTCAAGAACTATGTATCCTTGAGAATAAATCAATAAACAAGATAATCATGGTCCCTGTTTTCATGCAGCATATGATTATGGCCCCAGAATGGAAGCAATAGTACCTTGAAAGGGTTTATGGGGAGAGTTTAATGACAAGTTTACTGAGACACGAGCAAGGTTAGAGCAGCTAGAAGGAATGGGGAAGGAGCTTAGGGCTGACAACACTGGGGAGCTGGTACCACCTCTAGATGGAAGAGGCAAGAGGAGGAAAGGACATTATCAGATCCAGGTGACAGAAATGAGCCTCAGAAAAGGGATGCCTAGCAGGACCTATGGCTGCAGAGGAACATAGAGATGGAAAAGCCACTACAGAGCAGGGAGGGAGTAGGTGTGGGGAATGAATTTTCCTGGTCCCCAAGGGCAGAACCCCATCAGTAACCAGACAGGAACATGGATGATGTAGCCAGTGAAGTTCAGCTTCCTGAGACACAGACTATGATTGACAAGAGTAAAGAACAATTTTTTTTTTGGAGCAGAAGCAGGGGGGTGGGGATGTTGAAAATGAAGAAACACCAGCTCACTTATGGCACGTTCCCAAAGTCTAATACTCACGAAAGGTGCATAGTAAACCGTCAATTCACGTTTCTTTAATGGAAAATGGCATAAAGGAAATAAATGAGTTTGGGAGTCAACTAAACATGGGCTAGAACTCTCTGTCACTGTGTGCTGTGAGATATTAGACAATTTCCTTAAACACTTTGTTCCAATTTCCATAACCGTAGATGGAAAAAATAATAGCTTCTTCAAGGATCTTTGTAAAAAATAAAAGAAATAGTATTTTTCAAACACTTGGTATGTAGGAAACTTTCAAATAGTATTATGTTCTTTCCTTCCTTCTTTTCTACCATTACATCCTTATTACTGTAATAATTCCAGGAATTTATAGCCCAGCAGGCAGAAAATTCAATGTTGGACATAACTGGCAAATATTTTAACAAACTTAAAAGTGTTAAAAACAATCCCTCAAAACGATAGCAAAAGTAAAATAATGCTGGCCTTAAAAGAGATTAAGGAAAGCAACCTAAAGATTACAGTCATCTAAAACCCCACTCCTTAAAATAGCTTTTTGATTTTTACATCAGAGCATTTTGGACAATCATTTAAAAATGTTGTAAAAGTTACCATCCCTGGGGCGATGAATGCGCTTCTAATCTCTCCCTCCCCTGCTCCTCCCCTGCAGAGTTATTTGTCCAAACCCAGAATTGATTTTATCACATTCTTTTCTTAAACATATCTCCCATGTGGCTATAGCACAAAGTTTGAACTCCTCAGTGAGACAGCCAAAGGTTTTCCCAATCAAACTCCAAAATACATCTCTAATCCAATCTCACAGCCCTCCATACGCTACAGATGAGCTTCCAGGAATGATTCACACTCCGCAGTACGTTTTCCTGTGTTCCTCATCATTTCCTCTGTCCAGGTCGCTCTTCTCAGCCAGGTGAAACCTGTTAATCCTTTGAATCTTAGCCTCCATGTTGCGTCTTTGGAAAATCGGTCATTCCCTCACCTCTGTCCCCATAGTGCTTGGTTATAATGCCTAATGCTTCCCTGTGTTATGATTAGTGTATGTCTGTCTCCCTAGCAAGTCCAACTGACCTTCAAAGTACAGAGCCTATGTGTGCCAAATACAGTGAATACCACTGCACTGTGTAAATACATGTAGAGTAAGGAAGAATTCATTAGGGTGGGCATCCCAAGGAAGGTGAATGTGAAACGAACGTTAAGTTTTTAAGGTGGGGAATATATGTGCTTTAGTGAAGGAGAATTGAAAAGCTGCGTGAGTTGGTATGGAAGAGCAAATAAGTAAGGTAAAACTCGGAGAGGCAGTGGAAGTTAACAAAAGTAAGAACAACTGAGCCTCAATCCTTCACCTTGCCCATACAGCCTTCCGCCCTAGGCTGTAGCCCTGCTTTGGCTCAGTTTCGTAGCTCTGACAATTTCAGCATTTGTTTGTGGGACTAACTCATCTGCCGTTGAACTGAGGCACTTTAATCCACTCTTTCTTTACTGCAGGAACAGTCAGTCTGACCAGGCAGCATCCCTATTTCAATGAGTTCCTAATCACTGGTGTGGTCTGCAGGGCACTGAATGGATGTGCTCACGTCTCTCCCTCCAGCCTTGGCACACAGCTCCATCTCTCCTCTTTGGCCTGCTGTCACATTCACTCTCTCTCATCCTTGGTCCTGGTGCACATGGTATTCTCTCTGCATGGAAAAAACATCTCCTTCTGTTCCCCCAATTATTCCTACTTTTCATATCTCAGCTCAGTAACGTCTTTGTATTATTACCCCTTCTCTGCATTCCCGGGATGTCAAAAACATTTGTTCAATGAAAGAGACTCTGGAGTCTCAATAAAAAATTTGTTAAATGAATGGAAACATAAATGAGTGAAAGTCTGGAGCTAAAGCCCGCATTATTTCCACAATACCCACTATTCTCACATAACAAGTATTTTATGCAAGTCTTTGATTAGTATGGAAGAGTAAGCCGGGAGGAAACTTTGCTCAACCGCAAGGAGAGATATGCACAGTTACGCAGTTAAAACATCATTTATTTTTATGACAAATATGCTAATTTAGGTACTCAACATATATTTGCTGATATTTTCATTAAGGTAAAGTTGCAA
This sequence comes from Camelus bactrianus, assembly GCF_048773025.1. Classification (NCBI taxonomy): domain Eukaryota; kingdom Metazoa; phylum Chordata; class Mammalia; order Artiodactyla; family Camelidae; genus Camelus; species Camelus bactrianus. The sequence goes on from NC_133563.1 coordinate 27,300,560, forward strand.
TTATGTTCTGTTTCACCATAAAAACCTGCACTTGTATAGGCAATTTACAGCAGCACTGTATTTTCTCTGACTCTAGCTCATTGAAATCTTGTAAGGGCCCTATGATGTGGCTGTTAATGCAACATATACCTGACTGTCACTGGTTTAACTAAGCATTTTATCAATGCACCAGTGACTCAGACAGTACAGAACTTAAAGTCATTTGTAATTTTGCTGAGATAAGATCTTGAAACTCATGTTTCGTTTAACTAGTCAGTAAGCCTGATTAGCCACTGAACATACTCGGGCCATCATGGTTTTGTTTTTCTTTAATCAAGTGGAAATTTAAGGAAAATGCTGGTGAACAAGTGACAAGAAAGTGGAAGTATCTAAGAAAGTTAACGGTTCTTGGCTGGGGGCAAATGACAGGCTACAGTGACATTTCCTAAAGTGATGCTTAAAAAACCGCTTTACCTGTCTTTTCACCATCTTGGAATAGTGCCAATGTCAAAAGAACATAGTCAATATTTTTTTAAAAAGTTAAGTTGATATTTTACCTAAATTTTGTGAGCAGGATATAAACTTCTAATTATCTCTTTTTTTTTCTTTCATCAAATTTGATCACACCTCACAGCTACTCGTACACCTCATACTTCCTACTTTTCTAACTGGGCATCTACTCAGCCTAGGTGTCTTTGCCCTGGTCCTTCCTTCTCTTCGCATTTTTCTGGGTTCTGCATTCAAAGCCCAGAATAGGAGACTGTACGGTTGTCAAGCACTTGGCAACTTGGAAAGCAACGGAGGGCAGGATATTTAATGAGCTATCGAGAGTTCTTCTTTAATGGGCAGAGAGAGGGATAAGTTGGGTGTTCTCATAGTGACTCTGTCCCATGACCCAGGAATTCTGATGTTCAGAGAAGTGCATATTTTCTTGGTGAATGCTGAGTGTTTGTAAAGAATAGTCTCCAGTGTATAATGAAAGAAACCGATGCTTGGGCAAAGTGTGTAAATCTGACACTGTTTCCCTTTAGTGTTAATTATAACTTTGTTGTCTCCTCATAGAAAGGTGGAAAAGAAAATTACCTTGACTCCCCTATATATTTTCTCCTACTTGCTTTGGACCTTGAACTTGCTCAGGACCCAGGCTCTGCTTCTACATGTTGACCCCCATTTTGCACACAAGCAATCTCTCTTGAAGTACCCACACACTACCTGGTCTTTACCTTTGCTGCTATTAGACCAATAATGTCAGCTCACCATGGATGCTCCAACTCCATGATCCAGAAGGGACAGCGCTATATACCCATGATTCAAAGCTAGTAGAATGTAAAACTGGAGCTTGAACTCGGTCCTAAGCATTTGTCAGAATGGCCCAGGAACTTATGAGCTCTTAGGGAAAAGAAAATTGTGGGGATTAGTCAATGTGATCTTTGGTTCTTTGTTTGTTTGTTTTGCTTTCCCTTCCATCATCTGCTTGTTTTTCTAGTTATCTTCTTCCTCTCTCTCTCCTTGACAAATGTAATACTTCTGCCATTTGCAGAGAAAAGCTTCTCTTACACTGTCCCAAACTATGCCACATGTTGAGAGCCTTGTCTCTTCCTTGAGAAGAACTCAAGGTTCTTCTATATTCTTCTCAGACAGGTGTGGAAAGACAGCACTGAGTGTGGATTTTGGAGTCAGGTAGCCCAGGGTTTGATTTCCAGCTCTGTTTTGTGCTGGCTTTCGAGGAACAAACCTAAGTCCATGTTCATGTGGATGATGTAATAGATGTCTGGTTTACTTTACTTATCCCTCATGAACACCCATCCCTCTTACTTCAAAGCAATTTCATATGCTGATCTCTTCCGGGTGTTAATTTATTTCCATAACTTAACACTATTAACATTTTAGCTGGAAGTCTCTAGAAAGCTGCAACACAGAGGACTCCAGTCAGAGTTCTCCAGGTGACCATTCTGCCATGACAGAAGTATCCTCCTCCATCTGTGCTGTCCAGGAGGGTGGCCACTGATCACATGAGGCTATTGAGCAATTAACATGTGTCTAGTACAACTGAGAAACTGAATTTTTACTTTTATTATGATGTTAATTATTTTAAATTTAAACTTAAATAGCCACATGTGGAAAGGGCTACTGTATTGAACAGAACAGTCTTAAGTGATAAAATTTCAGACATTATGACAGGCTCATGGGATAAATATTTATGTGAACAGGCAACTTTCCAGCACCTCTCAACTCCTGGAAATCATATCCACTCTGCCCATCCCTCACCTACATGACTAAAAAACCTCCAAAGTGGTGTGCATTTAGGTATACATAAGGTTATCATTGTTACTAACTTTAAAAACACATCTGTATTATTTTCTAATTATCCTGATTGTTCTTTTATTTTCCTTTGTTCAAGAAAAATGTCAAAATGAATTCAGAAGAGAAGCCAGTTTACAGTCATCATTAATTTCATTTAGTAGGTCATCTCCTCGGCCCCTGCTACTGTTTCTTTCTCCTTATAAATGCATTTTCACTCCTTTAATTCTCTTGAAGTAGGTTTAACTCACTATTGATGGTCTGATCTCAGCTCTTTATTGAGTCAGAATCTTGCAGTTTGGGAATTTTCCCTGGTGGAACAGTTGCTTTGAATAAGGGATGCATTCCCTATATTTCTTCTACTTGGATGGGGCATCATTTAATAAATTACTGCTTAGACTTTATACATAGAAGTTCAAAAAAACCTGGAATAAAATAAGTCAACTTTTATTGAATTTTGTATATACACATTTTATCAGGATCACACAAGGTTCGCCTTACAAGATAGTGAGGTCCTTGTCCCTGGAATCATCTAAGCAATGGTGTGAGGTCAAGTTTTAGGTATTCTAACGATATGAATTTTGACTCGAGGTTCTTGGCACTTAAATGGTAGGCTATCTGGAAGTTTGCCTCAATTTCTTAGACTCTGTCCAGTAGAATTTCTCCTACTGTGATGTTTCTGATTTTCCCTCTTGGTTTGTTTGTTTCTTTCTTTAACTTTCTGCCACATTTTCCTGGATTTCTTTGGGGAGGATGGCTTCCTCCATCAATAGCATCAATGATTGCTCCCCCAGAGTCCTCTTCTCAGCCTTCTTTCTGTAACAGTCTCCATATTCCCTTTGTGAGACTGCATCTACTGCCATAGGTCTACCTGCAACACGGAACTGATGCCTGCCAGACACGTCCCTAAGCCAGGTTCTCCATGCACACATAGAAGTGTCTGCTTAGGGGTTTCCACCTGAATGTCCCACAAGGGACACACAAAATATATCAAAAACTTAACACATCATCATCCTCAAGCCACCCGAAACATCTATTTCTCCTACATTTCCTATTTAGATGGATGATGCTACGAAGTTGCCTAGGCTCAGAACCTGGGAGTCATTCTTGCCTTTTCCTCCTTCTGCTCCCTCTCCCATCTAAAAGGTCACCAGATCCTGCCTATTCTACTACCATTCATTAATGTATTCATTCAGCAAATATTTATTCTGTGCATGGTATGAGCCACGTCCTCTACTAGAGGCTGTGAGTGGAGAGGTAAGCTAGACAGACACAGTCCCTGCCCAGATGAAGCTTATAGGCAATTAGGGAGAGATATACTTAAAATTAAACCAAAAAAAAAATCACATAAATAAAAGTAATTTGCAGTCCACATGGGCTAGAACTGATCTAGCCTCTCATGAATCCTTGCTCCTAGAAAAATTGTCAAAAATGGCCCTGAATACCTATTTGCACATAAAAAGAACATAGATACCAATACTCTGGGATTCTTTTCAAATAAATGACTGCTTATCTATACAAATTGCTTGGAGTCTGCATCATTTGTGCATTGAAGAGGCTCTTTTTTGAAGATTCATTTTATTGATAGAATTCGTTTAGTCTAACCTCTAACTCCAAAGATTCACATCTTCAATGGCATGACCTGTTTTTGAGCCATCAAGCACTGGACAAGCTCATACCCTCACAAGTCAGCCCAATGTATTTTTTAATAAATTTGTCTGTTAGAAAGTTCTCCCTGAAACTCCTATCCACTGCTGTTGTTCTGGAGTTACATAACACCTCCAGGGTTTCCTCTTGTGACTGTGTCTCAGACACTAGAAGATAATTAACTGAAGGCTTTATTCTCCAAACCATTTTTTCTCAATTCTTTCCCATGACCCTCATGTAAATGATACAATCCCCAGATCTTACACTGGCCAAATCCTAAAGGCACCCTAATTTGTAAATGTCCATATTAAAATGGGATATCCAGAACTGATCACAAAGTTCCAGATGTGATATGAGTGGCTGTGATCCCAATGTTGATGGTGATAAAAATCCTAAATACTACTTATGGTATGCTCCCTAGGAGCCACACATGGAAGTAACTTAATTATCCCATTTGAAACTCACTATAACTTTACAGATGGCATACACTTGTTACCATTTTTGCTGATGTGGAAGTTAAGACTCAGAGAGGTCACATGACCTAATCAGTTGCAAATGGCTTGCAAGTGGCAGAAGTCATATAGTGTGAGAAGAAGAAGAGATGTCACTCCTTAGAGTGACATCACTTAGAGTGACATCACTCCCTAGAACTTGTGCCCCCAGTCTCTCTAAATACTACAGGGACTAAAATGAAAAGGAAAACAAACAGAAAATAAAATTAAGATTCCTTTTGAAAAACTAACTATGAAATTTCCTTCTTGAAGAGTCACATGCATAACAGCTATTTCAGGATAGCTTATGGATGTAAGCTATTAAGAATTTAAAGATTAAACCCTACAATGCAAACTTAACTTCATTTAATTGCATATTCATGATACATGCATTAATAGAAAAAATAGCAATTTCCAGAAAAATACCAGAGAATTGGCCGACTAAAGAAACTGAGGAGGATTTAGGACACATCTGTGTTAATCACTGGCTCTTAGTCAAGATCCACCATCCAGAAGCAGTCACTCCACCTGCTGCTCCAGCACCTACACCTCACCTTTCCAGGGACTGATGATGTTACCAGAACTGGTAACTCCAAAGCCACACCTTGTCTAAAGGACCTGCACCTTGTAGACACCTTCACGGAGCTAGTGTCTGAACGTGACGTTCACTGATAGTCAACACATGATCTCAAAGTCTCCAAGTTCATGTTGCTAGCACATATTTTGGAAGGAGCAACAGTGTCTCCACTTCACTTTTGCCTTTCAAATCTTTCACAAATCCACCAGGTTTTCTGGAGAGAGATCACATCCAGACCCTTATTGCAAGGGAATCTAGGAAATAAAGGTTTTGGCTTCCCAGCATCCACCGTAGAGGCGGACACACCAGAAACAGTGGAATGGATGATGAGCACCAAGCTACCACACCCACTGTATGAACTCTTCATAAGCTCAAACGCCAGAGAGACAACAGGAGTGAAGCAAAAGGGAGATTACTTTGTTTCCTAAAGCAGTTTAGCATGCCTCGGCTAGGTATCTTCTGGGCTCTGCTTCAACTCAAAGATCTTTTGATTTATCAGTCTGAAACAATTTTCTGCAGAGATTTTCTTAAAAACTTTTTCAGTATAGTAGGACTGTACATCACTTTGATTTGGGGATAATGCTTTTTGCTTTCTTGCTGGGTCTCCACAGCTGTCAGAATCCCAATCTAATAGGACTGTAGTCTAGTCAACATGTCTAAAATAAGATTTTTTCCCCTATTTTTTTTTCTGCCTTGGAAATTCTAATCTACTCCAGATTCTTAAGGTGGAGGATTTTTCACAGGGTCAGAAAAGAAATAAAAAATAAACACAAAGGGAAGAACTTGAGACTTTGGTATTATTTCAGCAAATTTATCTAAGTTCTCAAGATTAATTTCACTGAGGTGGCTGCCTTGAAGTGTGAAATGGATTAGCCTGGTTTGAAGCAACAAAGCCTGAAACACAAGATCAAAGCAGAACTATTTTCAAAATGATCCTTTAAAAATTCCTAGGTGAGGGAAAGTCCTAGAAGTAAAGAGGTGGGTGGCAAAAAAAAAAAAAAAAAAAAAAAAAAAAGAGAGAAAAGAAAAGAAAAAAGAAAAATTAAAAAGGCAGCAAGGCTCAAATGAAGATTCTAAGTCTCCACATCCAAATGTATCTGATGTAATAGAACGGTAGTGAGACCCCAAGATGCATATTTTAGTAAGGACACTAGCTGATCCCATTGCAGGTGTTCCCCTAACCACCTCTGGAGAAATACTGTTCTAGAGTCGTAAGAGAGAGTAGTGGTCATTTTTCCCAGCTGGAGAAAAGAATTTTATATAGACTGGGGACTAGGAAGAATCTATCAATACTCTTAACAAAGATCACAGACCAGGTCTCAAAGTATAGTCTAAAAGGTGATGTGCTCTTTAAAATGCAGGTAAGTGACTGCACCTCAGAGCTACTGAATCAGAATTTCTGAGGTAGGGATGGGAAATGGGCTGTTATGCAAACCAATTAGAATGCATAGTAACATTTGAAATGCCACTCATACTGCCACCGATAACGTAGAAAACACTGTAGTGCTAGTTCCCCAAGAATTCTGAACTCATTGAAGGGGGTTAATGGGTATTGACACATTTTAGTATGCGATCTCTAGCACCGACCACATAATAATTTATTTCAGAATAAACTGACAACCACTGAATAAAAAAATCAGTCTTTCTTTCCTATATATATATATGTGTGTCTGTATATGTATATATATATATATGAACAATAAAATCAATGTAGGACTAGACATCTAAAGCAATATTTTACCCTAGTGGTAATCTCAAATCCAATCACTGGAGAATTGTCTAGAAGACATGGTGAGATAATCTCTGTAGAGCTGAATGTCAGGAGAAATTCTTGCCAAATCACGATAATGATGAAAGTTTGAAGTGACATTCTGTTCCCTTTGCAGATGAATCTGTTACCACGCTATGTACTGACCTTATAAAGATATCCGATAGAGAAGATGGTCACCATCAGGGAAAATTTTCGTGCCCCCCAACAAAATGCAGCATCCTTTAGTTATTTGTTTACCAGAGAAAAAGATTGTTATAGCCAACACTTGCTGCTCCAGCTTTAAAATAAATTGAAAGGGAATACAATTGTGTTTCAACATTGTGTTTTTACTATGCTATTAAAAAACCCCAGATGAAATTCCAAACTTTTATTCTAGTCTTTTTGTTAGGTTATTTTGTTCTCCATCAAACCCATAAGTGTGTTGCAAAATCCATCTGCCTTCACTGATCCTAAATGTAACTACATTAATCCAAGCTGATAGCTGCATGCGAATACAAAGCTGGTGTCATTTATGAACAAGCACCTTAGCATACTGTTTTAACAACTTATTCTTCGCAGCTTGACAAATACAAACATTTATACTCCAAAGTAATTTACATTTAGAATCCCATGTCAACAGCTGATAAGAGAAGATAGAAAATTGAATTTTGGCACATAAATAAGCTTTTCCAAAACAACAAAGAAGATTCTAGTAATGGCTTTTATTTAGGCAATGTACTTCACCCATTGGGAATTGTAACTAGCACACTTCACAAAAACATACTGGGGAAGTTTGTACTCCTTATAAATAAAAAGATGATGAGTGTGCACTGCATCCACACTGATTTTTGTGTGATAGGTTATTTGAATTCAGGATTTTAATTGGCTTATGTTCCAATGTCTCATTTTTAGGAACTTATGCATGGAATATAACTTCAGAGCTATTTATACTAGGGCTTCAGAGGATATAAAGAAGTCTGAATTAAAAACTAGGACAATAAAACATATGCACCTGGAGTATACCTTTTTTTGTAAATAGCCAAATAGCCTTGTCCAAATGTAGCAAACTATTAATGTCTCATTTTTTTTTTTAAGTGATGTGAACATTCGGATTTCAGTGAATGGGATTATGTGGTCGTTAGAATTCTTGATATAACCAACTACCAGAAGAACGAAATCTATATTCTGGTAGAATTGTTTTTAGTAGAAAACTTAACAAATGGCACCCAGTTTTTCAAAGCATTTTTGGATGAGCAGTGAAGCCTAGTATATAAAGTGCTAAGGGTTTGAAATGAAGGGCTTCCAATCAGGTTTTGCCACTGACTTCATGACTACAAAGCTATATATGTTGTGTGCCAACGACCTTGTGTGGCCTTAGGAAAGTATTTTATATCTTTGAGCTATTGTTGTTTAATCTATGAAATTGGAATAATAATAATAGTGAAAAATAATAATATCTACTTCAAAGGCTGTGTTAGAATAATTATTAAACAAAGTAGTGAATGCATGCATGATGTTTAGAACAATGTACGACATAGAGTAAAATCTCCATACAAGGGAGCCAAAAATAGAACCACTTGTTTTCTAGAGCTAACCTAAGACCTGTTCTTCTAAAAATATAATAATTTAAGGGAAATAAAAAGATACAGAAATGACTTCAAAACACAATAGTAACAGTGGAGGTATAAGAGGTTAGTGAAAGAAGACTTTTTTTTTTAATTTTAAATTTTTGAATTTGATCTCCTTGAAACCGAAGGTGGTTTTACTAAAGCAGATCTAAAATAGCTTTTACTTAGGTTAAGCAGCAGAATGCCTATTCTTCTAAAGTTTAAATGTAACATTCATCAAGACAGACCACATTCTGGACCACAAAATATACCTTAACAATTTTAAACAATTAAAAAAACTGAATCAACAATTAATAACTTTCCAAAACAGAAAGCACCATGCTCCCAGTTTCACTGGTAAATTCTACCAAATATTTAAGGAAGAACTCATACCAATTCACAAAGATCTCTTCCAGAGAATAAAAGGGGGCATTTCCTAATTCATCTCTGAGGCCAGTATTATCCTATTACCAAACTCAAGTAAAGATATTAAGAGCAGGGAAAACTAAAGACAGTATATTTCATGAATATAGATGCAAAAATCCTAAGTGAACTATTAGCAGGTAAAATCCAACAATGTATAAAAAGAATGATACATCATGACCAAATGGAATTTATTCCAAGTGTTCAAGACTGATTTAACATTTGAAAATCAGTTAGTATAATACATCGTATCACCAGGCTGCAGAAGAGAAGCCATGTGATCATATGAATAGATGTAGAAAAAGCATATGACAAAACCTAATACAGAATAATAATAAAACTCTTAAAAAACTAGAAATAGAGGATAAGTGCTCAGCTTGATAAAAACACTATACTTACTGGTGAGAAACTAGATATTTTCCCTATAAGATCAGAAATAAGGCAAGAATGTCCCCTCCTACCACTCCTATTCAATATTGTATGGAAAGTCCTACTAATGCAATTAGGCAAGAAAAGGAAATAAAAAGTATATGGATTGGAAAGGAAGAAATAAAACTGTCTTTGTAGACGGTAGGCAGAAAATCTGAAAGAACTGACAAAAAAAAATCTTATGGAACTAATAAGTAGTTACAGCAAGGTTGCAGGATACAAGGTTAATTCACAAGAGTCAATTGCTTTTCTATATCCTATCAGTATGTATGGAAAGAAAAAGACCTTCAAATAAACACATAACATTGAAGAAGAAAAACAATGGTGGAGGACAGACACGACCCAACTTCAGATTTATCAAAAGCTACAGGAATCAAAACAGTGTGGTACTGATGAAAGAATAGACAAATAGATCAATGGAACATACTAGAAAGCCCAGAAATAGACCCACACAAATATAGTCAACTGATCTTTGACAAAAGAGCCAAAGCAATTCCATAGAGAAATGAGAGTTCTTTCATCAAATAGTGCTGGAACAACTGGGCATTCGTATGCAAAAATAAAAAATAAATAACCTAGCCTCTGATCTTACATCTTTCACAAAAATTAACTTGAAATGGATCGTAGACCAAAATGTAAAACGTGAAAATATGAAACTTCTAGAAGACGGTATAGGAGAAAAGCTAGACTGCCTCGAGTTTAGTGATGCATTTTTAATACAATATTAAAGTATAAGATTAGGCAGTGAGACTGTAAGCCTGAATTGCGTATCTGAAATAGATTCTGTGGAGCTTTGGAGCAAAATCTGCCTATTGGAGGCATCCCCTGTTGGGCAGAAATGGTCAGGACCAAATGTGCTTGCCGTGCTCAGTGTCTGGCTAGGAATTGTGCAAAATACCCAGTCCTTGACTTGAAGGCTGAGGCAGATCCTAAAGGCACTAACATCTGGAGGCTGTCAAGTAACTGCACTCCTTGTAATGAATGGAAGAGCAAGGTCTTTCTTGGATGAAGATCCAAGCATGCACATTGGTGGCTGCCCCAGATATGTTGGAAGTGTCAAGAACTGGCCATCAGAATGAGTAATATACCTAAAAATGTCATTCAGATGTCCCAATTCAGAGCCTAGTTCTTCAACTCCTAATTGCTTTTACACCCCAAGCACATAGCTGCCAGCCCATATGGGGATCTTTGTCAACATATATTTGTCTTGGCAAATATTAAGCCCTCTGTCCTGAAGCTAATTATCAGAAGAGCAATCTTTGGCTGGATACCCCACCGCTAATCATCTCAGCAGTATTGTTAGGATTATCCACACATTGGCTAGTCTTCTCTCTAATTACAGCTTAAACAAGTGGAATTTGGAACCAGCCTTGAAAAATATTCATTTCATTTTATGCGAATTTATTTTTGTTTTGAATTTCATGCCCCCTTACCCAGAGATAGGCTATGGTCTTTTTGATAACTACATTGCAATTTAATGCTTTATCCTGCATCAGTCTTAAAACATCAATCCATTATGTTTCCCTCATAGTCTCCATTCATGAAGCTTTTTATTGGTCATAATTGTAGCAAAGATGCATTCAGATAGACCCTAATTTTAAAGCTCCCTCATATCTTCTGCCTTCACCATGCTCTTCTTGAAAAGCTCTGTGGTTTTTAAATAATGTTTACATTTTCTTCTTTTTCAAAAATGTAAATGATCCACAACACACCATTCATGCCTAGAATTCTCTTGTACCATTGTAATCAAATATCATTCACGGGGTAGAGGAAAAGTGGGAAGAGATAACAGAGGCTGAAGTCTAGGGACAATGAAGAGAATCTATACTTCTGTTGGTTTAGGATGGGGGACTTTGCTTATGACTTCATATAACTATGCTTAAGGACTTAGAAACACTTGTCCGGGCAAGTCCAACTGATTTTTATTAAGGAAAGTATTGGAAACAAAGGGGTCAAAATGAGCAGGATAAAAATAAAGCCCAATCCTATGGCTTTGGGAAGAAGGGATATTCCACACAAGGTGTCAGTTCTTGTGTTGATGATCAGGCAGGAATTATAAGATATTAGACATCATATGTGCCTAAGACTAAGGATTTCTTGTCTCGTCGTATTTTGGGAATGTGATACCTGCCTTGAGCTCTGCTTGTTTTCTGTCTGGCAAAACAGAAAGAATTATACATTCACTCTTGGTAAGTATAAAATGATGACCAAAGAAATTAACTGATTTTATTCATCTATTTGTTCCTCATACTATTTAACCCCCACCTTCTAACCTGTCCTTGTCCCTGTCCATATTCCTAATTCTTTAATTCTATGCCCTAACATTGTAGGGTTAGGAAGCCAATCTTAAGCTTTCTTTCTAGATCCCCCAATACTTCAGTGACCTTTTATTGGATGTCTTTGGCCTAATTTCTACTCTTTTTCTGTCTAATTTAATTAGAAAAATGAAAGCTTTAATTTTTGATGTCCTTCAAGGGCCAGCTCACACCATGTATCTTCTGAAAGCCTTTCCCAGCCAATATAAGCACATGATCATCTTTTCCTTTCAGACCCTGCACTCTAGAATCTAACACTAGAATGTGAATCAATTTACCATTTTTCACTGATTGTTTCAGGAACTTAAACCCTACTGAAACATTTGATCCAGGGATCAATTTATTTCTCACACAAAACTTGTTAGACTGGGTTAATTAAAATAAAACTCATTCTGAAGGATTTCTTAAAACGCCCCTAAGACAGTGGTTCTTAACGAGGAGGACACATGGGATTCACCTTAAAGAATTTCCCTAAAAGTCCAATAGTGCCTAGAGTCTCTCTTCAGAGATTTTGTTTTGATAGATCTGAGGAAGAGCTTCTTTGGTGACTATCTTAAAACAATCTCCTCACATGGTAAATACGAACACCCCTGGTTAAACGCTATCTCTTTAAAGCTGTTGGGAAATGATCATATGGTTTCTGCTTTCTGAGTGGACCCTGACTAGAGTTGCCATATTTAGTAAATAAAAATATAGAACACCCAGTTGAATTTTAATTTAAAATAAGCAACAAATAACTTTTAGTATGAGTGTGTCCAAAACATAGTATGACTTACCTGGTAACCCTAATCTCAACTGATACACAGGCTCATACATATATGGAAGTTTTACATATGATAAAAGTGTTATTGCAAAATATTAGAAACAGGAAGAATGATTCAATAATTGTGCTAAGAAATAGATTATTCTTAGGCAAATAAAATGAAATTGGTGCACTACTGCACACTGTAAACAACTTAAATCCAGATTGATTACATTTGAAAATAAAACTTTAACACTTTTAGAAAAAATATAAGAGAATATTTTGTCTTCAGGATAGGTACAGCTTTCTTTAGAAAAGGCAGGAAAGAGGGTAATCAGAAAGAAAATATTGATAAATTTAATTATATTAAAATTAAGAATTTTTGTTTAAGAAAAGACATTACAAAGAAATGAAATATTAAATCACATATGTTCAACAAATGATTAGTAATCAGCATATATAAAAAGTTCTCAAATTAATAAGCAACCATCCAGCAGAAAACTGCAAAGACATAAAAAGCAACTCAGACAATAAAAGTCCATTAAATATGTGAAAAGATACCTACTCAATTATTTGATCGTAATGATAGAAATGAAAATTAACAATAATAGTTAACAATAATTAACAATAATGTCATTTATACCTAACAGATTAGCAAAAATTAACAAGTCTGACAATACCAAATGTTGATGTTGTGGAGCAGATTAAATACTGGTGAGAGTGTATACGGATAAAAAACATCTTTCAGAAAAAAAATTCACATTACTCTATAAAGTTGAAAATTATAATATTCCATGATCCAAAACTTCCAATTCTAGCAATAGATCACACAGAAATTCCTGCTATATAGCTCAGAGAAACTCTTTAATATGTTTACCAGGAGAAGTTTTCAGAAATGTTTGCAATAAAGAAAATACGATAGTAGATAAATGCACCACAGCTACATGAACCAACATAGATGAATTGGAGAAACAGAACGTTGAGTTAAATATATATATTTATGTTATATTATATTATATTATATTATATTATATTATATTATATTATATTATATTATATATGTGTATATATACATATATATCAGAAGACCCCATTCAGTATAGACTGTTATAATGCACAAAAGAAACAAAACTAAGCATAGGAATACTTACATATTTGATAAAAAATTATTGGGAAAAAAGACAAAGGTATTCATACTAATTTCAGAATAGTGGTTTCCTCTCATGGGGAGACCAAAAATGGAATAAAAGTCCAAGAGTTTTACCGAGATAGATACAATGCATGGGTAAAGTCCTAACTGTATGCTAGAATCATGGTGTTCATTTTATTGTTGTACTTTAAAACTCACATCTACATTAAATATATTGTGTTCTATTGACCTAATATAAATAATAATAATAAAAATAATAATGAATAAACTGACATCCTTTGTTTTAATTCTTCAATTTCACTAAGAAAGGTTTCCCCAAAGCATGTGCTAAATAGTGTTTTCAGCTCATAGTAAGAAATGCATTTTTTATTGTGAGCTAATACACACACATATATGCACACATTCCTAAAACAAAATGTATTTTACACTTCTGTGGTAAACCATACATATTTTGCAATGGATTCTGAAATGTTTTATTCTATTCTATTCCTTAATGCTTATACAACCAACTCTGATGATTTCATGACCCACTATTGTGTCATGACTGACAGAGACACTTTACTCTAGAATTTACCAGTTTTGGGCTGTTAATAAATTTTATTTAAGCAAAGGTATTTGTTGTCTAGTAAGTTAAGAAATTACAGGTTAAATGAGTTTATTTTATAAATAAATAAGGTCCCCCTTTATTCTTAAGTGACATATATGTTAACATGCAACATGACTATCCAAATAGGAGATCTAGTATTCAGTTTCCGAAATTTAACTGATCATGGAGAAACTTGCGGGGCCAGTGCAGTACAGAATATGCTCAAGAAATAGTTCATCAAGATAATATCCCCTCTTTCATTCTTTCCATTTCCCTATCTCAAAATTCTGTTTCATTTGTGATTTCCCCAAACACAACACTAGTAAAGACTTGAATGCATGAAACATAGTGCTAAAAATACACGTAATTGAAAATGGTGCAGTGCAACACTACAACCATCCGCCCATATAAACTACTAGGGTCAAGAAACCTCCTATCTTTACAAAAACATCCAGGGACACTCCTAATCTCCTCTTATTAAACCTAATTCACCTGTAGAAATATATTTTAAAAAATCACTTCAAAATATTTCGTTCAATTTGGTTGTCTATTCAATTTATTGATTTTTTAAAACAGTTATCATTTTCTGCCTTTTAGTGGAAATCTGTAAGGGTTCATTGATCTTAGCAAAAATAGGCTTGTGTGTAAGAATTGTTTATATTGTAATTTATGTGTGATAATGTGCACTAAGTTCCAAACAACTGACTTACAAATGACTTACAAATGCATTTTAGAGAGATTCATCAATAAACATGGGTCTGCCTAATACTCTGGAATCTTACTAGTTTAAGCCATTACCAATGATTAAACTCTTCTATGAGCATTTCATTTTGGGGAGGAATGGAAAGGCCTGAACCCCACAGGCTCAGGCAGGCTACCAGAGCTGGAAGAGGGAACATTTCAGGTGCACACTTCTTGGTGGGGCGCCCCAAAGAAGGTGGGAGGGTATTAACGACAAATTGCTTATTTCACATTCTTTGTCTACTATTTTATTTTCTATCAGGAAACAGCCTGCTTCAAATAGAACACATGATAAGTCTCATCTTATTTTCTCATTTGCCTCCATGGAGAGGCAAAATGTTTACCACTTGGAGTCCCAGGGCTACTTGGTTTAGGGTTGAGCATTCAGAGTTCATACATACGTATTTTCTCATAAGTTCTGACTTCAGAACCTTGACTTTCAGGGCAGTCAGTCTTTGTCTCCCCCAGCTCAGTGGTGTGCTGGGGCTGCATGTACCGGCTAATGAGAGCTGTTTGTGCTCATCTTTCCACAAGTCAGCTTGCAATCAGCTATGTTGGGAACATTTATTTAAGCCACAGGAATTGTCAAATGCTACAAATTGACTTTGTTTGTGTGTGTGTGTGTGTGTGAGTCAGTTTGCCAACACACAGCATCTGGCACAGACCATCTACCTACATCACCACAGCTGTGTGACACTGTGCAAGTTACCATGTTCTCATTTTAACAGAAGAAAAATAATTCCTTCTCTTTTCTTTCTGGTCCACAGAGGCAATCTGAGGTTCAAACAAATGTCTATGCACATAACTTGTAGAGGGTGGAGGACCATGAAAATAAGATGTACATAAGCATTATTTTTATCTGAATTAATTCTGCCTTATTTCTACCTGGTCCTGAGCTGCACCCTGTAAATCTGCCTTTTTATTCGGTTTCCATTGTAACTGACTGTCACTTTGGCAGCTTCCAAGGAGATATGCCCTGGGCTATTGAAGCCCCTGTGTCATCTCCTTCCATTGGCTCTAAACCCCTCTGTATGGCCGATGTCGACCAGTAGAATGAGACAGAAGGGCTGCTATGCCAAGTCTTAGTCTAGGTTTCAGTGTCTGGAAGCATCTGCTGTCACTTTAAGTTGGACAAAATGTAAGATACTTCCACACTGTGAAGAGAGCCAAGCTAGTCCTGTGGAAAGACAAAATGAAGAAAAATAGAGATGCCTTATCAATCATCCCAACGGAGCCAACAGACATGGGAGAGAAAACACCATCTTGGATGTTTCACCGTAAGAGGCAACGGGGAGCAGGAAAAAAGCCATCGGCACCAATCCCTGCCCAAATCACAGAATTGTGAGCAAATAAATGTTTTGTTGTTGTTGATGTTGCTATCTTAAACCACTTTGTTTTAGAGTGACTTGTTGTCCAGTAACAGATAACCAAAATAGTCATCAACCTTCTAGAAATAAGCATCATCTCCATTTTTCAAATGAATAACCTGAAGGCTCAGAAGTGGTGAGTACTTAGCTCACACCCACAGAGCAAGTAAAAGTTGGGTTTTGACTAAAATCTCAGTGTATGGACACTAGCCCTGTGCTCTCCACATCAACTTCATTCACTGGTGAGCCTGATTTCAGTAAATACCCAAAACCTTGATCGCGCAATAAGCTCCATTTGAGGTTATCTTTCTCCATTGTGACCAGTCTAGGACTGCAGAGGGTTGCTACCTAACAGTGGTCTTGGGAGGCAACATGGCTTAGTGGAAAAAGAAAGACACAGAGAAAGCTGCATTGTAGTCCTAGTCTAGTTGTATTAACCAGGATTCTCCAGAGAAACAGAACTACTGAGATGTACATACATATGGAAAGAGAGAGACCTGTTTTAAGACATTGGCTCATGCAGTTGCGGAAGCTGTTAAGTCCAAAATCTAGCCAAGTGGACCTAGAGGCTAAAGACCTAAAGAAGAGCCAGTGGTGCAGTTTGAGCCCAAAGGCCTTCTACTGGTGGAATTCTCTCTTGCTCAGGAGAGGTTAGGCTTTTCTGCTATTCAGGTCTTCCACTGATTAGATGAGGCCCAGCCACATTACGGAGGGTAACTTGCTTTATTAAAGTCCACCAGTTAAGATGCTAATCTCATAAAGACAAACTTGCACCACTTGAAACTAAATCTCACTTAAAGTTGGCCCTTCACTGAGCTGGAGACCTAATGCAGGATTCTTTTTTCCAGCACCTTGGGAAATGCTGGGAGGCAGGCACTGTCATGTGGGAACTGAAGATTGTACCCATTCTTTCAACAAGGGAGGGGCAGCCTCAAAGGTGCTAGAGGAGCGCTCACTACTGGGGGAGCAAATTCCTTATTGAGTAGGAATCCCTCTGAACTTAAAGGTTGTGTGTAGAGGAACCATTCACTTGCTAAGTAAAAAAAAAAAAAAAGTCCTAGAGGAAGATTAGCTTCAATCCCACACTGAGCCTTTAACAGAAGGCTGCATGCGCTCTGGGCGCCTTTTACCTGCAGGGAGGAAGGCTTTTTCTGAAAAGCCTTGCAATGGTCAGCAAAAGAGGTGTAATAATAATTAAGATTTACATAGTTCTTGAGATAGTCATTCAATTATCCCAGTCGATTCCTATACCAATCTTTCAGGGGAGGAAGGGGAGAAGTGTTGGTTAATCTCATTTTCAGAAATACTAAGTACCTTGCCCAAGCCCAAGATTGCTGGACCCAGAATTCAAAAGTGCCCGGTGTTCGTTCTGCTTTTCCCACCATAACTTCGGCATTAAGACAGAGGTTGCATAAGGAAAGTCGACTAAAAGTGAGGGGTAAGCATTTCACTGAAAATCCTTGCTTTGGATAGACAAAGAAAAACTTTTCTGTCCCTCGGACACCACCGTGGTGATGCTATGAGTGATGCACAGCAAGCTTAAGAATTCACTAGGATGTTTTGTTAGCTTCAGGGT
Source organism: Camelus bactrianus (assembly GCF_048773025.1). Lineage (NCBI taxonomy): Eukaryota > Metazoa > Chordata > Mammalia > Artiodactyla > Camelidae > Camelus > Camelus bactrianus. Next base: position 27,318,241 of record NC_133563.1, read on the forward strand.
AATCAGGGAAGCACATATTTAAAATAATAATGATATACCATTTGACACACACACCATTAGGCTGGCAAACTTTAAAATTTGGTAATACAAAGTATTGACAGGAATGAGAATAAATAGAAACTGTTACACACTGCCAGCGCAAGTGTAAATCGATACGGCTGCTTTGGAAAACAATCTGACATTGCATTAACAGAGTTGAAGACACACATGCCCTGTGACCTAGCAAATTCATTCCTAAGTGTTTTCTCTAGAAAACTGTCTTTCTATGTGCTTAAGGTGGCATTTATAGGACGGATCACTGCAGCACTGTTTATAGTGGCTGAAATTGGGTTTTAAAATTGGAACAAACCTATGACTATTCATATTGATTGTCCATCTAGCTCTCCATCCATCCACCCATTTATGAGTGTGTACAGGTATGTCTGTGTCTATGTGTACTATGTGCCAGGCACAGCTCTAGATACCGGATATGTAGCAGTGAATGAGACTGGAAAAAGACCTTGTTCTCATTTATATTTTGGTGGAAACAAGCAATAAACAAGGAAACAAATATATAATTTTAGTAAGGAAAAATGCTATGAAGCACAATTAAGAAGAGCTAGGATCTAGACCGTATCTAGGCAGGAGAGAAACACCTTTTAGATGCATTGGTCCGTCTGGGAGGACTCCCTGGAAAGGCAACATTTAAGCAGATATTCGTCTAAACCTGGGAAGGGGAAGCATGAATAAAAGAATCATTTGTAAATAGTGCTGCTGTGAACATTGGAGTCCTGTGTCTTTTCAAATCATAGTTTTCTCCAGATATATGCTCAGGAGTGGGATTGCTGGATCATATGGTAAGTCAATTTTTAGTCTTCTAAGGAACCTCCATACTGATATAAATTCTATTTACAAACCAAAAACAGACTCGTGGACATAGAAAACAAACTATGGTTACCCAAGGGGAAAGGGCAGGGGAGGAACAAATTAGGAGTTTAGGGTTAACAGATACACATTACTACACATAAAATAAATAAACAACAAGGACCTGTATAGGACCATGAACTATATTCAATTTCTTATAATACTGAAAAGAAAAAAATATACATGTATGTGTATGTATAACTGAATTGCTTTGCTGTATACCTGAAACTAACATTGTAACTCAACTACACTTGAATAAAAAATAAAATTAAAAAGAAAATGCCATGTGCTTCCTAGTAGCAGGGGAAAAAGAGAGAGAGAGAGAGAGGGAACCATTTGAATACCTGGAGAATAATAAGTGTCAGGGAGTGAAAACCACAAGTAAGAGGCTCTGAGATAGGAATGCGTTTGGTGTTTTCTGAAACTCGGATGTGTGGAGGAAAACCAGAGATTCAAGAGGAATGGAGAATTAAAAAAAGATAAACAGCATTTCAGTTTATTAATAGCAGCAAAGATTTTTAAAAATAAGACGTTCAGCTCAGTTCAATAAGCAATGTGAGATCACAGAAAAGAAAGAAAGTCACCTACCTAAGTTGCGAAATGTACCAAGTATATCAGTGATAACTGAGATTTAATAACTGCTTAAAATGTGTTAAAACACTCTGCCAACCTTTTTAAATATCAGCTCACTTATTTGTTTATAATAAATTAAATTATTTGTAAAAAAAAAAACTTTAATGTGGATACTAGTACCCCAGATTTACAGATGAAGAGATGAAGGTTTGAAATGTTTAAGAAGCCTGTCCAATGTGACCTAGTTTGCAGGCCGGATTTGAACCCAGGCCTGCGTTCATTATAGGCTTATGGCCACTCCATCAAGAACCCAGCACGCTGGTGTCAGAAGGCCTGTTTTTTCCCCTTGGAAAGCCAGGAATAAAGACTCAAGAGGAGTCACTATTGGGTCAATATTGGTTTGATTCTCACTTCTCCAGAGGTGCTGTTTCCAGCCCATCTCCTTAAGCTGATCATCTGCTATTCCTGATTCAAGAAAGATCAAAACACAGAGCTGAAAAGTACATTTCTCTATAGTTTGAAACGGTGTTCCCAGGGCTATCACTTTGAGAATTCTGCCCCATCTTCCCTTCGACCTGTTTTCTCACAGATTCAGAAATTGTCCTTTACATTTCTCTGAAGGGAAACATTTGACCCTAACATGCAGTCCCCAACCATCGCGCAGGGAGGACAAGAATGACAAATCAGACTCATTTCACGTGCTCCTGCCAGTCACTTGGTAGTGGCTGAGTGGAGACCTGAGCTGAGAAAGACTCTGAGAGGTACAGGGACTGCGGTCATTCCACAGGACAGGTGGGGGAAACCGGAGATAACGAACACAGTTTACCCACACTGTTTATGACAACAGCGGGAAAACGGCTTGGGATCCCTCATGTTAGATGCTCTTAAACATGCGCTTTGCTTTTTCCCTTTAAAGCAGAATGCAGTTTTGTTCCAGCTGTGATCTCCTATCCTTTTCAGCACAAACCCCTCCCAAATCCCTCTTCAAACTTTCTTCACAGGTAGATTTTACCCAAATTATATCTCTTGTCCCCTTGATTATTGTTTTCTTCATTTCAAAATGGCTCTTCTTGCTATAATATTAACAGAGAGAGGATCTGTTACCTAGGAAACCAGGCAATACGTCTGTCCTGGTTCATTTTGGCTGGGACTTGTCCATGCTTGGAGGGACTCTAAAGAGTTCTTGATTCACTCTGCTCTTAAGGGCATAAGATGTGGGAATTGAGAGGTCTCCTTCCTCTAGCCAACGAACAAGGGCAATCTCACTAATCAGGCCACATTCACCGAAACTTTCAATAGTGTATCTTTTTTTTACTGTTAACGTCTCTATATAAAATTAAAAGTTTCACAAGCCTTCATATGATTTATAAGATCCCCTACCTTATCTAACGGTGGATTACGATTTTACAACGTCAACTATATATTCTAATGCATTTTATTTCTACTTCCCAGATCTGATACAATTCTCTCCTTTAATGTGGAAACTTCCCATCCTGATTAATACTTCCAAATATACTACACTAAAAACTTCACAGGTTGCATCTTAATTAGGATGCCAGATTTGGAAAGATCCTAAAGACCAGTCTGTATTACAGGTTTGGTTTACAGATGAGGAAACTAAGAGGCAAAAAGGTAAGGACCAGGGCCTAGGAGTTATATCAGAGCCACAGTCATAAATCAAGAGAATTAGTAATTTGTTAATTCATTTATTCTATCAGTCATTTGTAATATGTATTCACTATGTGCCAATCACTATACTGGGCATTAGGAATTAAGTCAAAAGTAAATAAACAAAAGCTCTTATCCTCAAGGAATAGTTTAATCAAAACAACCCAGAAGCATAATCAGGAATTAAACCCTGAAAATCTTTGAGCTACTCTAACCAAGGTCTAGGTTTGAATATCCACACTTGCATTCAGAAACCAAAAGTACGGTTACAAGACTTGAAGTGAGGAGTTATGGTTTTAGTCTCATCTGAGTCAATAGTTAGATTAGACAGTTTTCCTGATCCTTCTGGTTTCACCTATAAAACAGCAATACAGGGCGAGCTAGTCTTAAAAGTATCTCTTGTTGGAAATCCAAGGAATAAGAATTTCAATCAGAAGTACATAAAAAAAAAAAAAACCTTTAAATAATAGAGGTTTCCAAGCCCCTGGAAACTGATTGAATCATATTTTTTACCAATGGGCCTCAGTAGAGGGAAGGGCTTCTGATGAATCTCTGACTCTGGGTTTTGATCATCATTAAGTGCCCTTTGTCTGATTGCTTCTTATTTTTTATAACTACTCCTTAACATTAACCATCATAAAAAATTTTTAAATTAATTTGAACTCTTTTGAGAGAAGCCTGTATGCGCTGTAGGCATGGTAAAAAGTAGTTAACAGATTTTACACCTGTTTAATTAATCAATTACAGTTCTATAGCCATTGAAAAAACAATTGCTACTACTGATTTTATACCCATTTCATAAATTGACAATTCACTTCTGTGAACAAACTTCCTAAAACCAACTGGCCAGAAACAGCTCCTTACTTCTGAAAGTCATCCAAGTGAACCCCCACATGTCCGATGTACATCCAATCAACAATAGCGTCTGGCCGTTAGCATAACTGAAGCCATCATGGGCCCAGTTTCTCCTGTGCTTTAGCTGACCCTACCCAGAACTGCTCTGGGCAATCACTTCTCTGTCATTAGGAGCTTTGTCGTTAATAGATATTGTTTAATAATCATTAGGATTAGGTGGCCTCTATGCTCTGCTAGTTCCCCAATTGATGAAAATCTTCACCAATGTATTCCTGATGCTCAAGAGACTAGTTACCCATTCATGAATTTTGAGTTAAGAATGCACGTCCTGTTTCCAAGCACCTACCCCCATATCATAGGTTAACTATAAAGTTATTATATATATATTTATATACATATGAAATGTGTGTGCATGTGTGTGTATGTGTTGTGTGAGTGGAAGAACGGCTGAAGTTCTCCCGTCCTGGATTGTCTTGTTTCTCTTGCATGTATAAGAGTGTGCTTCATAAGAAACAGAGGAAGGCACAGACTTAATCTGTCTCCAATCCATCTCGCCAATTCATTAAAGTTTGCATTCCAAGGTCCACATTTGCTATCTTTTTGATCACACGGTAACATTCCTAGCCTTTGTTTAGTTAGGAAACCCAAAACATTGTTCATAAACATCCATTCTTGACCAACTACAGAGGTCGTTTTTCTTAATGGTCACAGGTTTGTCTATTGCGAAGCCATAAGCTGCTCCTGGTGGAGCAGCTGCTTTCCTATAAGTTCTCACTGCAACACTAAGTTTTCTGCTTATCTTGGTGAATGGCAAAATTATTTTTACTTTGAATGACAATGGTTATTATGTGCAACTTTTTACATGTCAAAGCTTAGAGGGGCTTCAGAAAACAAAGCAAAACATCATTCAATTGTCAGCTTTTTCAACGTGTATGCTAACTTTAAATAAACCAAATGCTGGCTTCAAGAAAATCTCTTACAAAACTCTCTTGTTCACTCCGGTCCAACCATTTGAAACCTATACTTCTTGTATCTCCCTTTATCTTATCTTACCCTCCAATTCCTTCTGCACTTTCTTCTGACCTCTTGAGCCCTCTTTTGGGGGAGTTGTTCTCAGGAAAGGAATAATCACTTTGCATGCAATGTCTTTTAAATTCATAAATCAGAAGGCAATATAAAAAAAGTTGCATTTTAGACCAGTGTAGAGCAAAGTGGAGGATTATAATTAAAATTTCTGCTAGGCCTCTAGCAGTTACACCAGAATTTGCTATACAATTCAGGATTTTGCAAGATAGTTATCGCCCTGAATGGCTGTAGCTGTTCTAATGTGTTCACTAAATTATTAGCCCTTTAAGACAGGAGAAATTGTTAAAAGGAGCAAGGAGGGAAAAACCAGGAGAGAATTTAAATGGCCTTGTTATGTATATTTTTTTTAATGGCCCTGACAAGGTGAAAAATAAATCAATAAATAAAAAGAAATGTACTACATAAAAGCAATTTAAGAAGCCTTTCTCTTAGAAGTAGGTTGCATTAGGATTCAAAATTACAAGCCAAATAAAGGAGAATCAATAGTAGTCTTTAAAAAATAGTCTTTAAAATGCCCAAACAGTATTCTGGGTAGACACACCAGTTTAAGAGAAGTTTACCTTCTCTTTTCATAAATAAATTCAGACCTGAATTAAGGAACTATACCAGAAAAAAGAAATGAAATGAGTAATTTCCAATTCAAAAATCTCTTCAACATGTAACCAAACATTTCCACAGACTATTAGAAAGTAAGTGTGCTGGAAATCAAAACAAACCTGTAAGGTAAATTTTACCTTACAAATGACACTTCTAGATAAAATGGGAAAACTCTGCCTAATTTCAGAATTTAGATAGCTATGCTCATCAAGACTATGGTACTGGTATACAGACATGGAAATCAATGGAAGAGAACAGCCCCAGACAGAACTAGAAGTAGACCCACACAGATAGATCTAATTGATTTTTGATAAAGATGCAAAGGAAATTCAATGGGGGAAATCTCCAGAATCTATGGCTAGACAAAGAATTCTTACATTTGACACCAAAAAACATGATGTACAAAAGGAAAAATTGATAACGTTGGACTTCATGAAAATGTAAACCTTTTTCTCTGCAAAAGGCAATGCAAAGAGGTGAAAACAGTAAGCTCTACAGTGGGAGACGTCTGCAAACCACACATCTGACAAATGAGTATATTAAGAATGTATCAAAACTCAATAGTTAAAAAGCAATCATTTAATTAAAATATAGGCAAAAGCATAAAGGGACATGTTAATGAATAAGATGCATAGTACAGGTGGAAAAGAAGCACATGAGAAATGTTTAAAAGAGGGTAGAGGAGGGATCAGTTAGGAGTTTGGGATTAACAGAGACACATTACTATGTATAAAAATGGATAAACAACAAACTATATATAAAAATGGATAAACAATAAATTATATGTAAAAATGGATAAATCAACTACTATATATAAAATAGATAAACAAGGTCCTACTGCATAGCACAGGGAACTATACTCAATATCCTGTAATAAACCATAATGGAGAAGAATATGAAAAAGAATGTGTATATGTATAACCGAATCACTTTATTGTACACCAGAAACTAACACAAGATTATAAATCAACTATACTTCAATTTTTTAAAAATCAAATTAAAATCATAATGAGATATTACTACATACCTATCAAAATGACTAAAATAAAAAAAAAAAAAAGAAAACTATGGTTACCAATGGGGAAAGAATGGGAGGGATAAATTAGGAGTTTGGGATTGAGAGAGACATTACTACACATAAAAATGGATAAACAACAAAGACCTACTGTACAGCACAGGGAACTATGTTCAATTTCTTATAATAACATATAATGGAAAACAAGCAGGAAAAAAATATATGTATGTATACGTATAACTGAATCACTTCGCTGTACACCTGAAACTAACACTGTAAATCAACTACACTTCAGTAAAAGATAAAATTAAAAAAAAATTAGTTAGTTAGAGTACTAACTACTGGTGAGGATGAAGAAAAACCGAATCACTGACACATTGCTGGTGGGAATGTAAAACGGTCTAGCCACTCTGGAAAACAGGTTGACAGTTTTAAAAAACTAAATACGCAACTGCCATGTAATTGCATTTATTTCCAAGAAAAGCACACAAAAAAACCCCACAAAACCTGTACACAAATGTTCATCACAGCTTTACTCAAAGTAGCCAAAAACTAGAAACAACCCAGCTGTCCATCAGTGTCTGAAAGGGTGAACCACTGCAGTACATCCATACCAAGAAATACCATTCAGGAATAGAAAGCAATAAACCATTGATACATGCAAAACCCTGGATGACTCCCCAGAGAATTATGCTGAGTTAAAAAAAAAGCCAGCCCTGTAAGTTTACATACTATTTGATGTCATCTACATAACATTCTTGAAACTACAAAATTGTAGAAATGGAGGACAGATTACTGGTTGCTAGTTGTTAAGTCAGGGGTGGTGGCAGGAGAGAAATAAATGTGATTGCAAAAGGCAAGCAAAAACACTAGGGATGCTTTTAATGACAAATATTCTATATGTTGATGGTATCAACATCAATACCCTGATTTGATATTTTACAATAGTTTTGAAAGATGTTACCATTAAGGGGAACCACATAAAGGATACACAGTATCTCTCTGTACTAGTTCTTAAAATTGCCTATGAACCTGTAATTATCTTAAAATAATTTAATTTAAAAAAATCAAAGAGCATTCATTGCTTACCATGCAATTGTTTCTTTCTAGAAATATTATGATCAAGAATGGTTTAGAATAAAAATATTTTTCTGGTTCTCTTTCAATCAGAAAATTTAAGAAGCCAGAAAACTCCAGTACTCTCAGCTGAGGACGTTTGTGTCAGGACACACTTAGGTTCAAATTCCAGGTCTATTCTGGACTTGGTCTCTGAGAATTAGCTATCTTGGGGGTTTCTGTTGTTGTTGGGGTGAGGGTAAGCAGGTTTATTTATTCATTTTTAGTGGAAGTAGTGGGGATTGAACCCAGGACCTCATGCATGCTAGGTGTGTATTCTATCATTGAGCTGTACCTTTCCCCAACTGGGTACCTTGTTTTCAAAGTAGAGATAATAACAGCTAATTCACTAAGTAGATATGAGAACTTCATGAGATAAAATATGCAAAGTACAGAGAACATTGCCTAGTAAATTACAGGGGCTCAGCAAATCTGTGTTCCTATCTCTTTCCCATTCTGAGTAATGGGATCTCTTACTTTAGTTTGCACATAAAACCAAATACAAGAAAGAGAGAAATGTCAGGCTGTATCTGCAGTACAAATTGCCTTGGGAAAAGAAAATTAAGGTGAGTTCCTAAGATGAAAAATTAGCTTCCCAACAGAGTTCAAAGAGACTGAGAAATGGTCTCTTGGGGAAAGCTTTCACTAAACAGGGAAACATGAGGCAGAGGCACGCTCATGCCCTGAGGGTAATGGACAAGTTGACCTATTATTTGTTTACTACGTGGAGTTTATTTGTTGTCCTGATTACTAGCCACTAAGGGAGCACTGGGGGAGGGCAGGACTGTACTCCACAGCCATTTCTTCTAGCTTCTTTCTTTTGCCAACTGGCCCTGACACAATGTTTCACACACTGATAAACTAACCTCTTTTGACCTACAGCCTTCCCTTGGATGGGAAGATATTGAAAGAAATTTATATTTGGAATCGGCATGGTAAGGGAAAATATAAGACACGTAAGGTGCAATAAAAGAAGGTTGAAGTCGGAACATCAGAAAATTAATTTCCTGGCTCCGAATGTTATTGGATTGTAGCTCAGCAATCCACCTGGGACAGGTTAGGAGCTCATCATGGGAAACAGGTGAGCTGAGGGGATGGAAACACCAAAAAAATGAGTAACAGAAAGGTGTCTGAACAAGTGAAGACCTTATTAACCCTTGAGTGCCTTGTTCGCCTGTTTCCACAATGCACAAGATGTTGTTTCCTGCTAATAAACAAATTCAGACCAATCAACTTACCTAGAAAGCTTCTCTGCATTTTAATGGGAGAGACAGGCATCTTACCCGAGCACCAGGTGCCTCCTACAGCTTGCTTGTGGCAGCAGCGGCTTGTTGGTTTATTGAGGTGGCTCTCCTAGATTCTCCCCTTCTATTTGATTTTATTCTAGTTTATTTGAATTAAGTGGGCAAAATCAGATTTCAGACTGGAGTAAGGCTTCAAGAACATGTTGCTTACAAATTTCTCTCCTCCCAAATCAGAAAGAATGTCTGTAGATCCAAGATACTTTATCATGTAAATAATCAACCCAATATACTTGTATATAGTTCATTACTATGTACAAAGCACTTCTTTCATAAGTTATCTCTTTAGATCCAAGTAAAATCCTTTAAACCAGGCAGGGCATATGTCATCGCACAGATAATCATTACCGATGAGAAAACTGGGGCTTGAAGAAAATGATTGCCTAATGTCACGAAAGAACAAAGTCAAAGCTAGATATTCTGACCCGCCTAATACCACTAGTATCCAACCAAGGGCCAAGAATACACAGGCATTTTGAAGCTGGTTGGTGGGTTGGTTGGTTGGTTTAGCCTTTGCATTTTCTTTCCCTGTGGTAGTGGAAAGCTAAAGTGTTATGGAAGTGATGGCATTGCATCTTAGGAAGCACGCTGGAAAGCATAGTGCAGTCATGGCCCCAGGCCTGCAAGAACTTTCATCTGGATTGGATATAGACATATAACCACTGAACCATTTATGGCTCTCAAATGGGAGATCTGGATATATGTCGAAATGAGAGCAGAGACAATAAGTGCCAGTGAAATTCTAACTAATTATATGTCATTATGAGCTACGGCATGAGCAGAAAGCTTTGTGGTGAAGACCATTATAAGCAAAAAGTTACAGAATTAACAGGACTTACAAACAAAAGAGGAAAGGAAGGGGATGGGATATTCCAATGAAGAAATTGAGCAAAGACACAGAGTGGGTCACATGTCTTAGAGTTATACTAATTGGCATTAGAGGTTGCTGTGAGTACTGTAGTGTAGATTTAAGAGAGGGAGCTCTGAATCAGATTGTTATTGTTCAAATGAGCATCACTTCTGAACAAGTTATAAGACAGTTTCTCCATCTGTAAATGGAGATGATATTAGCACCAACTTCACAGAGTTTTGTGAGAATTAAATAAGATAGTATATAAGAGGCCTTCATTAGAACAGTACCTATACTAAATCGACATTTTTAAAAAGCTGCTATCTGTTTTAAAGAATCGTCAGTTTAGCTAGGAAGGTGTTTGAATTTGGAGTATAGACAGAGTGACCATATAATCTGTCATTTAAGTCATTTAGCTTTTGAAATGAAAGGGGGTGCTATTAATGGTTATGCCAGGGCACCAAGTATAAAGGAGGAATGTTTGGGACAAATCAGAAGGGATGGTGACCCTACCTACAAGAAACTCTATTTTTCTTCTTGTTTCTTCAAAGTTTCCAGGAGTGTCATAGACAAAATTCCATGATCAAATAGCACCCTATAGGTAAGGGTATTTTAAACCACTTCTGTACTATAATCCAAAGCATTTAGCTTTGAACCAAGAACGTCAAAAGTGGAAAGATTTTAGAGATCACCTAAAATTCCTTCCATATTTTCAGTTTCAGAAGGGACCTCATAATACAGTTGCTGACAGCATGCCTGTGATTTTGTTAGGCAACACTGACACGAAAGACCTACAGCCAGAACTGGACAGAGCTTTGGAGACCACCTCACGAATTTATAATTATTGCAAAAGTCCAGGGCTAATTAGACAGATGAGGAAACTGCTCCACATTGGCTAAGAGCCTTAATGAGGATTTCCCAACATCTGTTTCAGAATTTTTTTCAATACAGCAGCATTACCCAAATAATGTTCCATAGAACACCAGTCCTAAAAGATGCTCCGGCATCAAGGGAGGGAGGGTGGGGATGGGAGGAGGCCATGGATGAGTAAGCTTAGGCAATGCTGCTGATTACATTATAGCCTTGGAAATTCACAATTTACTTTAAGTACTCTGAGAAGTCCTTGAGTAAAAAACCAATTTAATTTTGTTCAAACCAGTATTTCCCAAATGTGTTTTACCACAAAACCCTTTTATCACGCAATATAAATTAACATTCTGCAGAATTAGTGTCCTGATGCTGTATGCTTTGCAAAGGACTATACTACACAATTTAGTATTTTGTGGAAAACTTTCAAACCGGTAAGAACAAGGAATAAACAGATCATTAGAACATTTTGTTTTCATGTGGATTTACATGCAGTCATAAAATCAACATGACTCCAGTCAAATTCACTCTTTTAGTTGGTTTAAGTAACATATTCAATCAAGCTGAAGGCAATCAGATACATCTGACTGATCATTTCCTTATTACTGAAAAATTTGCTTTACCTCTCTCCAAAGCAATATTAATATGATAAAACGATTTCTGCTTAATTAAATATTTTATAATCTCAAAAAAGGAAGAAAATACTTCAATATTTATGCTAACCTATAGAGTGGGGAGAACTTTTCATTTTAAAAGCAGTAGGAGAATGCCTAAGGACACAAAGACTACCTTAAAAAATGTTATATATCAGTATGTCCAAAAAATAAAGCTTGTAAAGAAATAGTAAAAAGAATTTATAGTTAAATATGGGAGCAAAGGATACCTATATTAAGTATATAAATGGCTTGCATAAATTTTAAAAAGCATACGAACAACAACAAAACCCATTAAGGGAACAACAGGGAAAAAAAAAGGACCAAAGATGTGAACAAAGGAAATAGAAATAGAATGGATAAAGGATATTCTTGACCTCTCCACATCCAGCTTTGCTACAGGCTACACTTTCTCCTGCATGCATTGCCTCTGCTAAGTCCCTTCTCATACATCCATTTCCATCCTCCATGCCCAGCTGCGTAACAGTTCTGCGTGGTCTGCATCCAAAGTTACAGTGCCCACAGGAGCCATTATGAGCTATTTTATAATGCTTTTTGTTCTGTAAGGGAACTTCCTCTTACATCTAAGAGTCCATTGTTCAACTTAGGGACATTCAGTATGCGGCACATACACAAAAGAAGGGGACTTTTGTAGACACAGTGACCCTGGAGTAAACTTCCTTCTAAGCACAGCCTTCCCAGTTTACCAAGACAGCAACTGTATGAGCTGGTTCATGAAAAAAACCCAGATAAAACTTTGGTCTCAACCTGTCATGTCTGCCCTCCATCGGCAGTACTTGACTAGCTTGGTTTCACATTTCTAGTTATGTGTCCTATTAAATATTCTATGTTCATCTTCTAAAAAGCCTCAAGCCCCCTCTACAAAAATATTAATCAATCATCTATGTTTTCCAGAAAGGGGGGATTTAGTTACTTTTCCTACCTACCTTACTTATCAATTGCTACTTAAAAAAATACATGAGTTTGGTGGCTTAAAACAATATTTATTATTATTTTTCTTGGTTCTGTGAGTTGATGGGGGCTCAGCCGGGCGGTTCTTACTTGGATTTCTCGTGCAGATGTGGCATGTAGTGGCTGAGACTGGCGTCAGGTGTTGCTTTGTGTCTCTCAGCCTATTGACAGTGATGCTCTTGCCTAGAAATGCCTGTGGGCACCCACCTGGGCAGTAGTGACTGTGCTGACCAGAGCCAGTGTTGTGGCTGGACAGGCCCTTGTGGTTCTTGTCATGACTGCAGGACACACCTCAGTAACAATAATCAGGGAGCTCTGAAAAACTAATGTTGAGTACTCACAGGTCCCGGAGAGTACATGGCATGCCTGGGGCCTCACAGTAAGGTCACAGGTACAGAGAGAAAGAGAGAGATACAGACCTGGGGTTGTGCCTTTATTGAGGTGGATGGTTGGGTGCCTAGGATTTTGCAGATTCACTCTTTACTGGTGAATTTAAAACATAAGAGGGGGCGTTAAGTAGGAGGGTCGCTCAAGAGATCAGTCATCAGGGTTATCCACGGCTTTCCAAACAGGGGAACTTCATGGGTGGGGCCGCCTGGCTCTTCACCTAGTTGTGTAGCTGGCGGTGGATGTCTTTGAAATGAATGCTCCGGCAATCAAAAGCTTAATGTCAGGCACTTACAATGTAATAATAATAAAAGAAAAAGCTGTGACACTACATGTGTACACTGGAGGGAGCCAAGTGTGAAAGAGGGCTCACTCACGTGGCTGGTCCCTCAGGGCTCTCCCATGCGGCCTCTCCCCCAGAAGAGTGGTCAGGTCTTCTTAGGTAGGGTCTCAGGTACCCAAGCAGAGTGTGGCGAGAGCCACAGTGTACTGAGAGATCCAGGCAGAAGCTGCAAAGGTCCTTATGATCTAGTCTCAAAGGGACCAAAACATCACTTCTGCTGAGTCGTACTGACCAACAAGTCACACAGGCCATGCCAGATTTAAGCGGAGGGGAATTAGACCCCACTTTTGACGTGCATGGAACAGGTAAGAGGAGGAATTGCTTGGGGTCATCTTTGGAGACTATTTCCCACACTGTTATTCACAATCTTGTTTTTCCTCTTCTCTGTTTTGCTTTTAGTCCTGTGATCTGAGTACTTCTCTTGTTCCCACTCCCCCTCCTTTCTTCTGCTTCACCAAAATAACATTTAAAGTGGAAGAACGCTCTTCCTAAATTAATCTGACTTCCCCGGCCGGCTTCAGATCCTTTCTTTCTCACCCATCAAGGTGACTGATACGAACTAAGCCACTGGTATCAAAGTGGACAGGAGCTCAGTGTTACAACCGTCACACACAACATGGTGAACAGCACATGTTCAGGAGCTACTGACCATTGAACTGACAGAGGGAGAAAGCGGGCAGGCTGGGTCACAGGTCAGAATCCGTCCTCAAGTCAGCATCAGGTGCCTGACATGCCAAGATCAAAAGGAAACCGAAAACAGAAGTTAAGTGGACTTTGTACTAGGAATAGAAACTATGAGTAAGAACAGAGTTTGGGGAAGGGAAAAAAGAGTTCTGACACAGACTAAGGTATGTACCACTCTGCAAATCCACACATTATCCTACCTTAGATAGTGATTTAGTATTTCAGGTGCTGTTTTCCATGAAAAATAGTAGTCTGTACGTAACCCATGAAATGTATAGTGTAGTAATTAATGAAATTTCTCTTGATTTTTACACTTTACATTGGCTAGACAATTGGCTAGGATTGACAATAGCTGTAGTGAAGCTAAATCCAAGGGGATTTTCCTCTTTTTCTTTATTTTCTACATCACGAGCTGGTAAACTATAGCCTATGGACCAAAGTCCAGCCCACCATCTGTTTTTGTAAATAAAGATTTATTGGAACATAGACACACTCATTTGTTTACTTACCGTCTGTGATTGTTTTCATGCTACAGTGGGCCGAGTTGAGTAACTGCCTTGGAAACCATATGGCAAGTAATGCCGAAACTGTTTCCTCTCTGGCCCTTTATAGAAATGTTTGTCCTCTCCTACACTACATCAATTCTCAGAAAACATTAATTTTTGCCATAGCTTGTAAGCAGTAACTCTAATGTGACCCTAGATTGTAATTTACTGGGCTTTGGAACACTATATATTTTAGTTGGAAATCATACTGAATAAGGAAATTCATATCTTACTATAAATTGTGGCAGTGGTAATACTTGATTCTGTGATTTGATTATTTATTTTGAGTATTGGGTCCACTGAGGTTTGAAGCTAGTTATCATCCTGTTTTTGTTTTTATTTTTGTTCGGTGCCCATTAATCAAGACCTTCCCACCCCATATATCACAAAACCAAGTAGGAATGAGGGTTTGTCCCACGAAGAATGAGATATAATGAAAGCAAATTAATCCTGATTCTCATCTAGGCAAAGGGTATCATTGTAGTCATGTGGGATCTTTCCAGGTTCACCAGAGTGAGGGGTCTCCTTAGGGATTTGGAGCCCAAGCACCAGCTGGTACAAGTAGCTTCTCTAACTTCTATTCACTACACACTCACTAGGTGCCATTTTCTGAGCTAAGCACTTTTCATATGTTATCTCATTTAATCCGACAATATATTATTGGTGGAGAGGGGTCATCAACAGGATAGGACCAAGAGTTGACACCTTGGGCTGGACGCAGGCAATTGGAGGCACCTCACTCCCTCCCCTGTCCTTGGAATGTACACTCTACCCACCACTCCCTAGTGGAAACCATTTTCAAGAACGCAGGCTTGAGAGAGTCATGTGTGGTGAGACCATATGTACACTATATGTGATTGAACCCCATTAAGGCCTCTAAACAAGTTTTTAAGACTCTGGTGGACGGGGGTGGAAGTCTACTCATCTTGCAGACACCCAAGACAAGCCTTGTATATAAGCTCCCTTGCTTCTTAAACCTACTACCTACCCATCTGGAGTGGTCTGCCTCTGTCTTCAGTCTCTCCCTGCCCTCTACGTATGGCGGACAGTTGGCCAAGCAACAATTATGGGGTTGATTTGGTCACAAACATGCTCCAAAAGAAACAGACGCTTGAAAATGTTAAGTAATTTGCCTAAAGTTAGGTAGCCAGTAAACAGCAAAGCCATGATTTGACCTCAGTGACATGTAATTTCAAAATCTGTGCTTCTAAAAACTATGTTATAATAGTTAATGAGGCTCTTATCCACTTTGCAAATGTGCCCCACTGACCTGATAGCCATGACAGACTCGAGACCAGAGGAGGACCTGCAGATTCTAACTCCGGCTATATACGGACACCACTAACACTACGCGAATGGGAGGAAAAAAACGTGGGAAGGCATTTCACTTAAACACTGTCCTTGGACATGACCCACTGAAGGCAATGTGAATGTTTTCCTTCTTTCTTATTTCTTTTCTGTTTTCAAGATTATGTTCAAAACATACCCATTATATTTAACATATGCAAATGAAATAGACAAAACTGTGCAAATGGTTGTTATGGGGTCTTTCTTTGGCAGGGGATGGTTGAATCAACAGTTTTTCACTTCTAATTGCATTGTGTACATGTACCAGAATTTTTATCCACATTTATCCATTCACCTGTGGAAGAACATCTTAGTTGTTTCTAGTTCTTGTTAATAAATAAAGCTGCCACTATGGAGGACAGTATGGAGGTTCCTTAAAAAACTAAAAATAGGCTTATCATATGATCAAGCAATCCCACTCCTGGGCATATATCTGGAGGAAATTCTAATTTGAAAAGGTACATGCACCCCAATGTTCACAGCAGCACTATTTACAATAGCCAACACAGGGAACAACCTAAATGTCCATTGACATATGAATGGATAAAGAAGCTGTGGTATATTTATTCAATGGAATACTACTCAGCCATAAAATAATAAAATAATGCCATTTACAGCAACATGGATGGATCTGGAGACTGTCATTTTAAGTGAAGTAAGCCAGAAAGACAAAGAAAAATACCATAGATATTGCTTATATGTGGAATCTTAAAAAAAAGACACAAATGAACTTATTTACAAAACAGAAAGACTCACAGACAGAGAACAAACCTATAGTTACCAGCAGGTAAAGGGGGTGGGAAGGGATAAATCGGGAGTTCTAGGTTTGCAGTTACTAAATACTATATATAAAACAAAAAACAAGTTTCTACTGTACAGCACAGGGAACTACATTCAATATCTTGTAGTAATCTATAATGAAAAAGACTATGAAAATGAATGTATGTATGTGTTTGGCTGAAACATTATGCTGTACACCAGAAACTGACACAACATTGTACACTGACTATACTTCAATTTAAAAAGAATGCAATTAAATAAATAAAGCCACTTTGAACATTTGTTTATAGGTTATTGCATGAACATAAGTTTTCAATTCACTTGGGGCAAACACCTAAGACTAAAATCATTAGGTCATGTGATAAGTGTGTGTCTAATTATATAGAAACTGACAAACTGTTTCCTAAAGTGGCTGTACCATCTTTCCTTTCCCCCACTGATGATTGAGAATTCCTGTTGCTCTTCCTACTCGTCAGAATTTGGTGTGGTCAGTTCCCTCCCTCTAGCCATTCCAACAGGTGTGTATTGGCGGTGGTATCGCACTGCGGCTCTGATTTGCATTCTCTAATAACTAATGCTATTGAGTGTCTTTTCATTTGCTTATTTTCCATTCAGTAACTTCTTTAGAGAAGCGTAGGTTTGCCCATTTTCTATAAATTGAGTTGACTAGCTTCTTACTGTTGAGCTTTAAGATTTCTTTACACATCCTGGATATATGTCCCTTGAAAAATATGTTTCTTTTTTCTCTTGTTTTCTTCGTGTGCTGTAATTTGCGGTTGGAAACAGAACAGCTTATGTAGTACAGGTGCAAGCAAGATAAATAATTTTACGTCTGGAAAATGCAGGCAAACTGTTTGCTAGGCATTAGTGTGGGGATATTGGGTCAATCGAGTCAAGAATTGAGGTGGATTTGGGTTTTGATGTTGCACGGTTATACCTGGTATAAACTTCAAAATCCTCTAGCAGTATTTTGTGTTTAGGGTGGGGCTGGTTTATCAGAGGGCTTTTCTCAGTGATTGCTTCCGCTTCCGCTTCAGCTCTTTCTTTTTCTCCTCATGCACTTCACAGCTCCTTCCTCTGTACTAGCCCAGGACGAGTGTGCCATGGGTGGGAGGAGGGCGGGGCTGTAGGTGTGCTGTTCACGCTGGTTCAGCCTCCTCCTTAGGTAGGTGTTCTCTCCCCGGATCTCAGGGGTGGGGCCTTCTCTTCATCTCTAGCTACCACTTGGGGAGGGCATAGGGGGTCTTCAATGGTCTAGCCTCAGAACATATTCCTGCCTCTTCTATAGGAATTCTGTTTGTTTGTTTCCAGTTCCCTTCCCCTATTTGCAGCGGGTTTTGACCAGTGTCCTAAGGGCAGCGGGCTTTGATCCCCACCCTCTAATACCTTAAGGCTTTTGTTCCATAGGGGAAATAGTGGAGAATAATCCAGGAAGTCCTCTGAGCTTTTCCCTCAACAGCTGCTGTTCCCCTTTCCAAGGCTGGGTCACAAAGTCTGCTTTACCTACACTCTCAGCCTAACCCTAGACTTTCCTGAGAGGACCCAATGGCCATCCGTGGAGAGGAGCCTACAAGTGAATGCAGATTCCCTTTGTCTTAGGGGCTCCCAGGAGCACTGTACTCTAAGGCAGCCCGCACTCAGCCTTGAGCCATTTGTTAAAATTTCAGTTGAACTATTTCTGGGGTGTGTGGCTTCTGGCATCCGAGTAGTTGCATTACATTTCTCCTTGGGGAGACTTACCTTTCCTGAGATTTCGAATTAGCCCTGCAACCTTACCTTTTGTTTTGTTTTGTTTTTTCTCAGATTCGGGAAAAGTTGTGATTTTACAAATTATTGAGATTTTGTTGTCATTGTAACAGTAAGACCTATGCTTTTCCCAGCTTTCTACATTCTAAATGGAAGCTGGAAATTTTCCATTTATTTTGAGAAAAATAGCCAGTAAAGATTTTTGAGCTGGGGAATGAAAAGATCAGATCTATTTTTTTAGGGGAAAAAAATTATTCTGGCTCCATAAAGTGGAATGGATTGGAGAAAATGGAAGTCCAGAGGTAAGTTAGGAGACTGTTGCAATAATTTGGGCAAAAGGTGAGCAAATCCCAAACATAGCATGGCATGGAGACTGAAAGATAAAGATACATTTGAGGCATTTAGGATTTAACAAGATTCCCCGACAGACTGTGGATGTGGATGCACGGATGCATATTTATGAACTTAAATATGCTGGATTATGATGTGAAAAAGAGGGAAGATTCAAAAACTGCACCCATGTTTCTAACCTAGGCAACCAGGAGGATGGTGATAAAGGAGTTAAGGTAATATTAATTATGCAAGCAAAGCAGAGGTGCGGAGAGCACAGATAAGTGAGTATTGTCCTTGGAAAACAGGTGGTCAGTTTATTGCAAGGACTGAGAACAAGCATCACAGAGGGCCTCAACGGGTCAGGACATGACTAACACACCAGTAAATGAATGAATGAGTGAATGGACAAATATATTAGAACTTCAACTGGGAGAGATACCTATTCAATAACACTGATTTCTTTCTTTTTTATTCCAGCAAGAGCAATAGGTTCTGTGACATTTCAAAGAGTTTAGTGGGGATAACTCACTTGTTTTAAGCTGAAATATCCCCATAAAACATGAGCTGAGCTACTGCAACCCCCTTCTGGCTAAATTCCTTGAGGAAATTTCTCATCATTTCCCACCACTGGAATTTTCAAATGCTATGCATTAATTGCATGGGCCAATTAGTGTGAAATTCAATTTGTTATAATGTGATTGAGGCCACTTAATAAACTTGACATGTCAGCCTCAGGTTTGGGGACAATTAAGAGAAATTCACAGTGTGAAGACATTTCAGTACCTGTTCGGAATGAAGAGAAATATTTAATGCCCAATTCCCTAGTCCATCCTTCAGAAACAGAAAGGGATCGTTATATCACAAACAAGTTCATATGACAGTGATTGTTACAGGAAAAGCAATTAAGGCCAATTGTCTCTATCATGATATCAAGGATTTCCCTCTCCTTTCCTCCCTCCAGCAAGGATTTATGCAGCCCTTCTCTCACCCAGCTTGGTATACTCTCATCATGCACTTGGTGGTTTGGATGCAAATATGAGACTCTCCCTCTTAGAGGAGTTGCAGCCTAGTGGGAAAATACTCACAACAAAGGTTTGCTCATGTAGAGTGATGAGTGCTAAACTAGTGGGGCAGGGGATGGAAGGGGTGTTACTAACTTGGACTGGAATTATTAAACTTTTTCAAATAAGCATTGTTCTTCAAAATAATCATTATGGGGAAAAAACGAATACATGTCTCAACCATGTTTAATCACTTGAAATATTTTAGACCTTCCTCTTCAGAGAATATTTGCAGGTTATTAAAAAATGATGATTACCTTCCATTTTTATCAAATTATACTAACTAGCTCGGTGCTTTCCCAAATATATTTTCTTGAATATTTTCTATATCGATGGTCCATGAAACATGCTTCCATGGTCAAATAAATTTAAGAAAAAAATCTACGTATGCTCTCCTCTTATTTGATGTACATTAGCAGACCCAACTCTGTGAGAAGCCCTGCTTTAAAAATAAATTTAACTTTGTAGGCCAGTGCTTCCCCAGCTTACTCTATGTCATCAACTCTAAGACACCACCTATAATAAGATGCACCATTAATTTATAAGGAAGTTATGTAGAAAAAAAAATGCCAATTAAGGTGAGACTGGATGCTCTCAACACTTGAATGAATTTTTATTTTATATTTATTGAAGAAGCTCTTTTAGAATTATTTAAAGATTTTATTACATATTATTCCTGGATATATATGTATATAGGAAACAACTCATTGCAGGAATTTCTAAAACAAACCCCAACTCTTCTGAGTCCCTTTTTATCTTAGCGTTACGGATACCACACTTTCCCACACAACGCCATTATCTGCACCACCAAGGATATGCTGTTGTTTTAAGCCTGCTTCATTATCGTCTGCACGATTTTCATCCAAGCGACAAACACCTGTTCCTTGAGTGTTGTTATCTTTGTGTAGGAAAAACCAGCACATCAAAACTACCACCTAGATAATGGTGATAGTAAGGTGCATTTTAATTTCAGAGATGTTAAAATTTGAAAGAAAAAACTAGTGTGTTATAGAATCAGTGAAAAGCATCATATCCCCACGAGGCTCCCTGCTCCTTCCATGGAATGAGGCTTTTCGGAAACTTTTGAGAAAGCTGACCTAGCTCGCTTGATCAAAGTTGGATTGAAGCTAACGACAGCCCATCTTCTATAAAAGAAATATGAGATCCACCGTCCATCAGAGCAGCAGGAAACGTAAGGAACTCCGAAGGCAGTGCCTGGAGGGCAGCACGCACAGTAATTGATTGTGAGTGCAGGACCTGCAGCTAGTCAGCCGCAGTTTACTCTCGTGTTTGGCCACTTATCGCTCTCACGTTATGGGAAAATTGCTTAATCTCTTCCAAGTGTCCATTTCCTCATCTCTGAAGTAGGGATAATAAGGACACCTATCATTTAGATTTACTCTGAGGCTTAAGGTTTAAAAAAAAAAAGCTTATAAAACCCTTAGCACCATCAGGAATCAACACATTTTATACAATGTTATTATTTTCTCAGGCATTCATGATGACAAGCAACCACCTTCCTCGATTTAGCTCTGAAAGAATCCTGGCTATTTCTGAAAATTAAAATGACTCTTAAAGGATTAGTACTTTCTCATGCAAAAGAAGTTCCCAGCAACATGCTACAGGGTCTGATGACAATTGTTTTAAAGAGGACTTTTGGCCATGGCAGCATTGTCAAAATAAGCACAGGACCTCCCACATGCCTACTAGGAAAGCAATTAGACTCATCTGCAAAACGCAGCTCTGGTGTGATTACTACCACATCCCTCTGCGATGAAGGTAAACTGGAGAGAAAACGGGTGCCCTGTTTCCCGCGTTCCATTTCTCTCACCTCCTAGGTTCAATCAATTTGATAGTCTTACGGGTGACAGCACGGGAAGTTAATTGATCTTTCTAAGCCCTGATTTCATCTGTAAAATATGATGATAAAAGTGCCTCCCTCATAGGGTTGTTGGGGCATTCCATAACACAACACATGAACACATTTCCAGCACATAGTAAGCACTGAATAAATGGTATTATTCTAAGCATCATTATTATTAGCATTAGCATCATTCCATTAATTTCTTACTGGAAAAAAATCATCACAAACTTGGTGGCTTAAAACCACACAACACCACGTGGGATCCATTTCCAACTAATTACATCACAACATCTGGGGGCGGAGTCTAGGCTCTGTATTTTTGAAAGGGCTCCCTCTGTGATTGTATTATGCAGCCAGCACTGAGAGCCACAGCTCCACACCATGCCACTACAATAGTAATTTATGTACAAAGCGCTGTGACTGTCATTCTCCACTTAAAATCCCTTCACAACGTTTTTGATCATTTGCAGCGGGAAGTAGAAGCTCCGTACCGGCTAGAAAGTCCCTCTCTGACTCACATGTACCTCCGCGCATTTGCTCCCACTTATTCTCACGTCACACACAATATACACTTTTAATATCTCAGCACTTACATCCTCACCCAAGCATGGGCTGCTGCCTGGGTAGATGCTGCTTTCCCTGCCTCCCTATCCCAAGTGAACCCCAAGATGCACCTACTTTTTAAAAATGTAATAATTATTGAACAAATTCAAAGGATTTATAAAATATGTTTTAAAAAGTGTAAAATATAAAGAACAACAATAAAACAGCCATGAAATCATGCAAAGATACGCTTCTGTTCTCGGGTGCTTTTACCACCTTCATTCCATTAAGTCCTGATTCTCTCATTAAATAAATAAGAAATTGATAAAATTCTAAATCACATATTTGTGGCAGGTATGCATGTGTCCTTTACCCACCATCTCATAATCATATATGTAAAAATGAACACATTTAAAGAAAAATAAAATAAAACAGTGAAAAATAACACACCAGGCAAATGTGGCTGAAAGAAACATGGTGTAGCAACATTAATTTCAGATTAAATAGAACTGAAAGCAAAAACTCATTACAAATGAAATTTTATCTTATATGTTGGCTGATAAAAGGAACAAAAGATCCAAAAGATATGCTAATAATGAATATATTGCCACATTATATACTATATACATAATCTCTGACAGCAATTTATGAAGTATGAAGAGAAATAGCTAAATCAGTAGTTGGAGATTTGAAAGCCTGTGTTTCTGAAACAGACAGCTCAAGGAAACAAATTAAAAATTCATATATATGATAATTAATAACTGAGTCAAAAGATACATCAGCAACTTTATACCCAGTGAGCACACTTTTTCTTTTCCAAGCAAATATGAAACATTCATACAACTCAATCAAGTACTGAGTCACAAGAAAGAAAAAAGCCCTAGTAAATTGCAGTAAATTATAAAGAAGCACTATCTTAGAGTTTTCCAACTATTATTCATTAAAATTAAGAATCAAAAGCAAACGTAAAGTCTTACAGAAGCCCCAAATATCTGTAAACCCAAAAAACATACAACTATGCAGCACTTGGGTTAAAGACAACTTCATAAGTGAAAGCACTAAATTACGGCTGAGTGGGTATAGAAGAACTCCACATCAAAATGTCTGGGAACCAGGGAAGGAAGTACCGTGAGGCGTGTAATATATCCTAAAAAAAATATTTACTAGACGACAAGAAAGGCTATAAATAAGTGAGCTAAACATTCCCCAAAATACTGGGGGGGAAAAGGAGAATAAACCCAAAGAAGTAAGAAAAAAAGAAGTAATGAAGATGAGGACAGAAATGAATAAAGTAGAGAAAAAATACAGGTAACACATTTCTAGCACATACTGTATGCTGAGGGCTGTTCTAAGTATTTTACATACAATGACTTACTCAATCCTCACAACACCCTTAGATACAGGCAGAATTACTCCTTCTCATTTGACAGATGAGTAAAGAGTGCACAGAGAGATTGTGTAACTTTCCCAAGATCACAAAGCTAATGAGGAGCAGAGATTGACTTCCATTCTCTACTTGTCTCAACTGTGCTCTACTAACTCAGAGGCTGATTTTTCTTTTCTAGAGATTTCCAAAGTAGATAAACTTCCAGAAGAACTGATCAAGGGGAGAGAGAGAGAGAGAGAGAGAGAGAAAGCACTGATGTTTTTAGGCAGGGTAATTAAGGATAGCTGACAACAAAACCCCAAATCTCATTGGCACAGCATAATAAATGCTTTTTACCTGCTTTCATCACAGTCGTCAGACAGTCAAATCCAATTCTCTTCACACAGTGATCAGGGGTCCACAAAGCTGCAGCAGAAAAAGAAAGAGAAGGATGAGGAACGCCAGCTCTTTATGCCCTTGATCTGAAAGTACCACTCTACTCATCTTTGTTTTGGACCCACCAATCGTAACATGTCCTCATCCTCAATGAAAATGAGGGAATGTAGGAAAACATGCATTGTTTTGGTGAATACTAGCAACCTCTGCAATTGTTGGAAGAGGTCATTGAGAGGATATGACCATTGGTTGGCCTGCATGATCTGACCCGAGCAATTGGAGGCTCCTCACCCCATCCCCTGTCCTTGGAAAGTACATTCTACCCACTGGTCTCAAAGTGGGCATCATTTTTAAGGACACAGTCTTGAGAGAACATGGTTGTTGAGACCCTCTGGACAGTGAATGTGACTGAACCCTGTTAAGACTTCTCTGTAAACTTTTAAGATTCCTGCAGATAGCTGTGTAGATCTTGCAGCTTCCCAAGACAAGCTTTGTATGTAAATTTTCTTGCTTACTAAACCTGCCACCTATCCATCTGAAGTGATCTGTCTCTGTTTTTGGTCTCTCCCTTCCCTCCGTGTACAGGGGCCATATTTTGCAAACCAACAACTATAAATACAAAAAAGGCAAAAAGACTACAAAGAGATGTTTTTAAAATGTATTATTTTTAAAGGAATGTTTGTAAAGCTATTCAATAATAAATTTGACAGCCTGGCTGTAACAGACAAATTCCTGGGAAAAGATCAAATGTCAAAACTGGAACAAGAGGAAATTGTATGGTAAACAGCCTCCTGCCCAACAATAAAGCCCTTGTATCAGCTAGAAGTTGATCTCTCAGCTCCAAATCCTCCCTTAATTGCACGCTTTGTGATGCTGGAGATGGACCCTGTAAACATTTCTTCTTTCCAGCTTTTCCAGAGAGTCTCCCAGACGCCCCAGTAGGTGGCTTCTTGAGTTTCAGGAGAAATCCAGGGCTGACTTCCCATCCAGTTCCATCATCATAACCCCAGAAGGCAGCTTCCTGCAACTCTGCACGCCCTGGTAGGCAGTTTCCACATTATCAGCCTGGTCCTATGGAACCTAAGTAACTTCTCCACTATCCAGAGAGCTACAGTCACACCCTCTCCAACAGAGCCTAAATCTCAACCTTTGGTGGGGGCGAGGGATCCCTTTTCCAAATGTGTTTCCCCTTGGATACTCTGCCTCAGTCATGGAAGTAAACTGTCTATACACATGCTACTTCTGTGTTCCTTAGAGTTCCTTGTGGCTATTTAAACTCCTCTTATTCCTTTTTCTCTTCAAATTACTCTACGATTTCTGTCCTCGGACTGGACACTCTCTGATACCATCCAAGACACAGGCAGTCTTAAAAGGACATTTCACCAAATCTCAAGGCACAAATAATACATTTTATACAAGGTATCCAGAACAAAGATAAAAAATAAAAAATAATTTATGATTCTAGTGCAAACTAGCTTCTCAAACTAGATTAGGATAATACACAAATACATAATTCCATGTCTTTCAATAGATAAATGGAAAAATAGTCTATCATACATCCAGACAATGGGATATTTTTTAGACAATGGGATATTTTTAAGTGATTAAAAATGAGCTATTAAGCCATGAGAAGACACACAGGAACCTTAAATGTATGTTGCTAAGTGAAAGAAGCCAATGTGAAAAGGCTATAAACTGTTTGATTCCATCATAACTATATCATATTCTGAAAAAAACAAAACTATGGAGACAGTAGAAGACCGGTGGTTGTTAAGGTCTGAGGTGGGGGAATGGATGAATAGACAGAACACTGAGGTTTTTTAGGGCATGAAACTATTCTGTATGATACTGTAATTGTGGATATATGTCACTATACATCCATCAATACTTATGGGATGTACAGCACCAAAAGTAAACCCTAATGCAAACTATAGATTCTAGCTAGAAATGATGTGTCAGTAATGGCCTGTCAACTGTAATAAATGCAAGGTGCTAATAACAGAGCAAACTGGAAGAGGGGTGAGACAGTACAGAGGAGCTCTATGTAATTTCTGCTCAGTTTTTCTGAAACTTAAAAAAAGTTTATTTAAAAACCCCCCACAATTTCATACCTACCTCACTTATGAATATAATTGCTAAAATCTTAAAACAAATATTAAACAAACCTAGTATTATTTAAATAACTATACAATGATGAAGTAAGGTTTATAATAAGAATTTTATGTGATGAATCAGCATAAGAAAATATGTTTATACAATTTACAAATTAAATGCTAAAAGGAAAAAGAATTACCTCGTCCTATTAGTAGATTCAAAAACATACAGACAAAGTTCAGTGCCTGTTTATGACAAAAACTATCACAAACCAGATTAGAATCTCTCTTAACATCACAAAGGCTATATCCTTAAAGTCAGCGGTAAACATAATTCTTAATGGAGAACATAAAAAAAATTGGAGAAACATAAAAATGTCTTTATACAGGAAGGGTATAGTAATTCACATTGCACATTGGGCAGAATCAACAAACTAATAGAACAAGAGTTCATCAAGCTTTCTGAACATAGAAAAATCAATAGCATTTTTTTATTTCAGCAAGAAGCAATTAGAACAAATAGAAGAAAATAAGAAACCATTTAAAAAACCATAAATATGTAGAAATTAACCTAATAAAATGCACAACATCTTAGAGAAAACTTTAACACCCCATTAAAAGTCATAAAATAGACCTGAATAAATGGAGAGATTACAACCTCCATAGAGGGTTTGACTTAACTTTGTAAAGATGTCAATTACCTCCAAAATTTTTCCTTTAAATTTCACCAGCACTGACTGCTGGATCTTTCCTCCAAACTTCACCCTGGATGAACTATGAAAGAGGGAGAGAAGCATGGATTTGAGAATCTTATAACTACAACCACAAAACAAACAAAAAAATTGTGAGAAACACATTTGAAGACAAAAGAGGACTGATGATTTAATATGGATGGAAATTGGCAGTGTGGGTGATTTTCAACTATACCCCTTACATCCCCCACTCTCCTGGGTAATTTTGCTTAGCTGGCTTCAAGAGGCTACAAATAATGACTGAGCAATAAAAGAAAATCATGATTTCACTTCATTTATAAATGATCAAAACAGGAAAATCTGAAATACTTTATTAGGTGATGAAATTCTACATTTTTTTTCAAAAGAATATATTTCATAATGTAACTCAGCAGCAGTGTACAACATTCTTCATCTTTCTGTTGATCTCTCCATCTTTATGTATTTTTTTTTCTTGGCTTAAAGGGCACCATTTTCTCTTGATTCTCCTCCTACTCAAAAATGTATTCCTTCTTAGTCTTTTCTGATCTCTCCCTACTTTCCAAATCTTTAGCATTGGAGCCCACCAAGGCTCTGTCATCAACCCTCTTCTCTATCTAAACTCATTCCCCAGGTAATTGCAAGCATTCTTATAATGTGAAATGCCATCTGATCACTGATGATTCCCAAATTTAGATCTCTACCTTAAACTTGTCTTCTGAACTCTAGATACATGTATGCAATTGCCTACTCTATATTTACTTTTTAATGTTTAATAGACTCTTAATTATCCTAAATCATAATCTTGATCTTCCTCCCTCTACCTGCCCAACAATATAATGAACCTTCTCTTGCCTTCTTCACTCCATTAAATATCAGTTCCACTCTTCTTGGTGCTCAGATCTAAACCATGCAGTCATCTATAATTCCACTTTCTCTAATAACCTTATCCAATCTATCAGAAATTCTGTTTAATATGCCGCCAAATATATCAGGAATTGTACCACTTTGCACCACCCCACATTAATCACTTGTTCAAGAATTAATGTCTTACTTGAAAAAAAAGGGCTCCTAACCAATCTCCTTGAACTCACCCCTTAAAACTATTCTCTACATCACAGCTAGAGGGTTACTTTTTTTCACATTTTTATAGACTTTATTTATAGACCAGTTTTAGGTTTACAGGAAAACTGAGCAGGAAGTATAGAGAGTTTTCATATATCCCACATCCCACATATGCACAGCCTATCCCACTATCAACACCGAACACCAGAGTAGTACATTTGTTACAATTAATGAACCTACATTGGGAGACATTTTTGGTGCTGTACATTCTCTAGGTGCTGACAAATGCAAAACAACATGTATCCACAATTATAATACTAAACAGAATTGCCTTAAACATCCTCTGTGTACTGCCTATCCATCCCTGACGTCCCTCTAACTCCTGGAAACCACTGATCTTTTCACTGCTCCAAAGTTTTGCCTTTCCCAGAATGTGGTAGAGTTGTAATCATACAGTCCATAGCCTTTTCAGACTGGCTTGTCTCTTTTCAGATAGCCCTTTTCAAACTGGCTTTTCTTCTTAGCAATATGCATTTAAGGTTCCTGAACATCTTTTCATGGGTTGATGGCCAATTTCTTTTTAGCGCTGAATAACATTCCAGTGTCTCAATATACCAATTTATTTTTTCATTTACCTACTGAAGAACATCTTGGCTGCTTCTAAGTTCTGGCAATTATGAAACATCTGTGGGCAGTTTTTTTTTTAACTCATTTGGATAAATATCAAGGAGGGTAATTGCTGGATGATATTTTAAGAGTATGCTTTGTTTCATAAAAAGTGGCAAACTGTCTCCTAAACTGTTTGTACCGTTTTGCATTTCCATCAGCAATGAATGAGAATTCCTGTTGCTCTACACCTACTCTAGTAACCAATGTGGTTCATCTCTTAGGTGTGCCGTGGTATCTCATTTTTGTTTCAATTTGCGATTCTCTAATGACATATGATGTTGAGCATCTTTTCATATGCTTATTTGCCATCTGTATATCTTCTTGGATGAGATTTCTATTCTGATCATTTTTAATCGGATAGTTCATTTTCTTATTATTGGGTTTTTTAGACAGAGTCTTCTAAAAATGTATGTTAGACCATGTTATTATTCTTCTCAAAAGAAAAATAATAATTCACCTTTACTCTTCACCAGGAACTCTTGTAAGTGCTATTCACATGGCATTCCATCTGTCTTAAGATGTATTCTTTTCTTTTCACATTTTAACATTGCTTAAATTGTGATGTATCTCATTACCGCTGGCCAAGCAGTGGCCATGAAGTAACTGTCATTGCATAAGCATGCACATCAAAACTTGTCAAAGGTTTCAGTGTCATGGAAAAAAAAATCTCAGAGATAATAGTAGAACATTCTTTTAGACATGTCGCATTACCAAGGGTCTTACTGGAAGCAAGAATGATACTGTTAGAAAAACACAAACACAGACAACTCTGAATGAAAGGGGTAAAACGCATAAAATTCACTAATTTTTAGAAACACTTTAATCAATTCATGTAATTTTTAGTTGAGACACTGAATGGTGACATCCTAGGATGGTGACAAAACCATAAACAGATCAAGCTTCACAAAGGCTGACACCCAGCATTGAATCATTTCAATACATGGTTATATCTAGTTGATCTGCCCTTACTCTGTCTCACTGGCAGAGCAAAATATAAACATCCTCTGGGGAAAGATATCATTCACAGTCTTTCCCATTTTTACACACAATCTCCAGAATACAATAAAAATCACCAGGCAAAATAGAAGAAAGAAATAAATGACAGAAAACTTGCAGAGGCTATAAATATCAGAGTTATCAAACAAGGACATTAAAATCATGTGATAAATATGTTCAAAAAATAGAATAAAAGGTATATGCTATCACCTGAGAAATGAATGAAATAGAAATTCTAGAACTGGAAAAAAAAAGCAGTAATAAATTACAAACCTTACAGATGAGAACACAGAATAAACACAGAAGACGAAATAAAGAGCTGAGAGTTAGGTTAGTACAAAATATTTAGACCAGCCCCCTGGTTTTCCAGCAGATGAAGCAGGCCCAGAGAGGCTGAGTTACTGTGTCAAAATCGTAGCCTAGAGCTGAACCTAGAGCAGAGTTCCAGCACCCCATGCCTCATGCTCATTCTGCTATGTCCCACATTTAACAACATTTTCTCACCACTTGAGGGCCCAGAAAGTCTGACCTCTACAGAGTGGCATCCCCAGAAGAATGCTGGGTAACCACAGGGGAGAGGGCAGAAGACAGAGAAGTTTTGGCAGGGGCTTCTGAATACTTAGAAGGTAGGAAAAGTACCAAAGAACATACGCAGGATGTACTTGCTGCTCCCTGGGATGCCACATCCTGATTAAAGTGTGCCAGCTATCTCAGAGGCCGCATCTTCCCCACCCATTGCAACCAGTGAAAAATGGATGCCCTCAGTTAGGAAACCTACTAATGATTTACATGTGCCTTGAAGGAAAGGAGCCACTTGCTGGAGCTCATGTGCAACCTCCTGACTCTTAGGGAGAAGTAGTTTAACTCAGTACTATAAGTGATGTGTTAACTCTAAAATGTACCTATCAACTAGGCCAACTGGCTCCTACCCAGGTGTGGTTTGGTTGGGCCTCCCAAGGGATGTTTACCAATGTCTGAAGACATCTTTATATTGGCTGGGGTTGGGGGTGCTACTGCCATTTAATGGATAGAGGTCAGAGATGCTGCTGTACAATTCTACAGTGCACAGGATAGCACCCCCACCCCCACCACCACCGCCAACAACAACAACAAAATTATCTGGTCCAAAATCTATGTAGTGCCAAGGTTGAGAAATACTGACATAGACCAATAACAGAAAGAAGAAAAATGATAACAAAGAAGAGAGAATAAGAGGCATATGGAACATAGTTAAAAGCTCTATAATGTGGATAATCGGAGTACCATAAAGAGATGACATAAAGAATGGATGGAAGTAATGATATTCAAAGAATATTCTAGAACTC
The DNA here is from genome assembly GCF_048773025.1 of Camelus bactrianus. NCBI lineage: Eukaryota > Metazoa > Chordata > Mammalia > Artiodactyla > Camelidae > Camelus > Camelus bactrianus. The sequence goes on from NC_133563.1 coordinate 27,348,950, forward strand.
ATAGATGTCCTCAAGCCACTCATTCAATAGTCTTCAAACTCCACACATTGTTACCTGTCACATCACAGTAACACTACTAAATATCAAAACCAAAGAGAATTCCTTTAAAGTGTTTTGAAGAGAAAAAAAAAAAATATATATATATATGATACCCTACTTTCAAAGGAATAAAAGACTGACATTAAACACTTCAACAGAATCTTTGGAAGTCAGGTGTTAGTATTTTGGCATCTTTACAAACGCTATCAACTTAGAATTTTATACCTAGTGAAAATATCCTTTAAAAATGAAGGCAAAATAAAAATATGTTCACATTAAAAAAAATCTACAAGAATTTAAACCTGGATTAAAGGAGTATAAAATGTGTTCTCGAGGCAGAAGGAAAATGATTCCAGAGAGAAAAACAGAAGCTCGGGAAAGAATAAAGAGCACAGTAGAGAGTAAAGATGTGGATAGGCCCCAAAGAACATCCAGTTATAACAATGTCTTGTGAAGTGTATGTATAAAACCAAATCGCACAGCAACAATAGCAAAAAGATAGACTAAGCTGCCTTAGCTTGGGCTGCTATAACAAAACACCCTAAACTGAGTGGCTTAAACAACAGCTATCCTTACAGTTTGGAGGCTGGAAGTCTGAGATCATGGTGGCAGCCCAATTAGGCTCTTGGCAAGAACTCTTCCTGGCCTTCATAAGGCTGCCTTCTTGTTGTATCCTCATATGGGGGGGGGGGGGGAGAAAGATAGAGAGACAGAGAGAGACAGAGGATGAGAAAGGAAGCAGGCTCTCTGGTCACCTCTCATAAAGACACTAACCCCATCATGGGGGCTACACCCTCATGACTTCATCTAAACCTAATTACCTCCCAAGGGCCCCACCTCCTAATACCATAACATTGGGACTTAGGACTTCAACATACAAATTTTGGGAGGACACAAACATTCAGCCCATAATAGAGGTTAAATGGAGTTCAAGTGTGATTGAGAATTTAAACTGTTTGGAATGTGTTAAAGTGCAGCTTTATTTGCAATATGCTCTAAGAAGTCAAGCGTATATTTTAGAATCTCTAGAATAAACACTAAATGTAATAATAAAATAATTTATAACCTACTAGGTCATGAAGAGATGGAATTTTTTTTAAAACTGTTTAATCCTAAAGAAATTAACAGAGGAGAAAGAAGTGGGAATAAGTAGAAAGCAAATTTTAAGATGAAAGTTAATATTATATTAAATTATAAATGTAATTATTGCTTTACATCTTAAAAATTAAATCATACATAGAACACTTCAACTTAAGGAAAATGACTGTCAGATCGGATAAAAAATAGAAGCCCTTCTATATGCTGCGTGCAAGAAAGACATCTTAAATAACATACCCCCTTGGAAAGGTTGAAATTAAGAAGATTGAAAAATACACATTGTGAAAATACTAAATAAAACTAATGTGGCCAAATTACAGTCTGACAAAGTAGACACTGAGGAGGTCTCCAGCACTAATAACATTTCACGATAATCAGCGGGGCAGCCCAAAAGGATTATACAGCAATGTTAAATTTGCAGCCACTAAGTAACATAATCTCAAAATATGTAAATACTGTGGACAGAAATAAAGGAGAAAGAGACAAATCCAGAGTGGGAGACTTTGACAAACCTTTCCCAATAACCAGTAGAAAAAAACAGATTTCTTAAAAGTCAATAAAAATTTGACTATTTTAAGTACCTTATTCAAGTGGGGCCATATGCTCTTTTTTTCCTTCTGGGACTGGCTTATTTCACTCAGCATAATGTCCTCTAGGTTCACTCATGTTGCTGCAAATTTACTTCTTTTTTAAGGTCAAATAATATCCCATGGTATGACTATACCACATTTCCTTTATCCGTTCATCTGTCAATAGCCACTTAGGATGCCTCTGTACCCTGGCTACTGTGGATAATGCTGCAGTGAATGTGAAAGTGCAGATGTCTTTCCAAGAGACTGATTTCAATACTTCTGGCTATACACCCAGAGGTGGCATTGCTGGGTCACATGGCATTTCTCTTTCTAGTTTTTTGAGGAACCTCCAGTGTTTTCAAACTCACAGAAGCAGAGAATAGAATGTAGAATGCTAGTTGCCAGGGGCTGGGGGAGGGGGAAATGGAGAGTTATTTCTCAATGAGTGTAAGTTTCAGTTATGCAAGGTGAGTAGCTAGAAGAGATCTGCTGTACAACCTAGTGCCCAGAGTTAACACTCTTCACCATGCACTTAAACGTGTATTGAGAGTGTAGATCTCATGTTAAGTGTTTTTATAGCAAAAAAAACAAAAAAAACAAAAAAAAACAACTAACAAACAAAAAAATGAAAACAACAGCTAAAAAAAAAAAAAAAGCAAAAAACCAAAGAGGCACAAGGAAACTTTTAGAGGTGAAGGATATGTTTATCACCTTAATTGCAGTCATGGCTTCACAGGTGTATGCATATGTCCAAACTCACCAAATGGTATACATTAGATATGTGCACAGTTTCGTATATCAATTATACCTTAATAAGACTGTCTTTTAAATAAAATTTAAAAATTGGTAAAAGTATAGTATATTTTAAAAGCATGTTTAGCAAGCTTTATCAACTGATGTGTGGATATTATACATCATCAATAATAGAATGTACATTCTTTTTAGTGCGAATATAGTACTTACCAAAATGTATTATTCAGTAGGCCCCAAAACACATCCTCTTTGCATCCAACTTTTTTTTTAAATTGTGAACTTAGGATGAACTTTTCCCTCTCATGCCTCCTGAGGGTAACAGCTCAGACCTCATCTTTCAAGAAGGATTTTTAAAATGAACTTATTGACGCAAAACTGTCATTATAATAAGTCCCAAATACGGGCTTTCAGAAAGACAAGGAGCAGTGATTACCAGTATTTCTCTACTTAACAGGGGCTTGTGAATTAGAAACCCTTTCAAATGTAGGCAAGCAAGTTCAATACATAAATAGAAAACAAAATAAGGAAGAGATTTATTTTCCAAAATGTTTTAAGAATAATGTGTATAATCAACCATATAGTGCTACCTCATATGTTCAAGTCCAAGATAGTTTTCAAGATATAAGCCTTTTAAATTCTGCCCCTTTCTAAGATAAGGGCCTCGTGCTAATATTTTCAAGGAAGGCTTTTTGGTTCTGTCCATTTCACATGTAGACTCTAAATGGAACTAAATGGAACACAGTGGTTCACAATGAATCTACTCATTTACAACCATCACTTACAAAGAATGTTTCTTGGAGAGTGAGAATGCCCAACACGCTATTTCAAATAAATTGACAAAATCAGAGCAATCAGAGAAGAAAGAATTGAAAAGTGGCAACTACATCTTCTAACAGGTTTATTTGGGACTCACATATAATTCCTGTCTTTTTCAGTCCATTTTCCAAAGGGCCAAGCTTCAACAAAATATGTTATTTTACATTACATTACAAAGCACAGAAAAACTGTAAGAAAAAGACTTTTATAGAAACCTATACAAAGGCATTTCACATAAATCTTGGAATTGAAAAGATTTGGGGACCAACACTTCCTATTCTTTCATTGCTTTGCAGTGGCCTCTGTAGAAAGAGTTTTCTCTAAACATTTTACTGGTTTCTCTTTCTGCACCTCCTCCTTCTCCTCCTCCAGCTACAGTACTTCCTTCACATGTTCCTGCTTGGCCCAAAACGGGTCTATACAAAAGGATACCTTTACTTCATCCCATGTGTAGCAGAAGCAGGAAAAGGCTAATTTCAAATAACTGTGTTCTCCAAGGGCTAATCATTTCCTCAAGGGATGGGAAGTCCCAGTAAATGGCTCCATTGGGCAGTATCAATTCGTATCCTTAACTGAAATACTAGAATATCACTTGGCAGTACAGGGCAGGCCTAGGTTGCTGTCCAGCATTCCCATCTCCCAGCAGATGTCCTCCAGCTCCGGAGGAAGGGAGGAGTCCAGAGAAGACCCGCCCTACTCTTAGGCGTGGAATTTTCATCTCCATAGAACTTTCAATCTATCCCCATTTTGTAGTTACATAGTCTAACCTCACAGATATAACATCTTCTTAACTTTTGTTTTGAACTCAAATCATGTTTCTAGGGATTCTTCAGAGTTCTTTGGAAATGAATTATCTTTAAGTAGGTCTAAATAATCTGCATTTGTTTATACTATTATTGCCCAAGATTGGCTAATAGCAAGTGAAAGCTAAGTCAGGTTCTCTCAGGTTGGTATGGGCACTTGAATGGAGGTAACTCCCATCTCATTTTTTTTTTTTTCTTTCACCACTCTTTCCCACGATGCAGGTCTCATCAAATTTTTTTTTCTTTTTCTTCTTTTTTATTTTTGTCCTACACAGTTATGTGGAGATTCCTCTTGTACCTATACTAGTATAAGATCTTCTGACAGAGTTCAGTAGGTATTCTGCAAAAATCGTTCCACATGTGGATGCATCTTTGATGTATTTGTGGAAGGAGATGAGCTCCACCTTCTTCTATTCTGCCATCCTGAAGCTCCTCCTCATTGTGTTTAAGATTCTGATAGCATTGTTTAAAACTCCAATGCTATATTTCTAATGACCTCTGAGCTGTCTCTCCATCACCATCCTCTTTGACTACATCACATTCAAAAGCAGAAAACAAAGACAACTCTTCTACATTAGCTGTATATAAATAATTCATAAATTCTATGCAACAGTTTTAACTTGTTGGTTATAAAGTTAACTTCTTGTGAGCTTCCACTCCCGTCAACAACCATCATCATACTAAAAGAATAATGGGAAGTCTAGAGATTTCCACTGAAAATCATGAAACACATTTACATTTATGTGAAAATGTAAAAACAAATGAAAACAAACAAACAAAAAAACTCTAGAATCTCAGTCTTCTAAAAGATTTTTCTTGCCATTACAGTTTGAAATTGCCATTTTGGGGAATGAGAGCAAGATCTAACTAGAGAAAGATAGAAGCATTTTGAGACTTCTTCTAGGGCCCAACTAAAACCTAGCGACCAAACATTTATTGGGATACCAGTCTTCAAAGTCATGTGATTTTTTTTTCTCCCAATACTTTTATGCAACTCAAATCTATGTGCAGAAAATGTAGACAGTTGAACTGCTTTAGTTTGAAGCTTAACTAGGTAGGAATGGCTGAAGTATAATAGGGCAAGTGATTCTCAGATATTGGCTGGTTTTATTTTTTGAATGGTCCATTGAACAAAGTCTATGCTCTAAAAAATACATATTCATTAATAACATTTATTAGATGTCTACAATGTGCCAGGCATATCTTATTTTACAGATAAAGAATTAAAGCAAAGTTAACCGGCTTGTCTCACAGCAGCAAATAATGGTTGATAGTCTTGCTCAGGTCTGTCTGATCTTAACTGAACACATTGATTACTTTACTATATGAAGGCAGGAGGGAGTAGATAAAATAAAGTGGAGGAGTCTGTGGAGAAGAGATCTCAGTGTGACTGAACCATAGGGTTGATAAGAGTGGATTAGTTATACAAACACACACCGGAGGAATCAAATGCTCTGAATAGAGATTAAGAAGTTAGCATTTAAATTTCAGAAGTGTTCTCATTTTAAATAAAAAAGAGAAATCAGTTGTCCTGTGGTTAAGGTGGATTAAATAGTGAAAATTTTTGCAGAGGAGAAAAAAGAAGTGGGAAGTTCTTTTTTTTCCCTAAAGTATTGGCTATGTAATCCATTTTGAGGTTCAACTTACTAGAATAATGGTTTCCATTGAGTTGGAGGGTTTACATTTAGTCAGTTCTCTAAGTCTTTAGTAAAGGAGAAGTCAGGATAGATAACAGGAAAGAGAAGGGATGGAACATGTAGGGCTGAATGAGACAGTAAAATAATTAGGGGTGTTCTCATAAGACTGGAAGAAGCCGTATCACTGAACAAGAAAGGTGTCAGTTCTGCCTTATGACCTGAATTTGTGAGGTGGTATGTGTGTATCTGCAACACAAATTTCCTTACACTTAGCAATTAAAACAACACACATTTCTTATTGCCCAGTTTTTGTGAGCCAGGAATCTGGGCATGGTTACCAGGGGCCTCTGCTCTAGGGTCTCTTCCAAGACTGCAATCAAGGTGTCATCCAGGGCTGAGTTCTCATTAGAAGGCTCATTTGGGGAAGGAGCTACTTCTAAACTCTTGTGGTTGTTGAGAGAATTTTAGTTCCTCAGTCTCTATGGGATTGAAGGCCTCAATTCCTAGCTGGGTGGAGGCTGGAGGATGCCCTAAGTTTCTTGCCATGTGGGTCCCTCCAACATGGTAGTTTGCTTTATCACAGCCAACAAGGTAGAGTCAGCTAGTAAGATAGAACTTAGAATCTTATAACCTAATCACAAACGTGGCATCCCATCACCTTTGCCATACTCAGCTAGAAGCAAATCACTAGACCAGTTCATGCTCAATAGGAGGGTATCACATAGGGTGTGAATTCCAGGAAGCAGGGCTCATCAAGGACTGTTTTAGAGGCTGGCTGCCCCATGGTGCGTAAGCAAATAGGAAGCCTTTCCTTGTAAAGACAGAAGAGAGGAGCCTCCTTAGAGACCAGCCAGGTTTCAGCTAAAGACAGGAACCATAGTGAGTATCAAATGGAAGTTGGATGACTCATAATGGAATAGCAATTCTAGTAGGTGCAGAGGAAAGGTTTGAGAGAAAAGAAAAGTAGGAAATTGAGTGAGAGTAAAAGAAGCAGAGAAACATGACTAAGAATTTTATGACCAGAGGGGCTTCAGACAGGTAACAGAGCATAGGTTATCATGTTCTGTTTGCCTGCATTCTTGAATTGGAACGTGGTGAAGGGAGACATATACTCTGACTTGTTCTCAAAAGTGAGCTATTACATGCATTGGTAAAAGGCAGCCTGGAATTAGAGATTCAACTTCTGGTCAACAATCACAGTTGGTCATAAAGTGGCCATACTGAAGGCTTTGACTTCATCCCCTTACCTCCCTGCTTACAACTGTCCTTATCAGCTCAGGTATCTTCTATTCCTATGAGAAAAGAAGTGAGAGGATGGATGTCCCTACACATGTGAAGACACAAAGGAGGCACTGTTGTTAACAGGGCAGAGAAGGAATTATTTGAACAGGTCAACCAAACTGGGAAAGATGTTCTCATCTGGTGATCTGAGTAGACTCTAGGGGATCATGAACTGATTTTTGCAGCAGCTTCTGCTTGGTTAATGAAAACTAAGCTGAGGTCTAATGATTTCAGTTCCTACTGAACTATGGTAAAAATCAAGGAATTTGAGACTCTGCCTCTCCCAGAAACCATGGCCTTCTCAGGGTGGCCACCTTTGATGCCTATACACCACTGGGACTAAAGGAGAAATCAGATATTTGAAGTGTGAGAGGAATGGACACATGATTGCTGGCTCTGAGATAAAGGGGCCCATGTACAAAGCTCAGAAAGAGAAGATCATGGAAAACATGAGAAGAAATACAGGCAGCCAGGAGCAAGTTCCTTGGGAACTGTATCCACTGCTCTCCTGACTTAGTGCTGTAAGTTGCTATGTAAGTAGGGAAAGACTGGGGTCCACTGCCCAGAATCCTTACTCCCATCTCATTTGTCTTCCCATCCTCAAAAATCTATATTTACTTTAAAGACAACATTATGGATGCTCACGAAATTACACAGGTATTTAAAGCTTCTAAAATCTTCCATCACCGATAATTAAAAGATGAAATCAATCTTTTGCCCCAAACTTTCTTTTATATTACTAATGATGAGCACACTCTCTGTGAGAATACATACTATCTCCTTTTTGCTAGCACTCTCTCTAGGGAAGTAATTTCAGGACTTTTTATTATCACTTTAAAGAAGATGTTGTAATAATTAGCATTCAAAGGAAGTTACCAGTCTATGAGCCTTAGGCCTTTGGAGAGAGAGGCTTTGGGGGTACAAGGAGTTTCCAAAAGTGATTCCACTGACTTTAAAAACATTATTGAACAAATATTATCAAAAGGTCTGGCATTCAGTGGGATGTTTCTCTGTCTTTTTATCTGTCCATTGGGTATCTTCTGAGAAGAATCCTTGGTGATTGAATTAAACACCAAAGTACCAACTTGTTAAGACTTGGCCAAAAATGCAAAGCCAGAATAATATCCTTTTGTTTCTTATCACACAAAGCAAGTTTATGAATAGAGGTAGGGGGTAAAGAGAGAGAAGCCAAACCCCACAGTGTCTGTTCCACTAGAAAGTTTTGTGAAGTATTGCTTTGTGTCTTTTGCCATTTTCCTTTTAAACCAGGGGATTTTTCTAATGTACTAAAACACTGGAGTAATACTGGAGACAGAATTGAAAAAGCTGTCTTTGGGGGAAAACACAGAGAGACTGAAGCAAATTTATTAGAACTGAGGAAGTGAGTGTAGTTTCTCAGGATCCCTGGATTTCTTGTCATTTTTATTTGGTTTCAAAAGAAAAAAGTTTTTTTTTTTCTACTAACCTAACATTTCTGTAAAACAAAACAAAACAAAACCATGCTTATCTATTTCCTAGGATCCATTACCCATTAATAGTTTTTATATACATTTACCACTTATGTATTTACATAAAAATTATCTGATATCTCATATCCATTGTAAGGGAGAAAATGGAGCACATTAGGTATGTTTCTACTTAACATTTCCATTTTCAAGGCAATCCATGCATTGGTTTTAATAAAACTTATTTTAATTCAAGTTAAGAGCTTAACTATTGCTCTTGAAACTTAATCTACTATACAATAAAAAATTGAATATAAATATAGTTTTTAAAAATAAAAGACTAATTACATTTATGCCTTGACACAGGGTAGAATCTTTGGTCATGTAAACAAGTTGGTTTTGGAAAGAGAAAAAATAAAAACATAACTTCAAAAGTTTTCTATTTATTCATGCCATGATTGCCGTAATCACTGCCATAACAAAATAGAACATACACTATTTCAACTAGAAGAACCTCTAAAACAGCAATTCTGACATTTTTTCCTCCCAACTTTTATATTTCCTTTGCTTTTTGTATGATCTGGTTGTTTCTACTACCACCACCAAGGGGTACACTAGTAAGCAGTATTAAACAACTAAAATAATGTTACTGAATAGTAGGGGGAGCATAGAGAAAAGAAGAAATCAATCACAATAAGCATAAATGCAGTCAAGCTCTCTAAATACAGACTCTATGTTCTGTTTAAAATGACTATATTTTAGAAGGAACGTATAGCTCAGTGGTAAAGCGTGTGCTTAGTATGCATGAGGTCCTGGGTTCAATCCCTAGTACCTCCTCTAAGAATAAATAAATAAGGAAATCTAATTACTTCCCCTTAAAAAATAAGAAATTTCTGATTTAAAAAGTAAATAATTAAAATTATTTTATTTTATTCCTCAAAAGATGGTAATAGGTATGTTGCTTATTGCTCTTGAATTACCTAGTATTGGTTTGGGCTCTGTCCCTTGAAAGCTAACTTTTCCTCATTCAACCCCCTTCAAGTCAAAGCTAAACAAAAGCCATTCCTTCAAGACATATTTGTAAAATGCTGACTGTGTGCTAAGCAGTGTTTTAAGTGCTAGGCATTCAGCAATAAAAAGGATGAATAAGATCCATAACCCTCATTCTAATGGATCGTATATCCTAGTTGGGAGACATGTAAAACCAAACCAAAAACGGATAATTTCACCTGAAAGAGAAACAGAGTGATATGATGGAGAGAAGGACCAGGGTCAGAGAAGGGAGATGGCTTTAGCAACATTCCTCAAGAAAGCTCCTCTGAGGAGGCTGCATTTAAGCTAACACAGGAATGAGGAGAAGGAGCAAACTGTGACAAAAATCTGGGGACAAGACATCCAGAAGAGGGAACAGCAGCTGCAAAAGTGTAGGATGAATGAGCCAGAACTTTCTGTTCTGTTTGGAGAACAGAAGTATGACCAGTGTGGCTACAGCAGGATGAGCAAAGAGTCACACATGAGATGGAAAACAGGCAGGAGCCGGATCTGGTAGTGCTGGGCGGGTCACAGTAAGGAGTTCAGGTTTTATTCTAATTGCCATCAGAAGTCACTAGGAAGAAGAGAGTGATAGGTATCTTTGCTCCATCAAATAACAACACTGATTTCTCCCAGTAGATTTTTACTTTGAACAATTTATACTTATCAGAACCTACTAAATTTTCTACAACACACATGCCTGATTTCATTACTCTCCACTGAAAAGACTCAAGGATTCTGGGAGAGATGCTATATTTCAAGCATGAGGGAGGGAAAATACATCATGAACTCGGAGCACCCTGTTGTGCCTGAGAGCAAGGAAATTCTCTAAGACTAACTGTGTCATGTCAAAAGAAAGGCAGCCAGCTTCAAAGGACACTGAATGGCTAAATGTTTGACAATTTGAGCATTAAAAAAGATTATAACACACTGAATACTGATCTTAAAAAGTCTCGTGATAGTCCTTAGTCCTGGGGGAAAAGGGTGGTGGCAGGATGAGAGGAAGAAAGAAGGGATTAAAAAGAAGAATGTCAAATAAAAGTAGAAGTATTCATAACATTTAAAAATCTCAACTCCTAGCCCCTCAAGAGTAAAAAGTGATTCAGGAAATGATTATCAATGGTGATCCCTGAGTGAAAGATTTTGAAGGACAAAATATTTACATGATATTTAAAGTGTCATCCTACTGATGACAAGGGAAAAGCATCTGTTTAAAATGAAAGAACAATTTAACCAAGTGATTAAACTTAGCATCACCGCTACTGGAAACAAAACAAAACAAAACAAAACTAATACCATATGCTGCTTGATGTGATTGTTAAAAGATAATTTTCAAAAAAGGATCAAATTATGACTCTCAAACACATACAAAATAAATTCATTAAAATCATTTTAGTTAACTTATTTATCAATGAGAGAACCAGGCAGATGTTGTAACAGGTTCAAAAGAGAATTCAAGGAACAGACACATTCATAGAACAAGATTATTGCAAGGAATGTGCAAATGGAGGCAAAGTTAGTTTTTCCCCTGGGACACTGAGAGAGGGGAAGAAGGGAAGTCAACTGACCTCTGTGGCACAGGACAAAATTTCATATCTATAGACCAGAATTAGGTTACATTACTATCAATTATCTACAATTTACGAAGTTGTAAAATGACTTCTGCTGAATCAGAGTCAGATAACCCAGAGGGCTTCCTCTAGACAATGCACAGTTTTCCACTGAAGTCCAACTTTGTAATAAGAAAAATACATTAATCCAGGATTTTTTTTTCCCAAAAATGTTTAATCTGAACTTAATCAGACAAAGCTAGCATATAGCACATTCAATAAGATAACTAGCCTGGCCCTTGTGAAACAGTTGATGTCATGAAAAACTATAAAAATGAGGGGAGAATATTCTTGATTTTAACAGAGAAAGAAGCATAAGAACTAAATATAGTTGATAAATCTTGACTGGATTCTAGATTTAACAGAAGATATAAAAGATACTTGTGAAGGTAATCAGGAAAATTAACATATCAACTTCATATTAGTTGACATTGTTGAATCAGCATTAATTTTCTTAGCTCATAATGGTTCTGTAGTTATGTAGGTGAAATTCGTTATTCTTAGTAATACATGCTGAAGTATTTAGGGTTAATGTGTAGTGAAGTCTGCATACTTCAAATGTCTCAGAAAAAGATACGAATACACACAGAGAACAAGCTGATCCAAAAATTAACAATTAGTGAATCTAGGTGAAAAGTACACAGACGTTCATTAAACTATCCTTTCGATTTTTAAAATAGATTTAAATTTTTTAATTTAAAAAAGTAGAGGAAAAAGCCAAATCCTGCTTTTAGGACAAAATGAATTTAAAGAAAATAATATGCATTAAATTTGTAACTATAGACTATATAAGCAGATGACAGTGTTATACAGAGAGAGAGAGAGAGAGAGACTGAGATTTAATGCACACATTCCAAGTCATCAGCTGTTGTCAACACAGAAGAATAGGCTTTGTTTGGCCTCCATGCAGAACTTCCCCCATACCAAGGAGTCTCCGTCTTTTCTGGTAAAAGACATCTGTTTAATGTGAAAAAAGTTGCCAACATCATGGCTGTCAGTTTTCAGTATCTACTGATTTAAAAAATGCATAATGACAAATGTACCCATGGACTCAAGAAACACTTTAAGATGAATTTCTTCCTCTTGGACAGGAAGATTAAAATTTAGTTCACTTGTCCTTAAGACAGGTAGGAGTTACCAAAGATGGAACCCAGGGCTCTGGAATCAGTCTGACATGTGATAAATTTTGATTTTATGATTATCCTTTCTAGCTGCTGGACCCTGGGGAAATTGCTTGGCTTCAGCAAGTCATAGTTTCATCATCTAAGATGAAATGATCGTAATAATAGTGCTGATAATACCAAACTCTCTGGAGTTGTATTTTTCTTCATTCTTTAAAATTTGTGCATGCATTTTTACCTTACCATACTCCTAAAAGGATTTGAGGTAACAGAGTGATATCAAGGAGATTAAAAGGGATAATTTATGGAATGTGTCTGTTTGTAATAAAAGTACAACAACTTTCGTTTCTTTCTTTGTCTCCCCATTTCCTATTTTAAACTCTAGCATTGGATAACTCTGTGATCTTGAGCATTTAACTTTATTTCAGTGCCTTGGCATTACCGTTTCCAAATTGGGAATAAGATTCATTAAAATCTTAGGATTTAAGAGTCAGATAATTTGTTACCACTGAATTCCATCATGCCTCAAATTCTCATCTATAAAACGGAGACAGTATCTGCCTTGACTATAATGATCACATAAAAGACTGTAGTTGTAAAATGTCTTTGCAAATACTGAAGTGTATACACGTGTAAGTAATAGTTACTCTATCAATAAAGCAAAGAAAGAAAGTGGGCCAGGTAAAATCATTTATCCAAATAATCTTTTAAATTATACTTCTAAAATTGTACTGTGTTGAACTTGGAAAAGATAGTAGATGCCTGGAAGTCATATATACATCAACAGAATCCCCATAAAATATTTAAAGGTTTTTACTTGCATTTTATAGCAACAAGACTTCAAAATGGACAAAAAGCGTTAAGAGGAGAATTTATGTGAAAACTTCTGAATTCCTATGGGAAAATACACCATAACATTTTAGGATATTATTGTGCTATTATCATTTTATGATTTTCAAGGCACTCTTCTCTTATTTGAAAATTAAATGCACAAAGACTTTAACTTATCCATCATTAAATGCTGTCAGCCTCTGTGTTGCCAGGAATATTTTGTAAAAAGTAAAGAAAAAGGGTCATTCTTGGTCTCTTCTCTTCCTGGGAGACGGTATTGTATTATAGGTTTTCTGGTGTGTCAGGATGATTTAATTTATGAATATCTCCCAGAAAGCATCCATCGTGACTCAGTCAGACTGCATGTATATTTCATTCCATCGTTCAAAAGTTAGTGACCTATAGATGGTCAATGTGGGTGTGGGATTTTGATTAAAGAAAGTAACTGCTGATCTTGCATCCTTAGAATGTCTAAAGAATTGGAAATAGTTCTTGCTAAATTCTAAAGCTACAATGGCAGTGTCACTGTATGAAAAATTCAGTTCTCTTAAGGGGAAACCCTTAAGCCATGTAATTTCCACAGAGATGATTAGTTTCAATCAGAAAGTATGGTGCAGTGATTTCACTGAAGTAAACAAGAAGGTGATTTCAACTCAAAAAGGCAGATTCTCTCCAGGGTTGGAATCATTTCCGAGTAGTGTTGCAGGAAGCAACACTAACACTTTAAGGTCATCAGAAAAATGTATTATTGTTGCCAAGCACTGAAGTACCCCACAGAGGCACGGGTGAGTTCATTCATCTTCCTGAGACCTTAATTTACTACTGGGAGGAACTGACCTATGACTCACAGAGGGGGGATGGAATTTACACGTACTGAGCACCTACTATGATTCTGGCACTGTGAAGTACACCTTTAAGTGCATGGTCTTATTTAATTCTCACTACAGTCTAGAGATAAATGTTAATAGTTTACAGATAAGAAAGTGGAGGACAGACAGAGGGCATAATGCTTTCCAGGTCACAAACACAAGTAGCAGAGCCACATTTGAACAGGGATTTGTCTGCTATCAAAGTCTATGATGTCTCGACTGTATAGTACCACCACCGATTGAGCCCAGAAAGCAAGTTGCCTCCTTTCATAGTCTTTCACTCAACCGTCTCTCAACCATCCTGTTCAAATAGGCCAAGCAGTTGGATACAGGTGCTAGTTACAATCTACTCAACTGGAAATGTGGGCTTGATGAGAGTCCCATATTTTTCTCCAGAACTGTCAAGCTCTCAAACAGAGAAAAGTTTGATGAATTATCCATTCAGCTATCCACCTACTACCAAATTCTTATTGGGGAAAATAAATGTGCAGAAAATATTTTTTGTTCCTATCCTATGACAAGGAAAAAAAAAAAGGAGAGAAGCAAAATTTAGTTGACAAGATCAGGGAAGGCAGAAGCATCAGAGAAACCATGAAGAATGGATCAGGCTTCAAAACCTAACGAAGGCATCAGAGAGTGGAGAATAACGTGAAGAAAGGCTCAGAGCGAGGCAAGTCAGAAGCAAAAACGTTAAGGAAGACTTTAAGATGTCTCTGAAGTTTCAGAGTTTAGGGAAATGCTGATGATATTAACTAAAATTAAGACAGCTAAGGAGTGGTTTGAAGATGATGGTCAGCAAAGTTTGGGATATAATGGCTATGTTAGTTTTTGAGTCATTCTTCTAATTGCTCAGGCTAAAAACTTAAGAGCCATCCTTGACTCCTCTGCTTCTCTCAATGTATTGCAATCTACCAGCCAATCTTGTTGGTTCTACTTTCAAAGTATATGTTGAATTCAACCATCTTTTCACCACCTCTATGCTAACCTATGGCCTTAGCCACCAGCCTCTTTTACCTGGATTATTACAGTAGCCTTTTAATTGGTTTTACTGCTTCTGTCTTCTCCTACAGTTTTAACACAGTGGTCAGGGATACTAGATTTTTTTTCCCACTCAAATCACTCCAGTTTGATGCAGAGTAAAAGCCGGAGTCTTTATGGCCTATAAGAACATAATCTTGCCCCTAATTCACTTCCTACCTTCCTCTGTGCTACGCAGACTTTCAGTCACTCCGTTCCAACCACACTGGCCTCTTTGCTCTTCCTGGAACACACCAGCCATAATTGTGCCTTAAGACATTTATCTACTTGCTGTAACTTTTCTTTAGAAAGTTTCTTTTCCTGATAAATTCATGGTTCTCTCCTTCAGTTTTTTCAGATCTTGACCTACCTTCTCAGAGAAGCCTTCCCTGATAGTTCTTACAATCCTTCTGCAACCAGCCATTCCTTAACCTCCTCCTGTTTTGATGTGTGTTTTTATTTCCATAGTCATTATCACTTTTTCACAAGAGTCTTTCTACTAGGATGTAAGTTCCACAAAGACTGTCTCTGTTTTATTTACTGCTTGATTCTCGGTGCCGAGAACAATTTCAGGCACATAACAGATACTCAATAAACACTTTTTATATAAGTAAATGAAGTAATTAAGAAAAAATGAATTCAGTGGAGAATTCAAGACTAAAGTTACTGATTTTGAAATCTTCACCACTGGTGGAATAAACTGTATGATAGATCACCAAAGGAGAAGAATGAATAAAAAGGAACATCAGAGAATGTTTGCATTTATTTTGTGGGCAGCAGCAAATAAATCTGAAAAGGTGATTAGATAGACAGATAGATACATAGATTAGGTTTTATATATAGTGTACATAATATATGTATAGTGTATGTAGTACATATAGTGTATGTAGTACATATAGTATATGTAATAAATATATAAATACACAAACATACATGCATTAGTTTGTTCATTCATTTATAGATTTACGTGCCTCAGTTACGAAGGGTGGAGCTAAGTATGTTGACCTCTTATTCAGCAGATTTGTTAAACTCTCTATTTAGTTCAATAGCTTGTTGCTAATGTTTTCTATAAGTAATTACATAATTTTTAGATAAAGATGATATTTGTCTCTTCCTCCCAAGTCCTAAGCCTTTTTTGTTTCTCTTTTATGTGAATGTTGTACAAGATCGCCAATCCTATGCTAAGCAGCAGAAGTGGTGATAAATTGTCTTGCTACTAATCTTAAAAAGGATGCATCTAGAATTTTTCCATTAAATATAATGTTGGCCAAATCTACCAAATTCACAGAAACAGACAGACATAAACAAAACAGAAATAGAGTGATAGATTCAGAGAACAAACAGGTGGTTGCCAGACGGAAAAGGGTGGAGGCAGGAGAGAAATAGGTGAGGAAGATTAAGAGGTACAAACTACCAGCTGCAAAATAAGTAAGTCACGTGAATGAAATGTACAGGGTGGGGAATATAGCCAAAAATTATGTAATATCTTTGTACGATGACAGATATCCTGGTGATCAATTTGAAATGTATAGACATATTGAATCACTATGTCGTGTAGTGAGAACTAACATAGTGTTGTACAGGTCAAGTATACTTCAAAAACAAACAACAAAGAAACAAATTCACGGAAATAGAGATCAGATTTGTAGTTACCAGAGGCAAGGGGTGGGGAGAGAGGGAGATGGACGAAGGCAGTTAAAAGGTAACAAATTTTTCAGTTATAAGATAAATGCATAGTAGGGATGTAATGTACAACATGATAAATACAATTAACACTGCTGAATGTTATACATGAAAATTATTAAGAAAATAAATTCTGAGTTCTTATCACAAGGAAAACTATTTTTTCCTATTTCTTTAATTTTCTATCTATATGAGATGATAGATGTTCAGTAAACTTAAGGTAATCATTTCACAATATATGTAAGCCAAATCATTATCCTGTACAACATAAATTTATAAAGTGTTGTATGTCAATTATATCTCAATAAAACTGGCAGAAATAATATAATGTTGGTTGTAGATTTTTATTGTTATTGTTTATAGCATTTTTTTAATTTAAAAATTTTAATTTTTTAAATCATAACTCAATTTGAAATTTCCAGATTGTTTGGCTTCTAATAAAAAAATCACATACACTCCCCTTTCAGTATATTTTTCTAGCTCATCACATTGACAGAAATTTCTAATGTTGAAACTTCAGTTAATCATGTTGCATCATTTTTAAATACACCTTCGGTTTCAATTAGCTCATGTTTCATTTCATATCTTTGTATATTATGATGAAATAGACATAATTTTCTTTTCTATTTTTTTTTCTGGTTTCATAAAATGATCTGGGTAGCTTTTTCTGTCTCTGGAACAATTTGCCAAACAGAGTCATTAACTGCACCAATGTTTGGAAGAACCCCCTGGGATTGGGACTTACTGGGAGAGATCTTTGATTACTGCCTTGAATCATTTACTGCTAAATTATAAATTCAAGTTTTCTTTTCATTCTTGTACCAAGTTTTTCATTTACACATTTCTAGGAATATATCCCTTTCATCTAGGTTTTCAAATTTATATTTTATATCATTTTAAAATCTATTTTGTTTCTTCACGTTTCCTTTTTATTCAGTATCTTATTTATTGGCATCCTACTTTTTCCCCTTGATCAGTATTGGCTAAAGTCCATCCTATTAATCTTTATAAATAGTCAATTTTCAGTTTTTTTATCTCGTTTTTTATTTCTTGATTTTTTTGTGTTTCCTTTATTCTGGTTATTTGAGGTTGTTCTTTTTCTTTTCCTACTTTCTTGATATGAATGTTTATCTTGTTTGTTTTAAAGCTTACATGTGTCCTGACACAGGCATTTGAAATAACTTTGTTTTCTCTAAATACTGCTTCAGCAGTGTTCCACAAACATCAACATGTCGTGTTTCATTACTTTTCAATTTTAAGCATGTCATGATTTCCTTTATGCTTTCTTTTTTAAGCAGAAAGATCATTTGTTTCATATGTTATTTCAGTTCCAAACCTATGAAACTTTTAGCTATTTTTGTTGTACATTCCCAAACTTACTGCACTATTTTTACAGAACGTAGTCTGTATGAAACTGATCCTTTGGCATTAAATAGTGAGACCTCCTTTCTGACTTATCATATAATCTCATATTTTTTAAAAAATCCCATATTTGATCAATAATAAAATATATCCTCTATTTGCTGAGTGAAGGGTTTATATAAATATGGATAAATACAGGTGATCCAGATATTGATATAGAGATAAATATGTCTGTGTACAGAGATATATAAAACTCCTATGTATCCTGATCTGTGGCATCACTGGTTTTGTCCGTTTGCCTGTTTTGTTCTGTTTATCCATCGGTGCCTAAGAGGAGGGTTTCAACACCTCCAAATGCAGTTACTGACTTCTCTCTTCCTCGCTTCAGTTCTGTCAGTTTGAACTTTGTCTGCCATTGAATACATATTTATTACGCCGCTTACACCTGCTTGTTCATGTGCCTTTCACCAGGGTACTATGCCCTTTTCTGCTGCCTTCTGAGCAAGTTCTTCAATCTAATTTCCAATTCGTTATTTCATTCTTCAGCTATTTACTCCATGGATTGTATTTTCTGTATCAAATTTACTATTTTCATACCTAAAACTTTCACATTGTTCTTTTTTATAACCTTAAGTTATGGCTTGATAGCATCCCTTACCGCTTTATATTTACTTTACTTCATTTAAATTACTGAAGCTTCTGTTTCAATAACTCTTTGGTTGTACACTTTTTTCTGTGTGTGTGCGTGTTTTATAGAGATTATTTGATCAGGGGTCTGATTATTTTGGCCTGTGAGCTCATGTTCCCCTAGAGGCATTAGTTAGAGACTTTATCCTATAAAGTGCGTCAGGGGACACCCGAAAGCTAGGTCCTGGTCCACATCCCCCTCATCTGAATTTAAGAAGTAGACGGAGGGCACCCAGTGAGCTCCAGGCCTTACAGAGTTTACCCTCTCATTTGCTGCCATTCTAAAACCTACCTGTTCTGAAGCACATATAAATTCTTAGATATAAGCAGTGCTGACTGAGGCAGTCTCTGACATTTCAATCCACCAGTTCTAAGAGAGTTTGCGGGCTCGGGGGGAGTTGAACAGGAAATTATTGAAGGTAGCTGGTCAGTTCCCATCTGTGTTCATCACCCTATCAGGGCCATGGTCTGCCCTAACACCACCCCCACTGAGTTCTGTGGCCTGGCAGGATGCTCACAGTATCTGGAGAAGAGATCAACTACTGCCTCTGAGACAACCTGGGGAGAAACAGGGTGAAGGATTTCCTCCAACCCTTCCTCCACCTTCTATCAGGCCACCTCCACCCCAGGCTGTTGCACCCAGAAAGCCTCAGTCTCCCAGGAATTGATATCAGAAAATTACTCTTTGTTTTTTGTTCTTCCAATCCATGATTCTATGTTGCTTCTATAGTTCCTCCAGAGATGATCTGAAAGGAAGAGGCCATGCTGATTTACTATCCTGACCATGCTCAAACAATACTTAAGCTGCCATCTTTGTCAGTGAAACTCTCTGTAGTCAAGCATGTAATAGATTCATCTCAGAAATTAAAAATGGTATTTATGATTTCATGCTTAGTGCATAGGACTGTCTCTAACAGCTGAGGAACAATGGCCTTTAATGGTATGCAGAACTGTCCAATATTTATTTGGAGAAAAAAATTTTACCCCGGCCCCTCCCTGGTCATGTCAGGCCAGCTGCCACCATCACCAATGAGAAGAGTATTCTCAATAAGTGTGAAGTTGGGGTTGCCTCATTTTGTTATTTTTCCCATTGGATTTTCCACTACAGATTTGTCAGAGGTCAAAGTGTTACGTTCTTCATTTGAATAATCTCCCAGCCTTGACTATATCTGTCCATCATATTAAACAGTATGTCCAATTTAAATGCACATTCCTACAATTTCACCAGAAAACTGACCCCTGGGACCACTTTGGGCCAGCATTATACATCTGGCATCCTCTGCTGTGCTTACTCTAGCTCTCCAAAAGCTATTTGAAAGTCATTTCCTTATGTAAATGCAGAATTCCTATTACCTTCTTTCAGATAGGTAATTCGGATTCTTTCTTTCTTTGTTCTCATCATTACAAATTAGAAGAAGCAGACAACTGGCTTTTTTTTTTTTTTTTTAACGACTGGCTTTTTTGAGTCTCTATCTCTATTTTACTACTGGCTTGCTTATAATATTATAATATTTATATATTATACATTTTGCAATTATATTTAATATTTAGAATTAAATAAAATATTATATATAAATATTTATACTATACAGTATATAAACATATGTATTATGAAATATATTATATAACTATATTATGATATATAATATATAAATATCCTATAACTATAACATGTATTTATTATGACTATATAATACATAATCGGATTATATATTATGACAAATGAGATAGTCCTCATTAAAAGAAACCATGGTATCTGAAAATTATATTTCAGAGCCATCTAAATTTTTAAGAGACATTTCAAGATGCCTTGCGGCTTCTAAATAGGACATTGCCTGATACTATCCAAATACTAGAAGGCTAGGTGACTCATTATGATAGCAACTTACTTGGCAGAGACAAAGTGGGTTTACATAAAATGAGTAGAGGTGCTCAGACAGTAAATCTCAAGTCTTTAATCTCAATTCCAAACCACACTAATGTCTAATTCTGACTTCAGTTGAGCAACACTTTTTAAGCTTTTATTTAAGAAAAGGTGTTGGCCATTCATTCAAATACTTTTGCTAGAAACGTCATATCTGGATAAGAACATTCTTTGTTATTGCCTCCTCTTTTTCAAGCTCAGTAACAACAATTTACTGTCGAGGAACAGAAACTTTGTTCTTCCTTAGAAGACCCAGGTCTCCACTGAGAATGCTAGCGTCCAGAGGCCCCACTAAGCCCAAGGGAAGCTTCAGCACCTCAGCACAGAGCCTCAAGGCATCCAGGTTAATAAGCCATGTTTAAGGTTAATGCCTGTTCTTCCAGGGTCATCAATCCTCCTTAAAAAGTGCTGCCAAGATGGGATTTGCCACACCTGTCAATCAGTTCTACTCAAGAGACCAACAAGGGGCAAGAACAAAAGCTAACACCAGACAGAAAGTAAAGGTCAAACACACTTGACAGTTTGATGTACATGAATCAGAATTCTGTATTAGCCAAACTAAGTTGCTGCTACTTTTTCTGGCCATTCCTGTGCCTTTCTCAGGCTGAAGTGTACCTCATCATGCTTTATTGCATGTTCAAATGAATTTTTGGTTACTAAGAGTTTACGTTATTACTCATGAGGCGTGCTGATAAAGATTAATACTATTAAATAATGAGTGTGTGTATATTCATATGTCCAAACAGTTCCACTTGCAATATCACAGGATCAGCCTCATGACCATTTGCAATCTCATTACCTTCCGGGTGGGTCTGCTCCCATCTCCAAATCAACATTCTCCACCCTCATTCACTCAGTCAACATTTAATGAGAGCCTATTATGCACTCAACACTATGCCAGGCTCTGAGGATACAGACTCATTTCCCCTCGCAAGGAGCTTATATGAGTGAAAAGTGTAGATTCCTACAAGATGTTCTTCAATTTATATTACTACTCTTCTTTAACACACAGAATTAAGTTCATATTGCAAGGGAAAAATGTGAAATGCTTTGAAATAAAGATATCTGGGTGTCTTCGGTGGAAAGCTTAGCATAGGCTAAGCCCATTTTTCTAGATTATTTAATCCTGTGGAATCTCTGAGTCTTTTACTATCTTTGAGCCATTTTACAACTCTATAATTGTAGGTAATGGAGCAAGTGAATGACTCTTTTCCATGGACAGGAAAATGAATTTTTTAGGGTAAATACAATTGATTCTTCCACCCTCCCTCCATCTCCTGTTCCTTCAATCTCACCCCTCACATTCTGGTCCCTGACATAAGCCAGCTTTGCATACATTTGTAAATTCATTTCAGCATTATTTTCAGCTCACATGTGCAGTTTTTAAAATTCTTCTTTTGAACCAGTTATAAATACCTTATCCTCATCAATTAATGAGTTCAATAAAATCTTTGACGCCTGTGCATTTATGTGAGTCATGATTACATAATTTTTTTTAAAACATACTCTTTAAAAAACTTTCAAGATATTTTAAAGTAGGCAACATTCAAACCAGCCTCAACATTAATATCTCAATTCCCAGTATCCATTGTCATACTCCATTCTGGCAGCTATAATAAAATACCACAGACTGAGTGGTTTATAAACAACAGAAATGTATTAGTCACTGTTCTGAAGGCTTGAAGTTCAAGACCAGCATGGTTGATTTCCAGCAAGGGCCTGCTTTCTAGTTCATAAATGGTTCCTTCTTCACATGGTAGAAAGGATAAGGGAGCTCTGTGGGGTCTCTTTAATCAGAGCACTAATCCCATTCATGAGATCTCCATTCTTCTGAACTAATCACCTCCTAAAGGTCCTACCTCCTAACCAAACTGGGCATTAGAATTTCAAGATAAAAATTTGGGCAGAACACAGACATTCCATCCACCACACACACCTCCAATCTCTCTGAATTAATATATATTTCCTGAACACATCCTGCAGTTTCTCTCACTGTTATCATTTATTGTTTGTGTCGTATACTACAAAATTGTTACCACTTTTTCATAAATTCATTTTTTCACTCATTTATTATAATTCATTTTAAAAATCACTTCTTCTGTAAACTTTTCCCTAACTGCCCTAAGTCAAACTAAATTTTCCTTTGTGCTCCCCTAGCACCTTGTCAATACCACTAGAATAGCACTCATCACTCTGGATTATAATTACTACATGTGTGTCTGTCTCCTCTGTTAAACATAAACATAAGCTCCTGGAGGGCATGTCATTTATTTTTGCATCCACATCGCTTAGTTAGAACCTGGGGCATAGTCAATGATCATCACATGTTTAAAGAGTAAATGAATAATTAAATGACTGAGTGAATGTATAATTAAAATCTCATCATCATAATCGTATTCTTAATCCACTCTATACTCATTTCCATCAATTAGTGCATTGTGATAGAGCCTCTATATGAGAAGCTGAGCATTGATAAACGCAAAAACGTATATTTATTAACATCAGCATGCAAATTTGTAGTCCACATTAAAGAGCAAACCAACGTACTGATCAAGGAAAAAGAATAAACACAAAATCTCAAATTCATAAATGTTTTGGTCTCAAAGTTAATTGGTAAGTTGGCTTATTAGAATGTCAAGCACAGTTTCCCCCGGTGACAATATAATGGAAAGTGTTCAGTTTCCCAGTTCAGCCCACTAAAACCTTTTTATCCTAGGAAATGTTTGAGCATCTAACTGTATGTAATGAAGTAGTAGAAAAAGAAAATTCACAGAATTAAGAGACTCCGGCATAGTGTTTTGACCCCACCATACCTTTGTTAATGTAGTTGGCCCTTGAATAACGTGGGCGGCTAGGGGAGCCAACTCTCCGTGCGGCTGAAATCCACGTAAACCTTATAGTTCGCCCTCTGCATCCACGGTTCTTCCGGACCCGCGGTTCCTCTGAATCTGTGGTTCTGTGTCCTTGGTTCCGCATCAGCAGATTCAACCAACTGTGGCTCGTGTAGTACCGTGGTATTTACTACTGAATAAAATCTGTATATAAATGGACCCACAGAGATCAATCCCATGTTGTTCATGGGACAGCAGTGCTTACAATTTAAAGAAAACAATTTAATTTACTGAAATATCACTGTTCCATTATTTTGAATCTAGGTGTTTGAAAAAGAAGTTAGCTCTAATAGAGTAGAAAATTTGATAAATAACAGAATATTTCTGAGCACTTAGACTTGTGTCTGGTAGAGAAAACGGATTCTTGACTATTTCTAATCTTATTTAAAATCGATGGCTTTTCTTTTCCTTAACTGGAATGTTATAAAAACATTCACCTGCTTTTTTTTTTTTTAATGGTTCTGTGGCTTTAAATGTCCTTTGGGTTAAGAGAATACTGGTTGTTCTTTATTTTGTTGTTGTTATTGTCATGCTGTTGTTGGCAGTAGTTTCCCAAAAGGGAAAAAGGAAGAGAGAGGAAAAGAGAAAGCAAAAATAAAAGAGGAGAGAGGGTTAATACAGAAAGAAGGAGAAGAAATGGTTCTGAGAAAGGAAAGAGGCAGTTGTATGCTGGTTAACCAGTTGAAGCAAAAGGAAGCCTTGATTTGTACTGTTTGCATTTTCCACAGTGTAAATATTCTCGTCGTGGCTGACTTCAAGCCGCAAGTATGACATCCTGAACACGGAGCTGCAAAGAGAAGCGCGCAAATGGCATCTACCACGCATGCGCTCTGGCTACTTAACGGAGCCGGACACGCCAGCTTCAGAATACCGCAGGGGAGGAGAGTGAGGGAGAGAGAAGAAAAAGAGGAAGAAAGACAGCATAAGAGAAATTTAGGAATGAGCTGAGGAAAAAGATTGATGTTAAGAGTGACGTGTTTTGTCAGAATCAGGCTAACAAAGAAATAAGCCAGATGTGAGAAAAGTCCCTAGTCCAGGAACCCAGAATTAGAACTATCCCTATGTGTGACCAGGTACCACAGTTTTCCCAGGATACTTCAGTAATTCTCTCCTGTGTAGATATTCCTCAAGAAGACCTGCCCAGGAGAGGGAGGGAGAGAGAGAAACAGAGACAGGGAAAGATGGTTCCCTTTAAATCAGTCCTTTTCACATTTTAATGTCCATAACCCTCCCCCCAACCCCCGAGGATCTTGTTAAAATGAAGATTCTGGTTCAGTAGGTGTGGGATAGGCCTGAGATCCTGCACTTACAGAGCTCCCAGGTGATGCTGATGCTGCAGGAATATTAATCACAATTTGAGTTCCAAAGCTCTAATCTAGCCTCTTGACCATGTGGCTTTTTTTAAGTGAGAGATGAAAATCTGCTTATGTTTCATGAGAAAATCTTGATCTTCATGAAGTCTCACATCCTGTTCTTGTGCTCTAAAAGTAATGACTTCAGTATCATAGAGTCTGATCAGACAGATGATAACGATAGTAATCATTGTCACTTCTGTAAGTGCCATGTGTGTGTCATTGGCTAACTTCCCATCTGTAGCTAATAAATGTTCTCTTGCTTATGCATTATCATAAATACAGTCCTTTGTAACAAAGAAACCCTCTTTGCTTTTATCTTATTTGACAGCTGGACCATTTAACAAGTTCAGCTTACTTTCTGTCCCCCCACTGAGGTTTGAATGTTTGTGTTTACCCAAAATTCATATGTTGAAATCTTAACCCTCAAAAATGATGATATTAGGAGGTGCTGCCTCTGAGCAATGCTTAAGTCATGGTGGTGGAGCCCTCATAAATAAGATTAATTCCTTACAAAAGAGACCCCCTGGCCCCAGAGCTTCCTAGTCCCTTTACTGTGTGAGGACACAGAGAGAAGGCTCCATCTTGAACATGGAGGAGGGCCTTCCCCAGAACCCAGCCATAATGGCACCTCGATCTTGGACTTTCCAGCCTCTAGAATTGTGAGAAATAAATTTCTATTGTCTGTAAGCCACCCAGTGTGTTGCATTTTGCTATAGCAACCTGAACAAACTAAGACACTTCCATATGCCATTTTACTCCAAAGATAACCATGGCTTTAACATACTCCTGCCTTTAGACTTTAGGGAGGTGATGGGGGAAGCCAAGCAAAATTCTTCCTTTAGAGGGCTTTCTTAGGCTAATACCCAACTTTCTTTCCATTTTGTCACTGTCAATCCATTTAAAAAATAACTTCCCCATTAATGATGGTCTCATATTTCTCAATTGTGAAAGAGATTTCTTAGTGGAAGCAAACTGCACTATAATCAATAAAAATTAAGCCAGGGAGAGAGCAAAAATGCCCTGAGGGAAGTAGGAAAAATGAGGTAAAGAAGAAATGCTGGTTTGCCAATGTCTTGCCCTGTCCACTACGGTGATATCATCATCCATAGGCTGAAAGAAATCACCTCAAGTCCACGGTGCAGAATGTGTGGGCTTCCAGGAATTCCCATGTGCTACGCAATATTAAAGTGGATGCTAGTCAACAAATGTTTATATAGTTGACCCCTGAACAATGAGGGGGTTAGGAGCACCAACCCTCTGTGCAGTAGGAAATCCATGTGTAATTTATAATCAGCCCTCCATATCAGGGGTTCCTCCACCACTGGGGATCCAACCAACTGCATGTACCTTGTATCATGTAATATTATAGTATTTACTATTGAAAATAAGTCCATGTATAAGTGGACCTGCACAGCTCAAACCTGTGTTATTAAAAGGTCCACTGTATATTCATTCTAACAAATTACTCCTAATACTACAGTCTTAACCTCAAAGTGGAGGGCTATTATTAAAACAAAAACAAAAACCAAGAAAAAACTATGGGCTTTCAAGTCAGATATATCTGGCTTTAAGTTCAAGAATCCATCACTTACTGGCTGTGACTGTCCTTGGGGCAAATGACTTAAATACTCTCTGTCTCCATTTACTCATCTGTAAACTGATAATAATAATAAAGACTTGTACCATAAAACACGTCTCCAGATTAAATTACACGTTAAGAAGTATCTACCATGTAAGTGACATTTCATTAACAGTAGCTATTTTTCTCACTTTCCTTCTGGAAAAGGAAGGAATTTTAAGTGCTAGGAATTTTAGGTCTTGTGAGTGCCTGAAATTTTTTAGAAATGGTGAAAACATTCTGAAGAATTAAATCACCAATTCCTTTTAACATTTATGCAATTAGGGAAAATTTTGTTTTAAAATCTCTTTTTATCAAGGCTATTGTTCTTTTTGTTCTATCCCAGTAGAGTTCATTCATCGTTTACTTGGCTTTTAATTGATAAAATCAGGATTTATTGTTCATAACATAACACTACCTTACAGTTGCACTTTTCCAAGCACAACTTAGATTCTTTTTAGATTTTCTCATTTAATCTTACAACAATTCAACTTTGATGGCAGATTAAATATTATTATTTCTATTGCACAGATGAAGAAAAACTTATGTAAGTTAACAAAGATTATACAAGAAGGCAGAATGAGAGACTGTTATGTCCATCAGTCCTTCATAACAGAGTAAATTATCTTTATATTCAGAACGGGATGAAGCTCATGAAAAGTTAGGGATTTTGCCCAACATCACACAACTGATAAATGAATGTGGCCGGAATTTGAGGGCAGTTCTGCCTGATTCCACAGCTCACACTTCATCTATTTTTCTACTTTAACATTTGATATCTAAAGCTGTTTGAACTTGGGTAGCACTTTATGTTAATAGCACATTTACATATGTTTGTTTTGAATCTGATGGTCTTATGAAAATAAGATGGACATGTATCATTACAATTCTTATTTAGTGACTTAAATGGCAGCTCAGATAGTAAATACGTGGCACAGCTAAGTCCCAGTCATCGTGATTGGAAGGCTTGGTTTGGGGAGAAGAGCACATCTGTGTGGGTAATGAAATGTCTATATAAGCAAGGCCAGAAGTTTTACCGTCATCTCTCTCCCACTCCAGAAAGCTTGAGAACACGAGCAAGCCCCTTACTCAGCCCTCTTTGGGAAGATGCTGTCTTGAAACCCAAGGGTGGTGGCATCTAGAACTGTGGTCATTTGTTTTAACAGGCTCACTACCATAGACCGAACTTGCTTTTCTTGGCAAAATCCTTTTTATTCCCCAGGGAGGTGAGAGTTCAGAGCGGAATAAAGGACTACATTAACAGCAGTGTCTGAGAGCCTGCACCTGCCTAAAACAGGCAGCTTGCAAATTAGTCCCAATCAATTGGCTTTCCAGAGAGAAGGGGGAATAAAAAGACAATCAAGTCAACCCCCTATCCCTGTCCAGCCAGTGGGACACATTATTCATGCCTCAAATTCAGTGTGTGCTGTTTATAAATAGTTCCAGACCCTAGGATGCCAAATAAACCCTCTGCTATCCGTACAACATCTGAGGTCAATCAGGACAAGCTTCAAGCCTAGAGCCTGTCTTGAGGTTTCCAGAAATTCATTGAGCATTATCCTCAAGCCTTCTAACCGCTGGTATTCACATTTCATAATGTCACATCCTGGACAAATGGCAGATCCTGGCTTCGGGCGAGAGACGTGAGAATGCCCGGTGAGCACGATGAGTGTATGAGGGGGAAGCTGCCCACTTATGCTCAGAACTGCATGGCTGTAGCCCGACAGCAGCGCTGAAATGTGCGCCTCCTCCGGCTGAAGCAGAGGGGAGGGGCACGAGCCCGACCTGATACACAGCCGGTGTATCACCGCTCAAGTGTCTTCTTGGAACAGTTAGCACTTTGGATTAATCAAAGTCTAGTCAGCATAAAAAGAACTCATTCCAGATGGTTCAGTAGAGGGAACTGAACACGGGGGACCTAGTGATGAGGGTCCTGGGATAACTGAAGAGCCAAACAGAAGGTCAGTGTATCACTCTGGGTTCCCCCAAGAAGCTGATGCCAAGGTGGGACTAGTAGGCAAAAGATTTACTGGGGTATCTGTGGACCATAAAGCAGGAGGGGGCACAAGCAGAGTCAGACAGATCTAGCACCTGTGAAATGAGAATGGGAAGGAAGGACTGGGTAGAAAGAACTTCAGACTGTAGCCACAGCTCTGACAAGGTCTCAGACAGGTGAATGGGGGTCTCCAAGCAAGAGAGGACCATTAAAGGAGTCCTGCATCGGGCAAGAATGGATCTAGTCCCCTGCTGTGTGCTGTCAGCAGCCTGGAGAAGACACCAATCGTGTCTGACACCAAATGGATCCACTGAGAGGTGAGGCAGCTGGGCCTGTCAGTCAACTATGTTCCCCTTGCAATGAAAGGAGCACTCCTCCATAGCGGCCACCCAGAGGAAACCCAGAGATTAGCAATTGTGGGAAGCTACCACCTGCCTTAGGGCTAGAGAGGCAGGCGGAGGAGATGAGGTCACAGTGTTACAGACACTATCACCCTGCAGGTGCTGGGACAACAGAAGAAATGTGGGTACTGCAGAGGAGGAGACATAGCAACAATAAAAAGTAATCAAGTGAATAAACAAAGCAATTAAAATCTGTGAAATGGACCCAGCCGATTAACCCACATGACTGGAATTGCTTTTTAAAAGGTAATTCTGAATATGGATAAATTCTCAGGTGAAGAAATTGTCCTTTCGGCCAAGATGGAGTAACAGGGACTGCATTCACCCAGCTGCCTGGAGCAGCTAAAGCTAAAAACAGCTAAAAACTCAGACAAAATATAGGAAAACATCATTCTCTGTGGCATGCAATGCTGTTTGGTAGCATTTTATACACAGTAGGACTTCTTTCAAAATTGGAATTAATCCTCTCAAATCCTGCCACTGCTTTATCAACTGTTTGTGTAATATTCTAAATCCTTTGTTGTCATATTAACAATCTTCAAAGCATCTTCACCAGGAGAAGATTCCATCTTAAGAAAACAGGTTTTTTACTCATCTATAAGAAAAGAAACTCCTCATTCTTCCAAGTTTTATCATAAGGTTACAGCAATTCAGTCACATCTTCAGGCTCTACTTTTATTTCTAGTTCTTTTGCTATTTCCACCACATCTGCAGTTACTTCCTCTACTAACGTCTTGATTCACTCAAAGTCATCCTTGAGGATTGGAATCAACTTCTTCCAAATTCCTGTTAATGTTGATATCTTGACCTCTTTCCATGAATCACAAATGTTTTTAAAGGCATCTAGAATGATGAATCCTTTCCAAAAGGCTTTCAATTTACTTTGCCCAGATCCATTAAAGGAATCACTATCTATGGCCTTGTGAAATGTATTTCTTAAGAAGACATGAAAGTCAAAATTATTCCTTGATCCATGGGCTGCAGAAGGATGTTGTGTTAGCAGGCATGAAAACATCATTCATCTCATTGTATATCTCCATCAGAGCTCTCAGGTGACCAGGTACATTGCTAATGAGCATTAAAATTTTTATTTATTTTTAATGGAGGTACTAGGGATTGAACCCAGGACCTTGGGCATGCTAAGCATATGCTCTACCACTGAGCCATACCCCCCCACCCCAACATTTTGAAAGGAATTTTTTTTCTGAGCAGTAAGTCTCAACAATGGGTTTAACATATTCAATACACCATATTGTAAACAGATGTGCTCTTATCCAGGCTTTGTTGTTCCATTTCTGGAGCACAGGTAGAGTAGATATAACATAATTCTTAGAGACTCTGGGATTTTGGGAATGGTAAATGAGCACTGGCTTCAACTTAAAGTCACCAGCTGTGCTGGCCCCTAATGAGAGGTGTGGCCTGTCCTTTAAAGCTTTGAAGCCAGGCATTGACTTCTCCTCTCTAGCTATGAAAGTCCCAGATGGCATCTTCGTCCAGTGTAAGGCTGTTTCATCTACACTGAAAATCCGTTGTTTAGTGGAACCACCTTCATTCATTATCTGAGCTCGATCGTCCGGAGAACTTGCTGCAGCTTCTACAACACGACTTGCTGCTTCACCTTGTGTTTTATGTTATGAAGACAGTTTCTTTCCTCAACCCTCATGAACCAACCTCTGCTGGCTTCAGTCTTTTCTTCTGCAGCTTCCTCTCCTCTCACAGCCTTCATAGAATTGAAGAACAGGGCCTTGTTCTGGATTAGACTTTGGCTTAAGGAAATGTTGTGCCTGGTTTGATCTTTTATCCAGACTGCTAAAACTTCTTCCGTATCAGCAATGAGGCTGTTTCACTTTCTTATCATTCATGTGTTCACTGGAGTAGCATTTTCACTTTCTTCAAGAACTTCTCCTTTGCATTCACAACTTGGCCAACTGTTTGGCTCAAGAGACCTAGCTCTCAGCCTGTCTTGGCTTTCAGTATAACTTCCTTACTAAGCCTCACCATTTCTAGCTTTTGATTTAAAATGAGACATGAGACTTCCCTTCACTTGAACACTTAGAGCCCACTGTAGGGCTGTTAATTAGCCTAATTTCAATATTGCTGTGTCTCAGGGAACAGGGAGACCTGAGGAGAGGAAGAGAGACCAGAGAACGGCCAGTCGGTGGAGCAGTCAGAACACATACATTTATCAATTACGTTCATCTTATACGGGCGCAGTTCATGGCGCTCCAAAACAATTATAATAGTGACATTAAAGATTACTTACCACAGATGACCATAAAAAATATAATAATAACAAAAATGTTTGAAATATTGTGAGAATTACCAAAATGTGACACAGAGACATGAAGTGAGCAAATGCTGTTGGAAAAATGGTGCCAATAGACTTGCTCGATGCAGGGTTGCCACAAACCTTCCATCCGTAAAAAATGCAATATCCGTGAAGCACAATAAAACGAGGTATGCTTGAATGGCCCATAGCTTTCTTTCCCCCTTTAACTCCCAGGCATTCTAAGGAGAACGTACAATTAATTTCTTAATGTCCATCACTTTTCTGGTGTTATTTTTTTCTGCTTTTGATTCCCTTCACTCACTTCAACACCCAGATCAAATGGCATCTCTTCTGGGAGTCTCTTTGGACTTGTGTGACCATCTTGATACACAGAGCTTCTTATAGGCCAAAATAAAAAAATAAAATAAAACAGCAACCAACAGCAAAGAACTGAGATTCAGAGGAAGCTTTGACACGTGCAGGGCACTGAGTGCATGTGAGCCAGGTCTGAAGTCAGATCTGGCTCTGGTGTTCTTCCAGATCCAACTTTTTTCCATGTAGAATGGACTCAAGCCAAGTTAGTTTAGCTCATGACTTTTTATACTGTGGTATTTACATATGTGTGCGTGAATGTGTACGTGTCATGTGTGAATGTGTATTTACCTATACATCTCTATGTATATATGTGTATTCATACATATGTATTTGCATGTTCTCATATGTGTACTTTTCTACACATTCACTTTTACAAGTGCATAGTATGCTCATGCACATGGTCTACGAACAAGCACGATTAGGTTATGACAGCACGTATGAGTGTGCATTTTGATATGTGCAGATGCATGCATATGCATATATGTTTTCATCATCCTCTAAATCTTGTACATTTACCTGTAAGGTCTAGGAGTGCATGCGAGATGGAGCCGATTTGCCACTCATGTCTTCTGTGCGGCCTCACTTTTGGCTAAGTGTCAAGAAAGAGCCACCGATATTTAAGGGTCTTCAGTTTCCCGTGGGCCTCCTGTGTTCCTCCATCTGACGTTAATGTAAATGAACTGAAATGGAGCGTGATCTTGGGGCAGGGTAACTGCAGAGTCCATCCCCAACCCCAGCTGGGCCACAGATGAAGCCTGTAATTCATCGCTCCCTGCTCCTCAGGCCAGGAGCCGGGGTCTCTTTCCATTACCCTTTGCGGTGACCTTGCGTCTGTTGTCAGGGCCCCAGCCTTGTTTCCTGATGAAGGGTTCAGCAAAAATCATTTGGCAAGGGCGACCTTCGGGTCTCCCGCTCAGTGACTCACACGAAGCCCAGAGAAGCACTTTCCTTCACCTTCTCTCGCTCAGAGGTCTTCCTTCTTTCCTCCTAATGGACCCTTTTAAGTGACAAACTTCTACGCATTGTTGTAATTCCTCTGTTAATTCGGTTCAAGGCTCTTGAGGAACCTTCACGCTCAGAGGCTGTGTTACCCAGAGGTACAAACTCATAAGCCTTAAACTCCATGGTCAACCCGGTGCTGACAACACTCAAGTGCACAGCCACTGGACACCCCCAATGATGCAGTAAATGTGCATTAAAACCACATTTTCAGAAGAGAGTCCCTTTTCTCTCTCTTGCTTGCAAGACATGGGCTTAGACTTCCTTACTGTGTCTCCTACTATTACCGCTACTATTACCAGAGAAAAGGGACTCAGGGAGCTGAGCGATTACTCAGGTTTTGCCTTTAAATTTCCTACCTTCCTTTCAGACTCCTTTTCTCCTCAGCAGCAAGGGTTAGGGTTTGCTACTGCTACGGCCGTATTAAATAACTGGCAGCTAATTTATCAAACACGTCACGCTCTGGTGTTTATCACCTATGAGGGTCATCAACGAAGCAAGTTTTCAGGGTCCATTACATGCACAATTTCTGTTTCTCCACACACCGTAGCCAGAGTGATCTTTTCAAATGCAAATCTGATTATGTCACTCTGTCTAAAATCATCCAGTGTGTTCCCATGGCTCCCAGAATAAAAACCAAAATAGAAAAAAACCCACCAAAAATGTTAGCATGGCTTAAAAGGCCCTTCCTCATCTTCCCAGCCTCGTCTCATGATTCATTCCTCTAGTTTCTTGCATGGGAGGCACTGGCCCTTTTTCACGGATCCTAATTCTCAGGGCTCCTTTCTGCGAATGCTCCTTCTTTGGCTCATACTGTTTCCTCTCTCTGATAGTCTCTTTCTTTCCCTCTCCAACACTAAATAAATTTGTTAACGTTCAAACCTTAGTTCCAATGTCACTTCTTTCTGCGTCCTCCACACCAGGTCAGTTTCCCTGGTCAGACTGCTTCATCGCATCCTTCAGTGGACCCATCACTTTGTAACTGGACCCACTGCAGTTAGTAAGTCTATAGCTGTTGGCATGAACAAGCCCAATTAGGTTATGACAGCACACATGAGTGTGAATTTTGATATGTGCAGACACATGCATATACATATATGTGCTCATCATTTCTCAGGGTTACTCCCTCCCCACCCCTCCCAGAAAGGCTGACCCTTTGAGTTTGCTCCTTAAATAGTATTTAACCCTGCCATGCCCATGGGCATTGCCATTTTGGCTGCCACACCTTCCCCAGTGACAGGCCCGTTGCTGGCGGTGGACAGGTGAAATGCCAAATCCAGCCTCCTTCCACCTCTGACCCTCACCCCTGAGGGGTGGAGTCCATCAGAATGCAGCCTATTCTGTCGCACACGGTCTCTTCTTGACCACACTAGGACTCTTAGGTAGAAATTAGCCTTTCCTTTTTTATAGAACATTAAAAGTGATTAAAAAAAAAAAAAGACTATACCATTGGTTAGAAACAACGCGAGAATTTGAACAGACAAGGTCCCAGAGGGTTCCAGAGCCCACTCTTAATCACTAAGCTACACTGTAAGGCACAGTACACAATGGTATATTTAGTCCAATATCATTATATATAGACCAAGTTTGTTTTAAGAATTCTTATCTTTTCCTTTACCTCCTCTTGTTCTTGTCCTTACCAATTCCAACCGCACACACATGACTTCCCCATGCATAGGACTAACATATTCTCTTCTCCACCCTATTTAAAATATTCTTTTCAGAAATGATCTGCTTCACTTACAAAGCAGAGTGCACATATGTCATGGCACTTCCTTATCCAGAGTCACCCTTGTGTATGTGGTACGGCAGAAAGAATGCTGATTTTGCAATGAAAAGGAAATCTGAAGTCTCAACTTTGTCTTTACTAGCTCTGTAGTTTCAGATACACTGTGTAACTCAGAGCCTCAGATTACACTCCTGTAAAATGGGAATAATAAAACCTCTCTCTTGCTGTGTGGTTGTGAAGATTAAATTGAAATACACATACAGTGCTTAGCATAGAGCCTTGAACACAGCGGACACTCAGTTAATGGCAACCAGTGCTAGTAAGAGTTCTGTGAATTCACATTGATTTTCTGATGGCTGAGCTTATCAAAAATACATAATAATAATTAAAACACCCAATATTATCACTTACTATGCGCCTGACATCGTTGTCATTACTTTACATGTACTTTCTCAGCTATTTCTAAAACTAACTCTATAAAAGAGGTAGTGCCATTTTCCATATTTTGAAGGTAAGAAAACCGAAGCAGAGAGATACCACATAGCTCATCCAGAAAAGTATTAAAGACTTAAGTAGTCCTAGTTTAAACCCTAGGTGGCTCCCTTTTGGGAACAAATATCAGCATTGCTATTAGCATGTGCCAGGCATTTGTAGTGACAAATGTTTGCATAGATATTATTTAATCTTTACAGCAACCCCACTTTACAAACAAGGAAACAGAGGCTCAGAGAGATCTTGTTGGTTGCATGGGTGTGGTTAGAACCCTGATCTGTCTCACTTAAAACACGTGTGCTTTCTTCCCATCCTAGAAATGAAGGATTCATTAAGGGTTTTAATTAATTGGGATTATGTATTCTCCCCTAAAAGGGCTTCATTTGTAGATCCACAAATCCCAACCCACCAGAGAAGGAATCTAATGAATTTCCCTTTCCTTGTACTGTATTCCACCGATTTCTTAGCTTTCATCCCTCCTTTGTTTGGCCAGACACGGATGTCCCTCCAGCCACCCAGAGTTCCATCCAGAAACCTCCCCACTGGGATGACTCACTCAGCATCCTCTTCATGAGTCCACTCCCTTTGGCAAACACAAACTACCCTTGTCTAGTCTGAACGGGAAAGATTTCCTCTCTTTCTATTAGAAGACTCTCATTGCATTCAATTCCAGCAGTATGTTCAAATAGGGTAATCAGCCCAAGTCTACCTCATGAAATTAGTGGCAAAGATCGTTCCCATGACTTAATTAATTCTCCTATTACCAACATTCATGCTTTTCAAATGAATCTCATTTGCATATTCCCGAAGAGCATCATTATTTAAGTTTAAAGGCACTTAAAATCAAGTCACACAGTGGTTATATGTACTCAAATCAATGCAGGCTATTCAAAGAAAAGCACTGAATAGACATAAAGAATGGATGATAGATGTACCATTTTCAAGCCTGATCTATTTATGTCCACATTCCAACAATGCTCACTGAGCCCCTACTATGTACAAGATACTAAACAATGCATTTCACTCTTTGCGTGGTACGTAAGAAACCGTGCATTTGAAATAACTCTATCCTGTCGAGTTATTGATCTGCATCGTACATATTTCCTGGTCATGGGCAGCTCCCACACAGAAATGTCTGGATGCAAATTGAAGAATTCAATTACTCAGATCCAAGTGGGTATATCTATTTCCTGGTAGCTGGGTAATTGACTTATAGCTCGCATCCTACAGATATAGCCCAAAGCTATTTTGACAAAGATGGAATAAAGTGATAGTTTTTTTAATGCTCCTAAGAAAGATGTTTGCAGCTATGCTTAACATTATGCAGGCAGCCACTGTAACAAACAAGTTATTATTATTATTTGGTCACATGGGGATGCTACATGAACCTCTGGTTAATTCAGCAGTGGAAAATATGTCAAGATAGTGTCATAATATTTCACCTCTGGTAAAATCTTCTGAGGAATTCACCTGCTCATATGTAAAATAGCTGTGGAAAGGTGGTCATTTCCCAGGAATAAGGGAAGCCAAGAATAGGTCTAGATTTTGGAAAATAGTAAATTTTAAAGCAGTTTTGAAATCGTTAGTCTGCAAATCCAGTGTTAAAACTTGTATGATGTTAACTTAGCCTCTGAAACAAGAATATATATTTAAACATTTTAAGTGTAAAATGATAGGTCAATTTGGACTTTTTTTTCTTTTAATATATTTCATGTAGTCTGACCCTTAGACTCTCCAGATCCCTAGAATGCATGGAGGACTCTTCTCCATGCAGTTGATGAAGAAAGGAGACTGGGGCAGGTGGGGGAATGGCAGCGGCTAGAGAGAGACGGGGTGGGGGTGGGGGAGAGGAGGGAGAGCAGGAGGGAAGAGTGAGACTAGATACACCTCTCCTTACATTCAGAAGACACGGCTGTGCAGACCCTTCCCTCCTGTCAGACAGCTTCTTACATAAAAGCCCTCCGTACAGGGAAGGACGTGGCAAAGCAGGTTGTTGACAGTGTGCAGTGAGTCATTTCTGGCTTTATTAGGAAGAGAAAAGCAGAAGCTTATGGCCATCGGTAAGTTCACATGAGCGGCTTTGCCCAGATGGTGAAGACATCGTTTACTCTGCCTGAGTACATCCTGGTTCTAAAATCTGCAACGACTCCCTAATGCTTCTCAAACTTCAACGTGATTCGAATCACCTGGGAATCTTGTTACACTGCAGAGTCTATTTCAGTGGATCTGAATTCTGTGTGTCTTATAAACTCTTGGTTGATGCCTGCTGCTGGTCCATGGTCTGTGCTTCAAGGTCCTACACGCCCAGCCTCACCTCCCCCTCCTCCAGACTTTGCCTATACCCCCGCCAAGCTGAACCATTCTCTCTTCCTACACAGACATTGTGTTCACCTGCTCCCATGCCTCTGCTTCTTCTGACCCCCTCCCCTAAAAGTTCTTCATGCCCCCAAAGCATATGCCTCCAGCAGTAAGATCAAAAATATGTTTTCTATTCTGCCCTGCTGCCAAGTCCACTTCAAGAGTGCAATTCCTTGTTCCCCTAGCTGTATTTGCTGCTAATTTTGCAGGCTGATGGAACATTTTACCTTTCTCTCCCTTCTTCTCCACCCCTCCCTTTCTTTCATTTGTGAGAATATTTAGTGAAGTGTTCTAAATGCCCGTGTGAGGGTGAGAATTCTGAGATGAACAGAGCTCTTGCCCTCTCAGCTTTCACAAGCCGGGGGTGGGAGCATTTGGAGAGAGTAGGGACATAACACAGGAGATCAACGCAAAACGGAGGTGCCCTCAGCCTGAAAAGAATGAGCCGCTCCAGGACCGACATGCTGAGCTTTAAAGGGGGATTTTACAAGAGCAGGAAGGGAAGAAATACTCTCCAGGTAGAAAAAGCCCCAAGCAGCAGCATATCAAGAATGGAAGAAGTGGCACTGTACGTACCCGAGAGAGAAAGTCACGAGCGGTTGCTGCGGTAGAAACAGCGAGACAAAGTGTCAGGCGTTGAGGCTGATAACATTTTGGTTTCCATTGGTGACATTCTCTGGCTTCTTCTCAAGGGCTGGAGACCAGGCTACCCTCCTTCAACCCCTTCACTCAACAAAGTTCCATTTCGAATTCTGGAAAACCGCAATCTAGTCTCTGAAGATACACACAAAATTCCTGAGCTGGAGAAACAGTGAGACTACTTTTCAGTCCTTGGGCATTGCTAAACTCACGTGCCCCTGTCTTCAGGAACAGCAATCTTCATCTCCAGTCCTTGTGTTCCCCCAGAAGCAGATCCTGAAGCGAAGGGCTGAGTGCAAGGATCTTACTGGGGATGTGAAGACCAGCAGGGGAGTTGGGGGAGTGAGACAAGGCAGGGAAGGCCATCAATACTTTATCAAGCCAGCTACCACTGTGGGTGACTGGAGCTTGAACCCACTGGGAAGACCCCGGGGGCCAGTGTGAGACACGTGTCTCTGAGTTACTCCCCCAGAGGGACAAGGGAGCGGGGGGTGTTTACACATCCACTCCCAGCAGTCATTGCCTGAGGGATGCTAAGGCTGGGGTGGCACAAGAGTTACTTCTCTGGCTCTTCTGGTCTGCCACACGTGGCAAAAAAAAAGTGTCCTACAACAAAAGGAGTCTCTAACGTAAGGAAATGCCGGAGCTGGCAGCCGGAAGCATGGCGGGTCCATGATGGACTGGTGAGGCAGGGGGACTAGGAACAGAGTGCTGCAGGTGTCTGCCATATGCCCCACAGGTCCAGAGCCAAGCCCCCTCCCTCTTTGCTTGCTCCCACTTTCGGCTCAGGTTTCCCTGCATCTGACTTTGGGGATTCAGTCTATTGTTTTGGGTTCTTCTCCAACGGAAGCTTCTCTCCCAACCTGCTACTCAGTACCGTGCATGCTGAAGCACTCAGGAAGTGTTCCTTGAACTCTATCTGATGACTCAAATTCAATGGGCCACCTGGTGAGTTTATTTTAACATGATACTGAAATGAAATGGTCTATGTTGAAAATGAGTTCTCTCTGACTTTAAAGAGAGCTAACCCCTCTTCACAATTTTGCAAAAAGTCCATGTGATTTTTACAACTATTTGCCCTTTACGCTTCCAAAGGTTTTGGTGTTTCTGATCAAAAGTTGTAAAGGGAAGGAGTTTTAACTCTCTGGCCATCAAAAGGGCTAGTTTCATTAGTTTGCTCCAGTGGATGGAGAAACAGAAGAGCTCTTTTTGGAGAATTAGGGATTCTGATTTCATGCTTGCTTTTCCAGTAAAGTTTCACAGCTGTGGCTGCAGCATGTTTGTTACACAGCTCTCATTATTAGGGTGTCCAAAGCCACAGCTGTAATATACAAAAGGAACATTATGGCCACTTCCCCCACAAACCTTCTAACATGTCCGTAGCAAATATCTTGCTGATAGCCCTGAAATTTGACAGCTCTAGAAGAGAAACTATTCCACACTTACTGTCCTTTAAGGAAAACAGTTTTATGAGAGGACTCCAATGTAATTTGCCTGATTTCTTTACTAGTTCAAAGCTCAAAACTCGCCGTGTTCCTTTAGAAATTGAAAATGCAGAAAAACAGTCTCAAGGAACAGCTCCAGTGATGCTGCAGATGCTGTTTTATGGCTCTCTGAAAAGGCATTTGTTTGTGAGAAACACAATTAATGTCATTTAGTTCCTTCCAAATACCCAGTAGTGGATGAAGAATCATCAGGGGAGAAAGTGAACAGTTCTTTGAAGGGGTGATTGTTGGAAATATACATTTAGAGCAAGTGACTGGACCAGCATTGGCCCCTTCAGAGGGACGAAGTGATGCCTCAGGTGTCTGCCCAGGGTGGACATCCACATTTCCTAGCCTTAGTAAGAAGTATATATGCAGAGCAACTACTACCTACCGAAAGGAATATGGATCATTCTGGATTGAATTTTGCTTAATGCTTGAACATACAGGCTTGCCCTCATTTCAGACTCCATATTTGAGGTAGATTTTCACATGCAAATGAGTCCCTTGTATGTAATGTAATAAAGGAAATACCTCAAAAATACCTTTTGCAACTGATGTGATCGTTGTTCATTTATAGCCTGAAAAATCTCAACAGTCAGTTCTCATTACTCCTTTTAGGCTATTTGTGACACCCATTAAGTATATTATATTTATCTATTTCACTATCTCCCATCAACTCCACCCTACAGTATGAGCGCCTTGAATACTCCATCCCATACTCAACTCAGAGAGCTCCTATACAGTTCTGGGTACCTACCACCGGCACATAACTGATCCTCAGTGAATGCTTGTTGGATGCACTGATTTTCCAGACTGATCTCCAGCTATCTGTCTTCACACATTATTTCTAATAATTTCTTAACAACTTCTCTCACAAAAACAAGGCAACAAAGTCAATCACCAGAACATATATACATATATATATATTCACACACACACACACACACACACATATATTTCTGTATGTTCATATCTGTATGTATGACAGGCCTGTATATTCAAGCATTAAGCAAAATTCAATCCAGAATGGGCCACAGTCCTTTAGGTGTGTAGTGACCACTCTGCTACTATATATGGAGTAGCTCTTGTGGGAAAGGAAACACCTAGGCAGTGATCAAGGCCATGAGCTCAGAACTATGCATGATTTTGTTTAACCCCTTAAAGTAGCCTCTTTAGAAACAACTTTTATAATCTAGGTTAAAAAAAAAATATATATATATGGCATATGTATTTTTAATATATATGTAAATAAGGAAATAGGCTATAATATGGGATATTCATAGCAGCATTATTTATAATAGCAAGTAATTTGAAAGTACTAGTCAGCAGTAGGGACATAGGCAAATTATATAATAGGGATGCAGTGGAGAACTCAAACAGCAGCGAGCATAAACTGAGAACAACTCTTACTAACATAGATGGATCTCTCAAGCAATGGTGAGTGAAAAAACCAAGATGCTGAAGAGCACATGCAATTTTATACCATCTACATTAAGTTGGAAAGCATGTAAATTACGTGGTGATTGGGGATTCCTCTTTATATGATAAAAGCCTAAAGCACTGCATGGGAATAATAATCACTCTATTAATCAGAGTAGGCTAACTTGTAAGTCTGCTCTTCACTCATGTTACGGTTCAATAAAGTTGGTGGGGAAAAATTGCTCTACACAATCATTCAGGGAAACAAAATTGTACCTTGTAATTCCTCCTCCTTGTAAACTTCTGGACCTTCTCCATGCCGCCAGCTAAGGGGAGAGCATGGAGGGTTACTCAGGAAGTCCTCGTGGGCCAGATCTGGAAGTGACCTACTTCATTTCATTTACATGCTATTGGCAAGAATCGGTCACATGCTCTGACCTCACTGTAAGGGAAGCTGGCAAATACAGAATGGCTGCATGTCAAAGAAGAAAAGAAAAGGGGTTCTTTTGAGCAGATTTCATTGTGATTACCAATGGGAAGGTGGGAGGAGTGAACTATATTCAGGGGAGTAGAAATGGAAGGTTTCATTCTGTAACTGCTATGTTTTATTACTTAAGCCATGTGGGATGCATATATGAGTGGTTTATTATATTTTTCTCTAAACATTCTTTTTTCTGAAGTGTGTCATAATACAATTTTAAAAGTTTATTAAAGTGATTATACAGAATGTAAAGTCTCTAACCAAGGAGAGTAGAATTAAAACAATTTTTCTTTTTGGAATATTCAGGAGAAGTGAATCAGAATTCTAATCTATAATCCTGGAAAAGGAGTAGGGATTTTGCAATTTAGAACTATTATAGGTTCACAGAGTTGATTCCTATTCATGCTAGGTTGACCTTTAAATCAAGATTGATTCTGGAAAGGAGTGGAAATGAGTGCCAGTAATTCCACTGGAGAAAGGCAGGAGAGACCAAAGGCCCAGCTCTCTCGTGTTACTCTTTAGCTAACCATAGCTCTCCATTGCTATGGGAGCACCTTCTTATCAAATAACCACAAAATTTCAGAGGCATTTACTCTTAACAGCTTTTTACCAATGGCAGGGATCTCCTCCAGTATATCTGGCAGGTGACTGCCTAGTCCCTACTGGAACACTTTCAGTGAAGAGTGTTCTGGGCCTTCTCTATGGGCCTAACTGTCCATTATGTACCCCCTCAGATCCTACTTTCTGCCAGGAGAGGGTAGATAATCCAAGGTAAGCTGCATTGTGTTGTCAGCAGGGTTTCTTTTCTTGGTAAAGGTAATGGCCTTCAATATCTTAATCCCATGGATGGTCCCATGGAAAGCCTGAAAGGAAATGTCTTAGAGCACATGGAAACGTCATCAGAACTTGCAGACTTGCTCACTTATTAATCTATTTACTTCCAAACAAATTTCTTTGCTATTGTATGTAAGAAAAGATAAAGAAAAAATTTTAACTGTCTAATGTTGATATTCAGTCTATGGTGGTAGCGACTGGTCAGTCTTATCTATGGTCATAAATGTGATATTTCCTTACTCAGTGTTTCTGGGGAAGCTTGTTGATACTTCTTTTTTGATACTTCATATGTTATACCATCAATGAGAGAGTGGCATTTGAATATATTGCCTCTAGTATTTGATGAGTTCTTCACAGACCTCATTAACCAGCCACAATAACCACAGAAGATGGCCAATAATAAGGGGGAAATATGGACTAAATGTTAGAAAAGTAATGAGGAAAGTACTGATGGCATGGGCAACTACTATTTAATAGGAGTTATTCATGACTATGAAGCAACACAATAAAAAAGTAAGTTATAGTGGGAATCATACAAGATTTCAATTAGAAGCCAGTTGAACACTTAAATTACATGCAAATCGAAAGGCTCTGCAGGTACAGTGGCAACACTAAAAGCTCAGTCCATTAGGAGTATGAAATTCCTCTCTTTTTCTAGACATTAAACAGTCAGACACATCCACGTGCTAAAATTTATGAAGATGTACATTTTTACAAAACCAGAGAGAGAAGATTTAAAGTCGTGGTGGTTCCCAAACCCTAGACAGCAGTGTTTAGTTTTGAAAGCTTCAACCTGCTCCCTCCCAATTGAGTATAGGTCCAATTGAAAGATAAGTGCACAAGTCAGGTAAAAATTATGGCTTAAGTCCTTGGACAAATTGGCTTACTAATACTTCCCTGGATTGATAAATTCCCCCAAACTGCAAGCCACCCTGTAAAGACAGAGCCAGCTCAGCTGTGCCTGTGACATGGCTGAGAGATGGTGAGAGCGAGTTAAGCCACATTCATTTCATTCTCCCAGTTCACCAATCAGAAGATACTGTCTTCCCAAGGGGCCAGTGATGGGATGAGAAAGCCCAAGAGAGTTACACCAATGGGAACTTCTCACACAGAAATAGAAGAAGTGGTAAATAAATGTTCCCCATTAACAAAGTAATCAACAGATGACTGGATAAAGAAGATGTGGTATATTTATACAATAGAATACTACTCAGCCATAAAAACCGACAACATAACACCATTTGCAGCAACATGGATGTTCCTGGAGAATGTCATTCTAAGTGAAGTAAGCCAGAAAGAGAAAGAAAAATACTATATGAGATCACTCATATGCAGAATCTGAAAAACAGAAACAAAAATAAAAACAAAAAAACAAAAATACAAAACAGATACAGACTCATAGACATAGAATACAAACTTGTGGTTGCCAGGGGGAAAGGGGTGGGAAAGGACTGGGATTTCAAAATGTAGAATAGATAAACAAGATTGTACTGTGTAGCACAGGGAAATATATACAGGATCTTGTGGTGGATCACAGCAAAAGAGAATGTGACAATGAATGTATGTATGTCCATGTATAACTGAAAAATTGTGCTCTACACTGGAATTTGACACAACATTGTAAAATGACTATAACTCAATAAAAGAAATGTTTATATAAAAAATAAACTGATAATATGTGAAAAAACAAAAACAAAGTAAGACTCCCAAATCCTGCCTGTAGTCTGATAACCCATCCCCCTTAAAGCAAT
Source organism: Camelus bactrianus (assembly GCF_048773025.1). Taxonomy (NCBI): domain Eukaryota; kingdom Metazoa; phylum Chordata; class Mammalia; order Artiodactyla; family Camelidae; genus Camelus; species Camelus bactrianus. Next base: position 27,392,624 of record NC_133563.1, read on the forward strand.
GGAAAGGATGCTAAGCCTCTGACTCTTATTCATGACCCAGTAGGAGGCTCTGTTTGACAGGTTAGGTGGACACTACCCATCTTTTTGACACTGCAGAGCAGCAGTATTTCTCCTCCTGGCAGCTCCAGTGATGCTGATAGTAATGCAAAGATGGTCACGGTTAATAAACACATAAGTCGTTCTGAGCTTCAATAGAAAGGCACCAAAAAAAAAAAAAAAATCACGGAGCATGAAATAAAGCTGCTTAGGATTCTGCTGACTGGTCTCGGGTAGAAATGGTGCTGGCTGATTGTACACTTCTCTGTCAGAGCCTGAGAGGCTCACAGGGATTCTTCTGGAAAATCCCACAGCAGTTGTACATTTCTGGTTGCAGGTATTCCGTAGTTAATGTGCAATTCTAGCTGGGGTTTCAGAATTGAGTGTTTCAATTCGATTTGAAGAAAGACTGTGAAGCCCAAGAAGCACATCAGTCTTTTACAGCATAATTATTTTGTCTTTTGTGGCTTTGTTCTATGACCCTACTGTGGATGCATATACACCTATGTATTTGTTCTGTGAATTTCTCTATTTATATACACATATCACACACTGTCAGTTAATAGAGGTTTCTCATTCATAGATCACCTAAGTAAAGTGGGCCTCTTTAAATATCAAAACTTCGCAAATATTAAAGGTTTTACGTTTAAAAACTTTCAAGTAGAGTCCTTGAATTATTAAAAGAAGATTCTGAGGAAAAATCTTTATTTCATCATTATAAACACAGATGGCTGTGGGAGGAACTTGGGTAACTGCAATATTTAGAGATGTTTGCCTTTACATGTAACGGCCCAGTCTATGCCTACAATCTCTCTGTCACTATCAGCAATTCCATATGTTTCAGATAAAATTTGCACACAGTGCGACGCACCGATCTTAAGTGCATACTTGAATGAGTTTTGGTAACTGTTATGCCTGTGTTACCACCACACCAGTCAAGACATGGAACATTTCCAACCAACCCCCCAGAGAGTTCCCTCATGTCCCCCATAGTTAATCCCCACTCCCTCCACTGTTCTGATTTTCATTCCACAAATTAACGTTGTCTGTTCTTGAATTTTATATGAATAGAACCAACAGTATGTTATCCTTTATGTCTGGCTTCTTTCACTCAGCAGAACGTTTTTGAGCTTCCTTCATGCTGTTGCATGTATCTGTGGTTAGTTTTTGTATTGCTGATTAGTATGCCGTTGTTAGAATAATCACAATGTGTTCTTCCATTCTCCTATAGGTGGATATTTGGATTACTTCCTTTATTCCTGTTATGAATAAGGCTGTAGTAGATATTTTTTATAAAAATCTGGATAAACAATTAGATAAATGCATGGGGAAAAAAGGGGGCCCTTATATCAAGTCACATGCAAAAAACTAATCTGCAGTAGATCATAAAACTAAACATAGAAACTAAAACCACAAGCCTCCTAAGAAAAAAAGAAATGTAGAAGATCTTTACAACCTTGGGGTGGCAAAGATTTCTTAAAAGTAGCATAAAAAGCACTTGACGAAAAGTTGATAAATTAGACTTCATGAAAACAAAATCTCATCAAAACACACTATTAAAAAACAAGTTATTGTCACTGTATTAGAGGCATTGACATGCACTGGCAATATGTTTGACAAAGGAATTGTACCCAGAATAAATGAAGAATTCTAAAAATTAACAAGAAGACACACTAGAAAAATCTGATGGAAGATCTGAAATAGAAGATATGTGAATGGCCAGCGTTATTAGTTAGGAAGGAAACCAAAATCAGATAACAATGATGCACCATTTTACATCCATGTGAATGCTAAAATTAAAAAGACTAGTAATGCCAAATGCTGGTGAGAATGTGGAGCAAACCAGAACCCTGTAGACTGATGATGGAAGTGTGAAATGATACTGTCACTTTAGAAAGTGGCTTGGCAATTTCTTGGAAATCTAAACATATAAAACTACCTGGAAATTCCATTCCTAGGTATTTACACAAAAGAAAGGAAAACTTATGTTCCACTGTTTGTTGCTGGGTTTTTTTTAGATGATTTTATATAGGATGCTTTGAAGAGCTTTCCTTTAAGGTAAGACAGAAACAGCACAAAGGAAGCCAATGTTATTTGAGCACTTGCTGTACGCCAGGCATTGTGCAAGGCAAGTTGTACATGTTATTACAGGGAAGACGTAACTTTCCCAAAGGTAAACAAGTTAATAACAGATAAGGCTTTCTTTTACATTTTATGCATTCATCAAATATTTGTTAAGATTTTATTGTACACTATTCTGAGTGCTGACCGTACTGTGTAGAAAAAAAATCAAAGATTAGATTTCTGTTCTAACGATACATTAAATTTTTGTGAGGATTGAGGAATCATAATATATGAAATTAAAAAATAAATGAAAAGGTGGTTCTTGACAGTAAGAACTAGTGTGAGGACATTGAAACAGGTAGTAGGATGAAGAGTGAGGCAGTGCGGGGGCACATTAGCTGGGGTTGCCATGGAAGGTGTGTTTGGGATGATATTCCCGTGAAGAGGAAGAACCAAGCACAGGAAGATCTAGAGAAGAATAATGCAGGTAGAAGGAACAGTAAGAGCAAAGGTCCTGAGGTAAGAACGAGTCTGATGGGTTCAAGGGGGAAATAGAGCCGGGTGTCTGAAAAGGGAAGGTTACGGGAGATGAGGGTGGAAAGGTAGGAAGGGGCTAGACTGTGGAATGTTTTAGATGCTATGGTAGGAGGTTCAGGTTTTATTCTAAACTCAAGGGGACTTCATTAGAAGATTTTAAGCCAAGGTTTTGAGATCTGCTCCAGGGACATTGGCAGAGCTCAGTGGATGACAACTACAATTATTACAGCAGGATCTGACTTGAGGGCTGATTGTATCACTTTTAAATTAAATCAAGTACACATTTCATTTATTCATTTATCTACTCAGTAAATATTAGACAAAGCAACACAATCACGAATTGCACAATCAGAACCTCTTCCCTTATGGGGTTTATGATCTAGTTCCGTGCTTCACTAACTTGGTTGTATAATTAGACTCACCTGGGGAGTTTTTAAAAAAGAAGAAGAAAATAAACTAACAGCCTATTCCTTTTCTCATGCCTCCAGATTATTTTAACATGCAAACTGAGGAGAGCACAACCACTCTTTTCTTAGACACAGGGGGGCAGCATAAGGTAGTTCTAGAAGTTTACAAAACAAATTTTTTTAGCCTTGTTTTCAAATAAATATTGTAACGAAGCTGAAGCACAAATGAACTTCAAAGTGCAGCCCCCAGTATTGGCCAGTAAGCAGCAGAGCTGAGATTTGAATCCAAGTCTTTCAGATTACAGAGCAATAGTCTTCCATATACATCAGGTACAAAATGTTAAAAAAATAAATAAATAGCATCCTCTTAATTACTCTTTTTCTATTTAGTATCTCAATTCTTTTGGTTTACGAAAAGCTATAATAAAAGAGAATGTAAAATTATGAGCAAAGTTTTAATCTTATATTCCAACCCTGGAGCTGATTAAAGCAACGTTGTGATTTAACAAAAAGGATGAAGAAACCTAGAATAACATTCGTTTCTGCACTGAGTCTGAATATTAAGCTTGTTCAAGATTTGGCTTTCCTCCCTCATCCAGCTTAGCAGGAGAATAAAATAGGATGTTGCTTCTGTAGATAGAAGAGGGTCCCTGACATTATCTGTAAGTTTGTGGCATATTTCCATTTGGAGGATCAAGTTGTCCTTATTTTAAATAAAGATAGAATTCAAAAAGAAGAGATTTTCATAACGACTAAATCCTCATTTTTGCTTGGTACCAATTTGCATAGTGCAGGTGACTTATGTCTAACATGCTTTCAGAAACAAGTCAAAAAAAACAAATTTGTCTTTCAAATCCAATAGCAATTTTATGTTTTGCCAAATATCAGCTAATGTGGAACTTCAAGGAATAAGGAACAACAGGAATTTAACCAGAGATTCAAATGACTGTCTCTATTAACATTCAGTGTTAATATAAAATGTGACCTCTAGGAGACCTACTTTGTCAGTGCATTTAAATAATTCACTTGTATTGGCACAAGCAAGTCTTGCGTGTACGTGGAGGTTGATAAACCTTTATTAGTTATCAACATCGATTGCTATGAAGAGATTGAAAATATGTTACTGGAAGAAATTAGATCAAGGTATAAGGGCTGCCTTTAGTTAAGTTTTTGAACAAACATTCATTCTGTGGAATGAAATAAGTCTGAAAAAATTTCAGTATCTGATCATTGTGTCTCTAGATGTTATCGCCACCCACTCCACCTAAGTGGGCAGCCTCTTGTCTTGGCTCAAGTACAATTGTCCCTTGGTGTCTTCAAGGAATTGGTTCCAGAACCACCCCCCACAACAGATACCAAGATCCTAGGATGCTCAAATTCCTTTTATAAAATGGTGTAGTATTTGCATATAGCCTAGGCACATCTTCCTGTGTACTTTAAATCATCTCTAGATTACTTGCAATACTTAATACAATGTAAATACTGTGCAAATAATTGCCCTTGTGGCAAATCCAAGTTTTGCCTTTTGGAAATTTCTGGAATTTTTTTTAAAAATATTTTTTATCCCCAGTTGATTGAATCTGCCGATACGGAACCCACCGATTTGGAGAGCCAACTGTACAGGTTTTAGCAAGACTCAGTACTTTATTGCATCCATGTATTCGCCTTCTCCATCCAACTCTGGAACAATTAATAGGTAATATTTACACCACATAGCATGGGAAAAAATTAGTAATATTTAAACCCCAAAATTGACATCTTGAGTCTTCCCCCAGAATGGCCCTCTCTGGTCATTATCTGCTTTTTTGCATAGGGATTTGCAAAGGGATTATAGTTACAACAGGTTTGACCATACGTTGATAATTGGTAGTGTTGGGTGCTGGGTACAAGGTATATCATATAAGAGGGCTGGATATAACTGCTCTCCCAAATCTGCATATGTTTGACATTTTTCATAAAAAACAAGTTTGGAAAATATTATCCAGAAGGAAGGCAGTGCCTACACTGTGTGTGAGGACCATGACACAGAAGCAGCCTGGGTTTACTGGGCTCAAAATAGAAGGGTAGATTTTTCAAGACAGTAGAAAAATAATGGTCATTGTATCCACTAATGAAAATGAAAAAACTACCAAAACAGGTAATAATATGGATGATCCTCACAGACAGGGTATGGAGTCAAACACAAAAGGATACATACAATACAATTTCATTTATATAAAGTTCAAAAAAGGCAAAATTAATCTATATTCTTTTGGGATGCATATAAAAGTGATAGAATTTTTTTTTAGGTAAGGGGTGGGGTTATACCAAATGTCAGAATACTGGGCTCTCTCTGTAGGGGAGGGAGGGGCCCGTGACTTGCCAGGGGTGCAGAGGATCTTCTTGGGTTCTGGCAATGATCTCGTTCTTGACCTGTGAAGCATTTTCCTAGGTGTCCACGGTATAATAATTATTTAAACCATACATGTATTTCTGTACCTTTCTTACTATATATCATCTCTCAATTTTAAAAAGAAGATGAAAGGAAAAACAGCAGTGATGATAATTTATGAGCAGTATCCCGGAAGGAGGAAATCTCAGCACTCCCCAGGACTAGGCTGGACCTAATCCTGAGTACTGCGCAGAGGTGCGGGACGAGGAGCTGCCCTCTTGCAGAGTGACAGCGTGAGGGGCGTCTAGCAGAAGAGCAGGTGGGGGCACCGGGTGAAATAAGAGGATGAGAAGTGTGTGCTCTCGCAGCGATGAATCCAGGGGAGGCCACCACAGCCCAGGAGGCCAGGGGCTGACTGGGGTACCAGAAAGAATGGGTTAGAGGGAGTTGCATCTCAACACCAGACCTCAAAATTCTGAACAGTCTCAAAAGTAGTTATTCAGTGTCCAAACTGGCACAGGACTCCAGGTTTCTGCTGGGTCCCTTTTTTTACCAGCAACTTTATCCTGGTCAGGGAGGTGAGCAGCCAGTGCATGTCTGTGGGAACAGCAGCCCCATCTGACACATTAGTTTGTATCTTTGTCCTCTATTTGCAATAAGATCGTGTTTGCTGAGAGCACTTTTGTACCTCCAGAGCCCAGCACAATGTCTGGGGAACTGCAGATGCTTGCTAAACCCTCCTTGAACGAATGAGTAAATGAATGAATTCCTATCTCCTATTTGTAGATGTCGAGCCTAGAACTCTTCACAGAAAGGATCTGGAGCCAGCAGTGGAACAGATTGCTTAACACTCGACACAAATACTCAAAGCTGTTTTCCATCAGCAGCCTGATCTTTCCTTCCACAAACTCCTCTGCACTTTTTGGAACCCAGATTTCGGCAGCTGGGGTTCAGATAATACAAGGAAGGGAGTGAAAAACAGGTTCTCATTCCTTGAGTAAGTTCTCATTCTACATTTTTGTTTCTCAGAGTAAAGTGCTGTTTTGAAATGATTTCTAAGTCAAAGTGCTGTAGGGAAGAGGAGTGAAAGGTTGTTTTAAGAAGTTGAAGAATTGCAAGGAGGGAGTGAGGGATCCGCCGCAAATCGAACCAGACTGGAGGGTGGTAGAAACAGATCAATGAAGGAGACTGAGCTGCTTCAGATCTTGCACACCTGGAGTGGCACACAGAGAGAAAGCAAGCTTCGGGGCTCTGGATAATTAGAAAAGGAGCGGGAGAAGGGAGGGGAGGTATAAGGGGGACAGCTGGCAGAGTGATAGGAGCTCGTTCTGATGAGCACTGTAGCCCCCACCCCTGCTGCAGCAGCCCCTAACCTGTCTCCTCGCCTCTGGCTTCTCCAGCCAATACCTCCCCACACCGCCCCGCTCCAGATTAACATCAAAGTCAAGGGACCTGTGCTCCACTCCAAGACTTAGAAGAGCTCTGTCCAATAGAAATGTATTACTAGTCACATACACCATTTCATGTTCCCTAATAGCCACGTGAAAAAAAGTAAAAAAGAAACAGGTGATACTATTTTTAATAATACATCTTATTTAATCCAATGTACACAAAATATTATCATTTCAACATGGAAGCAGTATAAAAATATCAATGACTTTGTATTTATACAAAGTCAATGAAATCCCCTGTATCTTTCACACCAACAGTACGCTTCAATTAGACTGACCCCGTTTCAAGTGCTTCCTACCACAAGTGGGGCGCGGCTACTGCCTTGGACAGGGCAGGGCTACATTGTGACCCTGAGCGTGTCACTTCACCTCTCTGAGCCTTGTTTTTTCCCTCTGTAAAATGAGGGGTAGGTTTGGAGGATTTTGAAGTTACCTTAACATATTATGGACACATAGTATTATCAGCAAAGTTAAGCACTGTTGGTGGCAAAGGACTCTGCCTCTCGCTCCGGCCATTTGGCCTGAAGATGTGCAGCAGAGTTTGATGATCCCAAACACTGACACAGACCTACTTAGATGGCAAGGAAGTAGGCATGTGGGACAGTCCCTGTAGCCAAACCATGGCCGCACTGTCGACCAGCACGCCATAAATACAAATCTATTCCTAGAAATGTCAAGTTTATGACTTCACATCCCAAAGAGTTCCTTTGTGGTGGTCCCTCAATCTGCAGAGATGAGAAAAGGGCCATTAAATTACACAAAGCTGCAACTAACAATGGGGGCATCAAAAGGCAGAACTTTCAGAAGCAGGAAACCCAAAGACTTAAGGGTCCAATTAGTGGCATTGTTTTAAGTTCCTTAAGGGAATTGAATGCATGCTTTCTTCTAGAACGTGCCCTGCTGGAAGTTACACATCTGCTGTGCTAGTGGCAAAGGAGGGAGGTCTCCCTTCCAGTGAACCTACTCCTAGGAAGATTTTTCCCACTGACAAGCTCTGGGAAGACAAATCTGTGTTCCAGCCATGTGGCTGGCTGATTTTAGAACTGTCTGGAAGATATCCTAGTTAGATAGATCCTCCTCACCTACACTCCAGCAACCAGCTAACCTCCTTGAGTGCATCTTCCCTGCCCTCTTACCTATTCCACCTGGGAACACTTTCCCCACCCTGCCCCCGCCGTACTGACTCGCTTCCTCCCGGCCACCATTTCATGTGCAGTGTCCTCCTGCCCTTCTCCACACTGCAGAGCCAATCTCAATACTGAAACCACAAATCACACAGTATTTTCTCTGGGAAGCCTATGTTAATGCTACCCGGGAGAGAAAGTGGGGACTCCCTTTGTATTTTCGCAGCCCTTGTCGGTGACATGCTCCGAACTCACGTCAGCCCGCAAATGGACAGACCTGGGTTCAAACCCTGTCTCTGCCATTGACAAGCTCTGTGCTCTTGAGCAAGTTCCTTAAGCTTCTGCAGATACCTCCTAAATAAAACAGGACCAAGAACAACTGCCTAATAACACTGTTAGGTTCTTTTAGTTTGTTTTCGCAGGATGTCACACAGCAGTTTTCATCAGCACTAGCAGTCCTGGAAGCACCAGATGTTTAGGCATTAGTCCAGTCAAAAGATATTTATTGAGCATTTACTAAGCACTGGGACTATTGTAGATTTAAAGGAGCGATCCAGGCAAATAAATGACTCATTCCCTGCCTGAGAGCAGCTCATTATCCCAGTAAACAAAGCCTCCGTCTTTGATGCTGGAACAGAAGAGCATCCGTTCCACTTGTTCTGTCCTCTGGAAGGCTAGGAAACAGCCAGCGGCTGCCTTTGGTAACTGGGCTCTGTTAGGATCCCTATTGTTTGACTGTAGAAAGGAGACTGCTGAAAGTAAACAACACAAAGCTCCCTTCAGGAAGGCAGGCCTCAGTAGGTGTCCACATGAAACCAACAATTATAACACAATCTTAAAGATGCCGCGTCCCTACCTGCCTTGTGTTTACTTCCCACTTCAGTGAAGGCTTTGCTACACCCAAAAACCAGCAGCCAAGGCTGAGAGTTAGCAGGGCTGGTGCGGGTTTTAAGGATGATTGTGATGAAACCCATCTTCCTAATGGGTCTGGTTTTCTACTAACAAAATGAGAGGAAATGCATGAGTTGGTTCTGATTTAGCCGTGCCTCCCCTAGGGAGAGTTACATTTGGGAAGACAAAATGAAATGTTTTTCTCGCTAAGAAAGGAGATGTCCTGGAGAGGAGAATGGCTGTCCTTCTGATGTGCGGGGTTGCGAGGCCGTTCAGAAGGGCTGCACTGGAGGAGGCGTTGATGGGGCAGGGTTGGGGTGGGGGCAAGGCCTGGGAGGCAGAGAGTTCAGGGAGAGGCAGGTCTGGGCAGGGGCTTGGAATACAGAAGCCCAGGCTGGTCCTCAGGGTGTGAGGGACGACTCTGATCTGGTAAGTTCCTCTCTGACGTCAGGCTCGGGTCAGCAGACGTCTCCTCTACCCCCTCTCACTGCAGAGAGGGGCCTCCTACTCCTGGGGTGACCAGCGCAAGTCAAAAGTGGCTCAGGAGATGCTGATACCTTCAGATGACGGAACCGGGAGGACGGGGGCCACACTGAGCTGTGAGACTTACACAGCAAAGCAAACCTCAAGGCTGCAAAGCAGAACCCTGAGTTGTGGTGCAGGGGGTGGCTCTCCAAGTCCATCCCAGGTGTGCCGTCAGGGTGAACCCCCTGGGGCTTTCTTCTCCCAGGAAATTCCATCCTCCCCCAGGGAACCAGGTGGCAGCTGCTCCTAGTGCTTCATAAGCTGCAAGTCTGGTCACGGCATGATGCCACCAGAGAATTGCATGTTGAGAAAGTCTAATCATGTTTGCTCCCTTCTTTATCTCTAGTAATTTTTCTTTTGTTAGCCAAGACATCTGGATTCAAATATGGGCAGCGAAGACAGAGAAGATGAGAGAAAGAGAGATAGAGAGAAGAGATACCCTCGACACTGTGATTAAAAGCAAAACAAAACAAGTCATTTAAACAATGACAGAAGCCTCTATTAGCTGCAAAACTGCCCTAAACAAAATAACACCTGGTGACAGGTACTGACATTTACGCAGAAGAATGGGAGACAGGACTGACCTGGCATTCTGAGGACCGTGTCATTAAAAAGGGGGAAATGCAGCTGTTTCTGCACAAACCAAGCAAAAATCCAAAATAAAGCACTGAGGAAGTGAATGGGTGAAGACAGGTGGCCCACAGCACCCACAATGTCCTTCTGTCCCGGTCATTCTTGGAACTCAAGGAGCTGCCGCTCTCAGGCACCCTGGGGACATGGCCAAGGTGTGGGAAAGAGAAGTGACTGGGAATTAGAAGTTCAGGGGGCAAGTGTCAGATCGGCCCCGCAGGGATGATCTCAGGGAGTCTTTTAACACCTCCGGACTTGTCTGCCAGGTTGTAAAGCATTCTCTCTTTCTTTCTGGGGCTGGGTCACGTGGCTCCTCCTCTACAGTTTGCTTTACATATATGACTCCTTCCAGACCCTAAGATTCTCCTCAGGTAAGAATTTTGTCTTTTCAGTTTCGTTTTCTTATGCCCAGAGCTTACTTGGTACCGAATGAATATGAGGGAGGAAGGAAGGAAGGAAGGGAGGGAGGGATGGAGGCAGGAGGAGGGAGGAAGGGAGGAAAGGTGGGGAGGGGAGGGGCCCCTGAGCAAGCGAGGCAGCATGGAGCCATGCCAACTTCACTGCTTCTTGAAGTCAGATCTGGTGGGATCAGGTGTCCTGGGCGCTCAAGCCAAACTGCCCAGCGTTCATTCCTGGCCAGATTAGCTACGCTGTCTTCGGCAAGTTTCTTATCCTCTCTGTGGCTCAGTCTCTACATGGATAAATGCAGGATCACGATACAGTCCATTTCTCAGGGCTGTCATGAGCACTGAATAGCATGGTGATGACAACTGCTAAGCACAGTGCCTGACACAGGTACGCAATAAATAGCAGTAAGTGTTGGTATGTGAGGAGAAGTAATGAGAATGAGGCCAGCATGGCTGAATCGAGCTGGGGGATACAGAGCCCCAAATGCTCTCCCTTCCTCCCCTTCCCCACGGTGCTGGAAGGAGCCTCTGTGCGCCCTGTGGACGGTGGAAATCTGCGGAAAGCAGTAGGAATCACTCAAGCGTGGACACCAGACTTGGATTCTAATCCCAGGTTCATTTCTTAGAAGAAAGGAAAGTTACTTAACCTCTCTGAGCTTCAGTCCTAATCTGCAATTTGGGAATTAAGCAGTTGTTGTAAGGATGACACAAAGAAATGTGGGCAGAGCCTTCAGAACAGTTCTAGACGCTTAGCAGGCGCTCAGTGAATTCACTTCCATCTCTGCTACACACTCCCTCTCCTGGGTGCACAGCAGCTCACTGCTGTTTTCCAGGAGAGCAGAAGCAAGCCCTACCAACACAGCTCCCGAGGCATCTGACAGCACCTAGCCCATTTGGACACTTGAGGAGGCCCTTTCCCATGCCTGATGGACAGCAGTAAGTACCCGGGGTCTCCTGCAGCCAGACCTGGCTGTCAGCCTGCTGCCAACACTGGGGACAGATTGCAGGCTGAGAGGACTACCCCTTCCAGAGGCCACGTCTTTAACAGACAGCAAAAAATGCAAATCAGGAAATACGAGGCTTTTGAAATGACTTTATCAGTTGTCAGACTGGGATGCTCCAGGATGGCTGGGTGACTCCGAGCAAATATGAAAAAAGGAGAAACCCTGCAAATTTCCCACAAAAGTTTCACAGATGACTCAAGAAGAACAGCTATCTCCTTTCAAGTAAGAGAGCAACCTGCTGCCCAGAGGGAGAAAATTTTGAAACATTTGTGGGAGTGTGATTTCGGACTCCAAGAGGCAAGGGGAAAAAGAGCATCACATACACAGGAGAGCAAAGATTCCCAGCTGCCCCATCCTCCCACCTCCCTCCTTCCCTCCAGAACCAGAGCTGGAAGCTAGGTTCTAAAAAGGAAGTACAGAAACAGAGGAATCAAAGAAATCGAGAGTATCAGCTTCAATGCACTAATTCTTTTAACAGATTTTCTAATGTTCCTTTTTGCTAATTAACTGTGTATTATGGAACATTTCTAACCTGTATAAAAATAGAATAAGCCAATGAGACCCATGTATTCATAACCACTTTCAACAATTACCCAGTCTTGTTCCCTCTCTACCTACACTCACTCCTCTTCCTCCTGGGCTATTTTAAGGAAAATCTCAGACCTCGTATCATTTAATCCGTAATATTTCTTCCCAACTCTCCCCTGAGCACCTTCTATACATGCTTATCATTGGGCAGGCAAAAGTAAATAGGGAAGGCTCCTTGCCCTGCCAAAGTGCATTGTCTTGAAGAGGGATGTGGATCTTAAAACATGTAAATTTGAAGACTTTCTTTATATAACAAATATTGTAGAGTGTGAGCTATGTCAGGCACAGTTTTCCATGCTTTATAATGTTTACTTATTCAGTGTACTCCTTCTCACTCCCCCATGAGACAGGTAATATCATCACCCCCATTTTACAGATGAGAAAGCTGAGGCACATAGAAGTTAAGTGTTTTGGCCTAAGGTCATACAGCTAGTAATGGGTGGAGTTGGGACGCACAAAGTGCTGGGAGGCCCAGCAAAGGAAGTGGGTTATCCTACCCGGGGCCGTTGAAGAGTGAGTAGAAGTTCCCCGTGTGGGCAAGCAGAGGGAAAAGCGTGAGAAAAGGTCTAGAGAAAGAAAAAGGTCAACACACAGGAAGCAAGAGTTTTGGTGGCAAACTAGCTATGGCCGGAAATAGAACTGGAAAGGCAGGTGAGGCCGGTCTCTGAAGGGCTTTTATGAGCCACGCTGAGGAGCAAGGGCATTCTCGTGGCCTCAGGACAGCCAGCAGAGATGACGCAGGTGAATGATAAGATCAAATCATATTAGAACGCTGACTCTGGAGACTGCGTGGGAGAGGGAACGTTAAGTGGGAGGAACAGAAGGCCTGCGGCTGTCCAGGTGAACGGGGAGGTGATGGAGCCGGGACCAGAGCAGTGGACGGACATGGGGATGGAATGAAAGAGACAGAAATAGGACTCAAATGACACAACACTCATTGGGACTTTTCCTGTTTCTCAGAATTTTGGCAGAAACCTAAAGCTCTGAACAATAAAGATATCCCGCAGATTCTGAAAAGAGGTGTTGGACACGTCAACAAAGGAGCCAAGAAGTGGCCAAAGCCCTTCCTGAACCCATTAGCCCACCACCCACTTCCACTCTCTATACAAGAGCAGCCTAGAAATTTGTCTGGGAGAGAGTTCTCTGCAGGACATTGTTTAGAACATACGGAAAAGGCTTCCCTGCCAAGCCAAGGAAGGGAACTCAGTGGCCTTCAAGATCAAAGAGGGTCCAGAGTAGTGAGAAAATTCTTGAGAGGACATAGCGGATATTTCTTAGGGTTTGGTGGGACATGATAAGATGTCTGGTTCTTCCGCCGGCAGAGGGCTGGAACTTCATTGTTCCCAGACAAAGGCGTTGAATGTCACCATGGGTTAAGAGACAGCCTGGGCCGTGGTTTCTTAGGAGGAAGAGGCTAGAACTGTGCTTCTAGCAGCATCTACTGAGAGCTGGAGTCGAGCATGTCAGTGAGAGAGGGCTGGTGAGAAGGGCAGCAGGAGAGCCCCTGAAGGGATGGGAGCACGTGCAGAGAGGAGTTAACAGACCAGACCTGACAGCTCACTTGTGAAGGACCTGCTTACAAAGTCCGCCCTTAACTGGCCTTGACTGTGTCTGGAAACTCGGAGTATTCTCACCATTCCCAGAAGTGGTAACAGTCCTGGCTCCCTACGCCTACATTGTTTGTACAGACCATACGGTTTACCCTGAACACCTGCTTTCCTGCTGGGAGTCTAGAATTTTGGTGTGTGCCAGGCAGAGGCTGCCTACCTACCAGCCCCCAATAAAAACTCTGGGCGTGAAGTCTCCAGTGAACTTCTCTAGTTGGCAACGTCTCACACATGTCACAAGTCCTTGCAGGAGAATGAGGTCTGTCCTCTGTGACTCCCTGGGGAAGGCTCTTTGGAGGCTCCTGCCCGGCTTCCCCGACTTCACCCTGAGTGTCTTTTCCCTCTGCTGATCTTGCTCTGTATCCTTTGCATAATAAATTATAGTTGTGGGCACTACGCTCTGCTGAATCCCGTGCATCTTTCTGGTGATTTATCCAACATAGGGGTGCCTTCAAAGAACCCCCCACTGTCCCCCGAGAGAAGCAATACCAGCACTTGGCTGTCTGCCAGATGGAGATTGGATAGCATCAGGCACATAGAACCATTGTTAGATTTTAATTTCTCAGTTTTCTCCCGGAGCTGATCCCGGGGAAAGCAGAAGCAGCCTGGGGGGAGGGGGGAGATGAATGAGCAAATGAAAAGGAGGAGAAAATGAGAGAGTAGGATGCAAAGTGAATACCCCTCCGACTTGGCAGGTTATAAAAATGTGAGTCTGACCTGAGCTGGGGTGGGGAGGGGCAGGATTGAGGGGTTTGGAAGGGATGGGGAGGGGGAAGTGCGGAACTGAACTGGAGATTAGATGTTGACATTTACAATATCTGAAAGTGAGACTCATAATTATTGCTAGTGACCAGAAAGAGGTGAGAAAAGCCTGTGATCTGCCTGAAAGGTTGTCAAGGATGGGAATGGGCATCCAGAGATTATGTCTGAGGACAGTATGGAAGTGGAATAAATCAGTTTCTTGATGAATCCTACCAAGTCCAGCTCATTCCAAAGAACCGAAACCCACTTTCCAAGCACAAGCAAGTGTTCAATAAAAACATAGGAAGCATACAGGTGAATATGCTCATCCCTGGCTAAAAGAACACTGCCTGTGAATTCTAGCTCTGCATTTCCTCGTCTTTCTGATCCTCGGTTTCTGCCTTCATAAAACGCAAACTCAAACATCAACCTCACACACAGGGCACCACGGGGATAGACGAGAAGAGACACGTAAAGTGCCGGACACCTTTGAAATATCCGGAAGAGGTGGGGTTTTGGCCGGGGGGTGGGGGGTGCTGTCATGGCCTTGATCCTGGGTGTGGGCTTGAGTGCTTCCTGTTTGCAGAATGTATAGTGGGTGAAGCCGGGATTTGAACCCGGGAGGTCTGATTGCTCTACCGCTTCCTGCAACCGACTCAAGCAACCACCAGGCACTGGCCCCTCTTAGGAACGTTAGTCACCATACCTGCCATCACACACCTCCCGGCAATCGTTCTGCTCAACGGGAATTTGGCTGGTGTGACCTTTCCTGTTAACATCACTATAATGACAGACCAAGCTTTATTTTTTCAATGAGAACACACATCTCTACATGCTTCCAAGTAAATGCCCATCCGTGCCTTAGATAATGCTGATATGCCTGACATTCAAAGCAGAGATAATAGTGGATTCAAACAAAGCAAGCGAAGGAAGGTGTTTCTCAAGCCAAGACAGAGTTACAAGCCACCCACCACGGCTTGCACTTGGGAACCTGAGGACCCACAGCCCTCTACTCAGCTGTGAAACTCAAGACAGCCTGGCTCTCTCTGGAAACTGCCAGCCGGCCTTTCTGCCAACAAGAGCTGGAAACTCTCCTGGCACACAGTTCTTGGGTTTCCCTCGTATCTTTCCTGATGCCTACTTAGTCCTGGCTGGAGAAGAGAATGCAAAAGTGATAGTGTTTTGAGCAACTTTATGCCTCTCTGATCTTCACTTTTCTATTCTGAGACTGAGGAAGACAGCCTGAATCAAGCTTTTCAATCTTGCCTGCATCTGTGACCATCTGGGAGCTTTAAAAAAATACAGGTGCCCAGGCCCTCTCCTGCCCATTTAAATCAGAAATTCTGGAGGTAGGGCTGGAATATGGGTGTTTGTTTTTCAAAACCTCCAAAAATTCTAATAGGAAGCTACCACTGGCTTAGATGATGCTTGTGGTTATCCATCAAATATTCATTTTATGATCCTTTATTTAAGCTGAACAGAAAGCAATGAGCTGGCTTCCCACACCTCTCATGAAAAGCCATCTAAATGCCAATGTTTCTCTTCATGTAGTAGATGAAATCTAAGCCAGCTTCGTGGACAGACCAAGTCATAATCTGATTTTAGAAACTCTTCTAATGCTAAACATCTGGGAGGCAATGATGAAATCTAAGACCAGAGGAGTAAAACATTCAAATACTTACAGGATCAGGCAAGTAACATAAAAGTGTGACTGAGGCCAAGTATAACGATACAGAGGGCTGGAGTTTTTAGAACCAAAATTGTGTGCCCTGCCTGTAAGCATTCAGACAACTTCCCTCTCTTCTCCCGTCCCTGCCTCCTCGTCCCACTGCATCCCTCCCTCCTTTCTCCCTTTCTCTCTCCCTTCCCTCTTTTCTTTTCTTCTTTTCTTTTCTTTTCTTTTCTTTTCTTTTCTTTTCTTTTCTTTTCTTTTCTTTTCTTTTCTTTTCTTTTCTTTTCTTTTCTTTCCTCCTTTCCTTTCTTCCTTTTTTCTTTCCTAAATCTCATGTTGACAGAATGAAGGATTAAGGTGCAGCATGCTTAATTCACGGGTAGGTCACCTGTTTGAGACCTCTATTCAAGACGTTCTGATACACTGGGGAAAAAAATAATGAAAATATTCTTAAAGCATCTGTCTCATGACTAGACTTCCAAAAGACACCAAGTCTTCACATTCCACATTGCTAGGAACAGTAACATTGAGAGACGGGCAGCAAGACATACTGGTAAACATTGCTCCAAACCTACTCAGCCTCCTTTTCTTCGTGCACCTCCATGGAGCTACAAGTGGGGCTCCATAATCTTAAATCAAATACCTGCCTATAGTCCTTTGGTTTCTCTGTGACATTCTGGTTTCCCTCTCGGGCTTATTACACCTCCTTCCCACAGAGAATTCTGAGCAGCGAACTCCTCTGATGATAGTATGTCCTGTAACTTCAGGGAGGAGAGCCTCCCCGATCTCCCCAGCCCTGGAGGGCCCTACCATCCAGCTGCCCTCTAACTCAGGGTTTCTCAGCCTCAGTATTATTGACATCTGGGGCCCGATAATTGGAGGGGGGCAGGGAGACCTACCCTACACACTATAGGATGTTTAACAGCATCTCTGACCTCCACTCACTACATTCCAGTAGCAACTCCTCCCCCAAATGGTGACAATCAAAAATATTCCCAAACATTGCCAAGTGTCCCCCAGGGGACAAAATCTCCCAGGTTGGAGACCCATTGCTCTAATTGTACACAGTGTCCCAATGGCGGTAAGGAAAATGGTACAGTGAGCCCCAGCAGTTTGGGACACAGCCAGCATAATAACCAAGCATCCAAAAGAGAGGCCCCAGCTGAAAAGGAAACAAGCTTCAGTATGATCAGCTGTGTCAGTTCCATTTAATTGTAAATTTGGACAGGCTCTGCTGAGTGAAGTACAGAACGTTTCTTGCCTTGGGCACTGATATTGTATTAGAATAAAAGCAACCTGAGAGGCATTTGTTTTTGTGGATGGTGGGTGCACGGGCAAATCTCTGCGCCTCAGATTGTTTTGAATTAATGTGTGCTTGAAATAAAGTGTGCTCTCTTTTTTGGATCGCCTTTGATCTATTGTTAGCCCTCCCTTTTTAGAACCCCTTCAAGGCAGTTTTCATTCAGATGCTTCATCAGTGAAGCAGGCAGACTTCAATAATTCCACTCAAAAGACTTGGTCGCTTTCTGCACACAAGCCCCCTGTCAATCAGCCCAACAGTCCTCTCCCCTCGATGGCTGTCCCCTTAGTGCCCCTGGAGAATGGAGGATGGATGGACTAGGCTGCGGTAATGAGGACAGGCTTGTCGTGTGAACATAACATGTTTGCCTGACATTTTCCTCCATTTTCCTTAAGGTTATTGAATAATTGTGATAGAATTACTGCAACCATAATTCTCATGTTCCCTGGAGGAAGGGGCACAAAAGAGATGTGTCTCTGCCTGGGGTGAGAGGCGTGATCCAGAATCCTCGCCTCCCATTGGGTCATTAATAATTGAATCCTCTGACAGCACCCTGCATTTCTGCAATTGCTAAAACCCACATGCGAAAGATGACCTGAGCTTCCATTGTCACAAGACAGTCACGAATCAAAAGGGATTGAGCATTAGTGCCACAAATGGTTAGGGGAGAAATTATGACACGGAGGAGGGAATGACCCCTTCCCAACAGTAATCCCAGTACTGACTCTTTCTTGCTTTGTAGTGTGCACCCCTCTGAGACTCGGTTTTCTCTCATTTAAAATGAGAGCAGTCATGTTTCTTTCTACTATGGCAAGTGCCTGGCACAATGCTGGGTCCGTGAGAGGTGTTCCTCACCATCACCATCACCATTCTTCTCTTGCCCCTCCTCATCATCATCACTGGCATCACCATCATCCTCATGACTGTCATCATTTCTTCTTAGAGAGATGAATGGGTTGGTGGTTATGGGCTGTACTCTTCTCTCCTCCAGGCAAAGAAGTGATTCTTTTCATAGGATATTGAGGGAGGAGGAAGAACTTCCTCCAGGCTCCTTATCTCTAGAGAAAAGTGGGAAATCCTCCAGAGGTCCAGGCCTTGCAAAGTCCCCACGACTGAGTGGATGACAGGAGCTTTCACAAAGACTTAGTTCAAAGGTCTGGAAGGCTGTTGAGTGGTTGTGCAAATTAAATATATGCTTCCCTGCCTTTCCTTTCCCTGAAGAGCATGGGCTGTGATTTCATGGACATCAAGACCCACGTGTCATCAAACATCCTCTCCACTCCAACTTGAATGCCACGGTGGGTTAGAAAACCAGTGTGGATTAATGGGTAAGTCATGGACAATGAAGGCAGGTGTGAACTTGGAATCAAATTCTGATCCTTCCATTTAATAGTGTGGGACTTGTGTCATCTCTAGACATTAGTGTCTATTCTGAAAACATGGGTGGAATAATTCTTACTTCACAGAGGATTATCTTCTGGCTCAGTCCTTGGAAGGATGTGTGACAAAGTCCCAAAAAGGAGGGTTGTATAGTAGAAAGAGCCTATTAATAAAAATGCTCTTAAAAGTAGAGGCTGTCAGCTGCTGAGACCAAGACAACTGTTTTGCCCCAAGTCAGAATTGACTAACATGAGAAGAGTCTTTCCTTCTCCTCCACTCAGGGTAGTGGCCACACTGCATACGGCTGGAGGAAGGACTGGAGGGAAGACCCAACTAAGGATACAGTCTTAAGATTCAGCTGCTCCCAGGCACAAAAAATCAGAGAGGCATAAGGTAAAATGACAGTGGAGTCAGAAATGCTTACCTTATCAGGAAGAGTCCTATCAAGCCCTCTGTGGGTCCACCAAAGACAACCCAACAGAATCTTAGACCAGAAAGGGACGATTAGGAAGGAGCAAGGTCCCATAGATTGTATTATTTGGGACCAAGTCAGAAACTGTTGCTTGTCTATTGTGACCCTTCGATATTTCCAGCTGGTGTGTCATGGAAAACAGTGGCTACACATGGATTTACAAACTGCTCATCCTTGCAGCAGACAAGAAAATATGCAATGTTAGCTCTATTGGAAAGGTGGGATACTGTTAAAATTACTGGAAATCAGGAGCCCAGTTCCTAGATTCAGCCCTGCCCTTCATGTGACGCTGTGGATCCGGAACAAGCCTTCACCAGTTTGACTCTTACCCATAAAATCAGTTGTTGAATTTGTTACAGAACCCTCATCAACAAGATCAAGTTGTTGAATTCAGTAGGAACTCTGTGGTTCTTCTATCTGAGGCATTGGGAATCTGAGCCTGAGGTCCTTGTGATGTACCCGAGTCAACAGGAGATAGCTTCCTCTCCCACAGTCATCATACATGGAGAATGGAGAAACATCTCCCTACACCAAAACAGGCAATCAGCCCAAAGCATTCAAAGAATCCATTTAATTCTGCCACATAATTTGGCACTCTGTCTTTTCAACTAAGTGAGGCTAATGCATGGGTTTCCCCTAAGGAAAACACAATATTCTGGAGAGAAATCCAGTTTTAACCAAAAGACGACACGTGCACTTCAGAACGGCATTGTCCCCCTCTAAGGCAGTTCACCTGTCCTGTTATACAGACTTGAGTTGCTCACTGGAGGCTCCCAGCAGCCCATGGGGAAATAGGAGAAACAACTTCACCTTTCGGACACTTTAGAGAATTCCTCATTTGCAGTGTGTGTGGAAATGAATTTTAAGCACAAATCTGTGCTCACTGAGTTTGAAGCAAATTCAAATCTTGATCACAAGGAATGAAGGTTGCTAATCTAATTTGAAGACTGCAAGCAGGTAAGTGAATGCATGTGAGCTTCTTGGGACCCATGTCCTCCTACTGGCTGAAATCTCCAAGCGAGAGAGGAACCATGCATTTATCTTCAGGGCAGGATAGGTCCTGGGGAAACACCGAGAGCTTGCTTCTGCCTCTAAAATGATGTGACTCTGTGGGTCTGTGACCCTATGATCCTTAAAAATTACTTGATGAAATTAGAAATACACTTTGACAGGTTCACAAATAATAGTAACAGAAGTTACCCAAGCTACCCATTATTCAGTGCCTACCATATACAGGAAATATTCATCAGAGCTCTCTTTTCTCTCTCTGTTCTCCCTACCTCTCTCTGTACAGATAGATAGATATAAATATAATTCCTCACGAAGGATCCATGAAGCTAGCTTTATTATAATCATTTTTAGATGAGGTCATTAAGGTTCAAAATGGTTAAGTAACTTGACCCTGATAACCAGCTTAAAAATAAATGGAAGAGTCAGCATTTAAGCTCCAGTCAGTCTGACTCCAAAGTATTTTCCATCATTTCATCCTTCACAGGCATGTGTTGAATTTAGTCATATTTGTAGAAACATAAACTGATAAATAGTCATGGTCATAGTAGTTTCATCAGTAGATTGTTTGGCTAATGGTTACTAGAGATATCCCCAAAAGGAAAAACAAAAAACAAAAAAACTCGTGGCAATTACCTGTGATGACTTGATATAGCAAGACAGACTTATAACTGAGAACACAATTTGTGAAGTTTGGCAGGGAGTAATTTAGGGTCTTGCTTCTCAAAGTATGGTCCATGGACCAGTGGCATTGACATCATCTGGGAGCCTGTGAGAATTTCAGGCTTTTCGCTATGACTACTGGGTCAGAATCTGCCTTTTAACAAGGTCCAGGAGTGTTCTTATTTACCTGCAAAGTTTAAGAAGTATTGATTTAGGGCACCAAAATAAGAATAATATGAATTGTTCACAAAGCCATGGAATCCACAAATCTAGGTGTATGGCGTGTTGTGATTTATAATGATTTTTCAATCCTTTGCTTTTATAAGGAACACATAATGTAATAATATGGCAACTTTTATGGATCACTGATTCTACCTCGGGTACAGTACCAAGCACTTTACATTCATTATTTTATTTAATTCATACAACTCTGAAAGGTGTCCAGTCATTATTCTCATTTTGTAGAGTGGGAACTAAAGTTTTTAGAGATCAATGAACATGTTCAAAGTCACTTATCTGGTAAGTGGTGGTTCTGGGATTTGAACCCAGACAGCGCAATACTAAAAATTACAAAAGATAATTTATTGTTGATTAATTTACAGTGTTGGTGGTTTACTTATAAAGTAAATGAAGCACAGTGATCAGGCAGTATCAAGAATAATGGGGCAAATGGACAAGATTTGCCTCCTGATATACTGACTCAGACACAACCTCACCTGCAGTACATGCTTGCCGAAAGGTATTTAACCTGGATCGAATCAGAAGAATGACAAACTCAGAGAAACTGTTACAGATTCGAGGAGACAAAATAGACATGCTAATTCCAAGCTCTGTGTGAGCTTGATTGAATCCTGAATGGGGAGAGTGGTGGTGGAGTTACGTCTGGAAACAACCACTGGGATGACTGGGGATATCTGAATATGGGCCGTCTGTATATTAAATAATAAAACTGTACTGGTATTAAGTTAGTTGAGTATGACCACTGTATTGTGATTGTGTAGAAAAACGTCCTTTTTCTTAGGGCATGCACACTGAAGGGCTTAGGGTTTAAGAGTCATTTATATGTGCATTTTCTTCCTCCTACATGGTTCAGAGAAAAGAGATAAGCAAGAAAGATCAGGTGTTGCAAAATGGCAACAATTTGTGAATTTAAATAAAATGAACATGGGTGTTCATTGGACTATTCTTGCAACCCTTCTATAGCTTCGAAACTTCAAAATTAATCTATGGGGGAAAATGATTAAGTACCAATTCAATGTTATTTCAATAAAGTAATGCCACTCTTGACTAAGAGAAGGACAGTGTGTGGTAGAGGGGAGAAGGAAGTAATAAGGGGCGGAGAAAGGTATGCTTGGAAAGACTACGAGTCGCTGGTGAGCTAGGTGAGCCATAGGTAGGTGGCTGGCTTGTGAACAGCACCTGCACGCATTTTGAAGTGTAAAAAAGGAAGTAGAAATTGCAGCTTACAGAGAAAGCGTTGTCAACTGTGGTGTGGTTGTCAGCCTTGCTTTGCCATCAGCAGTCAGCAGCCGACACTAGCGTACAGGATTCCCCCAACACTCTTCATTTTGAATCAGCCTCCCTTAGCATCCCCTTATCTCAGCCCAGAAGTGTTTTGGGAAGTTCCTAGTGGCCCCCTGCCCGCTTTCTTTGTTGAGGAGTTGGTCCTAGGCAGTCACGTTTGTCCCACCCTACCCTCACCCCTAGCCACAGGCAACTGGACTAAAATTAGACACCCCAGCTAAGCTCGACCAGTCAGATTTCTCTCCTAGGAATCTCAAACACAGAAAATGAGTCTGATCTAGGGAAACCGAACTGAAAAACTATGTGGGACCAGAGCAAACCATAGCCAAAAGCAAGCTGAAGTTACGAAGGAGCAGAAACCATAAGTGCAGAGAAAGGCAGGTATGTGTAAAGGGGAGAGGGGAGGTGTGTGGAAGAAAACAGACGAAAGACCATCAGGCCCCGGGAGTCATAAACAGCAAAGGAGATGCACCATCTGAAGGACCCTCAACTTCTCAAGCTGCATCTCCCATTAAGCCTGACTTCCTCCCACCCGACCTCCAGGGCAGTCCTCTCTTCTGCCTTTCTTTGAACTAATTAGGTTAAGTTTCAGTTCCCCAAATATCCTAATTTTCCTGCTGGATGTGACTTGCCCTCTCCCCTACTTTGGCCGAGGTCCTATCATCCAGCCACCTCCTTTCTCAGCGGACATCCTTAAGCCTAAAACTGTTCATTCTGGTCTGCACTCCCCCCTCCTCCCACCGCGCTCGTTCATCCAATCCAGGTGTCTGAGCCAGCTCTGCGCCTGGGCTCACTTGAATGGCAACATGATTTATTTTACTATTTCTTTTGTTAATGTACGGGTTGGTAGGATATTTGTTCTGTTGCTAGTATACTGATTGCCTTTGGGATTCTAGAGGGCCAGGCACAGGGGCTGCAGTACTTACATTTGACTATAAAAGTAATACATGTCCATAATAGCATTCTTGGGGGAAAATAGAAAACGAAAAAAGCGGAAAGAAAAATCATTTATAATTCTATCAGCCAGAGATAAGCCCTATTAATATTCTGGATTATTTCCTTTCAGACTTGGTTTAACGTAATTCAGATTATGCAACACGTACAATTTTGAATACTCAATTCTCTTAAATGGAAAGCACTTACCTGTACTTTAAAAGTTCTTTTAAAATGTCACTTAAAAAGCTGTTTGCTATTCCAGTTTATATAAAACATGTAAAAATATATAAATATAATAAAATAATATAATCACACACACTCCTATTATTTTCTTTGTTGGTTGTTTTCATTGTTTGCTAATATAAATGATCCTGGGAAAAACATCTGTGTGCTTTTAGGTTCTTGAGGCAAATTGATAAGCTGGTTTCACAAAAAGTCTTACAATTTGCTCTTCCTCCTCTGGTACCATATTTCTGCACAGAGAGGTTTCAGTGTTTACAAATTTAATGATGGAAAAAATGGTAGTTCATATTTATTTGCATTTTTGAAGACTAATAAGGTTAAACTTTTTTTGTTTGTAATTTGACTTGATACAGGGCAAATAAGTGAGTAATACATTCTGTTTCACTGGATGAAGGTTAAATATATACACACACACACACACATTTTTACATAAAGCAGTGTCTTCTGCTGTCCAGTGTCTTGGAATTTCAAAAAAGAACAACTCACCATGTGAGTAAGTCAATGAATAGTGCCATGCAGGTGGTATGAATATCACAGAGTTTTGCCAACTGTCCCAAACTGAGAAACAAACTTGAGTGGGCCCATATCTAAATGGAGAAAAGTAAATGAATAATATATAAGTGAAAACTATAACTGAAGAAAAAATTATTACCATGTATTTTTGTAAATGACTTTTCATTTCATTGTTAATACCTGGTTTCAACAGGCACATGCTATAATATGGTAGATTTGGAAAGAGTTTACAGATAAGAAGCTTTGGTGGTATGGTTTAAGAGAGGAAGACTTCCACTTAGAACGCTATATAGACTTGTAATGGGAAAAAGAGGGTCTCACCTAAAAGGACTGGATTCTCTGTTAGTTTTGAAAATGTTAAGATATAAGATGCGCTGGCACTATCTGTCTATGTAATGCACAGTTGCCCAGTAATTCTCACTCATTAAGCCCCTCCATTGTCTGACCAGCTCTTTTTCTCCTGGAAAGGACGGTCTCTTTTTCCTCCAAGGTCTAGATCAGAATTACTTTCCCTGAGTTCCTGAGAAAGGGAATGAAGGCAATGTGACGTCTAGGGACTTAAGATTCTGTTAGGATCTAGAGGAGGAAGGGGAATTGGATAAAAGCGGGCAAAAAGCACCAACGTCCAATTAGAAGATCAGTAAGTACTAGGGATGTGACATACAACATGATGACGATAGTCAACACGGCCGTACAGTCTACTTAAAAGTTGTTCAGAGAGTAGATCCAAGAGTTCTCATTACAATAAAAAAGAAACATTTTCTCTCTCTCTCTCTTTTAATATCTATATGAGATGATGGATGTTAACTAAACTTACTGTGGTAATCATTTTACAATATGTGTAAGTCAAATCATTATGCTGTACATCTTAAACTTACACAATGCTGTATGTCAATTACATCTCAAAAAATAAAAGATTTAGAGTTTTTTTGAAAAAGTCTTAAAATACCATATAATCCTACTACTGAACTGACCGTAAACTTATTTTATATGGAAAGAAGCTATTGAAAATTTAACTCGGTCTTATTCTTTGTTCTCAGTCACCAAACTTGTCACAGCATGTTCACATTTCATTTTGTATTTGTAACAGCAGAAGGCATTTTACATGTCTGCAATATTACCTCCCATAGAAGCTGGAAATGACTTGTACCAACTCAGGGGAGCTGATTGTTAAATGTTCAGGAATTTTGTGAGCCAACTGTTAAACATTTTAAATTACATAAGCCATTTTAAATTACATAAACCTAAAATTTAATACATTATATTGTAAAACAAGGTTTAATAAATGTTCCAAACCTGCCACTTCCTAATTATTTTACCATATTTCATTACTATCTGTGCTCTCGAGTTTATTTGCATCTACTACATCTGTATAATAGAGATTGTATAGAATGGTACCCTACCACCAACCTCTTCCCAAGTTATCATTCAGTGATGTCACACTGGTAACTTGAAATTAACCACTGCAGTATTTACTCCACTGAAATTGGAAAACACTACAAATAAAGGTCTCCCACACTGGGCTCATACCCTGTCCACACCCCAAAAGAGCCAGCCATTGTTAAACAGTTGCCAGCACATCAACAAACAGAAGGATGTATTCTTTGGTGGAGGAGGTAGGGCTTTATGGCAAGGTTTCAAAGTCAAGGAGACTTAAATTTGCATGCTGTGGCCTTGGACAAGTTTAATTACTTCTCTGAGCCTCACATTTCTCGTCTACAAAAAAGAATATCTGTCTCTTAAGATCGTTTTGTTTTATTTTGAGATACTGACAATCTAATGTATGCCAGGTATTTTTCAAGGTGGACTGTTACGTCAAGACGTTTCAATAAATGCTATAACTATTTTTGCTACTATAATTTTTCTGAAGTTAACATATAATCATGTCAGATAAGGCAAGGAAAAATTGTTTTCGCTTTCTGTGGTAGAAATAACTGTGATGGGGCTGTGAACAACTCAATGCTAATTAAATAAAAATAAAGAAGAGAGGGAAAGAAGGTGAGAAGGGGGACATGAGATTATAGAGGGAGACAGGGATAAAGTGTGGAACCTGTGTGTCCCACGAAAAAGCTGAATCCAGATTCTCAAGACAGCTAGCACCTGTTGAATGTTTCCAAGCAAGGGACTGTCACAGTAAGATTTGGGTTTTAGATGAATTATTCTGGCATCAGCATGGAAATGAAATGGAGAGACCAGAGCTGATGGGTGAAACTGACTGGGAAGCTACTGTATGGTTCCAGGGAAAGATGGCAATGGTTTAAGTAAGGTAGAGCAGGGGAAATGGACATTAGGAGATGGTAAGCGAGGTACAAAGGCGATCTCTGTTTACAGAAAGGCCTTGCCATCTTCCCTTCCTTCCTGCAGAAATAAAGAGTAGCTAGACTAAATGCTTGAAATATTTCAATCTATCATCAGGTTTGAAAAAATAAATTCTTACTCTCTCCCCTTGCGTTCTTGATTTAAATGATCATCATTGTGCAGCACCGAAAATGATAATAGTATTAAACACTTTTTTATTGACCAAAAAAGTAACTAAGAAGAAAATAACAAATTGATATGCTACCTGGAACTCTCCAGAACAGGAATTAACAAACTTGTTCTGTGAAAGTCCAGATAGTACAATTTTTAGGCTTTGAGAGCCATACAATATCTGTTGCATTCACCCAATTTGGGGGTTGTAATGTAAAATCAGACACTGACAAAACTTAAGTGAATAAGCATGGCTGTGTTCCAAGAAAACAATTTCAGAAAATTGAAATTTGAATTTTCTATAATTTTCAGGTGCATTCATTCATTCTTTAGCAGACTCTGCCGAGTACCCACCAAGCGCCAAGCAGCCTGGGCTCTCTGGAGATACAGCCCTGAACATTCTAGAGCTTGTATGAGTTCATTAAGTGATCAAGAGGGAAGGAATCCAAAGACAAAGATAGTAGCTGGTGTAAAAAGAATGGAGACAAACATCCAAAGGACTCCCCATAGTCTTTCTTCCCCTTTTTTCCTATAATCGCATTTTTTTTTTTTCCAAAACATTCCAGTCCCTCTTCTGTGGTGCCCCTCTACATCACTGGAAATGAGACAAACTTTTTCTCTGGCAATGTGCTAAGGTAGACTCTCTTCCAGATCACAACGCACATAATATTTTAAAGAATCTCATCAATGAAATTAAGGGCATTTAAGGCAGTCCAGTAGGAAGCCTAAGTGTGGCTGAATAGATTGTGTGCTGACCATGAGTTCTCACTTCTAAGGTTTGATGAGTAATAAGGCAGAGAGCCATGGGGTTGCTTTGTACAGAAGTGAGGAATGAAATCTCCAGGGCTGCAGAGAGGGCACCTTGTCTTCTCAGGACCTAGCAGAGCTACTGCAACAGCCCACATAATTGTGGGCAAACCGGGTTCACTTTTTCAGATACTCAGAAGAAATGCATCTGCTCACACTCAGAAGTGGTCCTTGCTGTTAGAAGCTTCCAGAACAGAGGAAGGTAGGGGACTGCGGCTGGGGGTAGACAATGTTAACAGCAGAACAGATCAGCCAAGCTTTCAGAAATTTTTTTTCCAGCTTCATTTGAATGATTTAAATACCACGGAGCCACTACGTTGCATTGGAATATGTGATTTTCCCTGTTCTGTCTAGGGCAAAATTCTTTTCCTCTTTCTTCAACCCCTTCTGACAATTTGTAGCTGGCTTTCAGCATTTTCAATGTGGCGTTTTGATTTGGCTGATGGCAAGATATTGCTTGAAACTGATTTACTTTATGCCAAATATGAAATTGGATTTGTAACGGTGGGAGCAGATGGAAAACCCATGAAAAAAAATGTCAGAGCAGTCACATCGCAGGCCCTGGGGCTGTGAAATCGGCCTGCTTCCAGATGGGGATGGGCTGGTGTCCTAGGGCTCTGACTTAAGATAGGAAAATTAGCAAAGTGATGGAGGAACCCTCAACCCCCTTAAATTGGTGTCCAGTTCTAAATTTCTCAGAGAACATCCCGACAGATCTGTGTAGACAAACAAGCAGCATTGTTTTCTTCAGGTAGATGCTCACTCCTGCCTTCCTCACAGGTCTCAAACTATTCTTTGACTGGTATGGTGAGGATTTAATTTCTCCCCGATAGCCCTCCTCTCCTCTCTGCTCTGCCTCTATCTTTGACTCCTGGTTTCTTTCTCTCATCCCTGCTATTTCTTCCTTTCCTCTTTTTCCCCATCTCCCCTCCTCTCATCCCTGCCCACCTTCCTCTCCCATCCCTGATCTCATTTTGCCTCGTGATCATTTGGTTGTGCTCTGACTGCTGAGATTCTGCTCAAATGGCTTTTTCTGCCCTCAACAAGGCACCCATCAGGAGTAAAGATCAGAAACAGAACAGGAAGCTCTCCTTCTACTCCCCCTGGGCTTTGACCTCACACAGTGGGTCAGTGTAGAGGAGGGGCTGGGAGCACAGGACCCTCAGGCCTCTCCCTGGGGATTCTGTGCCTCTGGGTCCTCAGATTCCACAGCAGTCTGCTGGCCCCTGCTTCTCTCTGCACTTAGATCCCTCCTGCTTTGGACCAAGGGTTCCAGGGACAGTACCAAGGGAACACGAAGGCTGCTGGTATTAGCCCAGGGAAAACAATGCAATGTAATACAATTTCACCATCCCTTCCTGCTTCCATTTCATAGTCTTTATTCCATGCCATCGAGGCCTGCTTAGTAGACTGCCTGCTTAATCTGTGAATCATCCTTGGTTTTCTCTCCTCGCCATGGCTCACGGGACCCTCTGTCCCCTCTTCTCCTCTGAGGCCACTCTCCCAGCTCCCTTATGGTGATGATCATATATGTCTATCCCTGACCTTTGCACCTAGTTCTCTTTGGTGGGAGCCCTTATTTTGCCCCTTCTTTGCCAGTGCACCTGACCAGCCCTTATTTGTCCTTTCACTTTAAGTTCAAAGTCAACTCCTCCAGGAAGCCTTCCTTGATTCCTATATCCAGCCATCCACGTGCATGCCCTCTTCACCCCCTACACATAAGTATATATCTCAACCACTCAAATTACACACACACACACCCCTACACACAGGTAAACAGAAATCCCTACACTTAAACTTATGCCCCCTACATATATGCCCAACCATACGTACTAGACTGAACCATATGAAATTGTCAATGCTGGATTTGTTGCCCTACTAAAAGGATTCTAAACCAAATTCCACTGAAGAGGGGGTAATTTTCCCACACACCAACAATTCTCTGACACAGGCAAGGTCTCCTACAGTTTAACCCAGTTTAATTCAATTCTGAAACTGTCTACCTGGAGACAGCATCAGACCCCACAGGTTAAGGGCTTAGTCCCACAAGACCTCTCCCACCCCATTTCCAATTCCAATCACAAGTTCAAGTTGTCATTTGTGCTTCTGACTGATCAACTAATAAATCTGAGGTTCTCATAACCTCCATCTTGGATTCAATTAATTTGCTAGAGTGGCTCACAGAACTCAAGAAAAGAATATACTTATGTTTGCTAGTTTATTATAAAAGGATATGATAAAGGATACAGATAAATATCCAGATGGCAGAGAGGCATAGGGCAAGGTATGTGGGAAGGGGTGTGGAGCTTCCATGTCTTGTGAACACGCCAGTCTCCCTGAATCCCCACGTGTTAACCAACCTGGAAGCTCTCCAAACCCCATAACACTGGAATTTTGATGGAGGCTTCATCCCACAGGCATGAGAGGTCACTGACTCCATTTTCAGCCATTTTCCCTTCTCAAGAAGATGGGGGGATGGAGCTGAAAATCCCAAACTTTTAATCAAGGCTTGGTCTTTCTGATGACTAGCCTTCACCCAGAAGCCCACCCAGAGTCACTTCATCAGAACAGAGGACACTCCTGTCATCCGGGAAATGACAGGGTTTTCAGGAGTGCTGTGTTGGAAGGCAGGGTCAAAGACCAGCCATCAGGAAAAAGATGCTCCTAGTGTTCTTGTCATTTAGGAAATTCCAAGGGCCTCAGCAGTTCTGTGCCAGCAACGGGGGACAGAACACTATCTATTTCCTGTGATCTCACACCTACAAAAGAGGGAGTTCATATCATGCATTTTCAATGTATGCGTTTCCCTGCTTCTTCGCATAGACATACACCCACTCCCCAAGGCATATTCACCCCACACAAAGCCCCCAGCACTCCTCCTACTGAGTACCACGTGGATGAATTGCATGATGGCCTCATCTCCCGCATACTCAGTGTTTCTGGCGACACTGCACATTTCTGGCAGTAAGATGAACACTAACCTGTCTCAGCCTACACCTTGGAAAAAGTTGTGCCTTGCTCCTCCAAGGCCCCAGAAGCCTAGAATGGTTAGTGTAAGGACAGCTGGAGTAAAATCCCCTCAGCATTTAAAAACATTCCATCTGACTATAGGGTAGAATGAACCCCTAAGTCAGTTTTGAGAGGTTTCTGCATGACAGCCACATGTTTAAAACCAGTGCAGAAGGCACAACACGGAACAGGATAAAAGAAATGCAATTCAGTTCCACCGATGTTGAGAACTCACTATACACCAGTGCTATGGACTGAATCGTCTCTCCTCAAAATTTGTACGTTGAAGCTCTAACCTTCAACGTGACTGTATTTGGAAATAAGGCCTATAAGGAGAGGTTAAGTGAGGTCACAAGGGTAAGACAATAACCTAAGAGGGCTGGTGTCCTCATAGGAAGAGGACGAGATACCAGAGTTTCTCTCTCTGTCTCTGTCTCTCTGTCTCTGTCTCTCTGTCTCTGTCTCTGTCTCTGTCTCTCTCCATGCACACAGAGGAAAGGCCACGTGAGGACACAGCAAGACGGCAGTCATTTACAAACCAGGAAGAGCAGCCTCACTGGATATCAACCCTGATCTTGGACTTCCAGCTACAGAATTGTAAGAAAACACATTTCTGCTGCTTGAGCCACCTAATCTGCGGTATTCTGTTGCGACAGCCCTAGTAGACAAATACGGACAGGAACACGATTCTCAGCATGAACCTTATGGCAAGTGAGCAGAGGATGCCTCTCCGCCCACAGAGCTTCCGTACTAGTGGAGGGAGACAGACAGCAAACAATACGTAATACTATAGCTTGATTAGCATGAAGAGCAACACAGCAGGAAAAAGCAGCAGAGAGAGGATATGATTTAAAAGGTAGTGAGATGTCAAATCCTGTAGGGACTCAAAGATGATGATGATAAACTTTGAATTTCGTTCTGTGAAATGGGAACTCATTGCAGGGTTTTGAGCAGCGCAGTGACATGCTCTGACTTGTCAAAAGGATCACTCTCACTAAAATATTTGAGGACAAGTGCAGGTTTACATTATGTGCTTTACGCTACTTTTATGCTTCCCCATAAAACCTGGGATGTCCATGTCATATTGCAGTGCAGTGTCTAACGGGTAATGGGCAGGAAAGGATTAAATGAATAAATGAATAGTGAACAGGTTTGGGGATGAGCTTACACTAACTTAGATTCTGCCTTTATGACTCACTAGCTGCATGAACCTGGCGAGTTGTTTGGTCTCCCTGAGCCTCAGTTTTTCCTTTTGAAAAAAGGGCTAATATCTAACTTCAGATTTTAATGTGGAAGTGAAATAGGATATGTCATGGAAAGTGACTTCCCCATGATTGGCACTAAATAAATAAGGCGGATTTGACCTGGGTGGGCTTACTCACTTTTCTTGTGTAAAAAGTGGTACTTGTTTCAGAATGAGAGGTTGACAAAGCCTGGGAGAGTTTCTGAGGCTGGACTGGTGGGTCCATCCTGAGATCAACGTGTGTCTTAGAGCTGTCCCAGGGCTTCTTCCAGCTCCCAGAGCTTTGAGAGACTGACCGGCAGGAAAAAATTCATCATTAAGCAAGTAATAATAGCTAACCTCACCGAAGCTTCTCTCCCAGCTACTGTGCTCAGCCATATCATCTCACTGAATGAATAAATGAATCCCATAATCCTGGGAGATTATAATAGACACACCTTACCATTGAGGAAACTGATGCTCAGAAATGTTAATTCATTTATCCAAGACCACACATCTAAGGAGAGGAGAAGCAGGGGCTTGAAACCAGTTTTGCCCGGACCCAAAGTTCTGGCTTTCACAAATTCTGGCCCCTCCTCAGGCACGCCAGAAACCCCATAATCCGCTAGCGTGAATACACCTGGGCAGAGCCTCTATTTGCACAGTCTGAGTTGGCGCCTGCGGTAGACATTAGCTCTATTTTCCAACTATTTCTGGCTCCTTTTGAGAATACTCTAGGGTTGTGCTTCCCGGTGCCCTTTGAAGTTAGGCTCCGCCCTATGACTTGCCATGTCTGAGAAACGTGAGGCAGTCACTTCCAGGTAGAAGCGTTAAGAACCAGCACCCACTTCACCACATCCCTCCTTCTCCATGGTGGTTGTCTGTGTGGAAGGAAGTGGCACAGGGAGGTTTCCCGCTGCCTCGGTCCTTGGGTCCCATGAGTAGATGCCCCTGGTGATCTGCCCTGGACATGCGCTGTGGGGGAGGACTCGTGGGGCACGGGAGGGGCTGGGTGTGGAATGAAAGGGGAAAACAGGACCTTCTCCTTTGTCCTCACTGCTTTGGTGCGTTTCTCGTAGCAGCTATGTCTCTTCCATGACTCCAGCTCCAGCTTGACACACCCTCCATGGTCCTGACCTCCGTAGGGGACCCTGGCCCCTTAGTCCCTCCCACCCAAGGGTGGTAGTGGCTTCCCGCTCTCTCTGGCTTCCTTCCCTCTCATTTGGTTTATCAGACTCTTTCATTCCTTGTGTAATTCTTTCTGTGCCATGAATTTCCTCTGTTGAAAACACTCCGAGGGTTTCCCGTCGCCTGGCTGGACCTAAGCACTAAAGTGTTATTTTCCGGTTATTTTTCAATGTTATTTCTGAGGAATAAAGTGTAATTCTGGTTCCACACAAAGCGTGCAGATGGTGCTTAATTCATTCTTGTTGCCCGAACATACACAACACCACCCTCCCTCCTTCCCCTGCCTAGGAGTTCAGTCCTACAACTTGTCTTTCTGGAACTCAATAGCCCTTTTCTGAAGATAATTAAGATAATGTCATTCAAACAAATAGAAAATATTGTACTGATAGCTGACTCCAATTCAAGTGTCTCTGGCAAGGACTCTAAACAAAGGAAAGCACCAATCTATACCAGTGATAAAGTGATCTTTTGAAAGGTCTGCTTCTTTTCTGGTCTATTCCCTCTTGGTCTGCATTTTATTTTGCGTATTTATGTAGGCTGGTTTTCTGTTCTCATGTCATTGGAGTTTCTTGGTTTTCCACATGGTGCTGACAGATGAAGCCCTCTGTGTTTCATAAACAGGACCTCCTTGCCTCTTCTTGGACTATGATTCTGATCAAAGCTGGGCCTAAGCTCAAGATAAGCAAGAACAAATGTTGGGTAGTCACTTCCAGACCGAAGTCACCAGCTGGAGGATCCTGGGCCTCCTGCAACTAGCAGAAAGATTTTGTTTGTACTACCTAGGCATTCTTGTTTGTTTGTTTTAATTGGAAAGTGTTATCAAGATATTAAAGTTAGATATTTCATACTTAAAAATCCCAAGGGTAGGGGTATGGCTCAGTGGTAGATACGTGCTTAGCATGCACGACATCCTGGGTTCAATCCACAATACTTCCATTAAAAAATATTTTTTTAAATATTTTTATATATAAATAAAAAATATAAATATATATATTTTTTAATCCCAAAAATAAAAAATAAAAAGAATAAAAATAAAATAAAACTCCCAAGATATTCTGTCTATTGGAAGTTCAAAAAATTTGGACACGAACTCCTTTTCCTACAAGATAACCACAGTTTCCCATTTCGGACAAGGCATTTGCTCTCCCGGTCACCACTGTCCCCACAGGCTCCTTCAGCCATTTACCTCACTTGTCTGGACCTGGTAGTCATTTGAGTTTGTGTCCCCTGTGATGCAGTGTGACAGGAGGGAGAAATAAGTCTGTACAGTGTGAAGCCATTGAGATTTAGGGCTTATTTGTTGCCACAGAGCAGCCAGCCCGTGTAACTAATACATGAGGCTTTTCTGTTGTCACTGGTATAATCTATGGGGAAACAGGGACATACTTTTGAGGAATCTCTGCACCAGGCTGTTATTAACCTGGTTCCCCAGAGAAACAGAACCAATAGGAGAGACATATACCTATAGAAATATATGTTTTTGTTTGGCCTACACAAAACTTTATGTTATACACACACAGAGAGAAAGAAAGAGAAAGAACATATGTGTGTGTGTGAGAGAGGGAGAGAGAGAGAGAGTTACAAATGTATTTTAAAAGAACTGGCACAAGTGATTGTGAAGACCGGCAAATCTGAAATTCATAGGGAGGCGGGCAGACCAGAGGTTCAGGCAAGAAGGTAAGAATTGATACTGCAGTCTTAAGTCTGGAAACTCAGCTAGAATTTCTATGTTGCAGTCTGGAGGCAAAATTCCATCTTCCTCGAGAAAACTCAGTCTTTGATCTTAAGGCCTCCAGCTGATTGGATAAGGCCTGCCTGCATTATGTAGTGCAATCTGCTTTACTTGAAGTCTACTGATTGTAAATATTGATCCCATCTAAAAAATACCTTCCTAATAACATCTCAACTAGCGTTTGACCAAACAGCTGGGCACCACAGCCTACCCAAGTTGACATATACAATTAACCATCACATGGGTCACACACAAAGTCTTAGGGCTATATTATCTTTTTGACTCATTGACTTTATTCTGTGCTTAGAAATCTGAAACAATATGGCTGTATTAAGAGAAATGGATATAGTCAGCAAGGGGATAGAAAATTCTCTTGAATTTTTAATATAAGACATAAAAAATTAAAGAAAGTTTCAGAACATCTCTCCACTGCCTTGCCATTGCCCTTTGCCAGTCCAGATACTTAAGTGCACGTGTTTGCACTTCACTCGTCTGTGTGGCCGGGAGACCTGTCTTGCGATGCCAGCATTAGATGCCACACTCTCCTGACCTCTAGGGAAACCCAAGGCTCTCATTACTTTCACTACCTTGGCTCTTTCCCAAGCACAGGAGCATTTTGCTAGGGGTCGAGGGAGAAATGAAGGTCAAGGGCACAATGAGGGAGTAGCAGTAAGGGTGTGGAGGAAGAAGAGGCGGTTGAGCAGAGAAGCAGTGCAAGGTGTGAGGGTTTTAAGCAGAAATCGAACTGGGACGATTGCTCTCTTCTACCCAGAGATGATATCCTGGGATGTTTCTTGTCTCTGTGCTCTTCCCTCTCATGTCACAAGGTGGTAGGAAGGGCCAGGGGTTGTGAGGCAGCTTGCAACACACTCCCAGTCCTCCCAACCCCCTTTCCACCTCCTGCCCTTGGAAGGTCAAGTGGGATCTAGGGGTTAGTTCAGGGAAAGGTAAGTCAGGAGCGGGCCCCAGAAAACTGCCTTGACCATCTGCAAGGAGACAGCCCTCTGACACTAGGACACAATGGACGGAGGACAAATTAGACTGAAGCCCCAGGAGCCATGAAGAATGGACCTGGCTGCACTGTCTTTCCCATGATGTTAACAGGATGAGGATGCTATGGGAGTGGCCACAGCTCAGGTGGATGGCTGGGACAGGACTTGCCCTGATACACGACACATGGAGAATCAGCACAGGGCAGCGGTTAACGGCTCAGGCTTAAGCAGACGGGCTCCAATTCAGATCCCAAACTCAGTCACTTACTACCTAGTTGAAATTTAAGATATTACTTAATCTCTCCAACCCTCACTTCATTTGTAAAACAAGGATTTAAAAAAAAGTTCCTTCTAAGGTTGTGATAGGATAAAGGGCGTAACTTTGGAAAACGGAGAGAAATGATAATACTACCACTTACAGGTTCTTCTTACGTACTCTAAGTGTTTTCTATCTGTCTATTTAATCAAACTGCATAACGACCCTAAGAGTTAGGGATATGGGATTGCTCTTTGTTTATCTGGAGCCTACGTATGAAGAACTAAAAGCCTCCCTTTCTTCAAGACACTATTTCCATCTGTTGTCATAACAGTGTTTTTGCTAGAACAAGATACTCTCTTGGTATCCACTGGGAAACGTGGGAAATAAGCATACAGATCTCTCATGCTGATGATGGGAATGGGGTTCCTTTCTATCTGGTGCCTTTGTGCAGTGTACAACTTGCACAACTGCATGCAGCACACCTGTAGAAATGATTTCTATCCCCATTTTACAGATGAGGAAACCAGTTCTCAGAGGTTAAGGAACTTGCTTGAGATGACGCCAAGAGGCATCACTGGGCTTTCAGCCAAGGCAACCAGCACTGTGCCAGGTACAAAGTAGGTTCTCATTAACGATTAGATGCAGTTCTTGTTATTATTAGAACTGCCTCAAACAGGCAAAGTGGAGTTCCTTACAGGTTTTTGTTTTAAAAGGGAGATTATTCTAAAGACAGTGTATGGATAGATAAGAGGGAGAAGGTAATTGCACTATGTGAATGAATTGGTCCAGCATTATTAATTGGTTTTTGCAGCACAGGTTAGTTTTTGATGTTGTAATGCAGCCTTTTTACGTGTGTTTAAAGCTTTGCTAATTATTAAAATGCCTTGCATCTGTGACATACTTTATCCTCTTCAAAGGGTTTCTACATTGCTCCTGGCAATAACTCTGGATTGGAAGGACACAAGGCATCATCCAGATTTCACATATGTGAAAAGGGAGGCTCGGTCCCTAGCATGGTCCCCTGTTTATGTGTTAAAAGACTGGGTGGGTGAGCCTTAAATCCTCTGCTCAGAAACAAGGACAAATCCCTGAAGGCACTGGCTCTGGGGCCCTGGTCACCTGCTGAGCCCTTCTCTCCTCAACCCACTGGGCAAAATCCCCAGGGATACAAAACTAAGAGGCAGCACCTAACCTTGAGAGCCCCCATTTACCGGCTGGTCCTCAGATAACATCCCCTTGGACAGAAGTGGCCAAACAGAGGCACACACACAGAAAACAGGAAGCGGGGTCCAAGTCCCACTGCCTCGCGGGTAAATCTGGGGACACAATAATGCAGCAAAAAGTTCTTATGTGAGGATTAAATGAGTTTATAGATCTCAGGGTTTACAAGGGCGCTTGGTGCTTGATGGAGCCCTACCAGTGACTGAGTCACATGTTACTCCCTCCCAGAGGCAGAAGTAATCAGTTCTTCAGGGCCTGTGAGAAATCAGAGAAGGCTTCTCGGAGGAGGTGACTGTCCTGTATATTTTCCTCAGAAGGCTTAGGAAGTGCTTTGCAAGGAGAAACCGGAGCACACAGCACGATTTCACTCCTCACCAGTGAGTGTTGCTTGAAATAGTGGGCAGTCACCACACATGAGCGAGAGCTTGGCAAGGTGTTAGAAAGGCTGATTTTAAGGATGCTTTTCAAAAACAAAAAGACACGCTTCCCCTCTGGTTTTAAACTGAGAAAACAAACCGTAACATAACCTTTCTTGATGAGGATTTAGCCTTTTGCTACTGGTAACCTTCTCTCAGGGCACCTCTGAGTTATTCCTAACCAGCTGCCTAGATTTCTAGAACAGTCTAGAGAAGGGTCTGAGAGAGACAGCGCCTCTCTGACAAGTGAGAAGACTGGGCGGAGTTTTGCACCTGCCGGGGCTGTTACACCTACTTCCACTTCCGTGGCTATGTTAAACCATCAGGAACGTGACTGTGTGTTAGTCACTGTGCGCCAAAGACACAAATGTACGTAAGAAGTCAGGGAAGGACGTCTCTGAGTGAGAGACCAAGAAATAGAGACAGTTGCAATGCTGAGTAAGAAGGGGGAGGTCGGAGGCCTGAAGCTTCTATCGTTTAGTGGGGTCCGCTTGGAACACGTAATACCAAGATGGGTTCACAAAAGGAGGTTCAAAAGTAAATGAGCAAGTATTCAGAATGAGAAAAATCAACACATTTCTACAGGTTTTCAGATGTGGGTCCCTTTCTTCTGAGATCTCTTTGCATGATTTACAAATAAACACACCCATAAATTCTTGACGCTTCACTGCTTTCTCTTCACCACCTAGAATACTCCACGTCACAAATGACGCCTAGTATCCAGAGAGGCACAGGTAGGGGAAAGGGCCCCAAAGTTCAGGCATCATTAACGTCAAGGTCAATCCACATTTCATACTGAGTGGTATACATAACGTTGTAGGTAAGTGCAGGATGGCAGCACTAAGCCTGGAACTCAGGAAGACTTCCTGGAGGAGGAGACCCCTGAACTGAGACTGAAGGGATGTAAGCAGTTAGCTAAGGGGATGGGAGGGAAAAGGGCTTCCAGACAAGGGCAGTGGCCTGTGCAAAGGGTGCAGGATGGGGCGAGAGGAGTACATTTGGGGTATCTGTGCTACTGTGCGTTGGTTGCTATGATTAAAAAATTTTTAGGTGGGAAGAATGTTTAGCGCGAGATTTCCCATTGACTTAACACAATTTGAGCCCTGGAGCATGGAAAAGTGAGCAATTGACATCAGAGACAGAGCGGCAGCCCACCTCACTGACACATTGCAGACCTCCAGAGTCAAGGAGCTCCCTTTTCTTAGTCACTTAGAGCCTTTCTCCTGGGAGTGTTAAGCCCACTTCTTTCTCGTCTATGGGTATGGACATGGAGAAACCACCTTCTTCTCCGGAGTGCTTGTCAGTCTGGCCTCCCTCTCCTTCCTCTTTGCTGCCTTTGCCTTGGGTTTCTGATGTTTCTGAATAAAAGATAGCAACCTTCCTCCTCCCTGGTCCTGCTAGTTAAAAAGAGGATGCTTTAAAACATTTTGTGCTAAGACCAGCAAACCCTACAATGACTAATCCTGAACACCATAGATGCTCGTTAAATGTTTGCTATACAGTTGAGTCAGTCCCTGAGTCCCCATCCCCACATTCCACTTAATCATGGGGAGTCTTTCAGGCAACTTACTTAGCCCCTCTTAGCTTTAGTTTCCTCGTATCAGGAGGCTAAATGAGATACGAGTGTATGTAAATCATTTAGCAGGCTGCCTGGCGTGTAGTAAGCATTCAATTAATGGAAGCCGAAAAACAGCCATTCATTTCTTTCATTAGATTTGCTGAAACCTACGAGTGTGAAGACCAAGACGGCAGACCCTGCTCTGGAGGTGCTCCAGGCTCAGTGTGGGGACCAGTATAGAAACAAGCAATTAAATTCTGGTGCAAAGGGCTCTGATGGAGGGGCCAACGTGGTCTGCACAGAAGGAGGCCATGCTGGAGCTGAGTGTGGCAAGGACAGTCTGCCAGGCAGACGTGGGAAAAAAAGAGAAATCCAAGCAGAAGGCGAATCATGTGCAAATATGTGGAGGCTGAGTAAACAGTGTTCTGATTCTGGGATGAAAGGCAGGAGGAAGGAAATGGAAGAAATAAGTGGGCAGGGAGCCTGATGCAAAGGTTTTGAATATGGGGATAAGCACTTTGAATTTCACCCCATAGGAAACCATGGAGGAGGGAGGCAATGAGTAGATTTCAACAGAGGAACTAGACATGGTTATATGTTCATGCCCACTGTGATGGGGTAGATGGGCTGCTGTGTGTGTGTGTGTGTGTGTGTGTGTGTGTGTTGGGGGACGGGTAGGGGAAATCAAGCAGGGAGGAGACTTCAACAGTGCTCCCCCAACTCCAACTCCATGGACACACTCCATTATTTACAAAGAATTCATTGTAATCAGTTTAGCAATTTTCACCCACTCCAGAGATGAATACTCACACAGAAAAATCTAGATTTAGAAAATTATATGTATTTTTCTTTATCATTATTTTTGGTGTCTGCTCCATCCTGACCCCTAAATCATACTCTGCCATCACCAGTACTAGCCTGGGGCCAGCACATAACACCCACAGACAGCAACCCCAGCTCTGAGCAGTTGTCCATCTGTCTACGCTTTCCCTTGATAACAACAGCTGCTTAGTCATCCACAAATATAAGCAGAATGCCTACCGTATCTCCGGCCCTGAACTGTAAAGTAGGAATAAAATGATGAATAATATAACCAGAATTCCAGCCGTCAAGGAATTCATAGACTGGTGGAGAGCTTTTTATAGACTAGATGATTTTTCTCCCATGAGCTGCTCGCAACAAAACCATAAAGATGCTGTAAGATCTTTATCCCCATTTTAAAGATGAGGAATCACACTCAGGGAGGTTAGATGACTCACCCAAAGCAAACAAATGAAATTCCTTTCTTGTTCTTAACTAGTTTTCTTTCATTTTTCTCCATTACTTATTAGGATGGGAAGGAACCGCTTTCCCATTCTTGATGGCTCCTTCTGCATGGAGGAAACCACTAGCAAAGCACGTGACCTGATACGAAAAGGGGTGACTTGAGGTGACCAGCAATTTGGAAGGAGAAACTACACACCTAGCCCCTTTTTCTCATTTCCTCTTGAGACTTGACCACGTCCCGAAGCACAGCTTCTGCTCTCTTCCTCCATGCCCTCCCTCTGCCCTCCACGTCACCACCAAACCATGTTGGCACCGCATGGTCGAACAGCCTGTCCGTGGTTCCGTATAGATTTGCATCCAGGTAGGCTCACCCCAGTCTCTGTCCTTGACCACTGTATTTGTTTCCCAGAGCCGCTGTAACAAAGTGGCAGCTTTGTTGGGTGGCTCAAGCAACAGACATTTGTTTCCACAGCTATTGCTGGAAGCTAGAAATCCAAGATCAAAGTGTTGACAGAGTTAGTTTCTGCTAAGACCTCTCTCCTTGTCTTGTAGACCACCATCTTCTCCCTGTGTCTTCACAAGTTCTTCCCTCTATGTGCGTCTGTGTCCTAATCTCCTTTTCTTCTGAGGATGTCAGACATACTGGATTAAGACCCACCCTAACGATCTCATTTTACCTTAATCACTTCTTTAAAGACTGTCACATTCCGAGGTCCTGGAGGTTAGGACAATACATGAATTTGGGGGTGATACAATTCACCCCATAACAACCAGAAGGGTAGACTGTCTCTTTCATGGCGAGACAAGATTAATACAAAAATATTGGGAATGTAAGAGGAGGAGCTATGTCAGCTCTCAGGAGTGGATAAACAAAGTAACGTGGGAGCTGAGTGAGGAAGGGATTATCTCAAGCTCCTGGAATGGGGCAGGCGTGTGATAAAGCCAAAGGAATCAGGCTTCACGGCCATTGGCAACAGAGACCGATTCTGGCTTCAGTAAGCAAATAAAATATGCATATAGAGGGAAATATAGGAGGAGACTCAGAATACTAGAAAAGGAGGAAGAACTTGGCTTGAGAAGAAGATAAAATAAAATAAACGGAAGTCACTCTAAGGGGTCTGGGTAGCAAGAACCAACAGTCTCCTCCAAATGCCTCTTCTAGAATGAATCCACCCCAGTCACTTCTGCCTGCACAGCACTCCCCTTGAAATTCACATTCCCAGGACAGGAAGTCCAACTGAGGCGTCGATCCGTTCCTTGGCTTGGGGAATCCGGGACACTTGGAACCAGATTGCATTCAACAGGGGTGGGTAGCCGTGAAGAGAGATTAAGGGGCTAGACTCCAAAAACGAGGAGTAAATGCCGAGCAGTTAAAAACAGCGCTACAGTG
Source organism: Camelus bactrianus (assembly GCF_048773025.1). NCBI lineage: Eukaryota > Metazoa > Chordata > Mammalia > Artiodactyla > Camelidae > Camelus > Camelus bactrianus. The sequence goes on from NC_133563.1 coordinate 27,434,247, forward strand.
GGATGTGTCATCCTGAAATTATAGCTGAGGAAACAGGGTCTCAGCTTTAGGTATGGCTCGTAACATAAGAGACCTGGGGCTCATAAAAAGTTCTGCAAATCCCAAATGATGTACTCTTTCTAGCCACCCCATATTGCATCCACCTACCCACTCCCAGAAAGAATAAGCTAATAAACGAGCAAATATATAAATAAACAAACAAGCAAATGAATACACGGCGAGGCTAGAACTCCAAAATTTTAATCCACTAATTTATATATACTCTCCCTTCACGACTAAATTGAAGTGAAGGCTGCAGTGTGCTTAATGGAGAGCTTGCTTTGTTTAGTTATCATTAATATTCAAGAGAGGATTTGAATCCACTTAATCCACCTTGTGCAAGAGAAGAACAAGTTCTCATTTTCCCTCCTGTCAATCCATCTGGCCCCTGAGAAGCTGAGGAATCTTTAGACGAAACTCAATTCCCACACTTGACCTCTGCCTTCCTGCCACTTGGATTAAGCCTCCCAGGCAAGTGTCACGTCCGACTCTCTGTTTGCAGTAGCATCTGATATACTGGTGGGTCTCAAAAAACGTAAATGAGCATTATCAAGGTGGGTAGGTTTGCCATGCACGTGAGAGGGAAGGTAGCGGTTCCACGTCTGGGAAAGGGAACTGAGCTGGGCTGGCAACAGAACCTGCACCATTCAATTTAGCGGGTATTTACTGAGCCTCCAGTTATATGTCCAATGTCACACAAGCCCCGAAAAAAGAAACGGAAAAGAGCAAACAAACAGCCGATGCTAAGAAATGCTTCATCTTTACTGTTACACGTTTTATAACTTAAACCCGAGCTCTGGACTTTAAAGGCCAATTCACAAGGTTATGTGACTTCCACGGTATTTTTTTCCCCCAAATCCTATAAGCCCATACTGTCAGGAGAAAAACATCAGACAAACCCAGACATTCTACAGGAGGCCTGGCTAATACCCCTCCAGACTGTCAAGGTCATGAAAAACAAGGAAAGATTCAGAAACTATAATATTTGCAAATGATAACCACTATATACAGAAACAGATTAAAAAAAGACAGATTTCTTCTGTATAGCCCAGGGAACTATATTCAATGTCTTATAATAACCTTTAATGGAAAAGAATATGAAAATGAATACATGTGTATATATGCATGACTGGGACATTATGCTGTACACCAGAAATGGACACATTTTAACTGACTATACTTCAATTAAAAAAAAAGAGAGAGAAAGAGACTATAATAGACCAGAGGAGAATGAGGGGAGAGAACAACTAAATGCAATGTGGTACCCTGATCGGATGCAGAAATATTGAGAACTGTACTGTATGTACAGTGTCTCCCCATCACACACACACAAAAAAAGTTATGTTCACTCAGTACCTATGAGTGTGACCGTTTTGGGGAATAGGTTCTTTGCTGATATAATCAAGTTGCAAGATGAGGTCATACTTGATTCCCGTGGGCCATAAAACCATATGACTGGTGTTCTTATAAAAAGAGGAACATTTAAACACAGAGACACAGACACAAGGGGAGAAGCCCATGAAGATAAGGGCAGAGATGGGAACCATGTATCCACAAGGCAAGCGTCTTAGTGGGTTCAGGCTGCTGTGACAAAATTCCACAGACTAGCGGTTTAGAAACAACAGGAATTTATTTCTCCCAGTTCTGGAGGCTGGAATCCAAGATCAGGGTGTCAGCATGGTTGGGTGAGGGCCCTCTTCTGAACTGCAGGATTCTCATTGTGTCCTCACTTGGGAAAGGGGTGAGGGAGCTTTCTCAGGCCTCTTTATCAGGACATTCATCTCATTCACGAGGGCAGAGTCCTCATGACCTAATCACCTCCCAAAGCCCCGTCTCCATTGGGAGCCAAAGATGACGCAGGAAAATGGATGTGGGGCGTGAGGAGGGCCATGTCCCAGGTATCAGTTGAGCCCCTGGGACGTGCCCTGCCAAGTGTGGGTCCTTGGCTTCATGCAGGAAAGAATTCAAGTGCGAGCCACAGTTGAGTAAAGGTAGACTTATTTAGAGAGATACACACTGCACAGAGTGTAAGGCAAAAGAAAGGCAAGGAGAGAGGTGTGGGAATTGGGTGCTCAGGTTAAAGTAAAAGCAGTCACACACTCCATAGAAAGAGTGCGGGCCGTCTCCAAAGAGGAGGGAGTGAAAAGGGCTGCTAGGCATGGTGTTGCCAGTTTTTATGGTCTCAGTAGCTTCACACGCCTACAGGTGGGACCATTCCAACTACCCTGGGGAGGGGGCTGGGATTGCCAGGAATTGGGCCACCGCCCATTCTTTGGCCTTTTGCGGTTAGCCTTGGGGCTGTCGTGGCGCCTGTGGGCATGTTATTGATCACGCTGTTACAATGAGCATATAATGAAGCTCGAGGTCTACTAGAGGTCAAACCTCCCGCCAACTTAATCCTCAAGGCCAGCTGGGAGTTGAATCTTCCACCATTTTGGTGTTAAACTGCTGTCATTCCTTGAGTGGCTGTGTCCTGCCCCCTTCCATGCTGTCTCATTAAGATCTCAACTTATGAATTTAGAGGAGACACAATCAGACCATAGCACTTAGGAACTCTACACCTTGCCAGCAACCACCAGAAGCTAGAAGGATTCTTCCCTGGAACCTCTGAGGAGAGCATGGCCCTCTGTGCACATTGATTTTGCACTTCCAGCCTCCAGAACTGTGAGAGAATACACTTCTGTCGTTTTAAGCCACTCAGTTTGTGCTATGGTGTTACAGCAGCCCTAGACACTAATGGACATTAATGGAAAAAATGGTAAAATCAAGACAAAGGCTGGAGTTTAATTAATAATAATGTACTTATGTTGGTTTCTTAGTTTGGCAAATGTATCACCATAATATTAGATGTGGACAACAGGGTAACCATGTGAGGGTTATACAAAGAATGCTGTGTGCTAGCTTTGCAAGTTTTTTTTAAATAAATACAAATTTTTTTCCCAAATAATAAGTTTATTTTGAGAAAAAGGTCAACTGATAGGCTGTGTCAACTTTGGATGGTCACCACCCCAAATTTGGGTCTCCTCATGCATAAAATGGAGATGATAATAGTCTTTCTGAGAATCGTGTTTAAAATGTGGCTATGCACATAAAATACTTCGCAGGTCACATCTTTTCTCATTTTTATTCTGTCATTTGGTCAATTTGTCAGCCCTTCCAAATTCATGTCACAGTGAATTCGTCCTGTTCATGCCTTCATCCATGCCATTGTTTAAAATCTTAACAAAGAAAAGGGCAGAACCCTTCAGGAGGCTATTGGATTCAGTGTCAGGATGCCCACCAAACAGAAATCATCTTCCGATTCACCGTGAGTCCATCTAACTCCTGTGTTATACCTCGGACAAAAATCCAGGCACCCTATGAATCACCATTCCCCACGTGTCCACTGGCTGAATAACCACAATTAAAAAGAAGTGGTTAGTCTAGGGCAGATATGATGCTCTCCTCATCTTTTTTTTTAAACTTTATATATTTTCTTTCAGGGGAGAGGTAATTAGGTTTTATTTATTTATTTTATTTTTAGAGGAGGTACCAGGGATTGAACCCAGGACCTCATGCATGCATGCTACGCATGCACTCTACCGCTTGAGCTCTATCTTCCGCCCCTCTCCTTATCTTTTATAGGTGACCAGGTAACATCATGGTTGGGTGGAGTCAGATCCTCTGGGTTCACACCTTAGCTACACTAGGGTTGCCACTGGCAAGTTAGTTATTCTCTCTTAGACTCACTTCCCCTATGTGCAAAAGAAGGACAGAAATACCTTTCTCATAAAGTTGTTACAAAGGTTACATTGAATAATGTGTGCAAAGAACACAACAGGCATCAGCATTCATTAGAGTGTGTGTACACTTGTGTGTATATACGTGCAGTACACTTGTGTGTATATACGTGCAGTACACTTGTGTGTATATACGTGCAGCACACTTGTGTGTATATACATGCAGTACACTTGTGTGTATATACGTGCAGCACACTTGTGTGTATATATGCAGTACACTTGTGTGTATACACATGCAGTACACTTGTGTGTGTATGTATATGCATTTTCATTGCCTGATGCAGTGAGTGATATACAAGGAGCACAAAACTTGTCTGTTTCAGGAAAAGTCCTACACAAACGAGGATGCCATAGGTTGAAGAGAGATTGTGACCTGACCAGGGTCACGGTGCAGGAGAAGGGCAGAGGTCCCAGGGGAACACAGGACTCATGACTCCAAGGGCATTTACTCTGCAGGGACCTCAGGAGGGATCTGATTGCTTTTATTCTGTAGGTTTGAAAACTGAATCCGAAATAATCAATGGGGCGTGTCTGGGCACCATGATTTATAAGTGGTAAATAGTACGCCTCCATCTCATGTGTTCTAACTCCTAGTTTAGGCTTTTTTCTACCTCTTCTGGATACACAGCAGCACCTCCTAAAATCTCTCCATTGGGCATCCAGTCTGCACTTGAAGAGGTGACTGTTGATAGCCAGCATCTCAGAAACCAAGGGCAGCTCTGAGAGCTGTCAGACCTTTGGGCCAGGGCAGTGAGGATGAGGACAGTAAAGCCAGGGCAGCTTTGATTAAAACATGGTACTTTACTGAAAGACCCATGGCTGTATCTTAAGGTAAATACTGAAAAAGGCTCAGTAATCCCAGAGGCTTCAGCTGTGTGCATCACAGCTAAAAAGTACTTTGGGCGCTCAAGGACACTCCAAGAATATTCCAGCCCTGCTGTTTACCTCACTCACTCTGTGAAGTTTTGTGCAAATCATTTCTCCTCTCTGTGCCATAGTTAACACTAGAAATAATGGCACCAGGAAGTTTCAAAAGACTTTCAAAAAGACGTTTTGACTCTTAGTCATTGTCTCATTTGATCCTCACAACATCTCTTCAGGTTTTTTATTATTATTACTACATTGTAGACCCCATATTATAGATAAGAAAACAGCTCAGTGAGATGGAGCGTTATTTTTATTGATAAATATATATTATCAATAATGGGAACAAGGAAAGTAGTTAACATTTGTTGAGCATATATCACAACTCCAGTCACTTTAAGTGTATTTCTAACCTAATTCTCATACAATTCTGTGAGGCTGGTGAGATTTTATCCAGGATTATTCTAAGCCACAGAGAGGTTAAGCAACTTGCCAGAGGTCACACAGCTGGGAAATCGAGAAGTCAGCATATGAGCCCAAGAAATCTGGCTCCAGAGCCCAGGTTCTTACTGATAAGCCATAACAAACACAGCCTTTTGCTCAACAGTGGGCTTCTGAGCTGAGGAAGACACAGACACACCGTTCTCCTTAAGGAGCTCACAGACTAGCTTGGGGAAATTGACATGTAAATTAGATCATCACAATTCAGGAAGATAAAAAGGTGTAAGATTTGAGAGCTGAACAATGACACAGGGGTGACTAAAATCAACATGGTGGAGCTTGGATTAAAACCGAGTGCATAGTCAACATTCATTCTCTCCTTCTTTTGTTAAAAATTTACTACCAAGTCATAGAGATTGGAAATAGTAAGAAGAAAAGATTGTTCTTCTCCTGAAGAACCAATGATTACAGCCCAGAGAAAAGATTTTCCAAACCACTTCAAGCCGGCAGCCTTTGTTCCAGCAGGAGTCCATCAGTCAGAAAGTAAAGTGAGGATTATTCATTCTCCAGCGCCCTACCCATCCCCCCCCCCCCACCACCACCATGAAGAGGCATCAAAGAGCGTTCCATTCCTCTGGCATCAGCAGTGGTGGCCTGATTTAATAAAGCCTCAAGCTCAATCACTTTCACTAAGGCAAACGTAGTTGGGATCCCTTTAATCCCCACAGAGATTTCTTCTTAATAAACTGGGTGTTGGCTCTGCCTTGAGAACTATGCTCTCTGGTGGAAGGTCTGCTGCGTTAAGTCTCTTAGAATTCCAGGAATGTGGCAATAGTAGGTCAGTGCATTCTTTAGATGACAGTGAGAGGTTTTGAACCAACCCTCACAAAAATGTCTTTGAAGGATGTGGTCAGACTTCCCTCACCCACCACCTTTCAGGTCAGATATTTCTTTTCCCAACGTTTTGAGGATAAGACAGACGAGATTGCAATTAGAAAAAGCTAACAATGAAGTTTTATTCCCAAAATAACTCTTAAAAGTCAGCTATAAATTTCACTATCAAGCTCAGAGCCTGTGAGGTAAAACTATAAAATATGCCTGCTTTGACAACGTGACTTCCAATTACGGTTAAAGTTCTTTCATTTTTCCAAACAATCACCAGAATACCTACCTAGCCTAGGAGCAGAAAGGCTGAGACTTGAGACCTGCCCAAAACAATTGTTGTAGAAATATATCATCATATTCATCCCATCTAAAGGGAGGGGTGGGGGTTAATTCTGCTTCTAAATAGCAAGAGGGGAAAGAAATCAAGTCGAATCTGTCAATTATCATCCTTCTCACTGCCACATTGTGCCACTATTAGAGTGGCCCTGCATAACTTGACACTTCGTGGCTACTGAGATGACAATTTTGATCTAAGTCACGAACCAGAGAATCCCCATGTTGGACAACAACCTGGGCCACTTGGTTAACCAGGGTGCCTGGGTCCAGCTTCAGCCACAATTTGCCAAAATCATCTCTCCATCTATTTAAAGGGCTCCTATGAGCCGAGGCCACCAACTTAGGCTACCTCTTTGGGGGATCTTTTCTGACTTCCATCACTGGGCTTCCAGCTGGACCGCCCTGATCCCTCCTGAGCTATCTTCCTAACTTCAATTTTTCCCAGCTTCTTTTTGTCCTTGGACTATTAATGCAAACTGGTCCTCCTTTTTCTTCTCAGGGATCAGTCTTCCCTGCCAGGGGTCTCAGCATCGGACAACTTGACCAACGCTGTGCCTTTCTCCATCACTGCACCCACCATGGGTGCCTGTTCATTCTAAATCTGTGCAACTGATGGAGTGATCTCATGACTCTCCTTTGAACAGAGATCTCCTCTGAGACTTTTGTCACTACTTCCAGTTCAAGAAGAGGCTGGTGTTATTTTTTTCAGGATTTCCCTTATCAGTCCCACTCTGCGAGCAGCAATGTCCACACAGAAGGCAAACTGTTGAAGAGTGAGTGGGAGGGGAGTCGTTTCCTTCTCATCAGAAGATAACAGTATGTTTTATCCTCCCAGAGGCGTGGAATCAACACTGGGCAAACTCCACCGGCAGGGAGGGAAAGCTCAAGAGCGGAGTGCTAACTGATGCCTTTGTCTGCCTTTTGCTCTTCCGGCCTGGAAGCCAAGCAGTTAGGAGAAGCCTACCTGTGCATCAGCTGATCAGCAGAGAGGGGTCCCAGGAAGGACGTGAGGAAGAACGGAAGGGAGGCTCCGGGAGTGCGTATCTAACCTAGCATCACCCATAACTGGATTCCACCAGCAGCCCTCCAAGGTGAACGCTTGACATCGCTGGGCTAGCAGGGCTGCTGCTGTGAATGCAGAGTAATGTTCCTGTGGGAAAACCACCTTGCTGTGTTGAGAGCCGTGGGGCTCTTACCTGTGTCTTTTCCAGAGGACTATATGCAGCGGCCTTTACCTGCTTATCTTCTTCAATAAATCCATTAAAAACATCAGCTGCTGGAGGAACCCAAACACAGGCAGCAGGAAAGAGCCTGAAGGGCCAAGTTCTGTTTCACTGACTCTGGGATTTTCAAGCACATTCCAAAAATATAACCCCCACTGCCGTGGCAAACCTGCCTGTGATGAAACACAATGTACAATCTCTAATATTGACACAGAACAGAGGGGATTTTGATTTTTTTAAATCTGTTCTTGATAGAAGAGAAATAGACATAATGGTTTGGTTTTTTTTTTAATTTGGACAGTTTTTTTTCTTCATCACATGCACACCTAACACTTAAGAGTTCCTGGGTTCCATCTCCTCATTTGTCATCAATCCCTGTTGTGATGGGGAGTCTTGAGTGGACTGGGCCTTGATTTTCTCATCAGATAAAATGAAGGTTACTTCCCCGAGGTCCCTTCCATCTGCTCAAAAGAGCAGCCATGGAAGCTACACACCAGAAGAGTGTCCTCAGATTCTCAAGCATTGAGATAGTGGCTTCTCAGCAATGCTCTACAAAGTGAGGGCTGAACAGCGGACACGGAGGAACAGGGGCCATCCTCACCTACCCCAGATCTGCTGTAATCCAAGTGAAAGCAGAAAGCGGGCCACACAGAACTGGCTTCAAGATGAGTCCCGACAGATTGCAACCTGTAAACCCCTCCTAAACAGGCCTTCGGGAGCTGACCCTCGTCACAAAATGACCTTTTTAAGCCCTCCCTTTATCTGCCGACACATCCTTCAAGTGTGGTCTATGCACAGAATGTTCTTTGGTGGGGGGATGGCCACCCCTACATAATCCTATTGCCATGACAACAGTTGAAACAGGGGCAGATTGCAACAGACACTGTGAGACTGCATTGACCCACATTGTCTGATGAGCTGGTAACAGGTATAGCTAGGTAGCTGCTCAAGCCAGATTTGAAATTTAATTTGCTATTGGGCTTTATTTCTTCCTACCTAAAAAGTACTTTACAAGGGGTAAAAAAATTAAAAGAGAGAAAAACGCATCGAGGGACTATAGCTCAGGGTAGTGGGTGTTCTGCCCTATGTAGAGAGTGGTTTGGCCTTTGTTCTCAATCAGCCAGGGAGCAGGATTGATTCAAAGGGACAAAAGGAAGTCTTGGGAGAGGAAGTACACATTCTGCTGGCTTTCCCAAGACCTGTTCACTGATCCGTCATTCTCAGGGGGTCAGTGGGGTGGGAAGAGGGCTGGGGGAGGTTTACTGGTTTAGGAAACTGGCAGGATTACAATCTTGAAATTCATCTTACAAGCTCCCAGATTCCAGTTTCTCCAGCACAAGTGAAATTGCCCTAACCATTCTTCTGAAAGAAAATTCTGAAAATAGGAATATTTCCCCAAAACTTCTTTCACTGAGAAAAGGACAAGATCATACAGAAGTTTTTAATGTTTACATATCTGCTGGAAAAAAATTCACTGTCTTTAAGAGATATCTTGCACCCCTGTGTTTATTGCAGCATTACTCACAATAGCCAACCCATGAAAACAACCTAAGAGTCCATTAATGAATGAATGAATAAAGAAACTGTGATATATTTACTCTCTCTCTCTCTCTCTCTCTCACTCTCTCTCTCTCTCTCTCTCACACACACACACACAATGGAATACTATTCAGCCATAAAAAAATCTTAACTTTTGTGTCAACATAGATAGACCTTGAAGGCATTATGCTAAACGAAGTAAGTTGGACAGAGAAAGACAATGCTGTGTGATCCCATTTACATGTGTAATCTAATACATCCAAGCTCATAGAAACAGAACAGATTGGTAGTTGTCAGAGGTTGGGGGCAGGGGTGGAGAGGGATGGGGTAAATGGGTGAACATGATCAAAAGGTACAAACTTCCAGTTATAAGATAAATAAGTTCTAGGAATCTAGTGCACAGTGTGGTGGCTACATGGTGACTATAGTTAACAATGCTGCATTTTTTGTTAAGTTGTTATAAGAGTAGATCTTAAAAGTTCTCTTCACCAGAAAAAAAAAGAGGTAACTGCTATAATTTCTCATCACAAGAAAAAAATCAATTATGTTACAATTATTATATATATCCACCAGGGATGTTAACTAAACTTACCGTGGTAGTCATTTCCCAATATACACATATATCTAATTATATTTTGTAAACTAATGCAATGTATACGTCAGTTATATCTCAATAAAACTGGGGGGGAAATGTTTACAGAGCGACACAGAAAGGATTGCTAGATTGTCTTATTTTGTGAGCTAGCTGCAGAAAAAGAAGTCTGTTTCCACTTTTTACGTATTTCACTTGCATCAGAAGTGCATCCTCTTGGTGACCATTTCCCTGACTCAATATCACGTATATAAACAAGAGGACACTTGTCATTTTGTTTGCCATGCTTGACAGCACATGCCATGGTATATAATAGGTACCCAATAAATGTTTTGACTTTTAAAAAACAAAATTGTTTTAACTGACAGTATTTAGTTAATGAGCATTTAGTAGACCAGCAGGAGGGGGAGAATGCCCTCAGTACTGATGACAACATTGATGATGACATTAGGCGGAATGAAGAGAAAGTGAGACAAAAAGAGCGTATTTGGGGTAACCTACCAACCTTCTGATGAATCTGCCCGAGTAAACTGAGTGCTGGGCTCTGAATCCAAATTCCACTCTTAACCACTTAGGGTGACTAGTTGACAAGTCACATTACATCCCATTCTCAGTTTCTTTGTCTTTAACATGGAGATAATGATTCTGCACAAGCTGTGAAAATCAAATGAGAAAATTGTATGAGAAAGTACTAGGTGGATGGGTTTGTGCAAATATAAAGAGGTAGTTCTATTATCAGTCATAAAGCACTACACAGGTCACTTAGCATCCACTCAAGTGGTAAGGTATCTTAACTACAAAATATCTATAAAAATGCAAAATAACCAAGGATGATAAATTCTTTCTTTAGTTGCTGTGTAAAAATGACCACAAACTTGGCTACTTATAACAATACCCATTTATAATCTCATAGTTCTGGAAGGCAGAAGTCCAGGCAGGCTCAGCTGGGTTCTCTGCTTGGGGTCTCAAAAGGCTGAGGTCAAGTGTCAGCTGGTGATCCTGGGAAGAATTTGCTTCAAGACTCACTCATGTTGATATTCCAAGGGGGGAGGTGCAAGACGGTGGAGTAGAGACACTCACAGCTCACCCTCTCCCACAAATACACCAAGAATTACATCTACAAATCCACTGAATTGCACAGAACACGTACTGAACTCTGGCAGGGTGTCTCTTGCTTCGAAATACAGGAGGATTCTCACAAAATCCAGTAAGAGAAAAAAAAGAAAAAAGAAAAAAATTGGTGCTGGACCTGTCCTGCAGGGAGGGAGTGGCAAAGGAAGAAAGGCACCCTCAAGCTGGGATGTCCCCTCTCTAGCCAAGAGGCCAGCGGGGACAGAAGTGGAGCTTCCAAGGCTTGGAGGAAAGTGGCAAGCACTTGGCAGACAGAACTCAGGGAAACAGACACTGAGGGTCCCTGCCATCCCCAGCCCTAGATGCGAGCTAGCAGGGACAAGCCAGGACTGGCTGCTGGAGATCAGGGAGGAGCCCAGGCAGAGGGCTGGGGCCCACTGCACAAAGGCAGCCTCAGGGGAGTACTGTAGGTGGAGGAGGGGCTGGGGTCTGCACTGACCCTGTGGCACACCACGGATTCAGGTGTGTGACTGCATGCTCATTATGGTGGGTCCTAGCACTGGACACTGTTGGATTTGCACTGGTGGTTTCTGGGGCTCAGAACCTGAGGAACACCAGAGTAGATGGCTGACTTTCCTGCAGCTAAGGCGGAAACAAAGGCAGTGTCAACAAAGAGTACTTTCTAAGCCCACATAACACGTGACAGACAACACCACAGAGGCCACTTCCCAGTGGACATGTCCTGAGGAGGTACACTCAGTGAATCTTCTTCCCAGTTGAAGTGCTCCAACTCTGCCTGCCACACACCACAGCTCAGAAACGGGTCTAGAAGCCTCTATGCCAGCAACTGGGGAGCAGACCTGGCCCTTGTCAAGGCTGTGACAACCACAGAACAAAAAAGGAAGCCCTACTCCACAACAACAATCAGGGCAGGCTCTGATCATCACACCACCAACCACACCCCCAGTCAGAGGGAAAACAGCCAAAACACATGGAAGGAAGACGTGGCAACCATCCATGCTAAGAACAGCCCTTGCAACAAAACTATTAGATGCGCACAGCCTACACAGGAATGCTCCCACTTTAAATAAAAACAATCAAACAAAAAATAAAAAAGCCCTTCAAGACCACAGTAGATAACTGATACTCCTAAATTCATACGCCAGAGAAATGTAAGTAAAATGAAGAAGCAGAGGAACCACTCCCAATTAAAAGGACAAGAGAAGTCCCCTAAAGAATGAACAATGAGATAGACCTTGACAATCTACTAGATCATGTCATCAAAAAGGGGGTGATAAAAGCACTGAAGGAAATAAGAGAGACTATGAATAGAGACAGAGAATACTATAAAAAGGAAATAGAAACTATAAAGAGGAGCCAATTAAAAACAGAAAACTCAATGGCTGAGATAAGAGCCAAGCTAATGGCAGTCAAAAGCAGACTAGATAATGCAGAGGAATGAATAAGAGACTTAGAAGACAGGAAAACAGAAGTCACCTAATCAGAACAGCAGATAGAAAAGCAAGTAAAAACCAATGCAAGCAATATAAGGGACCTATGGGATAATATAAAGCATGCCAACCTATGCATAATGAGGGGTCCAGAAGGAGAAGAAAGAGCAAAGGGGATTGAAAAGGTATTTGAAGAAATCATAACTGAAAGCTTTCCAAACCTAAAGAAGGAAACAGATATCCAAGTTCAGGAAGTACAGAGGGTCCCAAACAAGAACCCAAACAGACCTACACCAAGACATATTATAATTAAGATGGCCAAATTTTAAGATAAAGAACAGATTCTAAAAACAGCAAGAGAAAAAAAAAGTTAGTTATAAGGGAACTCCCATAAGGCTTTCAGCTGATTTCTCTACACAGACACTGCTAGAAAGAAGGAAGTGGCAAGATATATTCAAAGTCCTGAATGAGAAAAAGCTGCAACCTAGGATACACTATCCACCAAGACTATACTTTAGAGTAGAAGGAGAGATAAAGAATTTCACAGACAAGCAAAAACTAAAAGAATTCAGCAATACTAAACCTATCCTAAAGGAAATATTGAAAGGTCTACTCTAAATAGAAAAGAAGCAGGAAGCTATAGAAATGAGAAAACCATAATTGGAAATGCGATAACTATGATGAGTTGCAAGAGAATAATCATGAAGATGTAAAAAAAAAAAAAAGGCATCAAAATAATAAAAGGTGGGAGAGGGGAGCAAGAAAATATAGATTTCTCTTTCACTCTTTTTTATTTTTTTTTAATTCTTTTTAGGATGTGTTTGAGCCTATATGACTACCAGTCTAAAGCAAACAAATACAGTAAAGGGTTGACATACTTGAAAAACAGGGTAATCACAAATCAAAAGCATACAACAGAGTCATAAAAAACAAAAAGAAAACAAGCTAATACTAAAGAAAATTAACAAACCAGAAAAATGCCATATGATCTCACTTAAATGTGGAATCTAAAAAAAAAAAAAAGAAGAAGAAGAACTTATTTTCAAAACAGAAACAGACTCACAGACATAGAAAAGAAACTTATGGTTACTGGGGGTGGGGGGGGTGGGAAGGGATAAATTGGGCATTAGAGATTTGCAGATACTAACTAATATATATAAAATAGATAAACAAGTTCATACTGTACAGCACAGGGAACTATATTCAATATCTTGTAGTAACTTATGGTGAAAATGAATATATGTATGTTCATGTATGACTGAAGCATTATGCTGTATACCAGAAATAGACACAACATTGTAAACTGACTATGCTTCAATTGTATATACTATACATATATAAATTCTTTCATGTTGACTGAATTCAATTCCTTGGGTTGTAGGACTGAGGTCCCCATTTTCGTGCTGGTTGTCAGCAAGCTACCACTCCTAGCATCTCAAGGCTGCTCTTATGTCCTTGCCCTGTGGCTCCCTCTATCTCAGCAACCTCCCTTACACCAAATTCTATTCCTCTGACTTCCTTTTCCATTACTAGCTAAAGAAAATTCTGTTTTTAAAGTGATTAGATTAGATCCACCAGAACAATAATTTTCTTGATTTACCCAAAGTGAACTGATTAGTAACCTTAACTACACCACAAAAAACCCTCTACTATAAAATGTAACATAACCATGAGTGTGATCTCTTATCGTATTCGCACTCTTGGGGATTAGGGCTGGACATCTGGGGAAGAAGGCATTTTAGAATTCTGCCTACCATAGATCATAAACCCATTGGAGGATATCTTTGAATATGTACACTATGTTTCTCCTCATTAAGATTTGAAGATCACATTTATATACATTCAATGCCTAGCACCATTCCTTAAACACAGCAGGTGCTTAATATGGGTTTGCTAAATGGAGACATGAGGCTAAGGGGGGTGGGGGACATCTGCTCTGAAATCTCAGCTTTCATAAAGAAAATAAGGGCAGAAAGTTTGTTGTTGTTGTTGTTGTTAATAATTGTATATGCACTTTGCCTTCTGTCATCTAGCAAAATACCCAACATGTAGTGAGCCTGCAAGAAATAATGTTGAATGAATATGTGAATAAAGGAATGAATGAATAAATGGAAGAATTTTTCACCTAGGCTTAACTAATAATCTCTGACATCTGTGCATTGTCTAAGGTTGTTTTTTTTGTTTTTTTGTTTTTTGTTTTTTGGAAAAGAAGATGTTGGGAAAAGCTCAATAGTAAGAGTTTGGTTTTGATTTTTTTAAGTTTCCTCAAGGATTTAGTGTACTGTGATCTAGGTGCATTGAAAAATGCTGTTCCCCTCAGCAGAGAGGTGCCAATACTTCCAGGCTAGAAGGAGATTTGCATAGATCAAATGGTAGTTCCGCTTAAGGCATTAGAGGGCACCTGAAAAACAGCCAATTCCGAAAGCCATCTCTTTAAAAGAATTTAAGAGCCTCACCAGTCTGCTAAGGAATTTAGCTGCACAGGGCACCATAATAGGCTAGATTCTAGCTCAGCTAAAAAGTAAATGACTCTTACCAAACAAAGCACACACACACACACAAAATCTTCCATCACCCATCCACAAAAATGACAAAGCCTCCACACTGTTCTGAAGCTTCTTTCTTGAAAGCCAGATTGACAGATATTGGATTGAAGGGAGGCAGCTTAATATCAAAGATGAGAGCTGGCAATGCAGCAGGAAAATACAGTCCACCTTGCCGTAGAGAAATCAATGTTATGCTCCGAGTCATTACTGCATTAGTGACTGGGTATTATTTAAAAATAAAAACCTGCAAGTGTATTGGTTACACCTTCATCAGGCTATCTCTCCAGAGGATTCTGTTATGGTTCTTCTGTTTCCTAAGTTGCACAAAACAATTTCCCATTCACCATATCCTAGCATATTCCATTTAATAATCCAAAGTGATTCACATAATGGGTTTACACAAGTTAACTAAATATATATATAAGTAAATACTTGCTAAAGTTTGGACACACTTAAGAAATACAAAGGTTGAAGTGGAGGATGGGAGCAAGGTGTATATTTGTTATAAGTTAAAGAACAAAATATATTAATACTATCTAATAATGATAATAGCACTTGCTACATTGCACTATATTTGTATTAACTCATTTACTCCTCATAGAAACTCTATAATGTAGGTACATTATTATTATCATCTCCCACTTACCGATGGAATTATGGTACAGAGAGGTCAAACAGAGCTGGGCATTGAACTCAGAAAGATTTAATTATTAGACTCTGCTACTGCTAATACACTCAGTGGTGGGTCTTCTACACTTTACATCCATTTCACTATCATGTGACTAGGTTCTGACTCCTGCTGCTGGGTAGCTCTGGATACTTTCCTCCATTTCTCTAAGCCTCGGTTTCCACATCTGTTAAACGGGGCTAAAAATAGAGCCGAGCTCTCAGGAATGATTACAGTGAGGATTATTGACTTCTTCATTCAAAAGACATTCAGTAACCGCTTACTATGTGCCAGGCACTTCCCTGAACAATAAATAGAACAGACAAACTCATGCCCTCAGAAAGCAAACCTTCTAGAGTGGAGAGCAGACAATAAACAAAAATACAGCAAAACCATACAGACTTTACAGCCACTAAAGCAGCAGTGAATGGACCTCTTCACTGGGCTGATCAGGTGTGAGCCCTTGGGATGGAAAAGCCATTGAAATATGTTGACATATCATAGAGGTAATGCTCTCACATGCATTATCTGTTTGCTCAGTACAAGCTTAGAAAAGCTAAGTTTCCACCCCAGGAAATCACATCTAGTGACTGATAGAGGTTGGGTTTTAATGCGAGTTTGTCTGGGGAAACCCCCAGAGACAGTGGTCTTTCTAATGTAGATGTTCGATAAATGATCATCTTCCGAGCTGCCTGCAACTGCAGAATCCTCATCTCGTCCTTAGGTTTTACACTGTGGTTGGCTTTATCACACCAAGCCAAGAAAAAGTTGGCAGAGACAGCGGCTTAACTTTCAGGTACCAACTGCATAAAAGGTTCTGTCGCAAGAACTCACTTCGGTGCAGGGCATTTGTCTCTCCAAGAGCTGTTCAGGGCCATCCACTGGATGAGGACCAGGAGGTATCTTCCCAGGAAGGAGGGGCTGATGGGATTTTTTCAGGAAGATGTCAGCCTGTATCATCAGAACCCAGAGTTTTTTCACTCAGTAGCTGGGTGATCTTAGAAAGTTACTTCACTTCTTTATTCCTGGTTTCTCGTCTGCAAAATGGGGCTAATAGTAGTACCTATTTTACAGAGTGGTCATGAGTTTTGGGGCATCTCCACTTGAAAGCTTGAATAGACATCTCAGATTAAACAAATCCAAATTAAACACGATGATTCTGATTTCCACCTCAAACTACTCCTACCCTAGCCTTCTCCATTTCAGTAAATGACAATTCCATTCTTCAAGGGGCTCAGTTTAAAAACAAGCAAACTAAAAGGTCAACTTGCTTGATTCTTCCCCTCTACCTCATATGCATTCACAAAATTCTGTTACCTCAACCTTGAAAAACATGTCCAGAATCCAACCACCTCTCACCTTTAACCGCTGGAACCCTTGTTTAAGTCACTACACTCTCTCACTGGATTGTTGCCATGACTACCTAATGGTCTGTCTGTTTCTGTCCTCGGCCCTCAGTGGTGGATTCTCAACGCAGTGGTCAGCAAGGTCCTTTAGAAACATAAATTAGCTCTTGCCACTCCTTAGCCCAAACATCTGCCATGGCTTCCCTTCTCACTCAGAGTAAAGCCAAATCCTTGCACTCGTCTACAAACCCTGCACAATGTCCCTCCCCTATCCTTCTAAACCCGGGCCCCCTCCCGCACTCTCCTCAGGTCACAGTGGTCTCTTTGCTGGGTTGGGTTTTTTTCCTTGCCTGGGTCCTTTCCTCTCACAGTTCCCTCTGCCTGGAAGTAACTCTCCTCCCAGGTATCTTCAGGAGTGCCCCCTCACTCCTTCAAGGCTTTCTCCAAAGTCACCTCTTAGGCAAGGTCTTCCCTAAACACTCTATTTAAATGTTCAATCCCCCGCCCTGCAGCCAACCACACATACACACATACACACGCACACACACTCACACACACATTTCCGATCCTTTTCCCCTGTTTTTTTTTTCCCTCCATAGTTTAAAGCCCTCACCACCTTCTAAGATAACTGATAAATATTTACTTTTTAAATGGTTGATTTCTCCTCACTGCAATGTAAATTCCATGAAGGTAGACATTTCGTCTCTTTTGTTCAGTTGTATCTCTGTCACCCGGAACAGGGTTTCTCAACCTCAGCACGGTTGACATTTCGAACAGGGTAGTTCTTTGTTGTAAGAGCTGTCCTGTGTATTGCAGGGTGGTCAGCAGCATTCCCGGCCTCTGCCCATCAGATGCCAGTAGCACTACCCCAGTTATAACAAGCACAATGTCTCCAAATATTGCCCAGTGTCCCCTGGAAGGCAACATCTCTCCCACTTGAGTATCACTGGCCTAAAGCAATGCCTAATACAAAGCAGATGCTAAGTATTTATTGAAAGAATAAATCAATGTTAAATGAATGAATGTCTTAAGCACATAGAACAGTGCCTGGCACATAGTAAGTACTCAAGGAACGTTAATTATGACCAGTGTGCTATTTAATTATTGTTGCCATGTTGTTGTGTACATCTAGAATAAACCATAGAGACACTCAATCTGTATCATGTGGAGCCCTGGAATTTCATACAGATTTCATTTTTTAAAATATATTTGGATTATTTTAAGTACTGCAGTACAAAACCTGACACAGACAAGTGTGAACACATTGGATACCACCAATTCATTAGCTTGTGTTGCCGCGTTAACTCGCTTCTGTGCAGACCTCGGAATACATCATCTTCTGCCATCTCTGTGAATATATTTTAACTTCTTATAAATGTGTCGCTGATTCGGAAGCCTGTAGTTTGGCACTGGTGTTTATTTTTACTCCTGTCTATTCCTGTTGGCTCATGTAAAACCGTTCAAGCAAGCACTCTACGGTAGAGTTGTATCAACCATACATTGATTTAATCTCCCCAAATTCAACTGTACAAGCTTAGCCAAAAAATAAAGAGAGAAAGCATAATTTCCATTCAACATAGGCCCTGAAATGCAAGCCAATTACTTCATCTGGTGCTCAACTAAAGCAACAGCAATCTGTTCTACCCTGGAGGAACAATTGGCTGTTCCTCCCAGAAAGCCATATTTCCAGTGGAAAGATAGCACATTATACACAAAATCAATATACCATTTTTATGGGAGATTTAGGATATTTTTCATGGGCTATTTTGACCGTGTATGTTTTTAGCCCTTTCTTATCTTCAGTCTCAAAATCCAAAAAAAGTTTTTGAAAAACAGCATTTTGGAGTAACTCATTTGGCAGCAAATTCTGTAAGGTTATTTATGGTCAATGTTCTTCCAGTGTTTGATTATGATGGGCTGCCCCAGACCCCCGCTGAAGGTGTTAAGTAAGGGAGAACACACACATCTTATTACCTTTAAGAAATATGAAAATTCTGAGTTTCAGAGCACATCTGACCACACAGTTCAGAAGAGAGACTGTGGGCCGTTAACTGGTTTTCCAGCTCAGTTGCTGCTTCTTTTCCTTGATGCCTGAGTACGATGTGACCCGATAGTCTAGCAGTACCACTGTCCTACATCTCGTCAAAAAATGCTCCCTGCTTGTATCTCTCCTGCCAAACGAATAAGCATGAATGGAAAGCATATGAAGCATGTAGCTAGCTTTTGTGCTAAATGTAAATCTAAGGTACTTATTGCCTCATTTTTATATTTACAATGTCAGATTAAAATAACCCACACAATACAATCCACACAAACCACTAATCACAGACTGACTGTACTAAGCACAAAGACTTACTTATTATTAAGATAATTATAATCATATTGCCACAACTGGTGGTTCATCTTTGAAACCAAATTTCCTACTAGTGCCCCTTCACTCTTCAGCAATTGTTTGTTTGAGGACCATCCTGCAATTACAAGGCAAATTCTTAAAAACTGTCTCGTCTGCTCACACATGTGTTATCTTATATGCTCAATGCAGACTTTATCAAAATTGGTAAGCCTTCAACTAGACTGATCAAATGAAAAAGAGAGGACAGAAATGACCAATAGCAGAAATGCAAGAAGGGACATCATTACAGCTCCAATAGACATGAAAAGGATAGGAAGGGAATATTTTAAACAACTTTATTCCAGTAAATGTAATGATAAATGAACCGATTCCTCGAAAGACACAAACTCCTCGAGCTAAATAATAATAAAACAGAATTTGGTAACTTGCGTGGTCTATTATCCATTAAAGAAGTTGAATTCCAAGTTGCATCCTTACCAGTTGGCCCAGATGGTTTCACTTTTGAACTCTATTAAATGTTGAAGAAAGAATGCAAAGGAGAAATAGAGCTATTTTGGGGGTGGGCGGAAATAATCTATATCTCAGTTGTGGCACAAGTACATAAGGTGTACATTTTTCAAAGCCCTTTAAACTATACACCTAAAATAAGGGGTAAATTTTACTATATGTAGAGTATACCTCAGTAAACCCGGATAAAGACAAAGGAAGAAAGGAAAAGGGGTAATTACCTAGGAAAGCAGAACGCAGGCTGAGTCTGAAATAGCAAAAATCAGCATAGGGAGCGCTCAGGTGACAAGTCTGAAGAGTATTCTCAGGCAATGAAGTCTAGACAGAGTGGTGGGAATCGCATTAGATTGAGCAGACGTCCTAACCACGAGCACAAGCTCCATCTGGAGCCACCGCAAGATCCTGCCTGCAACTCTGTGTTGGACAGGCTCAAGAAGAGCACAAAATCAACCTGACTGCCACAGCTTTCTCTCTGATGGTGAAATATTTCTCTTCCTCCTCCATGGCTCCTATGAGAGGTGCATGTGTCTATGCAGTGAGTGGTTCTCACAGAATAGGGAGGTCACCTACATGTCACAGTGTCACCAGATAATGCCTTCCCTTGGGAAATAACCTGCAACTCCCAAATGTGAAAAGGATCTTGTTGGTCTAACAAAAGAGCACGAAAAGGAATTAAAATAAATTCCTTAGGTAAAAGTGAAAAATACACAAATGTAAAGAATTTTGTTTGTCTCCCTTTCATTTCCAGGTCCCAAGATCTTATTACATCTTGGAAGAGTCACCGGTAGATCTAATCATCATTTTTCTTTTTCTTTTTTAAATTTATTATTTTTAAGCTTTTTTGGTGGGTAGGAAAGTTACTAGGTTTATTTATGTATTGATGTATTTATTTGATTGGGGCACTGGGGATTGAACCCAGGACCTTGTGCACACTAAACACGCGTTCTATCACTGAGCTATACCTTCCTCCCCGATTTGTCATTCTTATTTTGTTGCACTTTGTGACTGTTATGGGCTGAATTGTGCCCCCCAACCCCCAAATTCATATGTTGAAGTTCTAACCCCTAGTACTTCAGAATGCGACTACAGTTGGAGCTAGGGTCTTTAGGTAGATAATCAAGGTTAAATGAGGTCACTAGGGTAGACCCTAATCCAATCTGCCTGGTGCCCTTATAAGGAGAGGAGATTAGAACACACACACACAAAGGGAAGACCATGTGAAGACAGAAAGAGGGAAAACAGTTATGTGCAGGTCAAGGATAAAGGTATTCAGGAAAAGTCAGCCCTGCAGACACCTGAACTCTGGTCTAGAATCAAGAAAAAATAAATTTCTGTTGTTTAAGCCACTTAGTCGGTGGTGTTTCATTATGGCAGCCCTAGCAGACTCATGTAAATTCGGCCCTCCGTATTCATGAGTTCCCCATCTGCAGATTCAACCAACTATGGACAGAAGATGTAAGAGAAAAAAATTCCATAAAGTTCCAAAAATCACAACTTGAGTTTACTGAGTACTGGCAACTATTTACATTGTATTTACAACTATTTACATAGCATTTACATTTTATTAGGTATTAGAAGTAATCTAGAGGTGATTTAAAGTATATGGGAGGATTGCTTAGGTTATATGCAAGGACTACACCATGTTATATAAGGGACTTGAGCATCCTCAGATTTTGCTGCCCGGGGTAGGTGGGGGAGCCCTGGAACCAATACCCCTTGGATACCGAGAGATGGCTCTAGTGCCTTTCACTGTAGTGTGTGCATAATAAGTACAGGTAAAAGTCTGGATTATGAAGCTGCAATCTCTGCCTTGCTGGAGCCTTTACAGGAAAGGCAGAGAATTCCAAATAAGCTTGTCCCAAATTGAGCTCAACCAAGCTGGACACCAACTTCAGTCTTCAAGTTCGTTCTAGCAACTCTAAAATGCAATTGTAGTGTGAGCCTTTGCCATGTGACTTCCTGATGGCATGTGCTCCTTGCTGGCGCCCAAATTTGGAAATAACAAAATAGGCTTTGGTTAATTATATATTTTTCAACCTGAACAAATTTTATTCCTGAAGCCAGCCCAGCCTTTGCTTATTTGCTACCCCAAATGCGACAGTGAGCTATGTCGGGTGACAGAGCAATCTTTGCATCCAAAAAATTACAACAATAATTTAAGAATCCTGAAAAGAAGGAGGAAAAGGAGGACAAGTGAGGATATTTATTTTCAACTAACACAGACTGAGCGAGTTCTCTGTACCAGCCACTGTCAGAACTAAGAGACAGGCAGCAGTGCCTCTCCATCAAGAAGCACACAGCCTGGGAGCCCATATGTCCTCTAAAAAGTCTATTTTCCAACATAGTGATTCACAGCAAGGACTTTAAAACCAGAATGTCCTGGGTTTGAATTCTGGCATCATCACTTATTGCTGTTTCATTGGTTAAGTTTTTAATCTTTCAGTTTCCTCATTTGTAAGATGGTAGTTTTATTACAGTTTGGAAGATGTTTATTAATTGTCATCATTTATGTTCAATAGAAACTGCTATCATTGTACAAATGTTATTGTTTTTTTTTTAACATTTTATATTGATTTATAATCATTTTACAATGTTGTGCAAATGTTATTGTTTTTAATCCCTAAAATGCCTCTGTGAAGTCAAGGGAAGGTATTGTCACATCCGTTTTATGTGTAAGGAAATTGAGTCTAAAGAGGTGAGATGACTTGCCCACGGCCACACAGGAAGACAGTCTTAGACTCAATTCCAGGTCTCCAAGTTCACAATGCTATGCTCCTTCCCCTCGGTACCCTGCCTTCTGCCGCACTGAACGTGATCTGGAAGGCCTCTGGTTGCTGTAGGCAAAGGTTTATTTCAAAAATCCATCTTCCTGCAAGTTAAAATCAACAACCCATAAACCAGGCAGATTCCAACCATGACACACGTATGCAAGTCTACTAAATGCCTTTTTGTGAGGACGACTGATATCAACAATGATGATCTTCACAAGAAATTCTTGCACATCCCCTGGGGCTTCCTGCCAGGAACCAGGTCATTTTAAAGAGCTCATTTAATACATCTGTGCTTTGAAAGGCAACTGCCATTGGCACGCTCAGAAGCACACGATCACAAGGCAGCCCACTCCCTGAGCTTTGGCTGCTGAAGGCAAGGACCATTAACTGGCCTCCCAGCTCTTTATTACAGAATTCTCCCAGCGTGGGATCTGAGTGATCTTAGGGTCAAAGGCCATTTGCCTGGGGTGTGCTCTTTGATGTAGAAATGTCTGGGCCTGGCCCTTGGATGGTAAAGCAATATTACTCAGTCTTTCTCAAATGCAATCTGCAGTTAAAATATATATATATATACACACATACATACATATCATAGCCCAATTACAGGTGAGTTTGAAAACAGTGGGTAGACAAATCAGTTTAGTAAGAGCAGCTAACACTTTAAAAATTAATCGTAATCGAATGGAATAGAATAGAATGCATTGCATGTAGTTTTATTACGTATCTATCTATCTATCACTTATCAGTTTATCTATGAACTGGGACATCATGTTTAATTTATTTCTTACTGAGCATCACAGTCAAAACTGTCTGAAAAACCCCAGCTTAGAGCAATGCCAACAGAAGGGGGCTGGCGGTGTTGGGGATTTGAAGGACAAGCCATAATATGGTTTGGGAAGATAAGGGGATACGACCCCTCTTCTGACTGGGTTTTTTCAATGGCTCCTCAGCCTCATTGCCCAGAATCCCTTTTCCTTGCTTGGCAGACACACACACCATATATGCACGATCCGTTTATTGATATCTCCAGCCTCATGACTGGCCACTGTCATCACCATCTCACCCTATACTGCAGCCACACCAAACTATCTGCCATTTGGGTAACAATCCAATCTTCCTCACCCCTACAGGCTTCTGCTGCCTAGAATTCCTGTTCTCACTCTGCCTTTGCCTTGGTAACTCCTACTCATGCTCTCAATTGTTCAGCTGAATTACCACCAACCTCCTCCAGGAAGCTTTTGTGCATCACTCAGCATCCATTCATTCAGCATTTAACAAATATTCACAAGACACAGATCTAGGTACTGGAGATACTGTGGTCAACAGGAGAGAGGCCTCTGCCCTCCTGGAGGTTACATCCAGTGGGTGGACGGATGATAAATAAACAAATAAATATGTAATACAATGAAGAAAATTGAAAAAAAAAAAAAAAGAAGTACAATAGAGAGATGGAAGAAGTCTTCACTAAAGGGGGAACTTTGAGCAGAAAACTGAGTTAGGCTGCAGAGTAAGCCATGAGCATGTTTTGGGGAAGCATATTTCAGAAACAAGGGAACAGCAAGTGCAGACTGTGACGTGAAAACAGGTTTGGTGTTGTTCCCTGGTTGACCAGGCAGAGCTAGTTACTCCTCCTCTAGGCAACTAAGCACCTTCTGTATATTTGTATTACATTGAGTTTTAATGTTCTTTGTTT
This sequence comes from Camelus bactrianus, assembly GCF_048773025.1. Lineage (NCBI taxonomy): Eukaryota > Metazoa > Chordata > Mammalia > Artiodactyla > Camelidae > Camelus > Camelus bactrianus. Next base: position 27,458,350 of record NC_133563.1, read on the forward strand.
TTTCTTCTTAAATATAAGCTTTCTGATAACATCTGGGAACTAACTAAACATGGTTCCCTCTACATATTTGAGTGGGTGAAAAATGAAATCAATAGATGAATGAGGAGATGACTGACAGAATGAACAAATGAGTGAAGCTTTTCCCCTCCCTTCTTAAGATCCTCTGGAATGAGACAAGTATCTGTAACCAGAAAGAGCAACGGAGAAGATAAAGTTCATCCTTAATAATATAGAACAAGGAAATTGATACCCAAAGAAGAAAAGTCACTGCCAAGGGGCTCACTAGACATTAGTGAGAGAGTCAGGGCTAAATTCCAGGTGTCTTGAGACATTCAGGTCTGGAAGAGTGATCTTTGTGTTAGGCCTGCAGCTACGTCCTGAAGGGAAGAGAGCAGAGGAAGAGACCCGGCTGTCTGTGCTCAGCCTTCGGGCAGCAGGAGGACTCTGCAAAATGTACCCTTTGAAAAGGAAACTCTGGAAAGGAGAAAAAGAAGCAAACTTTCCCTAGAACTACCTCGGCTGACATAAGAAAAACCAAAAGAAGACCTGGGTAGATTGGTCATTTCTGTAAAAAAAAAATGTGCCACATTAGGTTGAACTGTCCAAACTCATTAGTCTGAAAAATAAGTAGCCTTTCAAAATATACATAGTTGTGCTAAGTCAGGGTTTAGAAATCCCTCTTGGCTCTGCAAATATTCAGTCTTGTAAAAAAAAAAAGGTGCCGTTGCCCCTGAACATGTTTTCAACTGTCTAGGAAATGGATCCAAAATAACAGAGGTAGAAGGAAGAAAGAAACTACTCCAAAATCCTTGCTTTATGATGGAGATGAGGCGGGTGGCTCAGCGGTCTGCTCAAGTCGTGCCTGGAACCCAGGCCTGTTCCCTCCAGAGTCAGGACCCTTCATCCCATCCTAATGCCTTGAGCTTGCCCATTGCAAATTATTCACCTTCTTCAGTTCTGTAAGAGGACACTCCCACACCCCCCGCCCCGGTAGCAGATTGGGGATCTATGAAGATCATTGAAGAGTGCTGAATGCTATTGGCTTTCTCTCAGATTCCAGGATGTCAGAAGAAAGGCTGCAATATTATCATGTCAAATCAAGTGTCAGATAGAAAGAGTTGCTGGGAATCTTAAACCCAAGAACCCCTTCCTATCTTGCTCTGCTTCTCTTTGAATCCCTGTACTTCCAATAAGGCTTAATGAGATCCGATCTCAGAAATACCCATTTTTCTCAGCACAGCTTATATTGAGAGGAGATTTGGAGATTCCTCCCAAATAATGGTAGTATGCCTGGGAAAGTTCTTTGCTTCTTACATTTCTTAACCGATAGTCAAGAGATGCCATATTGTATATTTTTTAAACAAACTTTTTATTTTAGAATATTTTCAGGTACACTTTTTGTTCAAAGATAATACAGAAAGTTCCCACCTATCTGTCGCCCAATTTCCCCTCTTGTTAACATAATCAAGGTACATTTGTCCCGATTAAAGAACCAAGATTGGTAATCACTATTAATTAAACTCCCTATTTTACTTGGATGGCATTAATTTTTACCTAATATCCTTTTTCTGTTCCAGGAGCACATGTTACATTTAGTCATCTGGTCTCCTTCTCTCAACAGTTTCCCCTGACTTTGTTTTTCATGACCTTGACCGTTTTGAGGACTACTGGTCAGAGACGCCACGCACTGTCCTTCAGTTTGGGTTTTTCTTACATCTTTTTCACAGTGAGACAGGTATTTGGGGCTTGGAGGAGGAAGACAACAGAGTCAGAGTGCCATTCTCATCACATCATGTCAAAGGTACATGCAACCAACATTAGTGTCACTAGCGATCACCTCGATCACCCAGCTGAGAACTGGATTCGATAAAAATGACACAACTTTAAAATCATGTGTCAAAAATCACCTCATCTGCCAATACTCCTCTCACTACACTTTCCAGGAGGACATGGGCAAAACATTCCAGCGTCTTCTTGTTCATACTGCTGCTTCTGCCTGGAACACACTTTCCCCTTTTGACTTGGCTCATCCCCACTCATCCATCACTACTCTGCTCTGATGTTACTTACACTCCATCTGGGTCCCCAGGGCACCCCTCCTCTTTGTTCCCACGGCACCCAGCTCTGACCGCTGGCAGGCTGCCTCACAGAAGCTTACTCTCTACCCCCTCCCTCTCGTCTGTGAGCTCCTGAGCAACACGACCCTGTACTGTATGTATTTTTATCTTTCACATCTAGCACATAGAAGGAACTCAAGAAATGCTCATTGAATAGATGAACAAAGAGTAAATCTGAGCCTTACAACACTTTCCATTGATATTATCTCCATTTTAAAAATAGGAATCTGAGGCTCGGGATACTGGATAACATCCCTAAGGTCACACAGCTAGTAAGGAAGAGCCAGGATTCAGTCCTAGGTCCTTTGACTACGTCCTTCTTGTCAGCTTCAGTGCTGATATACTAAGAATCTGAAACCCCGGGGTCTGCCTGCTGCCTGGTGAGGTACATAAATCCCTCAGTATCTGCAGGTTGTTATCATGCTGTCTCACCTCTTCTCCTAGGTTCAACTGGTACCCTTTGGGTCTTGACTACAGTGTTCTGGCTTAGTTTAATGTATTTGGTATTGAGCTTTAACTGTAACAGCCCCATCCTGTTTCCTAAAATATGATGCAAGGTCCCCAGGGGACTCCAGGAGCTTATCTTTTTTCAAAGCGACTTTATTTTAAGAGTGTGCCTAGTGTTGGAAGACAAAATGTGATCATTTACCTTATTTGCACTCTCTGCTTGTGATGTATTTCCTAAAGAAGCAATGGTTAGTCCTGATTTGGAGATTACCAAGAGTCTCAGTTCATAAGGATGACCACATTTTGAACTGATCTCCTGTTTTATAGAAGATGACATGGAGATCCAGGAAGTTAATCACCTGCTGAAGGTCCCTCAGCCAGATGGGGATGAGGCCATGTCCTGAATATCCTCTCAGTATCCTTTCTCTCCATCACTTAGTCTCCACTAGAGTTGGCTGAATGCTATGTAAGTACATAAATTCCCCCAAGGAATAGGATGAAATCTTGGAGTTCCTGAAGACAGAATAAAGGAAATATGGGCCACAAGTATACCTATTCTCCCACCTCTTCTGTGTCCTCCTTTTGCTTTTTCCTTTTTTTTTTTCCGTCTTCCCTCTACTTGAGCAAGTGGGTTACATTAAGAAAGAGAGAGAAGTAGGCAGAGTTCCAAACTAATTATAACATCTAAACTTAACCTACAAACAAACATATGTTCGATTTTCTAGACAAGTTCCAATTTCAAGTATTCTGTTCACTCTCCCTTAAGAATTTCTCATGGTGTTGTATTCAAAATGGGAACCTCGCCACTCACAGCAAAGGTAGGTAGTGCTGCTGAAGGTTGTGCCAGAGACATCTCACCTGAATGGCAGCGTGATTAGAGTTTTCCTTCTTGGCATTCCACATCTTTTTTTGTTTTCTCAGCCAAAGTCCTAGGATACCAATTTCCCTGTAACCGTTGGTTAAGCATCCTATTCATTCCTACCCAAGGACATCCCTGCCGAACAGCAGTCTTCAAACTACTGCACTCTCCCTCTCCGCTTTCTGTTGTATGGCTTCCAAGCTAAGAATGGTTTTTGCATTTCTTAAGAGATTGAATATAAATAAATGAACAGTACAGAGTAATAATATTTCTTGACATATGAAAAGTATATGAAATTCAAATTCAATGTCCATAAATAAAACTTTGAGTCTCGTCAAGTAAAAACTTGTTGAAGTTCATTTTCTCTCTTTTACCTATGTAACAGCCTGTTTTGCCTCTTGGCTCACAAAGCCCAAAATATGTACTACCTGGCTCTTTGCATAAAACATTTGCCTCCCTCCCTCTGTCACAGAGAAAGATTGTAATGCCATGGTTAAAAGCTCAGGTCTTAGAATCAAGCCGACTTGGGTGGAATTCCCAACGGTGGTGATTCAGAGCTGGTGACTTTGGGCAGGTGACATACGTCTTGAAAGCTTGGTCATCTGTTACATGGGGGGCAAATGGCACCTGCTCTGTTAGAAGAGCATGACGATTACGTGAGGTGACGCCCGTGAGGCCCGCTGGCCCACACGTGGCACAGAACACTCAGTGGGTGTTCGTTATCAGCAGCGTCCACATCTGCATCTCCTTATCTTTGTCATTATCATGAGAGCAACTCTTCTGAAGCTCAGTTATGAAACTCCAAATCTCTCTAAAGCAAGTCCTCTATAGGAAAAGTGATTCTCAGAAGAAGGCACATAACAGGAAAGCCTGCAAAACTCCCTTTCAGCCTGAGGAAGTTCTGATAACAGGGAGCTGCATATGGGACTCTTAGTTAGATGTTGACCTAATTAAGTGTGTGCACATTACAGAGTCTACAAGGCTCAATCCTCACAGGGGAGGCATTTTCAAATTAATATAGTTACTTATTACACCAAATAAATCTTTAATTGTTAAAATAAGTGTATGATGGAGTTGGGAAATTGGCCAGCAGTGGCAGAAAAGGATGCGTAGCTAATCTTTTATAAATAAAGCAGTCTTCCCTTAGCTCTTACCACTTGCATCTCACACACTTCTCACTGCTTCTCTTTGGTTCCCCCAGCCCAGTACGTATTTACATTACATGCACACATACACACATACTTCAATCTGTCTTTGAGAAAGCTGAATATATATAAATAGCATTGCATTATTTTGCTTTTAAATATTTATTTTCATTATAAATGCAATACGGCCATATTGATGAAAATTTGGGAAAGAAAAAAATAAAAGGGAAAGAACCAATATGTCACCTCAGATCTTCTTTTTCCTGAGCATGTTTGTTTTAGAGTTGTAATCATTATGCAGTTATATTCATATTGTTCAACAATTTGAGACACTGCAGTTTTCACTTAGTTGGTGAAAGCATTTTTTCCTATATTATTGGAAAGTCTTCATAACCATTGTTAGATATATGCAAGACAGAGCTAACCCAAATGGCAACTCTGAGGAAATTAGAAAAAGCCTCTCTCTTTTCCAAGCCAACATGGTCCCATTCCAGGTGCACTGCTGGATGAGCAGAGCACAGACTAGATTTCAGTCTTCAGTGATCTCCACTTGCCCTTGGTGGGGTGGCCTTGTGCAGCCAATGGCCTAGAGCCCCGCTCATGGCGGGCCTGCCCCTATGCACATCTGTGTGCCACATCCCCATCCTGGGGCTCTGGGCTATAAATCACAGGAGGCCATGGGGTCCCTTGGGGCTGTCCCTTCACTTGTCTCCTGACGCTGCTATCTGAGTTTTGGATCTTTTTCAAAGGTGTGATAGTGTAGTAACACCAAAGATAGGTGGGAGAAATAATGTGAAATCAAAGGCAGGACTCGGGAGTCAGATACTTGGCTTAATAAAATCCCTCTCCTCTCCTGACTTGTGTACAACTAAGGTTAATAAAACATATTTTGGGGCTTTGTCTCCAGTTCCTGGCATAGAGCTCTTAAAACCCTTGGAATTTCCTCAGTGACAGGAGGGTTTTTCATGATTCATAAAGAGCCCCTTTTGACCACAGGAGTCTATGCTAATGAGGTGACATAGGGCAGGAACCCCGAAATAGTTTTATGATGGGGGGCTGGTCACCAGAACAAACAAACGTGATTAGAGGGTGAGAACTTCCAGCCCCCACCCATCCCTAACCTCCGAGGAGGTACGGAGGGTTGGAGATCGGGTTATAAAAAGTCCTGGACAATGAGATTCAGAGAGTTTCCAGGTTGGAGAACTTACTGATGTGCTGGGAGGGTGGTGAGCCCAGAAGCTGCTGGCATCCCCTCTCCCCAGTGCCTTGCCTAATGCACCATTTCCATTTGGTTGTTTCTGGCTTCTGTCCTTTACAATAAACTGGCAAATGTGAGCAAGTGTCTTGCTGACTTCTGTGATTCATCTTAGTAAACTTTAGGACCTGAGATGGGGGACTCAAGGGAACCCCCGAATTTGTAGTCAGCTATGCAGAAGTGTGGGTAGCCTGGTCACCTCATTTGCATTTGGTGTCCAATGCAGGGGCAGTCTTGTGGGGTCTGAGCCAACTCCAGGGAGTTAGTATCAGAACGTGAATTGAATTATTGGACACCCAGTTAGTGTTGGAGAATTGGAGAACTGGCTTGAAAAAATGACACACAACTGGTATCAGAGGTGATGTCAGAAATACCACACAATGACCTTCACTCGTTGCCTTTGACAGTTCACAGAATAGGGGAAGAAATTTCCCCAGCATGGTCCCAACTTTCTCAGACCCTCCAAATCCCACCCCTTCACAACCTCCCACTAGTGAAAATACAGACACACTTGTTAGACAAAACAGTCCCAACATATAACCTCCCAAGGCAAAACTGAGGGAAAGGAGTCTCAATCATAAGTAGAAGAAACTAATTTTGGAAGTGCTTCATAATTTGAACAGTTCATCTCTGCCCATAGCATCTGCAAATCACATTATCCTGCAGAGTCTAGTCCTCTTATTCTACCTCCTCCTTTCCCAAGTCAGGCATCTTGGAGCTTGCGGGGGAAAAGAACAGAGCCCAAGGCCAGGCCGCTTCCTTCATTACTGGAAGAAAATCAGTGCAATTGCTTTTCTAGCAAGGATTCAATTAAATTCTTAGCCAAAGGCCCTTGTTCTTTGTAGTTTCTATCTCTCAGTGACTCCAGGTTTTGCTCTCAGCTCCACTGACGTTTCATTCATGTCCCCGAGTGGCACTCAGGACTTCAGCATTTCAGGATTTATCTTTCTGCTCCCTTCTGCCCTCACCTCCACCTGCTCCACTAAACTGTCCACACCGCAAAGACAGGCTTGACTCACCATGCACAGCATCCAGTAAATAAGTGAGTGAGTACGTGCATGTTTGTGTGTGCAAACAAAGGAATGAATCAATAAATGAACAGGTAGCCAGTTGGGATAGGAAGACCTACACTGCAGAAGTCTTGTAAACAATAAGTAAGAGAATTTTCAGAAAACGCTGAACACACTTCCTCGCCTTTGCATATGCCCAGAAAACGTTACGCTTTCCTTCCTTCATTTTCTAAATACAAAAGCTCCAATTTAGTTTCTGTGGCTTATGACATCATGATCATTTATTTGTTGGTTTACTGAAGTAATTGCACCGATTTAAGAAGGCCTGAGGTTTTTTTTGGTTTTTTTTTCTGTGCTTTGAGCCATGAGGCATGTTAGTGAATCACGGTATTGCAGTGTACTCCAGGGAGCAAATCTCTGTTTGCACGTCGTAAGCAAAGGACCTGCTTGCTAAGTTATGTTATGTACTAAGTTTTGTACTAAGTGCAGCATCTACCTAGGATTAAATCAACTGGGTCTCTTGAAAAAACTTAAAGGTATACATAAAAGATGATAGTGTTTAAGCTAGAGGAGGAGAAACATAATAATCAGCATATTGCAAGAATTTAGGGAGAATGTAGATAAGACTATCTTAACATAAAATGATATATGAAAACCATCCAGCCATTAGCCTTTAACCTAAAAGGAGGGGAAAGGGATATATAAAAATATTGCATTAGTTTAGAGAAAACATTGAGAAGAATATTTTTAAAGTATTTTTTTTTATTGAGTTATAGACATTTTACAATGTTGTGTCAAATTTCAGTGTACAGCACAACTTTTCAGTTATACATGAACATACATATATTCATTGTCACATTTTTTTCGCTGTGAGCTACCACAAGATCTTGTATATATTTCCCTGTGCTATACAGTATAATCTTGTTTATCTTTTCTATATATGCCTGTCAGTATCTACAAATTTTGAACTCCCAGTCTGTCCCTTCCCATCTCCTGCCCCCTTGGCAACCACAAGTTTGTATTCTATGTCTATGAGTCTGTTTCTGTTTCGTATTTATGTTCTTTTTTTTTTTTTTTTTTTCAGATCCCACATATGAGCGATCTCATATGGTATTTTTCTTTCTCATTCTGGCTTACTTAGAATGACATTCTCCAGGAACATCCATGTGGCTGCAAATGGCGTTATGTTGTCATTTTTATGGCTGAATAGTATTCCATTGTATAAATATACCACAGCTTCTTTATCCAGTCATCTGCTGATGGACTTTTAGGCTGTTTCCATGTCTTGGCTATTGTAAATGGTGCTGCTATGAACATTGGGGTGCAGGTGTCATTTTGAAGTAGGGTTCCTTCTGGATATATGCCCAGGAGTGGGATTCCTGGGTCATATGGTAAGTCTATTCCTAGTCTTTTGAGGAATCTCCATACTGTTTTCCACAGTGGCTGCACCAAACTGCATTCCCACCAGCAGTGTAGAAGGGTTCCCTTTTCTCCACAGCCTCTCCAGCATTTGTCATTTGTGGATTTTTGAATGATGGCCATTCTGACTGGTGTGAGGTGATACCTCATCATAGTTTTGATTTGCATTTCTCTGATAATTAGTGATATTGAGCATTTTTTCATGTGCCTATTGATTATTTGTATGTCTTCCTTGGAGAATTGCTTCTTTAGGTCTTCTGCCCATTTTTGGATCGGGTTGTTTGGTTTTTTTGAGAAGAATATGTTAATTCAAAAGCAATACTAAAACTGTCTAGCCAAAATCAGTATGTAAACACAAAGCCTTTCCAGATATTATATTTGATCATTAAAAGAGAAAACATTCTCAAGAATTGATTTTTTTCTATTTTATTCTGTTTAGCTACGTGTGTAGATGTGCTTTCTTTTTCCTTAATGACAAGAAGCAAAAGGAAATAGACTAGGAACTGCTAAGTAAGTTTCTGTTCATTTTAGCCCATCAGGCATTTTTTCCCCCAGGAATACAAATGACATAGAGGATGTCTGAAATAAGTTGACATGGGATTTTACTTTTCTTAACAGTGCTCAACTTCCTGAGACACAAAAACAAAAACAGAACCAGTCTGCCCACTGAATTGTATAAAACTGAAATTTGGCATCCACAAATTAAGCTACAGTTCTTTTAAAATCTTCAGAGTCATGGCCATTCTTTCCCTTGGATAGAACCACAGGACACCTAAGTATGATTACCATTTAATTTATTTTCTCCTTCTTTGTGGTAACAAATTTTTTGTGTAGCTAAATTTCAATCAAGGAAAGAATGAAAAGAAACCTCTTCTCTCTAGATTGGAGCTGCATTCTGGGGGACTGCTGGCCCAGGGCCTCTAAGCAGGAAAAAAGCCAGATTATTTGTGTAGCTTAATTTATATCCATTACGAGTACAATATGGCGTGTCTGATGCTGGTAATGATCACTTGGAAACCAGCCACGGTTTCCCCTCTCGGTCTGGCACTGGCAGGGTGTGCCTTGCAGGTCATTCCAGCCCAAGCGTCCTTCTTTTATTCGGAACCAAAAGGCTCTCCAATTCAAGTTGCAACAAGCCCAGCTCGGTACTCATGGCCAGAGAAGAAAAGGAACAGCACATAAATATGTCTGGCAAAGTCATCAGGGATTAGAAAACAGAATCTGGCAATAAATATGGTAATTAGGCAATTTGAGACTTCCCTCGCAGGGTTCTTTGAAAATGCAATCTCAGAACTGGAGTCCAGAGCTGATTTTTGCGCCATTAAGGAGAATTATGAGAGAGCCGAAACTTTTTAATGACATTTAAGTAGTTTTCATTGGCGAGTTAATAACTTTTCTGTCCACGCTAGAGAAATTTTAATGACGCAGTTAGGAAAAAAGACCCCTGTCCCCGCCCCAAGCTGCCCAGTGATGGAACTGGCAACTCCAGAGCATCTCCCTCCCGCTCCTCTGGAAGCCAAAATGCAGCTTGGCTTGAGTCTGTAATGAGCACTCAGTGGATGCTTAAGAATTCCATTCAGCTGCCATCTAGGGGAAAAAAGAAGAAGAAGTGGTCTTTTTTTTTCTCTCTCTCTAATTTAATAGCATCGAAGTTTTAATTATGTTTTGCCATTTCACAGAGGGGAGTTTTGGATGTTTAATCAATCTGCAAGTTGTGGTTCAGCTTAGTGTGTTTGCTGTTAAGAAGCTGCGATACTTCAAGGAAGGCTTCCCTTTGCATTTGGAAAAGGATGAGAAAAGGCAGCTAGATGTGACTTCCTTTAGGAGGTCACCTCTAAATACCACGACTGACTTCTGAGCTCCTCCTGGGGCCATCACATCTCGTCTTCCCCTGCATCCCGACAAGGACAGTTGCAGTGAGATCACTCGTTGTCTTCTGTCCCTCACTTCCCCAGACTCTGAGGTCCTCCAAGGAAAAGACCAGGTGCCACTTCCTCTGGGATTCTTGGTTCTTCCACAACTTCTGGTATAGAGTGGGCTTGAAACAGGTATTTATTGAATAAATGAGGGGGTAGAGCCCACAGGGATAAAAGACGTTCTCAGGATATAAAAATTCAGTGTACTGGAAAGATTCCACATTCTATTTTCCTGTTAACACTATTTGCATAATTCTTACACTGTTCCAAAATACAATCTTTGAGAGATGAGGTAAGAGGACCTTGGAACAGTAGTTCTCAACCTGACTGCTGATCAAAATCACACTCCGAAACTAAAACACAGATTTCTTTGTAAAACTCTTGGGTGGAGAGCTGCAATACTATTGATTATTATTATTATTATTACTATTACTATTATTATTATTATTATTATTATTATTATTATTATTATTATTATTATTACTGCTGTTGTTTTTATTATTAAGATCCCCAGTTGATTCTGAAACACTGGAACTCCAGCTTTAGAAATTAGATAAACTGATCTATTCAGTTGATGGGTGAGGTCACTGACTCTAGAAAAGATAGGAGACTTGCCCAAGGTCACAAAGCAAGTTAGTAGCAGAAGTAGGACTGGGACCTGAATTTCCTGATTATCAAGTTTTTTTATCTCCTTCTTGCACTTCAAGCCCTTAAGAGTTTACTGAACACCTATTATGTGCCGACACTCTGCTGGGTATTGGCAATAAAAGAAAGATGACAATAAAGCTCTTCTCTATTGAACACTGACTACTGGAAGAAATGCTTTATAATATAGTCCTGTAACAGAAACGTTATTATAATTGAATCAGAGAATTTCAAATTAAAGAGTTTAATTTGACCATCAGAAAAAAAAATCACTTGCTTTTAATCAGCAGACTCTGCTGTGGAAGAAATCAGTCTAACAGGAAAGATAAGATAAGCACCTGAGGGAATAACCCCATGTGATCTGATGGGGTTTTTTCCCTCTAACCGTCCCCACCCCACCCCCTACCTTCCTGGAGCTGGTGACCTCAATAGTGTAACTCAAACTGACAGAGGAGATAGACTCACTTCAGCAGAATAAGGTACAGAAGATAAGTCTATTGAAGCCGGTCTTTGCAGACTAAAAATCTGATTTTTTTTAACATAGAATCTACTCTGAGACCAGAGTACTGTGAAACCCATGGCTCCTCCTTCCTACCTCTATCCCCCAAACCTGAAGCCCCTGCTGTGCCTCCACCAGCTGCAGAAACAAACAGATGCAAGAATAACTAACAGTGAAAAGTAGACTTTGCTTGAGGATGGAATAGGGGGAGTGATGCAGTTAAAGGGATAAAGGTGTTGATTGGGGGGGGGGGAAGGTCAGTGGGAAAGGGCCCAAGGATCATAGTCTGTAGATGATGAAGGTGACCAAGGAATTTGCTTGGAAATCCTATGGCAAAATCCTCAAACTCATGAAGTGGAGCTCAGGGACAAGGTAAATGGTCCAAAATAGCCACTCCAAGATGCCCATCAATTTGTGGTTTCTCTACTGGTTGATTTCTGTTAACAGGAACCTGAAATATATTGCCCAGAGCATGTGAGTGCTCTTTGGGTTTTTCCTGCTGATAGTAACTTTTATAATACACTGTCCCACCCTTCCCTTCCACGATGGGGTGGAGCCGGGAGCAGAGGAAGGAGTACCTTCCAGAAGTGCTATGGAGTCCAGGTAAAAGAGATCTTAAATCTACCTTAGGATAAGGTGTAGGGGATAAGAAAATTATCAGGGATGGTTTGGCAAGATGTGAGCTAGCTGAATAGTCTTCGTTAGCCTGCAAAAAGGATGCTCCAATCCTGGGGCAAGACTTGCAAGTACACAGAGGCTTGAAAGAGCAATCTGTTTAGAAAACACTGCACTGGCCGCGGTCCTCCTTGGAAGCTTGCTGAAATGCAGGTTCTTCGGCCTTCTCCCTGAGACTCTACTTCATTAGGTTTAGAGGAGAGTTTTTTTTTCCCTTTTCTTTTTTACTTTGTGCATGTAATTAGAATTCAGGAAGTCCCTGCACTTAAATGGGACACACTTTACATCTTTCTTTTTACTAACCTCTAACTGAAATTTAGCTTTTTGAAATAGGCCACAAATGAGCACAGTATTAGTGGATCTGTGATGTCACCAACAGAAACCACAAATATTTTGACGTCTCGTTATCATTGTTTCAGATTACCTCCAAATAATGTTTATGCTGAAACCACAGAAGTTATTAAACTTGGTGCTAAATGTTGCTATTTTATGTGTTAATAAATTAGCATATATATGACTACATCAGGAAAGTTATGCACACTTACAGAGATAGGAAACTGTGTAGTTAGTTCCCTTTGTGATCCTATGTATTTAATCGCATGCATTTAAAAATAGTGTCATGAAAAGTGTGTCCAAAGGCCAAAAAGGTCTGTGGCACAAAAAATGTAATGACTTCTTAGATAGTAAATTCCAGGAATCTCCACTTATAATATGCAAACCTGTTATTTCTGATGCCAACGGTCTTACATTACAGGAGACGAGAAGTTAAAAAGGAAAATGGTTTCCTCATGGACTTGAGCAAAGGAATTTCTTCTCTAGAAGCAGAGGTCCTGAGTCTGCCAAGGGACCAGACTTTGAAAGACCTTGGTGTAGGTTATATGTCCACGTGTGTGTGAGTGTTTAGGGGTGGGGGTGGGGGTTGTATGTGAATGTGTGTTTATGTGTATGTTTGTGTGTGTTTGTGTGCACATGTGTGTGTTTGTGTGTGTGTACGTGCTTCTAATGTAGAGGAACTGAGGGTAAAATGAAGTGCTGGAGACAATGATACATGAAAATGAGACTGGAATGTCAGCTTGGCCTCCTTTGCCAGCCTTCCCAAAAAAGTTTGTTAAGCGCAGTGCAAAGAATGTCACCCTCTCAAACCTAAATGTAAAGTCATAAACAAGACATGGATACCACTTAGCCACCCAACTGTAATTTATTCTTCACTTCTTACGGTCACTGTTAAACCACAGAAGTAAAGCTACCAGGGTTGATGACAATGGTGGATTTATGTACCTGCTATTTCAGGCCAAGAATGGGTCTAAAACAAATGAGCTGTCAGACAAGAGGGAGAAGAAAATGCCAAGAAACTGGGCCCCCCCCCCAGTAAACCAAAGGTGGGAGACTGGAGAACTGGGGCTCCACCATCTTTGGCTTCGGGATCATTCTGGAAGGTTGACTTGCCACTTAGCTGTGTCCAGAGAAAGAAGAGGCTGTGATGACAAACAAGCCCACCCACCATCTAATTTCAAGGTTTTATTCGCCCTCTTCATGTTTCAGTAATAAAACAAATTCATTCGTGGGTTCTAAGGAAGCTAGGAATTAAATTTAGTATATATTTACTGCAAGACAAATAATTTATTTACTTGACCCCCTATAACTTTCAGGGAGCTACTCTTGATTCCATTTGACAGTTAAATAAGGCTCAGGGGGATAAAGACTGGGTTTAGCAGGTGGAAGTACTACCAGCTATATAAACCCTTGTTAATTTTATAATTTCTTGTTAATTCATGCTGAGGAATTTCTGCAATTATTTGTGGAGAAAGTTTACATAATGTGTTTCTTTAAAAGCAAAATTAAGGTAAAGATGGCAACATACGTTCATTTATCTCTTCAACTACCCAAACTCAGTCAAAAGAGAGGAAAGAGATCATTTTAAGTATAAGCCCCCAGGGACAAAGAAAACAGGAGAGGACATAATAGCAACAAAATCTTGGAAGCTGTGAATCAGATGGATGATTGATATGACATAGAAGCTGCAAAGTGCTGACTCAAAGCCTGCAGTGGGAAAGACAGTTGTGCAAGTTGCTTCATGTCACACGTGTCCCCAGAGAATCAGAAACTGGTGTTACTGTGTACGTCTGCAGACAGGAAGACCGAGAGCTAACAACAGAAGCAGTTTAAGCAGCACTGAAAGCCCACGTTTCTGTCTCTAGGAATCTCAACCAAGAGTCAGTCCCTTTCCCACAGCAGCGAAGAGCCTGGAAATTTATTCTTTGGAAGGGATAAAACAAAGCATCTCTGGCTTGCAGGATGTAAGACACACATAAAGATGGGGCTTCCGTATTGCAGAATGTGATATAATGAGAAAGTTTACAGGCTCATTTGGCCTCCTCCCCCCACTTCCTGTTCAGCTCTCACACCAGCTGCTATCCTGCAGAAAGGTAGGAGTTTGGAGGAAACTTCCTGGAGAATCTGACTGGACTGGTGGTAAACACAGAGATATACCACCCAGGTTCCCTTTCAAGGAATGACTGACCTCACAGTTGGGGACGTCCATGCCAACTCCTCCTGGTGTCTGGCTCAGCTGCAGAAAGTGCCCTGCCCAAGGTCTTGCCCTTCCTGGACTGGCCCACATCTGATGACTGACGCAGGGGGAGGCATAGAGGTGGCCATTTCAGCCCAATATAGGAGACTCTGATGGGCAGACCTCCCCCCGAGTGCCTGGCCAGTTTGACTTCTTCCTTTGGCCCAATCCTGCTTCCTCCCTTCACAGTGTTGGTCCTGGATAAACATCTTGCACTGCAAGTTAGTCTCAGTAGCTTCTTCTGGGGGAACCAACCTGCGACCGGTTCCAAAATATAAAGACCTAAATATATCAGCAGTTTCCCAATGAAATGGGGAAAGCAGTACTCTCTCCAGTAAAGCCCACAACTGAGGAAGCCAGTATACACACTCAGGCTTCTGATCAGCTTTTGAGAGGCACACACTTAAATAGAAGATGCCAGGTATCACTCAACCTCATTGGGAAAACTTCCACATGAGAGTAGGACCCAAAACAAAGAGGCTACACAAAACATGATTCTTAACCAAGATAAGATGTTGCACCCATGAATCAAAAGAAGTGTAAAAATATCAGAGACATAAAAAGCTCTTAGAAATGAGAGTGATGATACCAGTAATAGTTATTATCAAGAACCCCAACCAAATCATTTGAAGGTAAAGTTGAGACAATTTTTTCCAGTATCCAGAGTAAAATAGAAAAAAAGAGATTAAAAAAAAAAGAGAGAGAGAAAGATCAAACAAATAAACCAAGAAACCCGAGTTCCAGTCCTGGAGACACAACATCCAAATGACAGCAACTCCAGAAGGAGAGAAGAGAAAGTGGAAAGAAGGGTATCAAATAAAATAATGGAAGAAATGTTCCCACAATGGAAGGACTTGAGTTTCCACAGTAAAATGTTCACCTAACTAGTACTTAGCAACTGGATTTTTTAAAAGATTTTTTTTAGAGATTCCCAAAACCCAAATCAAGGGGAAAAGAAAAGTGAGGGTTGGGGGGTAGGGGTGGGGGTGGGAATCCTACACATTTCCCAAGAGAAGAGGAGAGTGGTATCTCTGCAAAATATCAAGGATCAAAATGGCTTTGGACCACAGGGCTGTTAACATGAGAGGCTAGAAGGAGTAACTTCAAAATTCTGAGAAAATCCAGTGATTCCTAGGGTTCTAAAAAGGGCGTAAATCTAAATTAAGACTAAATGCACAGTGAAGATGTTTTCAGATGCACTGTATTCAAAAAATGTTCTTTTAATTCTCATGGACCTTTTTCCTTGGGGACTTTGTTGAAGATGAGCTCTACATGAAGAGGGAAACAAAACAAGAGAGAAAGTCAAGGAATGCAGAACTAGTTGAGTCTTTAAACCATTTTCATGGACCTCTTAATGAAAATAAAAACTAAATTTTAAAAAGAGCAGAGCCAATCAGACTTCCCTCTCTGTGACCTCCCCCCAAGACTGAGGTGAATTAAAGATGCCTTCCCACGTCCTCCCCTTACAAGGCTGCACGCTGGGCTCCCGGGCTCCTTAAAACCTGCTGAATCTGGAAGATGGTGATAGGTGACCCAGACTCTTCCAGTGAAATCATGGTCTCAAAAAAATGGGGAGGATGCGCTGGGGATTTAGAAGGCAGAGTCGTCGGAAAGAAGCATAAATTACCCCACCACAAGCATCACAGAAATGCTGACACTAACTGTTGCCTGTAATATTTTTGCACTAAGCGTCAGCGTGATGCCAGACACCAAGGACAGTTGCAGAAAGGGTCCAAGTTTCTCTTGAAATTTTCTGGCAAAACAATGGGGCTCCATTGTTAGGAGGGCACCAGCATTGTGATTGGCCAGAACCCTAGCACCAGGGCCCTGACTCTGCTTTCCCCTTGTTTGCAGGGAAAATAGGCGGATGAGTAGGACACAGAGGGAGCCAACAATTATTGACTCGCTGCAATCTTCCACGGTGTGCTTTACCTGAAATAGAAAGAAATAAAAGGCTAAAAGCCCATGGCTTCTAGGCTTTGGTCTGGACAGCAGAGAATAAATTCTTTCCATTGCCTCACTTCCCCTTCTGCTAGCAGCTGCAGGAGGAGAGCTGTCCTGGACCCTCTTTTAGAATAGGGGAGGCGAGAATTTAAAACATGTTTTTCAAAGTTTCCACCTTGCTTCAAGGGAGTGTATATGAGGAATGGCTCACTAATTTAAGAAAGCACCCTGATGTCCTTTTAGGTAAGGAAAGATTTCAGCTGTGATCTGGAGGGAGGGGGTTGAAACAAAGGGGAGATGAAGTGCTCTGAAAAATAAACGGAGTTTTCATCACACCCCAATCTCCCAGTCCTCAGCCCAGGAGACTGTGCGGTTGAGTCCTTGGAAATGGGAAAAAGAAGAGATAGGGGAGAATTGCTGGAGAGAGGGACTGAATCCCAGGAAATACTGCTAGGCTGGGACCTAAGCTGAAAATATTCCATCCCTGGGGGATGGCTAAGGAAATGAGAAAGAGTGATATCAGATACTCACTGTAACAGATGTCGCCTGTTCTTTATGGTAACCACCTGACATTGTTTTAAAACATGAGGTCATTAAACAGCCTTATAATGGAGTCCTCTGGAGAAAGGTAAGAATCTTCAGAATTCTTGGAGAGGAGGTTAGGCTTCCATCAATTACATAGATAGGGGCCTTCGTTTATTTAGATATTCAAGGAAAATGACATGAAAGAAGCCAGAGGGACTCCGGGACTCAAACATGGTCTCTTTGAATCATCAGGAAAACGTCAGATGATAGTTCCCTTTTAATGAGAGTGTGCCGTTTTGCTATTTGAGTTGTAATTCATGTGCCCACGGCACTTCTCAGAGTGTGTACAGTGGTGTAAGAGGGAGGCCAAACGTCTGATCCATCCCATCCTGAGGCACTAGCTCTTCCCCGTTTCACACGTGCGGGAACCCCCAGGAGCTTAATGTTGAGGGGAAGCTTGGCTCAAAAGGGTTAGCTATTTCATTGAAGGTTAGGAAGCTTTCATGTTTAGCTAACAGAAACTCCGATTTGTTAGTAAATTCTGGAAAAAGTTTGAAAGTCACTAAGGCATTGTGAGAAACAAACAAAATAGGGAGAAGAAAACTACATAAGAAGCAAATGTTGTGTTCTTGCTATAAGAACAGAGTAAGCCAAGAACACATAATCCGATTAAGTAGAGCTGAAGTCTCCATAAAGACTCTGTGTGCACCATTCCCTGGTTACCTTGGTAACCCCTTCCTGAGGATAATAACGTTATGAAGGGAAAAAAAAATACATGGACATGTGATTTAGCAAGGTCCCCCTGGGGAAGTTCTGGGGGGAAGTTTGGGAGTGAAAAAACTGAGTTTAGCACAGAGGTACCCGAGAGGAAGATCTTAGGTACTGCAGACCAGCATGGTGACCTCTGCTGACTTGGGCAGAGTCAGCATAAATAATAAACTAAGTTTATTTGGTTCCACAAAGCTTCTGCTGCCACACCACAGGCCTCCCTGCCCGCAGGGGACTTTGCACTGAAAATCAGAAGCCCTGGGCAGGGAATGGTGGGGACTGAGGCTGAGATGGTGGTACCTCCCTTCACTATCTGCACAGCAGGATGGGGCCTGTCAGAGCCCAGCTCCACATCCTTTCATCTCAGTTCCTTTAACTCAAAAGTGAGGACATCAACAGCATCTATCTCAAAGGAATCTTATGAGGATTAAATGAGTTAATACACAGAAAGCAGTTTTAACAATGCTTGGCATGTAATAAGCTTTCTTATTAGTGAATTGGCTGTTAATGTTGCAGTCATCACTCCTCTCTAATGGAAGAAGTCAGCCCTTTGGTATGTGTCTGGGCATGATGTCTGTGATGGGAAAGAAGGGAAATGGGAGGAAAGAACATTGGTTGTTAAATAGAAGCTGGTCTGGGGGCAGGTCAAGTCCAAAACGCAGAGCTGGGTCAGAGTCCTTGGCCACAGTCCTCACAGCAAGGACAGTTATTCTTTGAGGACAAGCTGACCCAGTCCCCGGGGTTATACTCTGTGACAAGAGCCCCACACCCCAACAGGCTCACACCTCAGGTGTGGTTGCTTCACTACCAGTTCTTTCAGCTCAGGTCCAGAAAAAAAGGTAGTCTCAGGTACAAGTCAGACTCAGGAGGCTCTGTCTCCAGCATCCCCGACCTACAGACCCACACGCGTGGTGCCCCTTCTCACCTTCTGACGTGGTCCTCAGGACCTTCCCACTAGTCCTAGTTCAATCCACCCTTCTGAAACTGATGTGGGTTGAATCACGTCCTCTAAAAAGCTATGCTGGAATCCTAACCCCAAGTACCTCTGAATGTGACCTTATTTAGAAATAGAGACTTTGAGATTGTGATCAAGTTAAAATGAAGTCATTCCGGACTAGGGCGGACCCTAATCCAGGGACTGTGTCCATGTAAAAAGAGAATTTGGGCTCAGTTACAGAGGAGAGACACACAGGGAGGAGGCCATGTGATGACAGAGGCAGAGACTGGAGGGATGTCTACAAACCAAGGAACAGCAAGGACTGCCGGCCACGACCAGAGCTAGGAAGAGGCAGGGAGCACTGAGAGCACTGAGAGAAGGCAGGGCCCTGCTGACATCTTGATTTCAAATGTCTAGCTCCAGATCTGGGAGAGAAAACATTTCTGTTGTCTTAAGTCACCAAGTCCATGGTAATCTGTTACAGCGGCCCTAGGAAACCAACAAAGAAACTCATTTTATGTAACAGTCACTCCATTGTCTTTGCCTTCCTCAGAGTACAGCAGAGGGTATTCCCTTTGCCCACCAAGTAGCTCTTTCTTTGGAAAATGGATACATTCTTTCTTTCTTTTTTGAGGGGAGAGGTAATTAGATTTATTTATTTATTTTACTGGAGGTACTGGGGATCGAACCCAGGACCCTGTGCATGCAAAGCAGGCCCTCTACCACTAAGCTATACCCTCCCCTTGAGAATGGATGTATTCTTTCCTGATACGAGTTTCTTCTTACTCAGAATATCACTTGAGTCCCTTGAGCAAACTGGTCCAACCCTCCCTCGAGCTCTGTATACCACAAGGAGCAGCTGGCAACAGTCCACATGGAATTGAACTAAGTAGAAATACAATTTTGGATTCATTTTTTCTTCTGGGTGGGGCCATCTGACATTTACCTGCCTGCCTAACAGGGGCCTTAAAGATCAGCACAAAGGTGGTGTTTACTTCCACCTGTTCTGAAAGCACCAGGTAATCCTTTTGGACAGCTTCCTTTGGAAGAGGGAAAAATAAATCAACGTCCAATGTGTCTTTCCAATTTATTTCCAATTTAAAGATTAAAGACCTGAGGCTCAGAAAGGTAAACCAATGTATAATAGTAGAAAATAAAATTTAATGCATGTTTATCAGATTCTGTGTGTCCCTTTTCCCTAATCATAAGCTCCCTATGTGAGAGGCAGGGACCAGATGCAAATGACCAGAGTGACAAAAGTTCTTCTTTGCATTCAAGTTTTGTTGTTTGTGTGTGTGTGTTACAGGGAACAGTGTGACCCTCACGGAATAATGATACAGTTGATCCTCAATAAATGCTACAGAAAGAAAGAGAGGGACTTGAGGGAACTGAGGAAGGAGAGGAGAGGAAGAAGAAGAACAAAACAAGAGTTTTCAAGAAAAGAAGGAAAAAGAAATAGGAATGAACGAAGTCTCTCACACACTCAGAGGCTCTAGTTCTGGGCTGAGGCACCGGTTGACAACAGCAGGCAAAAGCAAGTCCAAACTGGAAAAGTCCGCAGAAATATCATGTCTTCTATTTCTGACTTAAGACACACACTGATGTGATAACAGACTTCTGGAAGTGGGTGGAGGAGTGGGGAACTAGTACTAATACTAAATTCATAAGGGGATACAATTCACGTTCTAGGAGCCCCAGAAATGTGGGGAGGAAAACATAATCTGATCTGCCCCAACAATGCAGACACAATAGTTTGAGTGATGGGCAACAGTTTCAGAAAGACCAAGGTGGGCACATGGAGTTGTGGTTTCTCAGAGGTTATAACTACAAGCCTTCATCGTCTGAGTTTGGACCCCACTGAGAGTAGATACCAGTGTCAGCTAGGAAACAAAACATCAGCTTCACCACGGAGGATGCTGGACTGATGAACTACAGCTTGGATCCACTGCCCAGAAGGAGGTGGCGTACACTTTCCCCAGCTGAGTCTAGACCACCACCCTACCTTGGGTGAAGTCTGCAAAGCAGCAGGGACCTCAGGGGAACCTTTAGATGTGGTAGAAAAAGGTGCTCTTCCTGGAGAGGCAGCCCCATGGGCACACGGGTTGGCATATAGCGTGAAGGCAGCATTTCAGCCCCCGCTGGTCCTCACGGCTGGCCAGGTGTTTGTGTCAGGCACTACGCGCTCAATTCCATGCGGCTGTTCTGCCCAGCGAGCACTCACTCCTCTGTCTGCAGCACGGAGAACCCCAGCCTGGCTCCAACCTCCTGAGCCTAACAGAGGCCCAAGGAAACCAGGGGCTTCTAGACCTGCCTTAGAAGAGGCCTTGGATCCAGGTGTCCTTACTACGCTAAAGACGAAGCAAACAGGGTAAACAACACTAATTAAGCAGGCCAAGTGATGTGAAAAAGCAAGGATGGCCTGGGTGGGGCCAGGCTGGCCCAGAACCGAGGCGACGCGCATTTCACAATCCGACACCCACGGCCACGGGTTGAAACCTCCTGTCCAGACAGACGGAACGTTCACCAGGTGTCTTGGTCATCTCCGTTTCCTTTTTGCTTTCATCTCATGCCCACTGGCCGCATGCTCCGCTAGGTTGGGCCACACAGGAGCAACGGAATGGCCTGTAATGGTCGATCACAGTCAACAGACACAAATGTGTGCAGAAATTGCAAAAGTTTTGGCCAAGACTCACAAGATATGTCTTCTATTGTGATCTGACCCAGACATGTGTGTGTGCACACACACACACACACACAGACTGAAATAAAAGTTTTCAGAAACTATATCCACAACATTCTCTGTATTTATGTAAAGGAAATTTCAACTTTTATTGACTTCATGATCTCCAGTTAGTCACCACCTCAGGGTGAAAAACTCTGAACCAAAGGACGTCAAATTCCTACCCCGTCAATTAGACAAATTGTTCTTTTTCCCTTGGGGAAGAGTGAGCGGAGTGAAGGGGCTAGCAGACATACCTTTTCTAATACTTCATAAGAGGATACAATTTGCATTCTAGGAGCCCCAGAAATGTGGGGAGGAAAACATAGTCTGACCTGCCCCGACAATGCAGACACAATAGTTTGAGGGATGGGCGACAGTTTCAGAAAGACCAAGGTGGTTTTAAGTGCTTCTTTTCATCAAAGAAACATGCTATTTTTTTCCTTTTGAACTGTGACTTGAATCAAAAGTATTTTTTGTTTGTTTTTTCTACAGATACACACGTACTGGAATGGTTTCAAAGTGTGACCAAATCAATGCATTCTCTGAAGTGATTCAATTGGAACAAACCAAAACAACAAAACATCCTTCAAGCTGAACTAATATTTTGTTCCCTTCAAGCCTCAGTGGATCCTGAGACTGAAAGCTTCTGAAGTGTTGATCTTAGAAGCAGAAGGGCCCTCGACGCCTCCCTGACTTACACCCTGTATCCCAGTCGTCTCCAGCTGCTCTCAGTTCCCCAGAAATCCCCAAATGCCTCCTGCCTCCAATCATTTGCTCACACAGCCCCTTCTGTTTAGACTGCTCTTCCTTCTTCCTCCCTTCCTACCTGCTTGGCAAGCACCTCTCATCTTTCAAAACCCAACTTTAGGATCACTTCCGTTCAAGTATACATTCATTCATTTATTCAACCAACTGTAACTGAAGATTCACCATGTGCCAGGACCCATACTGGTTACTGGGGAAACCAAAGGTGAACAGTACATGGTCCCTGTTCTTAAAAAGCTTACTATCTAGTCAAGAGCAGTGGATACTTACAATGTGGTGAGTGTAATCATGCAAGAAAGCACTGGGCGATACCAGAGCACAGAGAGGGAGCCCTTAACTAAATGTAATCGGCCACGTAAGGCTCCAGGAGGGCTGATGCTTGACACAGCTGGAGAGAGGATGGAGAGCGGGGATTCTGCAGGACAGTGATAATGGTGTGCAATATCATTTCTCCCAATTCAGAGATGAAGAAACTGAGGCATGGAACAGTTCAACACATTTCCCAAGGTGCACAGTTATCAATTAACAGAGCTGATGTTTGATCTCAATGCACACTAACTCCAAAGCAGGTCTCTTAATCATTAGCTGGAATCATCTTTCATTTGTCAGAGGAATCCAGATAAGGTGATTCTGGTGGAAACTTGACAAACAGGTAGGAGAAACTGAAGGGGGTAGGCCCGGGCAGTTAGATCCATGGTGAGAACAAATACCAAGGCCTGAGAGGCTGACAAAGAGTGCAGGGGTTGGTGGGGAGTTGGGGTGCGGATGGGGGCAAACTCCGGTGTGCAGGACCTGCAGCAAAGCAGATCTCGGCCACTAAGTCCTTATAGAGAATCTACGTCAATGCTACAGGTTGGCTGAGCACCGGTCATTTCGAAGTCAAGCCAAGCTAGGTGTAAATCCTGTCTCTGGCAGTTACTAGAGGTTGGTCCTTGGACAATGCATTTAACCTTTGTGAGTCTCCATTTTTACATCTGGACAATGGGACTAGCAATGTCTACTTTATGGGGTTGTGATGAGGATGAAATTAAGTGAGATGAAGTGCGTAAAGCACCAAGCCTAGTTCCTGGGACACAACAAGTGATAAATTCGCATTACTTCTGCTTGCCTTTTGCGTCCTTTTGGTTTTTCCTCCCTTGCGGAGGAGATACACCTGGGTTCATCCACTTCCTCTGCCATGGAATGCAGCCCCATTCTGGTACAAGTGAGTCCCTGGCAACAACCGTGCCAGGGGGAGACCAGGAGCAGAGACAAAGGGCACTGAGCAGAGCTTGTTAGGGTGAAAATGGAAACAGGATCCATCTTTAAGAGATACCAAGGGAGCCAGGAACCACCCATCCCCTACAGGAAAGAACTGTTAATTGTATCATTAATAATACTTAGCATTGTCCCCATCCTTTTCCAAGCTAATTAATTCCACTCCAAATCCTGGGAAACAAATGATGGGGTTTGTTGGAGACAAGCTTCTGTCTCTGAGTAGAGAAGTGTGCCCTCAGCAGTGACTGGCGAAGGAAAAATGTGCATTAGCACTCTCTGAGGTCAGCCTACCCAGGGCAGAGACAGGGCCTTGAGCCCTGATGGGAACCTCCCCTCCACCCCCAAGACCCTCTTCAATCAGGACTGATCACCCCAGGGAACAAAGATACAACAGGCTCACCCAGCCCTGGGATAAACAGCACATTGTCCAGAGACGGCAGATGTTGTTAAACTGGCACCACGGCCTGGAGGGACAAGTTCATCCCTCTCTTCCCCCAGAGCACAGGATCAAGCTTACGTGTCAGAGGAGTTAGCTGATCAACTGTGCTGCCCTTTAACTCAGTGGAGACTTACTTTACAGACAGAATCTGGGGTATCAAAAACCCGACCCAGTTCCCTCGCATCACAGGAGCACAGAGTCGAGCATAGGAAACAGAACAGGCAAACAAACAGAGAGAAAGTTACAAAATGAAAGGAAATCGCTCAGATAAGCACAAAGAGCCTGTGACCGTCTGAGAGGTGCAGAGAAGATTCCTGGAAAAGAACTATGTTTGAGCTGTTGGGGAAGATGATTAAAAGATGACAAAGCAGAGACATGGAGAGACTGGTCACGTGAGGACTAGCTGTGCAGATGCTTCAGGTCAACAGAAGACAAAGCACATTCAGGGACTTGAACGCAGGTCCACGCACCTAGGGGACTTGGGGAACTGCGTTAGACAGCGAGACTCGTCAAAAAGTGTCATCACAAAGTGGAGAGAGGCCTGTGGGAAGACATGCAAACAGACAGACACGCACAGCACATGAGGAGGGCCCAGAGGCAGGAAAACGGATTAAAGAGGGAGAGAGGCTGCTTTTGCTTTTCAGGGAAGGGTCAAATCAGTGGCAGGCTAACAGCTGAAGGTCCTGGCTTGATGAGGCCAGAGGAAGAATTTCGCAGTCACATCCTTGGGGGAAGCCCCTACCCCGCAAGATGCTGATTGAGTAGGTCTGGGCTGGAGCCCAAGGACCTGTACTTCCAGCAAGCATCCTAGATGACAGCAACACAGGACACCCACAGACCTCACTTTAGGAGGTGTAGAGAGCTCCTGGTGCCCAGGCTGGCCTCGCATGCACTCTGACTCTGGTCTGTTCTGTTTGTAAAGAAATCCCAGAAGTGGCAATGCCTGCTGTGAGATGGGGCTGGAGAATTCCACTTCTTCAAATCTAGAGAAGCTCCTGAAACCTACGTTTCTGAAGCTGCTGTCCTCAGAACACGTTCCTCGAGGGAAAGGATGCATCTTATTTGAAGGCACATCCCAGCTCCTAGCACAGAAACTGTCCAGGTGATAAACACATGCTTGTTTAATTAATGGAGCTGATCTCCATTTCTTCTCTGAAAAATGTCCTGTGCACATGTTAGCAGCCATCATGCCATCGTGGTTATTTGTATGAATATAACCTGCCTGGGTGACATGCTGTCTTAATTTCTCTCTTAAAAAGTAGGAATCTATTCCAGGATCACAGTCGGCACAAAGACCAATGATTGTGTGTGTCTGTGGTGTTATGTTGCTTGTGTGGCGTCAGTGGGTCACCACAAGTTACACTGGACGTAAAAAAAACTCAGGTGTGTGCCTTTGCTCCTTATTAATTACAGAACTCTGAGAAACTGACCTTTTGTCTCCATATTTTGATATTTTTCTTTAAAAAAGTGAAGGAATTAGACAATTTATTCATTGTTTCATTCATTTGGTAGATAATAATCAGGCACACACACAGACTACCATGCACTATCCTAGGTGTAGGGAGTCCATGGTCAGTGGGACACACTCCATCCCTGTCCTGATGCCATAATGTGGGGTAATGAGAACACCCACCTCTATACAATCACCCACATTCAAGGTTTGGAAGCATCTTGGAACTGTCCTCCTCCTGCATCCTCCTATCAATCACTAAGTCTAGACAATTCTATTGCCTAAACAACCATATAACTAATTCCCTCTTCTGCATCTCTGTTATTGCCAAGATCTTCCAACCACCCCCTCCATAGTCCCTGCTTCTTGTGTGACCCATTAGGTCATACTCTTCCATGGCCCCCAGCTGAGCTTTCTCAATTATAAATCTGATTCTGTAACTACTCTGTTTACATGCCCTCCCTGGTTCCCTTGAGTCACTAGTTGATAGTAATAATCACTCAGAGCAACTGCTTCCTGTGTATCAGGCATTGTTCTAAAGGGCTTTGCATACTTTCAGTCAATAAAGCTCACAGCAACCATGTAAGGTAGGTTCCATTATTGTCCCCGTTTGTGCTGGTTACTTGTCTGGTAGCTGTCAGCTCCACCCCTGCCCTCCTATGTCCTGCTTTATACTGTGGGGGCATGAAGAAGCCTACAAACTACAGTTCCCAGGCTCACTGGTCAGCTGCCTCCGGGTTAGTTTCTGTGCCAGTCGGAGACACTGAGGAGGGCTGGAAAGCTGGAGGAGGGGAGAAGTTTGTTCTTACATTGGGTATTTTTGGGGGGGGGTAATTAGGTTTATTTATTTTTAACAGGGGTCCTGGGGATTGAACCCAGAGTCCCTTGCATTCTAAGCATGTGCTCTACCACCTGAGCTATACCCTCTCCCCCTGTTCTTGCATCATTTTGACTTTTTCCCTTTGCTACTCCAAGTGGTAGCAGCATTAGTGGGAGTGTAGCTTCTGATCTGCATGGCTACCTGGACCTCCTGATCAGTAGCCGCAATAGCGCCTCCTGCAGGTCAGCAGCTGGTGCAGGCTGGGCTCCTGCCGAAGGCAGGTCACTTCCCATTCACCCTCTTCTCCCTTTTACTCCTTTCCCTCTTACGAAAGATTGTAACTAACTCCCTGCATTAAATCCCTCTCTGCTGGAATTACCTGTAGTGCCTTCTTTTCTTGACTAGACATTGGTGGATACACCATTTAACGTGTGAGGCATCAGGGGCACAGAGAGGTTAAGTAACTTGTCCCAATCAAACAGCGAGGAAGCATCAGAAAACATACATAAAAGGAAAAAAAAAAGATACTAAATTAAGTCAAAGTTCCTTAAGCTTATCATTCAAAGTCCTTCATAATTGTTTTCCTTTCTCCATCCACATCTCACAGAGTAGTTGGAGAGTGACACCTAGAAGGGGACTGTGTTTTGTTGTTACTGTTTTTGCTGAATGAATGCATGCATCCATGTATGCCAAATGCACTGTACTTGTATAAAACCCCAACAGGACCTGAGAAGGCAGAAGATGCTTGATGGACCAGTTGTAAGAGCAGAAAACTAGCCAGATATGAGCAGAGAAAGGGGCATGGGCCAAATGGCAGGAGACCATACATCATGTATTGAATTACGGGAGTCCTTGGGCAGACAGAGAAAAGTAAGAACCTCAGGACTGATAAGAAATCACACATTTTGAGGGTGACAAGTGGCCTGGAGGCGGACAAAGAAAGGTGGGAAAAGGCAGGAATCTCCAGTGTCCAGATGTAACCTTTTGCTCATTATGCCCTCATTTCAGTAAAACCAGCCTTGCCGATTAGAAGTACCCATCATACACCAATGTCATGACACTTCTGATCCGGAGTAAATAAGGACAAAAATCTTCCCTCCCTTCAGGAAGGCGGAGTTAGGATGAAAATCAGGGACTATGATCCCAAACCCTTCCCTCCACAATGAATATTCTGCCCACTCATTTTTACACTCTATGTAACCAACTTGCCAAAGAAACTCAGGACAGCTGCTTACCTGAGTCTGCCTGCTCTCCCCTTGAGAGTGAACTATCTATCCCTTAATAAATCCCCAGTTTACTTTCTTAACCTCCGTGTCTCATCTCTGAATTCTTTCTGCGACAAGACAAGAACCTAAATGACAGTAACACAGTGAGGAGTACATAATAAACCAATGAATAAATTCCAAGCACACAGCAAGTCGACCTGAGAAGCAATTCTCTCTATATATATTCTTTCCTTCCAGCCTCAGGACCAGAGCCTCACTGCATCCACGACACAAAATGTCCACTTCCCTATACAGAGTAAGCATACAATAGATGCACATTTGTTACAGGAATGAATGAACCAATCAAGCAAAAATGTGATCCATCCAGCCATGGCTCCATAACGTTAAAAATTCTAGTGTATCAAAATATGAACTTTTCCAGGAGGATGGCACAAAAGAAAACCATTACATTTGCCTAAAAACAAAACCTTCCAACATAGCAGTCTGCAAATAATTAGATGTTAATGTCTGTTACTAAAAAAAAAAAAAAAAAGAAAAAGAAAAAAAAGAAAAAAAACCACAGTTAATCTCAGGGGACATCCTGTATGGAAAAGGAGAAAACAATGAGTCATGGATTCTAACCTATTTATAATCTGGATCCACAAATGATCTGTTGCCAAAGGAGAAAAAAGCCATTAATCTCCCAACTCAGGGAGCAATTTTATATTATGAATAAAAACAAAATAAACAGCATTAAGGAAGGAAATAAATCAGATATGCAGTAATTAGTTTGAAAGAGCCGGATTTTCCTGCCTAACATTCTCTTTGGAACGTAAGCCTCATCCATCAAATTGAAAGTGTATCCGATGACACGGAGATTTTCCATTCCCTTTTCAGACAAAATTAGTCAGTTGATCTGAATAGTAAATTGACAGGACCCAGAAGGGAGGGCAGGAGTGACAGGATTATAGCTGAGGTGGGAGCGGATGCTTAATAAAGTTTGGTGAAGCCCTGACTTCTGCACTTTTAACCTCCTGGCCTCTGTGTGATTCTCTATCCATTAAGGCGTTGGCTTTCTATCTGTGAAATCTTAGAAGACCCAGAATTTTTTTTTAATGGAATCTATGAAGGACCTTATTCATTTTCTAACCCAGCATCCTTATTTTAGAGATTTAGAAAGCTCAGGCAATGATAGAAACAGACTTGCTTAAATTTGCACAACAAAATCAGTTATAACTCCAGGACCCAAATCCTGGCTAGGTGTCTCCCAGCCCCTTTCCACAAAGCTCTATAAAAACAAAAGCACCAAAAGTCATAAAGTAGCTCCCCACTTAAGGCAATATTTTTTTTATTTTATGCAGTACTGTCTGCCTGAGAGCCCCCTTTATGCTGAATTATGGCGAAGGTCTGCTGCCCTTTCAGTCTTCACTCACCGTGTGCTGCCTCAGCCACTTTTCCTTCCCTTCAAAAACCCGCTCCAGATTCCTCTGTCACTCATGTGCACCTCACTCTGATGTCTAATTACTATGCTCTCTCAGCCCACTCTTTTGGAATGTCGTGCAGAAGAATGTTTTCAGCAAAGGCTTGGTAACAAGTTCATTTGAGGCATGGGGCATAATTAGTCTCTCCAGATAAATTTACAAATCCTTGCATAGGATTTTTTAAAATATTGTGAATATAGCTCCGTGAAGAGCTTGTCCATTTCGTCTCCTACCAACTCAGCTATTCAGTTTGGGTCTATATATCCAAAGATTAATAATCCTATCAGTGCAAAGAGCAGGGAGATGTAGAAAGATTAAGGATCTCATCCAAGCATGGGTTTCTAATAATAATATAATAATTCAAAGCTGGCTAGAAGTTAAATGCCCATCAATAATGAATAGTTAAATGAATTATGGTTCATTCATACAACAATAAACTAGTTAGCCATTTAAAATGACATACAGAATATGTATTAACAAGGAAAGATGTTCAAGGTGCATTGTTAATATGAGAGATGTAAAGATTTATCAAATGGCACTCATTATATAACCCTACTTTTTACAAAAAAAAAAAAAAGACAACCACAGATTTTTACTGAAAAAAGTATGTAATAATATTTCCAACTTTGTAAGATATGTATATACATATGTATTTATATACACATGCTGTTGTTATTTTTTTAATATAAAATAAAACTACCCAAGCAGTTGGCCAGCACAATTATAGTAACAATGTAAGGAATGATGCCTGAGTGTTCTGGGTGAATGCATAAATATTGGAAAGGAGAGGGAGCGACCTGGGTGGTCCTACCCTTGCTTCTACCACTCCCCTTTCTGTTTTACATATTGGTTTTATTTGTTTTCATACATGAGGTTTTGTTGGAACAAAAGTTCCCAAGGGCAGATATGTGCGTGTGTTTTGCTCAGATTCTCTTTCAATGATTGGACTAAGTTCTTATCTGTGAATAGTTTCTTGATGTGGACAAAGGGAGGAACATAAACAATCATGTTTAATTGTGTTTGATGTATCACATGTTGTCCTAGGACTACCCTGTTTTTTATCGCAGCTCTGAGAAGGAGGTGTGATTTCCACTAATTTTGAACCGCAGGAGTAGAGGCTAGGAAAGATGCAGTGACCTGTCCGTGTTCTTGCAGAGAGAAAACAGTGGGGCTGAGAAAGGCACTGAGAGCTGTGAGAACCTTGTCCTGCTTTGTGGCCAACTCACAGCATGTGGTCTACCAGTTTGGTTGGTGTTACGGTTTGAATCTTGTCTCCCAACAAACTCAAACGTTGAAGTTCTAACTTCTCAGTACTTCTGAACGTAACCTTATCTGGAGATAGCGTCTTTACAGAGGTAATCAGGCCAAAATAAGGCCATTCTGGTGAGCTCTAACCCAACATGACTGGGGTCTGTATGGCAGACTAGAAAATCTGCACAGATAAGTACAGAGGGAAGACCTTGTGAAGACAGAGGGAGAACGCCATGTGAACATCAAGACGGCCATCCACAAGTTAAGGAGAGAGACCTAGAATAGATCCCTCCTTCACAGCCCTAACAAGGAACCAACCCTGCAACACCTTGATTTTGGAGTTCCAGGTTCCTGAACTATGAGATGATAAATTTCTGTTGTTTAAGCCACCCAGTCTGTGACACTTTGTTATGGCAGCCATAGCAAACAAATACAAGTGGTCACCCAGTGAGCACATGAAACATCAGCTTTGATGGCGAAAGGGTGCCCCTAAGAATACAGGGAAGTCTGGGGCCTCTGTATGGACACAGAAAGCTTTGAGGAGTGGAATAGGGGAAAGGGAAGAAATGCCCAGTAGGACAGGGGCCCCACAAAGCCCTGCTGTCCTTCCACCCAGGCTGCCCGTGCCAGCTCTGCTACCCGGAATAAATCCACAAGCCAAACTATTCAGATTCAGGTGTGCTGGGGCTAGAAATGCATTATTTAATTTTTTTTTGCAGCAGATGTACCTTTTTAATTTGCTTTTGTTTTAGGCTAAAATTGCAATATTAAATTTTAATATTCAAACATTAGCATGAGTTTGCATTCCCTGAACGTTCACCCACCTCTTCCCTCCAGCATGTGCAGAAAGACAATAGGGAAGAGCTAGACACAGAGAGCTGGAAAGAGGGTGGGGCTAAGGCTGCTTGCTCGTCCTGTCCCAGCACCACAGTGGTCTTGTGACTTTGAACTCATCACTTAACTCCTCTGGGGCCCATTTACTTCCTCCGCCAAATGATGGAGATGACCCAGATGTTCTTTAAGATTTCTCCATCTCAAAGTATTCACAAGTCGGTGTATCCCTAGAGAACTAGAGGAAGCCAAAAAGAGATCAACAACAGACAGCTGTGCAGGAACTGAGTCTTCATCTGCACCTCTGCCGTTGTCAGAGCTGGGAGGCATCTCGGAGAGCCATGGAAAGTGAGTATCTCCAAGTGTCGTTAGGTGTGTAGCCTGAGCTGGGTCTCGAGAGCCCTTTAGAGACCCTACACAATGCAAGGGTCATAGTGCCTGTTCCTTATCCTCTTTCATAAATTGTAAGACATAAAAATTGCATGTATGCTAAAAATAAAAGATTTGCTGACTGAAGAATCTTGGATTATTTATTGAAGCTTCTGTGATTGTGTAGGTCTGACTGTGTGTGTGTGTGTGCCTCAGTTTCCCTGGTATCCAAGCAGCTTCCCAGTCTGTCTTTGGTATAATTAAGCCTAGGAAAGCAGGTGTTTCAGGTCTCCCTTGTAATCTCCATGCTAAGGGCTGCCTGTTCATTCCTACTATTGATATAGTTTGGGGTCACTTGACTTAGTACTTAGGTCTTCTCTACAGCCCCCAGAATGAGTCTTCCTGCTGTGACTAACATCCTCACTCAAGAGAAAAATTTACCCAAGAGGAATTCTATGCCAAAACTTGGAATGAAATTGGGTAGAGTTGACTCATCTCTCTTCTGACCCCCTTCCTGATCCGCTCCACCAGTCAAATCCAGCAGACAGCAGAAATACTTGAAGTTCTTCACTAAAGAACCCCAGAACGCCAGAAGAGGACTGGGGTAAGAGCAAATGAGGACCTTCCAGCTAACCAAGAATTCTCCCGGGAAACGCTTCTCTTCCTAGGCCTTAGAGAGGAGGGACACTCGTTGCCATGCAACATAACTGATCAGGAGAGTGGTATCCATTACCTTTGCCACATTCTCCAGGTTAGAAGCAAGTCACAAGTTCGGCCCACAGTAGAGAGGAGGGGATCCCTGAAGGGGTACTCCTAAGGAGAGTTTCCTTGGGGTGTGGTGACACACCCTGCTTCTTAACATAATTTTAAACCCCCTCCCAACCCTGGCCTTCTGCATCCTTCCTCCAGAGCACAGTAGTGAAAACAGTTGACTGACCTGGTGGAATAAAGGAGGAGATGTATGAGCACTGCTTGTCTTTTCTCCTCTTAGTTCAGTAAATATTTTATATAACACCCTTGACTCGGAACTTTCTTAAATGAGCAACCAAATGAACAACTAAAATGATTATCACTTATATCTTTTGAGAATCTACCGTGTTCTATGCACTGAACCAAACACTTCGGTTATCTCATTAACTATAGTAGGTTCCTGTTATTAATCCCATCTGGTAGATGAGAAACTGAGGCACTTGAGCAAGATCTGTCTGGCTCGAGAACATCAATCTTTGGTAAAGTATGATAAAAAGCGAAAAACCTTGTAGAATGCTTAATGTGTTCCAGGCAGTGTTCTGTGGGTTCTACATACATTAACTCATTTAATCGTTAAAGCACTCCTATGAGGTAGGTACTACTATTAACCCTGTTTTGTGTATGGAAAAACTGAAGGCCAGAGATGTTAGTTAACTTGCCTTAGATTATGCAGCTGATGGTAGGCAGTGCCGAAATTAACCCGGAAAGCATGTTTCCAGAATGTGTGTTTTTAATGTTTGTACTCTCCTGCCACTGTCTTGAAGGAGAAAGAGTGGGTCTTAGATCTACCCTCCCAAGAGTTAGCATGATCAATAACTCACAGTAGGCCCCTGCTGCTATGTGATAGCTAAAGAAAGAGCACATGAATAAAAAAAAAATGAGCAAATGAATAAATAAAATATCCTTGGTCAAGAATAAGCTTTCATTTTAGAAGCAATATACTTCAACTGAAATATCTGGTCAAATACAGACTTTAAGCCCTTTGAAGTATCTTTTACAAAAAACAGTATTTCAGACTTTTAGTCCAAATAGAGAAGTAGAATGACTTCTACTAAGGGGTGAGTTCAAACACTAAGCTAACTGAATAGTTGATGATATTAATTCTTGCTGTATTCGTCTCCTATTGCTGCTGTAACAAATTACTTGGTGGCTTAAAACAACACAAATTAATTATCTTGTAGTTCTGGAATTCGAAAGGGGTCTCATTGGGCTAATACAAAGGTATCAGCAGGGCTACCTTCCTTCTGGAGGCTCTAGGGGAGAATCTGCTCCCTTGTCCTTCCCAGGTCACCCGTAACCCTTGGTTCAGGGCCCCCTTCCTCCATCCTCAAGACCAGAAGCATCCGGGTGAGTCTCTCTTGTGCTGCCATCTCTATGGTTCTCCCTCTCGGCTTCCCTCTTCCCCTTTAAGGACCCTGGTGATTACGTTGGGCTCTCCTGGATAATCCAGGATAATCCCCCTATTTTAAGGTCTGCCAATGAGCAGCCATAATTCCACATGCAATGTGAATTCTCCTCAGCCATGTAACACATTCCCAGGCTCAGGGACCAGGATGTGAACACCTTTGGAAGCTATTATTCTGAGTGCGACAACTATTGGGGTTGGTTGGTTTGGTTGGTTTGGTTGGTTTTTTTTTTTTTTTTTTTTGCAGGAGGAATTGATCATTGCATTGTGGCTATTATTATTTCTTTAAATCCTTATCTTTCAAAGATACACACTGTACAACTTACAGATGCTTGAGATTTTCTTCAAAACCATACAAGGGAGGCAAAAAGATAGAGAGAGATGAAACAAAATTGGCCATGAGCTGATAATTGTTGAAGCTGTGTGTTTGGTATGTGGTGGTTCATTACGCTATTCTGCCTACATTTAAAATTTTTATAAGTAGAAAAGATTGAAAAGAGAGACCATGAGATCTTAGCATAAATTGAGCAATTCTCTGTTCCAGGCACTATGATAAATGCCTCATTTACATCATCTCATTTGGTTCTTGCAACAGCCCTATGAGAAAAACATGAATAGTCCCAATAAAACTCTGCTGCTTAAGTGGTTAAACGACTTGCTCAATATACCAAGAACCTGGAGCTGAATCCAGGTTTGCTTTTATTTCAAAACCTATGTTTTTAATCACTGTTTTAAGTTAAACAGCAAAATAGGTTAAGTGGATACCTAAGGCGCAGCAATGTGACAGTATTTAGAAGACGTGGTGCTTGGTCTCAAGGAGAGCCAGGCCTAGAAAATACACGTTGAATTGCAGTTCGAGTCCTGGCTCAGCCACTTACAAAGGAGGAGAGGCCAATTATCTCAACTCTCTTGACCTCGGGTCCTTTAACTATAGGATGAGATCATGGAATCCATTTCTGCAAATTGCAGAGGACAGCAGGAAAGAGCAAATGAAATCATTAAGTAAAAGCCGTGATGAATGGTAACGAGCTGTATCAGTAAAAAGGACAACATGTAGCAATAATGATTACGATGTGGTTGGAGGTAAAGAGGCTCTTGGCCCACATGGAAGGGAGATGTTTGGTGTTCTGTACCGAGGTATCCTATGCCCCATGGTTTTTCCTTCAAGAAATATCCTCAGCCAATTCACATATAGCAAGGGTGACCCTAGAAATACCCAGGACAGTGACAATTCAGAGAAACTGTGAGAAGCTCTGGCATCAGCTTGAGGTGTCCTCCACCTCAGGGACTGTGCTCGGCAAAAAGAAAGAGCCACGTATGAGGAATAGCAATGACTTCCGATGCAGTGACTAGGAAAATGTGACATGGTATCTCAACAAGCAGACAAGAACCGATAGTGTTAGATGCGTGATAACCTTCAACATGACCAACCTTCAGGATCTAGACCATCCCAGCTGGAATGTCCAGCTTTATTCCACCCCCAACAGGAGCACTCCAGTCATATGCCATTCATTCTGGCCTGACCTAAAATGAAGTTTCCAGGAAAAACATGTCATTTCACTGCCTTCTTACTCAAACTCTTCATGCAAGAATACCCTCCCTTGGCTTGGTTCATACACATTCTTTAAGATTCAGGTCAGGTCTTTCCTTAGGAAGACTTGCCTGGTTCAAGTCCAAGTTGAATTCGATATCCATCCTCAAATGTCCATGAAATCCTATGACTTTCAAACTGTACTTTCATTGTCTACTTTAACACCAGACCAAGAGGTGCTGAAGGTGGCAGGCAGCTTCCATTGTTGTGTCTCTAGTGTCTGCAGAAGGACAGAGAACATAGTAGGTGTCTTGTGATTCTGTTTTGAATGAAAGATGGTAGGCCACAGAAAATGAATATTATTTAATATTACATCTCCCTTTAAGAAGGTGGTTCTTTGTAATCGAACACTTCTCTGTGGAGCACTGCATTGATTGTGATTGTGCCAGGATGGAAACCACAGCCTGAGAGCTACATTGTTAATTATAGTTAAGAGGACACAGATTTGGTGGAGGCACAAGATCAGAAACTGTGGGAGAGGAATCCTCAGGGAGATGGCTATGTTAGCTTTATTAGGCCAGTGATTGTCACTGATAAACCCTGAAATATCATTGACTCAACACAATGAGAAATATTTCTCACTCACATGAAGTTTAATTCTGATGTACACAAAGTTTCTCACTCATGTAAGCCCACATAAGATGATCCTGTCAGCCAAGGCTAGGGCTGGGGATTACAGTGAGAGCTAGTTCTGCCCGACACAGAGCCAGGTTGAGGAAGGCTTCGGTGCCATCAACAGCCCCTGGACTTCAAGCCAGGAGAGGGAGTAAGTGAGAGGACCGTCCGTGGGAGGTTTTTATGGGTCAGACTATCAGGAAGTGGTACACAGCACTTCCATACCTCACTGGATAAGTTTAGTCACATGGCTACGCCTAACTGCAAAGGAACCTGGGAAATGTAGTCTAACTATGTGGCCGTGAGAAAAGAAAACCACCTCTGAGGAACACACAGCAGTCTCTACTGCAAGGACAGAGCGTCAAAAATGAGGGAACGTCAAAAATGAGGGAAGCACTCGCAAAATAAAAGGTTAAGAAAGGGGGGAGGGTGGAAGGGAAAAAAGGAAAGAAAAGAAGAAGGGAACAGCAAAGGAGAATGTGAAGGATTTTGTTGTAGACAGTGTTATGCAGCCCTGACTCCACTGACCCTAAAATAAAAATCTTCAGTGTACATGTTGTTCAGTAATGATTGTGCATGAATGGTTGTATTTGGAAAGGGACTAGAACTGAAGAACGAAGACAAAGCTAACCTGTGGGTTATAGAATAAATAATTAAAGAGATCACATGGTTCTTCCAATGATGATTCCATTGTCAGAACACGACAGACACTCCTTCTGGGCAACTGCCTTCAGAGCCAATTCCCAGCCTTCCAGGAAAAATCACAGCCTTTCTTTACAGGAAAAGCCACTGAATAAAGATCATAGCAATGACACAGTCAACATCAAGACCCGGTCTATAAATTCTATTGTCTCTCTACTCCACTAGCAGAGTTACATATAAGGTAAGAAAGCGTGAGCCCTGGACACTCGGGAACTGAGAAAGCCTCCTCCACCATCCACATGCTGATTGCTTTATCTCACTAAATCCACCTAAACCCTCTGGAAGGTAGTGTCATTAGCTCCATTTGCAGTTGAGGAAGCTGCAATTTCCAGGGCCACGGAACTGGTGACTAGTGGAACTAGGAGTCAGAATCCAGACTGCTAATAGTATCAACAGCAATAATAAAAGATAATATTTATTTAGCACATCCTGTGTGTAAGCAGAGTATTAAAAACTGAACCTGAATTATTGAACTGAATCTCAAGATAGACATGAGGGAGGTGCCAAATAACATAATGATTTTGTAGATGAAGAAACCAAAATAGAAGAGACAAATCATTTATCCCAGTTTTCTTAGCTGTTAGGCAATCGAGATGTTATTTGCACCCAGGGGTTCTGACGTCAAGTCTACCAGATAGGCCTCCTCTATCCCCATGGTCCGGCCCAAATCCATCTCTGTCAATTACACCCATTGCCTCCTGACAACACATGTGCCCTGCACAAACCCCTCTGGGTATTTATCCAGTCAGAATCCCCAGAAAAGAGAATGTGTTTTTGGAATCTTTATGTCTGAGAAGATCGCTTTAAGGTCCCTTCCATCTGGGTGATCAACCAACCCAGTGTGCCTGGAAGTGTCCCAGTTTTAGCTCTGAACGTCTCACATGCCAAGAAACTGCCTGGTCATGGACAAACCAGGACTGTTGGTCACCCTACTTCCAACTCTGAAATTTGAGTATTTATCAGTTTTATGTGAGACAATCTGTTCTACTTTGGAAAGAGGAGTGGGCCAGTTGGGCACGCCCTCAGAATCCCACCTCTCCTCTCAATTAGAGTGAAGTCACACACACTCTCTTCTCTTTTAAACCCATCTCTTATAGTTGGTGAAAGCACACAGGTTAAAAATTAGCCACTGTTAGCAGGAGTGAGGAGCTGTAATATGCTCAGTGGCTCGTGCAGTTTTATCTTCTGTGAAGACTGCAATGAGGGGACATTCTTCATTTTTAGTAAATCATCCAAGTGGTGCAGCATTAGATATTAGTAAGTCTCTCTCTCTGGTCTGCTGTGTTTCGAAACCAAGAGAACTAAGAGAAGCCATGGACAGGAGCTGAGAAGCACCCAGGGGGAGCTGGGACAACTTCGTCAAGGATTGCTCTTATCAACACTGTTTGGGGTATCACCCTAGATTGGTGACTCAAATGTGTCACAGATGTAAGTGAGCTTTAGGGATGCCA
This sequence comes from Camelus bactrianus, assembly GCF_048773025.1. Lineage (NCBI taxonomy): Eukaryota > Metazoa > Chordata > Mammalia > Artiodactyla > Camelidae > Camelus > Camelus bactrianus. The sequence goes on from NC_133563.1 coordinate 27,496,184, forward strand.
TAGTCTGAACTGAGGGCATGTCAGCAGGGCATCTGTAGAGGAAAAGTTTGCTTGGGTGGCATCTGGGGTTTGAGCAAAATTTAACTATTAACAATTCCCTCACATTACTGCAAACTCATTTTAGCTTTTATTTCTTTAGCTCGCCACCCATAACGATGTGTGGCATCCCCTGTGTATTAGTCAGCTCAGTCCACTATAACACTGTACCACAGGCTTAAACAACAGACATTTATTTCTCCCAGTTCTGGAAGCTGGGAAGTCCTAGATCAAGACGGTGGTAGATTTGGTTCTGGTGAGACCACTCTCCCCGGCTTGCAGAAGGGCGCCTTCTCCCATGCCCTTGCGTATTGGAGACTGAGCAAGCTCTGGTTTCTCTTTTCATAAGAACTCAAGTCCCATCAAGGGGGGGGGCCTCATCTTCATGACTTTATCTAAATCCAATTAATCCCCAAAGTCAACACCTCCAAATACTATCACACTAGAGATGAAGACTTCAACATAGGAATCTGGGGGTGGGGGTGGGGGGGACACAAGCATTTAGTCCACAACCCCCTGTGTCAGGAGCTCCGGAGACCCTCCATCGCAGTCGGTAGTAAGGTCCCGCCTGAAGCCCCTCCTTACCCCAGGCTCTGCAACTGCTCATGTTTTTACTCAGGGAAGAAAAACAAAACACAATTTTGTTTTCATAAACTTTTCAACTGGGGATCATTTTAAATTGATAGAGTGATTGTAAAGATGGAACAGAGAGTTCCATGTACCCCTCACCCAGTGTCCACTATCATTACCAACTTACGTTATCATGGTACATTTATTAAAACTAAGAAACCAATATTGGTGCACTTTTTAAACTAAACTCCAGACTTCATTTGGGTGTCACCAGTTTCTCCATTAATACCCTTTTTCTGTTCCAAGACCAAATCCAGAATAGCACATTGTATTTAGCTGTCATATCTCTTTAGTCTCCTCTGGTTTGTAACAGTATCTCAGGCTTTCCTTGTTTTCAATGACCTTGACAGCTTTGAGGAATACGGGTCAGATATTTTGTAGAATGGCCCCCCAATTTGGATTTTTCTGATGAAAAACAGTTTTTATCCTGCAATACATGCCAGGATTTTGATTCTTCTCTGACCAGGTGACCCGTACATAAATGGGGATCTGCTTCATTTTTGTAAAGAAGCGACTGTTTTGCACACAGAAATTCTGCAGTTGGGTATTATTCCTCCATCCTCAGTGCCTCCAGCACTGAAAGATGTCAGGGCCAAAGGAAACAGCAGAGGTATTAGAACTATAAAGATCTAGATTTAAATCTTGTTTTCATATTTATTAACTTTGATCTTGGGCAAATCATTTAATTTCTGCAAGCTTCAGTTTATTCTTTTAAAAAAAATGAGAACAAAATACTGAGTTCATGGTACTGCTGTTAGAACTAAATAAGCCATGTGTGTCACACCTGGAATATTACATAGCACATGTAGATCTTTAATACACATCAGTTTCCTTCTGCCCACATGTCTTCTTTTTAGTCACCCCAGAGCCTACTCATGAATATCACCTGTTGTCATTTGTTCACAAAAAGAATAAATGGAAAATGGAGATGGAGGTGACTACCCAGCTCACATGAATCATTCCTTTCTTCTGCCTTCCTGGTCATAGGAGAGACATGTGACCCAAATGGACCAATAATAGGGCCCCTCTTCCCAGGCTGTAGTGATTGGTCCAAGTCCAGCCAATCAGAGTCCTTCTCTGGGATTTTTCCCCACTGGAAACATAAAATTTTATGTATACAAAAGTTTGTAGATGTCATCTTGTGTGCAGGGAATTATTGCAACACATACCATTTCTCTCGCTTTGTATATACTGTCCTATGTGTTTCAAGCTTATCTGTAGCCTGTCCTTCCATCCATTCATTCATTCAGCCAACAAATTTTACTGAATGTCTTCGTGTGCTTGGGATGGCCACATTTATAAAGACAGTAAGAAAAAGTCCCTGCCCTGAGAGCATTTATGATACCAAATACCACAGCCATATAAGGAAATAAAGGCAGAGCAACAAGGTGTGGCACTAGGTTTGGTGCAGGCAGACATGGTTTCAAACCCCAGCTTTGCCATGACTAGCTGGGTGGGCCAGACCCACTTCCAACCCTTCATCCCCTGGCTGTCTGCTCTAGGAGACCAGCCTGCAGGGACAATGTCAACAAGCTCCAGTGCCCTCTGGCTTCCTATGGGGTTTGGCCCCCAGAGGCGGTTGGGAGGAGAAGCAGGCAGGGCAGCTTCCTCGTGGAGTCATGACTTAGGACAGACTGTCTCCTACAACCTGGGTCTCTGCTCCTCTCAAGGTGGCCCTCTGGACACAGTTCTCTCCTTTCCTCCCTTCAGTCCTGCAGGTAACAGCCCTTCTGCTAACTAGCCCTGGAGTACCGCACTAATACTTGTACCTTCCTAATACTGCACACACCTCTTCAAATAATCTTTTCTTAAGTTGTCTTTGAAGTAGCCTCCTCTGCATAGCTGTCTGTTTCCTGCTGGGACCCTGATTAATCCTTGGGGTGATCTTGAGCAAGTCTTTTTAAACTTTTTGAACTTTTATTTACCCATCTGTAAAATGGGATTAGGTATAATTCCTTCTTCTTGGTCCTAGGCAACTTTAGTTAAAGAGGACACTTGGAGTATGGGAAAGACTATTAGCATGGGAGAAGGACAGGGTTTAAATCCAAATTTGCTCTTATAACTTGAGTAATCTCCAGCATTTTGCAATATATCTCTTTTTGATTCAGTTCCTTGTGGGTAAAAGGATTATAACAAGTGTTCAATAGAACTTAGAGTTTTGGCTGAGACCCCCAAAGATGAGAAAAAGCTGAGTAGCCATGCATCTAAAGAGAGGAGCTAGACCCCTTCACATGAGAACTGCCAGCTGGTGACCAAATCTAACACTCCCAACAGCTTGCTTACAGGCAGGCTAGAAGCTTCCTTAGATAGAAGAGGATTCTTTCAAAGAGCCCTGTAGTACTGGGGATGGGTTTGCTTCCATTCACCCGTGGCGATTGAGGAAGTGTAGGATGATCAGTCTTGGAGGGAAGATCTGTTGCAAGAGGGCAGACTGGCCTCTCACTCCCAGGCTGGCTGCTTGCTGGGATGCAGATGCAAAGACTGGTTCCAAGCTTCCCCTGAGGTAGAGAACAGTGGAGTTCTGGAGGAATATTAAAATATGTTCCCCTGGCATTGGGAACGGAGAGACTAGTGCCTACTGGAGAAGACCAAGGGTGAAGCTCGTCAGAGCTGCCCATGATGGCAGAGCAAGTGTGTGTACATTTTACCGGGCCCAGGTGAATATGATAGAAGGCAACCAGCTTAACTCATCTGCTCAAGGGGACTAGGGTACCACAAGGGGCAGGAGCTGAGAGAAGTCGTAAGAGATTGATCTAGCACATTGCCAAGTCAGCACCTCTGAGGAACCCGCATGAAAGGTGCAACCTGGAAGAGCCAACATTTGGATCCTACCATCTGGAGTGACTCCAGAAGCCAAGAGAGCAGCACAAGCAGCGTCTGCCACCTGATCTCTCCTCCTTCCCACTACCCTAACCTTGGAAAATCCATCAGCAGTCAGGTGAATCAGGTAAGAGACTGAACAAGGAGAATGAAAGTATAGACCAAGTGCCCTATACATTTACCCAACCACCTGGACACACCTGAGCAAGGCAAGAGGAGAGAAGCTTTAAACTGGATGTGAAATTAAAATTTGTTTTAGATTAGACTGTGTGTTTTAATACTTGAAAATGACCAGGAAGCCACAGAGTCTCCCTGATACGCCATCAGGGGAAGGAGAAAGCAAATACATCAGTGAGTTTGAAGGTGGCAAGGAGAAAAGTAAAGCTACTTCCTGACTTACTGACCAGATCCAGCCTATTTCCAACAAGTCCATTACATTTATTTTGCAGAGTATTTGTGAGGAGTGACTGTAACAACATAAAGCAGTACCAAGCAGAGTACATCCTTGTTACTAGTATTATTAGCAAAGATCTATATGTTGCCCATACAAGTTAATGACACATGAAGGCATCACATTCTGACAGGGTTAACGGAGAAGAGTGGTTACCCAGCGGGTTTAGACCACAGGGATTTGTTTTGGGGGGACCTCAGGCTCTTGAGCGGTCAGGCTGGTGTCCAGAAAGCTAACAACAAAATATAAAAGTCCATAAGGTTTTTCACAATAATCACTGAACTGATGTCTGGTCCAAATCGATACAACTATTTGGCCTCCTTGCATATCAGCCCCACATAATAATCTTCAAGCTCTTATAGAAGTATGTAAGTTTGTATGTGCAAATGCATACAAAATATTTTGACTCTGGTTTCCAAACTCACCTTTAACAAGTCCCTTACCACCCTACCCATTAACGTCTTCTACCTGGAAGCTGTCTGCCCTGTTATTTTCATCACAGTTGCCCTTTCAGAACAATTAGATTCTTCCCATTAAGACTAGCCTACCTAGTTTTCTATGCCCTTTCACACTTCATTTCTTCCTTAGTGATCTAACAACTCTAACTATTAAATCCTTTAAAGGTGGGTTAAGTAAGTAGACTCACCTGGACTGAACAGGTGAGAAAACAGGTTGGGGCAGTAAGGGGCTGGTCAAAATTCACATGGAGGACACAGATAGAACTTTGCTAACGGATCATTGTTTAAAAGACTCACTTTCTGGTTTGGCACACTTGGGAAATATCTGTGAGTGTACCTGCTGGAGTATATGGAAGCCATCAGACTTTCTGTGAAATCAACATGTCCCTTCCCGCTGTATCTGTGTGGCAGGAGTAGAGGGGAGGCATTCTTCTTTGACCTCTTCACAGCTAGTCTTGTGGAGATCACACAGATTCAGAAAGCTGAGCGGTATTGGAGTCTTGCACAATACAGCCTCCCCTACCACTACTTTGCTGTGTCACACTGCCTATGAACACAATTCTTTCATCAGCCTCTGGGCAAGGAGTGAGAATTTCATAAGCCAAGGAGAAAGGGAAGGTTGTTTTTTTTTTAATTTTCTTTCTGAATTTTGCACAAAATATACTGTGTAAAATTTATAGAATGTTTCAACTAACTCACTAGGTTAGTGGCTATAAAAATTTTTCAGGATGCCTACAATCAAGGGAATCTGAAAGTTATGGAAATTTTTTCAGAAAAAGAAGCCCACAGGGGGGTGGGAAGGGACAGACTGGGATTTCAAAATGTAGAATAGATAAACAAGATTATATAGTATAGCATGGGGAAATATATACAAGAACTTGTGGTAGCTCACAGCAAAAAAAAAAGTGACAATGAATATATGTATGTTCATGTATAACTGAAAAATTGTGCTCTACACTGGAATTTGACACAACATTGTAAAATGACTATAACTCAATAAAAAATTAAAAAAAAGAAGCCCACAGAAGAGACAGATACAAATTTTGCATAAATATCAGGAGGTTCATGGACATTATTATCCATAGAACTTTGCAGAGACCGATGAACTCCAGACTGCAAGCACTGTCCTCATGGAAGTGGAAGGGTACCTCCTTCTCCATCCCCCTCAGAACATCAGGATGAACCAGAGGCTCAATGAATCCAGAGTGGTTGCTCCTCCAAAGAGTGCAGGAGCAGGGGAAACAAGATCACTCGGGTGAATGTTACTGAATGGTGCTTTATGGGAAATTCTCAACAGAGCACTCCCCTGTGCATTCTCTTGCAACAGAAAGCAATGTCCACTGATGCTGAGCATTTCAGGTGAGTTTGCTTAAAGTCCACCTTGGATTCATGGCTGTGATTCGTGTTAATATGGATCACCATAAGGCACATGGACCAAGTACATTTGTCAGCTGATGCATTTTATAAAAACATTTTTTAAAATGCTTGGCTAACTCCTTGAAGGAAAGCTGCTATTTGTCCTACATTTCATGGCCCTTGATTTTAGCATCCTCTCTCCTCCCCCACCATCCAGGTTGCACAGATGACAAGCACGTGCTAGGAACACAATGAACACAAGGAGAGCTCTTGCCTGCAGCCTCCTTGTCAGACCATCAGTGAGGGTACCTGTATCAGTGAGGCAGCTAGCACTGAGGGCGAGGGAAAGTCAGTCGCCGTTCTTTCTATTAAATGCCATCTTAACTGGTGTTACCACTAAACAGAAAGATTTTGGTGGAATGAAGGGTGGGAGGGATGGTGATGAGAGTATAGGCAGGGACCTCCAATGATGAGAAGAAGGAAGGCAAAAAGATTCTAACTTTTATAGACTGAGAAATGTTGACTGGGAAAATTAAAAGAAGAAAGAAAATCGCAACAAACCTAGAGGTGAACTATTTAAGCACCCAGCCCATGGCCCAGCATTAGCCCAGCTTAGGAAGGCTCAGCAAACCCCTGCAGCAAGAGTTTTACCTCTGGGAGAACGTGGTGGCGTGGCTTTTAGACCTTCCTTTATAACACTTACAAGTAGGGGAGAGTGCGCCGGCACTATCGTGTTGATTTCATAATGGAGGTCACCTTGCTACCTGCATAGATTTCTCATCTGCTCTTTCCTCAGGTATGGAGCTTAAGACCTATTTGTTGTTTAGACGGAACTGTCTGGAAATAAGCTCAAATAATGTTCAAATAATGGAGGTAGCAAAACAAAAACAAAAACAAAAACAAAAACAAAAACAAACAAAAACAAAAAACCATAAGAACTCCCAAGGAAGGTTACTCCATCATCATGGTCATTGTCATGGTTACCTTGCTAGATGCAAAAGTGGTGTTGAGGGTGTCTGAGTGCGTATGTGTGTGTGTACACATACATATACATATAACATATAATATGTTAATGTATGTGTGTATAGCATGTGTGTGTATAGTGTGTGTATGTGTACAACTTTCCATCAACCCTGCAAATGTAGGAATTTTTAATTTTACTTCATGTAGGAGCACACAAAGGCTCACAAAGACTAGATCACCCCCAAGGACTCTCACTCAACAGTCAATAGAACCAGAATTATGTACCTGATGCTACTGGTTCCCAAACCCCTCAAAGTTCCATTTTTTTACCCTATTTCCAATTATTTCTTTAACAAACATTTGCTGATATTGGCTACTAGGTGCCAGGCACCTTGCTTGGTGGTGGGGATACTAAAATGAAAAGGCACTGCCTTCAGGAAGCCCACTGTCTAGTAAAATATCACTTAGTAAAATATTGGGGAATTTAACCACTAAAGCACTGTACAAATATTAGCTGCTTTTGTTGCAAAGTCACTCTCATCTTTCACCCATTTCTTAAGGAGCTGTGCCAACCTGGCCTATGACCTTTGCGTTTCTTATCTCTCTTCCCCTTGGGCTGCCCTCCAGGCTGGAGGTGAAATTTCTACATCTGGTCTCTCTGTTCCTTTCTGCTGGTTCCTTGTTCCTGATTCCCTGGCTCTGTCTGCCCACCACATGCCCTGCTCACCTGCCAGCATTTCAGGTCCTGGCCTTACCGGGTCTGGTCCTGCCTATTAGTGCCTAGGTCCGGTTTCTTAATGCTGTGAACTGTGATTCAGTCTACTTTTGGAGAGGAGGAAAGGCAGGGACAAGGTCACTAAGGCTCCTTAGAATGTTGAGGGAGAAGAGTCTGGTGGTTATAAGTGGTCACAAGCAAGGACTTCGGAGTTTTATAAACTTTTTCTCATCAGTCTTTCTAGCTATATGATTTAGGGCAAATAATCACTCTCTGCTTTAAATTTTTTGAAGGTAATAGTAAACCCCTTACACCGGTGACTCAAAGTAGTGACTGACTTATCAGAGTGATTGGATTATCCAGTGTTTTTGCACTTAACTCAAGAAATCTTAAATAGCCACATGAATGTGTCCTGAGCTATGGGTCCCCATGGCCTCTGTGCTGGATGTATTCCATTGACATTCCCAGATTCCCTCTGCACCTTCTCTCCACCCCAGGAGACTGACCTGGACAAATGTATCAATGAGCTCCCTTGCCACTTGGCTTCTGGTTGGCTTTGGCCATTTATAAATACCAGCAGAAGAGAGAGGGAGGAGAGGTGGGGTGTTTCTTCTTAGTTACACCTCGAATGCCACCTCCCTTCGCCATGGGTCTGGCTCAGGTCACACGGCTTTCTCCATCCATGCCAGGCCCCCTCTGTATCTGCTCCACGTACCATTCTGTCCCTCGTATCCAGACCTCTGGGTGAAAAAGGAATCTGGCTCTTCATCATCCTGACCCTGCTTCTTCCACCAGGGTTTCCTCATAGGCACTCACAACATTATAACCTCATGATTAGACTCTCCTCGAATGTGACTCACCTGAAGACCATGTCTTGTCCCAGGGCCCTGACTGATCCTGCCTTCTTCACTCTGCCTTCCCCTGACAGGAGGTCAGGGTCCAATTCTGAAGCTCTTCTGGCTTGAGACTCTGTTGGTAGAAAAATTGAGAGTGTTAAATGTGTGATCTAGTTACTAGTTAAAATGTGTGATCCTGGAGTGGACAGGCTGGGCCCTGGAGGAATGACAGGGAAGATTGTAGAGATTTGAGCCCCAGAGATAAACAAAGCCTAAGGAAAAAGCTGGTGATTGGAACTAGGAACCACCTACATCAATTCTCTTGCTTCCCCAAATCACCCCAGCACATCTTCCTCCCTGTCCAGTCTCCCCTCACAGGGCTCCCAAGAGCAGATCCAGGACCACGCTGACTCGGCGGGAGCTACAAACGACTGATGAAGAGCAGAACAGACGTTCAACAGCACTAGAAACCCAGGGGAAGGGAATGAAACAACAACAATGGCTTTAGACAAAGGAAGAATACTTTCTAAACCAGGGCACATTTTTGGATTCACGACTTTAATGCAAAGACTTCTGGTTTCAGCTCACAGACATAGAAAGCTGGAACGAACCCTGCTCCCACCTTTACAACAAGAAAGAAACTAGACAAGGTGCAAGTTAACAACTTTTCTTAAACCCATCAAAGAGCTGCAGCCATGAAGCTAATCTGAAATCTGAGAAGTAAGACATCTGCAGAGGAAACAGGAACAAAGCAATTCGTCATTCACTGACCCAGGACAGACTTGATGCAAGATTCAGTTAAAATCGTATGTGTGAGTATATATACATATTAAATCATGTAGGATTATATATGCTGTGTGAAAAGATGTACAGAGAGAGATCTATATAAATTCACATGCATGCAAAGATGTGTTCACATGCATTTGAGTTAAGGAACAGTGTAAATTACACCATGTGTAGTTCATTTTACAAAGCGGATTTAGTCATTCTAATTTAGTCCTTTATTACCTTTACTCTTATTTTACTTTTCTTTTTTAAAGATTTAAAACTTCCATCAAATTACAGAGAATAAGACAAGCATCCATAGAGGAAATGTACCCCAGATTTAACCAGTGCAGACATAAGCAACCTCCCCCATCTGCTGCTTGTCCTTTGTTTGGATGAGGGTGACCCAGCTTCTTGGGTTCAGTAGAATTCCAGGAGCCCAGGACAACGTCCGCTCCCTCTTTGCTGTTCATGCCGACATCACCACACCTGGAAAACTGTAACCCGCATTCTCCGCTGGTTTAGCAATCCATCCTCATCCTGTTCAAGTGCGACTCATCGTGGTGAGAGACAACATTAAAGTTCATTTCTGTTTTACTTGCAGGTTAGTTTTGGTTTGTTTTTTGTATGAAAAAGGATCTACTGTCAGGCTCAGCCTTGAAAGAGAAATTGGCCTGTAACCAGACTGAAATAGCATGCTACGCGCGTCACACGATGAATTTGATAATAAAGAAAGCTCTGGGTTTTGAAGCCCTGATGGTATTAACCTATTTAATGTATTGTACCATTTGTTTACCCAGAAACACTGAGAGTGTGGAGTGAGATTTGTATTACAGACAGGAAGCCCAGAGCTGGAGAGGTTACTGCCTTACTCAGGTTCACTTACCCAGCATGTGCGAGAGGGGTCATTCATTTATGTATCTGTCAGGTATCAAAACCTGCATTTTTTTTTAATGATGAAAGTACAACTGCCTTTCATTTTATAATATCTAGACTGGTTACACTTAAGCCTTTTCTATATTCGTGGCCATATTCCAGATAACTGAAGTCGAGAGGTCAATGACCTCCATATTATTCAAATGGATGTTTCTTTATAGCAAAGATACATTTTTTTCTTTTTTAACTTAGAGGAATGGTACAGCAGAACTTGTTTACTATTTGTCATAGGTCACTCTCATTGAAGAAGCACCTGAGACAGTGATTTGGGTACACATGATTCACTGACTGGGGAGGGATCTCAGGGGAGAGGAAATACAAGAAGCAGGGTGGGCAGAGGAGGAGGCTAGGCAAGGATGTGGTTTCAGCTGGATCTAGCCTCAGCCTGATCACGCAGGGAGCTCTGGAGCATGAAACACCCACCAAGTTATTACCACTTTGAGGCAAGGGGAGCTGGACTTTGAAGAAGGTGAGAACCACCTTCTCACAGCAGCTGGGGAATCGGTGCAGGGCCTGGGAAAGGGAAACTGGAGAGGGAACCAACATCCCATCTCAGCTGCCCTCAGACATTTGGAGGATTGATTGATGAGGGCCACAAACAGCCTTTTGCACTACTACAGAGACATGGAATTATTAAAAGGATTAATTGGAACTAAAGAAGACCCACTACCTTTTAAACGACTGGATACACTGAACCAAGAGATTAAGTACAGGAAGGTTGGGAAGCTGGTCTTTAACGGTTAATGTCTTCTACCACTTGCAAAACCATCAAATTCAAGTGAGACTGAGTTTGGTCGATGGCTGACCACCTTCAGAACCTTCTGCTTTTCCATCTGGTGATGTCTTCACTGAGGCCCCGTCGCCAGCCTTGAGACTGCCAATTTCAAGGCACTTTGAAGAAAAGAAAAATAAAAATTCCGTTTACTTTCTGCAGGAGATGACTGCCTGTTCCCTTTGAGCTGGGCCGGAGGGAGCATTCAGAATACATTGCTGGAAGTAAATGGAATTTTTCAGCTATTTAAATTGCAATTCACCCCTGAAAACTCCATTTTATCAAAACTCCTGGTTAATACTATTTTCCGTGCTCAGGTATTCTCCCCAAGTACACATGCAGGAGATTCAGGAGCCCTGGGGAAACCATTCCAGAGACAAAGTCCCTTAAAGAGGCCTCAGGTACTAACATCCTCATTGCCAAACAAAACTCAAAGGACTGACCTTTAACATGGCAGGCAGATCTTGGATAGGGCAGAGGGCGCCCTACCTGGAGTCAGAGGAATTAATTTGCCTCTCACCAGCTGTGTGTTCATGAGCAAATCATGTAATCTCTCTGAGTTTTTTGGTTCTCATCGCTAAAATGGTTTAGGAACACCACCTCTGCATATTTCAGAGAGTTGCTGTAAAGATTACATTAGACTAATTTATATGAAATAGTGTACACAAAAGAAATAAAGCTGAAAATGATGTTTCTTATAGCCAAATGCTTAAAAACCCACAGTTAAGCCTATGGTAGGCAGAATTATAAGATGGCCCCCAAGAATCCCACCCCCTTAGTATATATATACACTATATAATCCCGTCTCCATGATCAGGTCCTGTGACTACCACTGAATATTCTCTCCTATGATTAGGTTATATAATATTAATATTAATTAATTAATATTATATAAATTATAATATTATATATAATAATATATAATATTAATAATCTATTAATGGACTGGAGAGAGATTCTTCTCTCTGGCTTTAAGGAAGTACGTTTCCAGGTCATAGTTTTGACCCAAGGGTGACTTCTAGGAGCTGAGATGAATTGCTGGTCATTAGCCAGCAACAAAACAGGGACCTCAGTCTTACAACAACAATTTGAATTCAGCCAACAACCTGAATGAGTATAAAAGAGGACTCTGGGCTCCAGAAGGGAATATATAGTCCAACCAACAAGCTGATTTCAGCCTTCTAAGACCCTAAGCAGAAAATGCAGTTGCTCTGTGCCAGGACTTCCGACCTACAAAAACTATGACATAATACCTGGGGGCTATTTTAGCTGCTAAATTTGTGATAATTTGTTGCATAGCTATAAAAAAACAAATATATAATCAATTGTTCTGAAATGGCAGATTGACGGTGACCTCTGAAATCCACTTCTCCATAAAAGCAATGTGAACACTACTGAAAACTGTCAGACTTTATCAGAACTCTGAAAAATCACCAAAGGCTTGCAACAATCCAAGGAGCATTTATTCAAGAAAAATGGCTGAATCTTGCCAAGGACGGTGAGCCTTGTGGCACTTTAACTGATACTCACTAACCTCTCCCCAGCTCTTCAGAAGCATTAAAAGCCAACAGCCTCACAACTACAGTAGCTGTGAACAATTGCAGTAAGTTGCAACTGAAGGAAGCAAAATGGGTCCAGAAGCCCCATTTCCAGAGAACTGTCACTATTCGACCTGTCTGGCAGTTCACTAAAAAAAATCTATTTTCAGAGATTGTTTTTATTTGACCTAATCAGAGCTTGCTTTTTGTGTAGAGCCCTACTAACAGAGTATTTGTCAAATACAATCAGTAGCAATTGTTTCACATCACAGCTGCCTGGATATGTCAACAGTTGGAGCTAATAAGAGGCTAACCAAAAATCTGAAAAAAGAACAACTGGGTAATGAGACGTCTACAGGGGCCATTGAAAAGCTCCAAAATATTTCTGGGTATCTAGAAGCCTATGTGCATTTTCAGAACTGCATATCCAGGAAAAACTTGATAAAGTCCTACTGTCTCACTTATGGGTATCTTGAGTCTCTGTATGAGCAAGAAGTTTAGGATAAGCTGGAGTTGTAAACTGCCTGCTAGAGCACTTAAAACATAACTTAACACACACACACACACACACACCCACGGAGCCCTTAAAAATGCTAGGAGGTTACTAGTTCAAGGAATTATAAGGAACTCTCTATCCAGTCATTAGCTAACCACTGAGAAAACTGAATAGAGACGTTGGTGGCCACATATGACAAAGAACACGGGTTAAACAGAATTAGTCCAAGAAAGTCACTAAAAAACAAAGAAAGAAACAAACAGTAGCAACAGTAACAAAGCACAAAGGACAGAGAGAATCTGATTTCCAGAGTTGACACACTGTATTATTTAAAATGTCTAATTTTCAGAGTTACTGTATGTTCCAGCAACCCCACTCCTGGGCATATATCTGGAAAAGATAAAAACTCCAATGCAAAAAGATAGATGCACATCAATGTTCATAGCAGCACTATTTACAACAGCCAAGACATGGAAACAACCTAAACATCCATCAGTAGATAAATGGATAAAGAAGGTGTGAGATTATATATATATATATATATATTCATATATATAATGAAATATTACTCAACCATAAAAAATAATGAAATGTTGCCATTTGCAGCAACATGGACGGACCTGGAAATTATCATACTAAGTGAAGTCAGACAAAGACAAATATCATATGATATCACTTATATGTAGAACATAGCAGAGTTCAGTAGTTGCAACAGAGACTGATCATATCACCTGGGAAAATGAAAACAGTTACTGTCTAGCCCTTTTCAGAAAAAAAGTTTGCTTATCCCATCTCTAGGGTGTATGGTCTTTAGTAAGGCATTTCAAAATAAAGTTTAAAAAAACAAACAAAAAATAATAATAAATGCACACATTTTTCTGAGTGCTTACTATGCCCCCAAACTCTACTAGCCAAGTAGTAGCAGAGCATCTATTTGCTGAGTCACTATGTAGCCTTGGACAAGTTATATGAACTCTCTGAGCCTCAGTGTCCTCATCTCTAAAATTAATATAATAGCAGATACTAACTACTATACATAAAAGTTATAAGCCAAGGACCACCTGGGGCTACCAGGCGCCAGGAAGAAGCAAGGAAGGATCCTCCCCCAGAGGCTCTGAAGGGAGTTTTGCCTTGTCAACACCTTGATTTCAGACGTCTATCCTCCAAAACTGTGTAAGAATGTATCTCCATTGTTTTAAGCCACCCAGTTTGTGGTGTTTTGTTATGACAACCCTAGAAAACTAATAAACATGTGAAGCTCTTAGGACAATATCTGGCAGGTGATAATGTGGTTAATTCATGCTAGAAATTATTCTAGATGTTTTTACCATGTTGTTAAAATAATTTTATAAGTTAGATGTATCCATCTGCTCAGGCCAGAGACCAGCGATTTAAACAACAGAAATGCATTTCTTACAGTTCTGGAAGCTAGAGATCTAAGATCAGAGTGTAGTACGGTCAGGTTCTGGAAAAGACCCACTTCCTGGCTTGTAGAAGACCACCTTCTCTCTCCACCATGTGTGCTTACATGGGAGAGAGAGAGACAGGAAATAAGATTTCTGGTGTCTCTTCTCATAAGGATGCTGATCCCATTGAGGGGGCTTCACCCTCATGACCTCATCTAAACATAATTACCTGTGAAAGGCCCCAACTCCAAATACCATCACACTGGGGGGTGGGGGGGTTAGGGCTTCAACATATGGATGTTGGGGGGACACAGTTCAGTCCATAGTAGTAGGCATTATTAATTCTGCTTTGTAAGTATGAAAAAGGAGTCACACTGAGATTAATACACAAGAGAAAATATAAAAAGGTAATGTTATTAAAAGGAGAAGATTTCTGTGAATTCCTCATGGGCATTTTCACACACAGCCGTGTGGGTTCCGTAACAACTGTGGTGTTATAGACCCTGGAATCAGACAGCCTGAGTTCATTTTCAGTTTCTGCCTATACCAACTCTAGGACCTTGGGCAAGTTACTTAATGGCTAGGAGTCTTCCCTGCAAAATGAATGGCTCCTAACCTCATGGAGTGTGAACATTAAATGACAAAATGCACATAAATAGTGTCCCAGAGTGCCTGGCACACACTAGACATCAAATAAGAGTTAAAACTTCAAAGATAAATACACAGAGATGTTTGATGCAGCTTTGATTGTTAGAACAGATTTGGAAAACTTCAACATCCAACAATAAGTTAAACTATAATTCATTCATATTGAGATGCTATGCAAGCATAAAACAGAATAAGATAGATGTTTGTTGAGTTCCTGGGTTCTTTTTCCTGTCCCTACCTACTGGGTGGACTTTAGACAAGTACTTTAACCTCTCTGGGCCTCAGTTTCCCCATTTGAAAAATGAAAATAAAAGCACTACCTATTTCACAGAGTTGGCATGAAGGTTAAATAACATACAGTCCATATAAGGGTCTTAAAATAGTCCCAGGCATATAGAAAGCACATGCTAAATATTAACCACTATTATATTATTTTGCCATCTGTATGGAAGGAAGGAAGGCTACCTAGCTAATTTCTAGAAAAAGATAGAATCTGCTAATTGTATTTCTGGGGAGTGAGGATGCGAAATGGGAAGGAGAAAGGCTTCAGCCTTCCCTTTACCCCATCCTGTACCACTGGAAACAAACCAGCTCCCCAGTGATTAGCTGTGTCTTGTCCTTCCCTCTTTCTCCTGTTATGAAGAATGGACCTGATGATGCCTGAGCTCTTTCTTCTACCGCCAGGCAGGGCTGCTCTTCTGCTGGGACACGTGAGTACAGCAACTGAAAGATTTCCATTCTGGCTGGTCATCCGTGCCACCATGATCCAGCCAGGTAAAGGTCAACTCCTGGCCTGCTGGGGTCTTCCGGGAGCCCCCGGGATGCTGATTCACAGTGACTCTGGTTTCTTTATGGTCCTGTAGTCTAGGTTAGCAAATATTTTGACCCTCACTCAGGGCCAGGTCTCAGGCACTAAGCTTGGGTCTGTGCACCTGTGGTATCTGACTCTAAATGACTCTTCAAGGTACTTATTCTCATATTCCAAATGATGAAACCAAGGTTACTTATTATGATCTGCCCAACAGCATACAGCTCAGAAGTGGTGTCTCTCTGGCTCCCAAGGCCATGCACATTTCACTGTGTGTCTGCTTTCATAGGCTTACATTCCTTCTCTAAAAATATTTGTATGCTGTACTTCAATGAGTTCTTTTCAAAAAGTTTATTTTACCAGCTTTGTAGTTCTGGTATGTCTTAGATGGTTTAGCAGTTTCAAGAAAGGAGCAGAGTGAGCAACTCTGTGAATAATTAACCAGCTGAGTTTGATCTCTGGCCTAAAATGACTGCTCAACTTGATTATTTGCCCTGAACAAAAAGACAAGGGAGATTTTCCTATATTGGTGCTTTCCAATGCCGGGAGAGGAAAGAGAGCCAGAAGACTCATTTTCACTCTGTTCTCCCTCTAGAGAGGAAGTTCCCTGCCCAAGGTCGCAGGGGCTGAACCACACTTTGTGCCTGGGACTCTGCAGAGACTAGACATGGTCTCTGAAATTAAATAGTCTCAGTGTAAGTCATTATTAGCTGTGTGACCTTGGGCAAAGTCACTCTCTCTCTTAACTTCCTTCATCATTTGTAAACGGGGGTGATAGTACTTATAGGCACTAAGTTAACATCCTGCAGCGATATTAACATTTGTCATCAGTCATCAACCAATCAAAACGCTGCGCAGATTGCAACGGCAGAGTGCTGGAGGCCCCAGGTCCGCAGGCACGTACCTGTTATTGGATTGAGGGGACATCCATGTTGGCCCCAGGGCAGTGGCCAGGTGATCAGGAAGATGGGACTGCTTTGGTGGTGAAGGGTAGGTTTCAGTGAAGCAGCTATTTATCAACTGATATGGAAATGTTTCAATATTTTAATCATGGTTACAGCTGTGCGAATGACTGTGGTCTGAACAGGGGTCCTTTGCAAGGTAAGTATGCCTTTTTAGGGGAATTTGCTCTGTGCTTGGTACCACGGCTAAACTTACCAATGATGCCACATAAGCTTCACAAACACTCTGGAAAGTGCTACTTCCAGCCCGCTTTTTTCAGATGAGGAATCTGCCTCTCTAAAAGTAGCAATGGCTAGTAAGTGGTAGAGCGGTGATCAGAATTCAAGCTGACCAGTGGCAGAGTCAGACTTGTATCCACAGTGGGAGAGAGAGAGAGAAATCCTGGGCAATTGTGCAAAACTGAATTTGAGAACATGGATAGAAAAGGATGAAAAAGAGAGCTGGGCTGTAGGACAATTCAAATGAGGAATAAACTGTCTCCTAGACACACAGCGTCCTTGGGCAAGAATGACATTAAAAACATTTATCCCACTTGCACAGACGAATGGAATGAAATGTTAACAAAAGATGAATCTGTGGGAGGGGTAGACAGAGGTTCTTTTGCACTTTGCTTATTCAAGCAACTTTGAAATTGCATAAACCTTTCTTTGCATACAGGACTTCATCTTCCCTTAGCTCTCTGTCATCTCTCAGTTGGATTATTCACTTTCTTGCCTTCATCAACTCATTTTTCAGAGGAACAGGGGCCACCAAGGAAAATCTAAGTCTAATTCCACCTCCTCAATTTTCAGCAGCACTGCAGAAATCTGAAAAGGAGCCGTTGTGATTCTGTGATTTGGAAATGCTTGCAAACGAGAAAGAGTGTGACTACTAGGAGTACGTGCCGTGTGGCAGGAAGTGCATTGATCTGGAGTCAGATGACTGTGGACTGAATCTTGTTTGGTCCATTTCGCAGCTCAGTGATCCTGGATGAGTCATAACTTCATCTATAAAATGAGAATCACAGTGGTGACCTCCCAGGTTATGCTGGGGATTAAATGAAATACCATTTGTAAGGTTCCAATCACGGGGTCCAGCATATAGTATGTGCTCAATAAACATTTTATTTCTTTCTTGGAGGCTCAATTTCCACACCTATTCAAGGAGCAGAGTAATAATATCTTAAGGAGAGAGCATGAAGATTAAATGTGATCATCTGTGAAACGTGCTTTGGAAAGTCATCTCGTCACAAATGAGTGTTGTCATTGCTGGAGATGACCAAGGTGACCCAAATATCCTCTTGCTCCTAACTGCAGCTCACAGTAGAATGTCTCGTACTGTCTTTATTACTTTCAAGTTTCTTCTGACTCTTGAATCTTATTTTTCCAACAAGCACACAACTGTGGAATTTATTTATACCTCTGAACACAATTCACATCTCCCTAACATGTCTAACTCAGGGATATGGACACGCCAAACATGTTGTAAATATCTGCATTTCCAAAGTGAAGGCTAAGGATGCGACACGCAATAGAATGAAAAGTCTGCCCAAAGTGACGCTGTGAACTGGTAACAATATGAGGCTCTGGGTATTTGCTCCCCATCACAACAAATCTTCAATTTTGGGATTTCGACTGGTCAAAAAACATTCCCCCTGCAGACTAGGGTGCAGACATCTTTGGGGGAACATTATTCTGCCCACCACATCATCTTACTACCTGGCATCATAGTACAGTTAGGAGTTATTTAAAAAAATGTTAGTTTTATATAAATTTTACTATCGCATATATATGAACAGACACACACACACACACACATACATATATGTGAGCATTTAGTTGTGATACATAGTGCATTTCTTGTTGCAAGCCAGCAGTCAGAAAACCTGAAAAATTCTGCTCTAAAGCTAGAAAGAAAAACCTTGACGTGTTTAGAAAAATAAATATAGGCCTGAGAGGCTGGAACATATGCTGGGAGGGGGGTGATAAGAAGCGAAGTGAGTGACATAAGCAGAGGCCAGGTTGGGCAGGCCAACAAGACAAGGCAAGGGATTTAGATTTCATTCTAAGCACTATTGGAAGCCACGACAGGATGTAAATCAGTTGCACACTCTGATTTACATTTTTTAAAGAAGGACAATTTTGGATACCTTCCACCATTATCTTTCTGTTGTTTGTTCAAGTTCATAGATTAGACTCCAGAATTTGCCAGGCTGATCCAATAACCAAGTGCTTTGGAGGGAATTAGAATGTTTGTAATAGAATAAAACTGGGAAACCACTGAATTGAATTCTGGGAGGTACCAATGAGACTAGCTCAGATAGTAAAAAATAAAGCTCTCATAGACAAGCAATCTACTAATTTTTACCTATGAGTAAGCAAATATTTTCAAACCCTTGAGAAAGTTATTAGCATCACTGTAAATTGGCACAACTTTTTATAGAGTGCTGTATGGTTGTCCCTATCAAAATGTAAATTTTGCCTCAACTTGAAGCCAGAAATTTCACTTCATTGATTATATCCCTCAGAAATACTCACATATATGCCAAGAATAGGTGTAGTTGAGATGTTGGTGGTACCACTTACAATTTGGAAAAATTGGATATCAATGGGCATCAAAGACCTAATTTTAAAAAACTGGAAAAAAATATGCAGATAAGCATATCTGAATGTTCACAGAAAAATGCCTAGAAGGAACACACAATACACTTAATACTGATGACCCTTGGTTAGAGGTGGAAAAGGGTGAAAAAAGGCAATGGAAGATGTCCTTCACTTTCGCTTGAAATACTTTGGCATTTGAACTTTTTTTATATTAAGCAAATATTATTTTTTAAATATAAAATGAATAAAATTGCACTAATAAAAATATGCATACACTTAAAGTGCAGATAGGGAGAGGCATTAACTATCGGAGATGAGGAAGTTATCATGGCTTTGTGGTGGTATCAATGCCCAGAGCTTCCATTATTTAGTTGTCAGGTTAGGCAGAAATGAAAGATTCAGATAAAATGATTCACTCGGTTTGTTGATGTGTATGTATGTGTGTGTGTGTGTGTGTATGTGTGTGTGTTTGTACACATGCATTTATGATTTTCTCCCAAACACGTGGGGCCAGATAGTTTCAATCATTACAAAACCAAATGTCATACCACCTCTGACCATCTTAACTCTGGTTAATTTTTTTTTTATTGGCTTAACCTGCTCCAATTTGAAACTCATCTGTGAGATTTGGGATTGAGTCATGAACACTGGGTAAAACTGAAAAAGGGAAAATGGATAGTGACAGTGACCAATCCCTGAGCATATATAATTTTCTGCCAAGATCACTCCTGAGTGATTTATGTATATTACCACTAACTCCTTAACCCTGTGTGGTGGGTGATATATTATCCCCACTTCACAAATGAATACAAGGCACCCTCCCAAGCCAGAGGAGGTCATCTGCCCAGATCTTATAGCCACGGGAGGTGCTGGAGTGACAGCCCAGACGTGACTCCACCTAGTCAGTGCTTTCCCCAGTGCCTCTCAGCTCCCTCAAACCACAGAGAGCATCCTCAATCCTCACCATGTTGGAATGCCTAACTGTAACGCTTGGCTATGTGTAAAGTCAGCTAGATGATGGTGCTAAAGATAAGAGAATACTTTTACTGCAGTAAATTTAATATCCTTTCAGAGTTTTCAATAATGTATCCTAGTTGGCTGAAATCTATACCAGCACTGTGAAAAGAAAAAAGGAAATACTAAACAATTTATAGTATTTGTTCTCATGTGCCCTCTCCAGCCCTCCCCAGACACATACAAAGACAGATGTGTGTTTCATTCCCGAAATAATGAGATGGGAGCAGGGATACACCAGGATCTTTCTCTGATAATACCTTCCCCTACCTGCTTAAGTCTCCTCAGGAAGCCCATCCTGGACCCTTCCCCACCCGACTGTGAGGGGTAGCTGACAGCCCCCTGCCCCTCCAGTGCCACTGTATTGCCTGATGCCTGCCTGTCTCTACAGTTTAATCACAAGATATTGCATTTATTGTTTGCCTGTCTTCCTCAGAGAAATGCAGGTGGGCACCTGGAGCACAGGGGCCCCACAACTTTCCTCTTTCTAGCCCTAGTGAGTAGTACGTTGCCTGGAAGTCCTCAATAACTACTTAAAGAATGTTTTGCCTATGTTTTTCCCTAAGAGGTTTATAGTGTCTTGTCTTATGTTTTAGTCTTTAAGCCATTTTGAGTTTATTTTTGTGTATGGTGTAGGGGAGTATTCTAACTTCATTGATTTCATGCAGCTGTCCAGTTTTCCCAACACCATCTACTGAAGATACCATCTTTACTCCATTGTATGTTCTTGCCTCCTTTGTCAAAGATTAACTGACCAAAAGTTTGTGGGTTTATTTCTGGACTCTCTATTCTGTTCCATTGATTCATATGTCTGTTTTTGTACCAATACCATGCTGTTTTGATTACTGTAGCTCTGTAGTATTGTCTAAAGTCTGGGAGGGTATTCCTCCAGTTTCATGCTTTTTCTTCAGTATTGCTTTGTCAGTTCTAGGACTTCTGTGATTCCATATTCATTTTAGGATTATTTGTTCTAGGGATTGCATTAAATCTGTAGATTGATTTGGGTAGCATGGCCATTTTAACAATATTAGTTCTTCCAATCCATTGGAATGGATATCTTTTCTTTTCTTTAAGTTGTCTTTAATTTCCTTAGTCAATATTTTGCAGTTCTCCATGTATAAGTCTTTCACTTCCTTGGTCAGATTTATTCCTAAGTATCTTATTTTTGGGGATACAATTTTTTAAAGGGATTCTTTCTTTACTTTCCTTTTCTGATATTTCATTGCTATGGTAAAGAAATGCAACTGATTTCTGTATGCTAAGCTGGTATCCTGCTGTTTTGCCAAATTCTTTTATCAGCTCTAGCAGTTTTTGTGTGGCATCTTTAGGGTTTTCTATATATAGTATTATGTAATCTGCATATAATGACAATTTTACCTCTTCTCTTCTAATTTGGATCTCTTTTATTTCTTTTTCTTGTCTAATTGCTATGGCTAGGACTTCCAATACTATATTGAATAGAAGTGGTGAGAGTGGGTATCCTTGTCTTGTTCCACATTTTATTGGGAAGGCTTTCAACTTCTCACCATTGAGTATTATGCTGGCTGTAAGTTCGTCATAAATAGCCAGAAAGAGGGAAAAAAAATACCATATGATATCACTTACATGTGGAATCTAAAAAAAAAAAAAAAAAAAAAAAAAAAAAAAAGGACAAATGAACATATTTACAAAACAGAAACCAACTCACAGACTTAGAAAACAAACTTTTGGTTACCAGTGGGGGAAGTGGGTGGGGAGGGATAAATTGAGAGTTTGAGATTTGCAGATAGTAACTAATACATATAAAATAAATAGCAAGTTCATACTGTATAGCACAGGGAACTATATTCAATATCTTATAGTAACTTATAGTGAAAAAGACTATGAACATGAATATACGTATGTTTATGTATGACTGATGCATTATGCTATACACCAGAAATTGACCCAACATTGTAAATTGACTGTATTTCAATGAACACATTGCTAGCCAGGAACATCATTCAGAATGGAGAAGAAAGCAGAAGAGCCCAGCAGAGAAGGGTCTCTTAAGGTTTGATAAGAGCAGCTGAAAATAGCTCAATTCTTCAAAAGGGAGGAGAAAGAAATAAAGGAGGACACATCTGGTGGAAAACTCCTCTGTAGGAGACTGTAATGTGGTTGTATTTGCCAAAACCAATGAATGTGCAACTCAAAGAGAGAAAACTAGTGTAAACTAGTTGATAATGACATGTCAATGTTAGTTCATCCATTGTAACAAAGGTACCACACTGACACCCAAGTTGATGACGGCAGAGGCCATGTGGTTGAGAGAGGCATATGTGGGAACTCTGTGCTTTCCACCAATTTTTCTGTGAACCTAGAACTGCTCTAAAAAATAAAAATCTATTAGTATTTTTTTTAAATACTAAAATAGATGTCAGCACAAAGAACTGCCACCATGTGATGCTTTATGGCTTTATGAACAACCGTGTTCTTTCTCAACTATAAAAAGAAATAGACCCCATTAGAACAAAGTAGAATAAACCATGCCTACCCATTGAGATACAAGAGAATTCTCTCATGGGTATGAAGCATTGGCTAAGAGCTAAGTCAGGTAGCAAAGAGAAAAGTACTCTAGTGTGTGTGTGTGTTTTGGGGATGGGGATAGAAATCAGTACTGAAAAAGCAAAATTAAGAAATTAAAAACAAGCAAACAAAAATTCTAAACACTTTTTCCAAAATAAAGGAGACATGGCTTAATTTACTTCTATCATTTTTTTTCCTTATCTATGGCCCAGATTTGGATTTCTAATATTAAAGATTATAACAAAATTTGCCAATTCTCAAAAAAAAAGTTTTATGTATAATTCCTAGTTTTCACAATAAAAGTACTCCCTGAAATTCAGTCATCTTCTTATATCAATACTAACTTTTTTACATATTTTTACATATTAATTGTGTCTATGAATAAGGTTAGCGCTATGGCCAAGGAATCAGTATCAATTAGTATTAATTAATTAAGTAGAGTAACTAGCAACTTCTACAACAATCTCAAAGAATAAAGTTGTACCTGGAATCTTGTCATAGACTCCTGCTGGCATTGGGCTCTCCACACACAGAAATGTAGATCCAGGGTCCTAGAGGGGACAGGGACTTCCTCAAGGTTATATATTATATTCCTAACAGAGCCATCTGTGGTAGAGCCAACTAATATGGCTACCACGCCACACCTAAGTGCCCCACATGCACTTGATTTATAGAGTCTCAAGTAAGCCAGCCAACAGCCCCATGGAGGAGGCACTAATTTTTAAATAAGTCAAGGTGGATTCAAGAAGTTACTAACATGCCTAACATCCTACAGTAGGTCAGCGGTCAGAGCCAGGATTCAAAGCAGTCCTGTGTGAACTGACGTCTGAAGGATAAAAGGAGTCACAAAAGGGCAGACAGAGGAGGGGCAGGTCGAGGAGGGACCGTCACGGTGCCCAGCCACAGGAAGGGGGCGTAATTATGGGCTGGTCAACCTTTCACCTGGCCTTGTCACTTGAAATGCATGATAAGGATGAGACTTGCCTGTCTTCCTGCCTCTGGGAGTCACTGCCTCCGGAGCTGCTGTTCAGATAGGGCTGCATGCCAAACGTTGCAGCAGAATAAGGTGCTGTGCGTTCTCCCAGGGTAAGGAAGCAGGAAGGGCCAGAGGGGTGGGAGTGGTCAGAGGAGGAACCAGAGCCTGGGGCTTTGAAGACCAGCATTTCAGGCCAGAAGCAGTCATTTACTAGCTCTATATCCAGGGACATATCACCTGATTTCCCCAAACCTGTTTCCTCAACTCTAGAGTGAAGATAGGAGCAGCTGTCCAGAAAGGCTGTTGTGATGATTAAGACAGGACAGTGCAGGCAAGGCGATCCCATCATTGTCAGTATTATTACTGCAACATCCCTTTTTATCCCCTCTCGGCTCTCCAGCACCTGGTACCTTAAAAGTTCTCAGGAAATATCTGTTGAATTAATGAGTAAATATATAAAATGTGAAAACAAGTTAAACGGTTCCTCTACTAAAGATCAAGGCTCAGGAAACATTTCAAACACCACCGCGGCAGCTAAACAACTCAAGTATTAACTAGAGTTCTCTTTTCCTACCAATTTCTTGTATCGAGCTAAGAAATTCTCCAAGACTAAAGAAAGGGAAGACCTCTCTCCTAGACAGAAACTTTATTTATTTTGAACAAGGCACATATCGTATCCCAAATTTTCTCTAGTTAATCTCAGTAGCTATTGATCTGGGCTTTACATGTATCGTTTCATTCTGTGCTCATAACCATTTGGAGTTATACTATTACTATAGCCCAATTATATTATTTTATATATTATATACTACTTACATTATTTTACAAATACAACTGATATGCAGAGAGTTAAGTGAATTGACCAATAAGGCAATTTGCCACTTTGTACACAGGAAGAAATAAAGTTTCCAGGCAGGTGCCTCATTTCTCCCAAGGTCACCAGCAGAACCAGAAGTTGAAAAACCCAGGTAGTGTGACTCAAGCCTTAACCACTATTTGATTCTGCGGGCCTTGGTCAGGCCCTCTCTCTCCAGTTCAACCTAACTGAAAATCCCCTCGAAGTTATGAGGTTAAAAAGAAGGCACAGAATATCAAGATACACAAATCCTGAGAGTTGACTACATTGTTGTACACGTTTCCCAAAAGAAAAGAGCAGAGAGCTCATCTTTTGAGTCATTTACAGCCAAGCCGGACTGGACTGGACAGGGCATGAGAGACAGTATCACGGTAGTGGCTCATGTTAGCCAACCGAACACGACCTCTTGCTTAATCGTGACTCCAAGGCTATGGTATGCAGGCTGTAAAACCTCTTTCTCCCTTTCCTCTGCTCCCATGCAGCCTGGCCTGGCCACGTCTCCTTCCACTTGCATTGGGCAAAGGCCCGATTTCATACCACTTCATAATCTGGGTGGCAATCTAAGCCATCAATGGCATTAGCAGTACAACCTCTAGTTCTGGGAGAGGGGAGGACAGAGTCACTCATTCGCTCTCCCTGTTCAATCCACCCTAAAAACCAGTGCTACTTCACCCTCTTCAAACCACAGTCCTGACATCACCTTGAGATAAAACAAGGGCTTTCTAGTCTAGCAAACAAACTCCAATCCCTAAATTCCTTTGCTCACTCAAACTTTAAGGTCTCTTTGCCTGTTCCTAAGTATCAGATACATGAATGAGTTAGACAACGTGATGCAAAGGGAACCCCGAGGAGAAATGGATACCATTGGAGCAGGAAGCAAAGGCATTTTGAGAGCACTCAAGGCTCATTCATTTATTTTCCAGCCTTCCCTCTGGAATCATTGTCAGTATCCACCCTGAAGCACCTGGCTTTCTCCTTTCTTCCAAAGTTCAGCATAAACGCATCTTCAGGGAAGCCCTCACTGACTCCTTGATGGAGAGAGCCTCTCCCTACACCCTGTACATTTCCTTCACTGCACCTATCACGACTCTAAATTCCTTCTCGCAAATATTTTTGGTAGTAAGTAGTTATCTGCTTTACCTATTAGCAAGTAAGTTACATGTGGACAGAAACTACAGGTCTGGTTTAGGCGCTAGAATTTAGGATCCCCCTAGTTTAGTAGTTCGTGAATATTAGTTATATTAATTACATCTTTTCCTCCATCATCACTGTACCTTCAAGTCTTTGATCTGATTTTCCTGATGGGAAAACTCCAATTAAACCTACACACATCTGCTTTATTTGAATACCTACCAACCACCAGCACTTCACAGGCCACCTTTCATGACAACTTGTTCTATACGTCTGAGTGACACTGGTTTCCCCTTAGAAGCAAGCTCAGGGGCAGGGACTATCTTGAAGCTTTTGTTTGTTTGTAATCTCTTTCTGTTCCCGTAACAGTCTAGGGCTCAGCAGCCTCTGGCCCTTCGTACTTAGTACCCTGTTGTGATTGCAAATGCACTCACCATACTTGCATCTAGTCTGCAGATAAAATTGCTGTATTTGTTTAATAAGCACTTTTTCCAGTAAATTCAGTACAAGGAAATAAAAGCCCTTCTGCACTTATTCTGGGCCTGTTCATCTTGGAGATCCATTTAAACACTTCCAAATATGTCATTTTCCTACATTAAGCAAGCTCAGCGCACTAGGAGAAACAGGAACAGCCTACGCCAGAATCACCCCCAGATAAATGCACGTTCTGTATTCGGCTCCCCAACCCCCTACCCTCCTGTGTGACGAGAACCACAATACACGAAGCACTAGACTCTAGAGAATGCTCTCATTGCTGCTTGAACTCCAATAATCTTCACCATTCAACACTCTTCCTACTTAAAATCCTCATAGGAGCCTGTCGATGGGGCCCAGGTTTGTGACCATCATCCGATGGTGGTGGCAGCTTCAGATGCTGGCCTGAGTGCTGGTGGCCTCGCACATGCCAGTCCGAGGCCACATCAGCTCCTGTACCTCCTGCTGGCACCTGCATCCTCTGTCACACCAACAGTGCCGCTTAAATCATGTTTGCTTGTTTTCTGTAATTAAATCACTCAGCGAGCCTAGTCCCTCTGTCTGGGATTCTGAAACCACCTAGGATGCAACATGGGTTACCGATCTCAATTTCAAAACTCCCCAGTGTAAATTCCAAAATGCGAGTGTGGTTTCCGGCAATGTTTGCACTGATTCTGAAAAATCAGTGAGGATTGAAAATTTATGGTCACAAGACATTTTTCATGAACACGGAGCCTAGAAGCAATGGGTGATTAATTCTCACACAGTAGATGCAGGGAGGGTTTTCTAGTCACTAAATCAATTCATCCAAATGTTTACTGAGCAATGTAAAGATGAAACACACTAATATTTCAGAAAATCTGTGGTTAGGCTGAGTAGCTTGGATTTGGGCCAAAAATGGCAGAGAAAAGTATACAAATGGAAAAATATATAAATACAGTTAACTCTAAAAGATGGTTTATTGGAAACCCTCAGAGCATTTTTCAAAAAGACTTGACAGATTTTAATGTAATAAGACATAATGAAGAGGAAATGGTTTAAAAGATGTCATCAATCTTTTATTTAACTAAGCACTTGCCCTTCATTTTGAAGGAAATGATACAATTTCAAATCAGAACCTCCTTCTCAAGAAGTGGTATGAGAACAGAACATTGATTTAACACACAGTCTTCAACAAAAATAAAGTTTATACAATTCACTAGGAAATAAAATGCATGTGGAATTTATCAAGTTAGTCGATGGAATTCTCCATGGGTCACAGGTGTTACAGCTCAGAACAAAACAACATGATGGAAAGTTGAATAAACCAGTCAAGTTTACAGTTACCCTGATTTAAAAAAAAAACAAACTCACAAATAAAATGTAACTTTCCAAACAAATCCTTTCAATGATCATGATCACACTCGATTTTATACTAATTTACAAAAAAAAAAGTTAGACAATCATATAATGTCAAGAGTCTTCAACACAGTGGATTCCATTTTGTTAAGAAAAAAAAAATAGAAAACAAGTAGTCCTTAAATTTTCTTCACTCTCCATAGCATATGTAGTAGAAAATTAAAGTTTTGCTTCCAAAAATATGTTTCCATGTGGTTGTGGTGTTGTCGACTGGTGCTGTTAGGGCCAGAAGCACCAAAGACACAAGAAATTTAACCACTGTAATGTCATTTTCCATAAAAACTAAAAATTTCCTTAAAGGTCTGGAGTAAAGTCTTCTGCTAGGCATG
This sequence comes from Camelus bactrianus, assembly GCF_048773025.1. NCBI lineage: Eukaryota > Metazoa > Chordata > Mammalia > Artiodactyla > Camelidae > Camelus > Camelus bactrianus. The sequence goes on from NC_133563.1 coordinate 27,524,088, forward strand.
TTAGTGCTATAAAGTCATTTTAAATTAAATGCGGAATAAAAGCTACAAAAAGTATTCGAGTTCTCTCAGTATAAAAAGTTGTGTAGCTGAAGTTGTGGGTTCCTTGGCCATACATAAGCAGTCTCAATAAAATATTTGCTCAAGTAAGAAAATAGAATTTGTCTGATTACATTTAGCGTATGTTCCAGTTGGGTGTCCTGCTTGTCCCTGCCAGAGCCTCTGAAGAACATTAGATCAATATTCTTTTCCTCCAAAGAGCACCCGTAATTCACAGTACAAAACAGTTCTAGAGTCTCATTCCTAAGGAGAAACAAAAATTATTAAATATATATATTTTTTTTAAAGTGCCAGATGTAGCCATCGCCTGGGCATGAAAACTTATCCACAACGCTGCCACCTTCAGGAAAGATGCCAATGGTTGATCCCATCCCCTTTCCTTGGAACCTTCACAGGTTGGTTGGGGCTTTACTTTAAGCATGACGAGACTAATCAAACTTCCAACGGAGTCACTGTTCTGAAGCATTCCACACGTCACATCTCTGATACGCTGTCAAAACGCATAAAAAGGAGCAACCAGAGCATATCTCTTTCCCCTTCCAGCTCATTTTCAAGCCCTGGTATCAAAAACCTCTTCTCTAGAGGAAGAATGCTATTATTGGCGTGAATCTTACAGGAGTTCTTCCTCCAAGTTGAGATTCCTCAAAGATGTTTGTAACAAGAGTCACCGCTGTCCCTTGGTGTGACCGATGACGTTCACTTTCCATTGGAGGGTAGAGGGAGACAGATGGGGGGAGTGGAAAGAAGAGGAGGCTTGCTAGCCCAGAGCTGCTGGGCAGGGCTGCTCTGCCCACCCCTCTTGCTGTCTGCACAACAGTCATGACTTTGTGTCATTCAACTTTCATTTGACTGTGTTAAAACATCCAAGAAAATCCAAATCTAGTAGGCTCTGGTAAGCAGCATTACCCACATTTTTATCTGCTCTGCTTTCCCATGAGCAAAATACAAACACAAAGCTGTGAGATTATTAAGCAAGGAAACTAGATCAACATTTCCAATATGAGACGGATGTTTCTCCAAAGTCCCAGACCAGGGCTAAATGTGGTTCATCTTTAACAAAATGACAGGACCTGTTTGGGGATCCCTGTAAAAACAGGGAACATAGCTAATGCCCTTGCAATTAAATTATTTCATGTTGTGGTACTGTGAAGGTTTAGGTTTTTAAAAATTATGGCCTTCAACCTCCCAAGTTTGAAAAGAGCTGGTACACAATTTAATCCTTCAAGCTTTGCTGCCTTGATTTAAAGATCTCCAGGCAGGAGGCCTGAGGATAGCCACGGATGTGGAACACTCAACAATGATTCTACTCCAACAGTAAGAATCAAGTCACAAAATGACTTGTTCAGTGTAATCTATATTGATTCCCAAGAGGAAAAAAAAAAAACTTTACTCAACTTTTGAGACAGCATTAGCAACGCCTACGTGCAGCAGAGAAGGATTCTGAAATCAAGGGCACACATCATGAAAGAGCTCACATGAAAACAAGGGACAGACTGTACACATTTTTTAAAGCCTCACAGTAAAGCAAACCTAGCAGCAGATCCAAACAGTGTTGGCCAGCCTGCTTCGGAGAGACCCCGCAGTCACCAACCCATGCTTTAGGACTGTCGCCAGACTTGGTGCTGATTACACCAGGTGGCATTTATTTGTGATTGCTGTCACCCCTCTTAATTGAGAAAGCATTCTGAAGGGATGCTCTCCAAGCGACAAGGAGACTGCAGCAATATAAGATTCTACATCTTGAATTAAATTGCATCGAGTGAGGCTAGCAAAGTAAATACCTTATCATTGAAATATGCCTCAAGTCTAAGATTTTACTATCAGCAGAACAAAAGTGAGGGGGGGGATGGGGCAGTGAAGGAAAAAAACCCTCACAGCCCCACCACCAAAAGCCTTACATTGTCAAAAAAGGAAGGAAGGAAGGAAGGAAGGAAGGAAGGAAGGAAGAGAGAAAGAGAAAGAGAAAGAGAAGTTACCTTCACTATTCAAGAAGGGGGTTAGGTGGGGGAATGGACAAGAAATTGACTGACTAATTCCTGCTGGTGCAACCCTGTTTGACTGTTTCTGTAGTGGATACTTTATGGGGTGGCAACAGCCAACCTCACGTGTGACCTCCAGATGAACATGGCCAAGCAGGTTTATCAGATCAGACACAAAATTTTGATAACAAATTCCGCGGCTGTTAAGAGCCTGCAATAGGAGGGTAGAGACAAAGGCAGCAAAACACAACCAAAATGGAATCCTTCCCTTTGCTGGCGGGTGACAATGATTTACTTGTACCCTGGAAAGTGGTAGGTGGTGAAGGAGGGAGCGGGAGACTCAGCTAGAAGCCAGCTTCAGAAGATAAACTGCTCGGGGGGGATAGGGTGAGGGGAGGTAGCAAATCCTTGTTTTGTAGCCCAAGTTTACGCAACTGTTCGTTAACACTTTACAGGGTGCTGCTCGGTTCCTGCCTGCTGCTCCCACATCTGGTCCTGGTTTCGCCAGCCCTGCACCCCAGGAAAACCATAAAATAAATCACCTCAGCCTCCCGGATCCTACACACTGCTACCTGGGGGCAGCACCACCACAAACCTGCTCTGGCCCTGGTAGGAAGGGAAGCGGGCAGAAGGCGATAGCAAGTGTTAGTACTCCAAACTTTTCTTCACTCCTGCGTGCGTTGAGTCGATTTTTGGACCCAGGTCCAGGAGGGATTAAGTGTCTAGCAAGTCCACTGTTTGCCTCACCTCGTCTCGGAAAGGAAGATAGACTGAGTGGACAGGCAAGAAGCCAAGAAGCGTCCCCCGGCCAAAGTTCTCCTACCTGCTCCCTCTTCCTCCTCCGTCCAAGATAACAAACTCAAGCCACAGCTGGCAGCGCTTTTCGCCAACTCTCCGTTTTCCAAATGGCCCAGGAGTCCAGATGGGGCCCAGAAGGTGGTGGAGGAGGGAGGGAGAGGAGGGAGACGGCAGCGGCTGCTGCAAACAGCTCCCTCACACAGCTCTGCACTCAGCCCTGCGCGTCAGTGCACCACCGCCTCTGGGTCCTCCTCCTCCCTGCCCGACGCAGGGGGGCGCCCGAGAGGCGGCGTAGTCCGCGCGGCGTCGCCGTCGCCCTCGTCCGGCTCCGCCGGGTGCAGGTGCGTGGCGAGCTCCTGCAGCACCGCGGAGCGCCCGATCTGGTCGTTGCGCCGCTTCTCCATGATCAGGTCCTCCAGGCTCTGGAACTCGAGCGTGTGGCTCCGCTGCGCAGAGAGCTGGATCTGCAGCCGATAGGGCTGCTTGCCGATGCGCAGCTCGCCGCCGATCTTGAACTCGCGCTTGCCGTAGCGGCACCAGGCGGCGAAGCTCTCCGAGTTGCGCCAGCTCAGCTCGCGCTCCTTGGCGCCCACTTGCGCCAGCGCGTTGCGCACCACGGCGCTGGGGCTCAACGGCTTGTAGCGGTACAGATCGTTCACCACGCGGCCGCGCCGGCCCTGGCTCGCGTCCGTCAGGAAGCTATTGCTCACCTCCAGCCGGTGCAAATGCACCACCTGGAAGTTGCCCACGTAGACAGCCCAGTGCGGGTACTGCGCCTGCGACACGAACTCCACCAGGTCACCAGGCCTGCACTTGTTGAGCAGGTTCTCGGGCGTGTAGGTGCTCAGCGCAGCGGAGCCCGGCGCGAAGCTTTTCTGGTAGATGCACTCGTCGCGGTAAAACACGGAGCACTCCACCTCGTGCAGCCGCGGGTCGTAGGGCTGCGGCGGGGGTAGCGCCGGCCCGTCCCCGCCGTCGGGCAAACAGCCGCCACCGCCATCCAGCCCCTGGGGTGGCGGCTGCGGCTCCACGTCCTCGTCGTCATTGGAGAAGATATAGGAGACCCCGATGCGGGGCCCGTCGTCTCGGTCAACGCCCGTCGGGTCGGCTGTGGGAACTTCCTTATAACTTAGGTGGGTCAGTTTCTCCACCTGGTTGCCCATCACGCTGCAGACACACGTTCACACCGCCGAGAGAGGAGAAAGCGAAACCACCACTAGGGTCATTGGCACAGGTGCCCGGACAGGGGCTGAGACCACCTGTTGGGAGAGGAAGGCAAGGAAGCCATGTAGGAGCCCCTCTGTGAAATGAGCGTTTTGTTCTTAAGAGGAGGTAGAAAGGTTGCGGGCCGGAAACCTGGAGCCATTTTACGGGGAATCTCAGATATAGCGAGCTTTGCCTCATTTTTCCACCTCCAGGGTCACGGTCACAGGAGGCCAGGCAACTCCAGCTCTTCCCAGCCCCCAACCCTTCACCTCGCCTGGGCAAAAGCCCATTGCATCAGCGACTCCTACCGCTTCCGCCAGCACCCTACCTGCCAAGCCCAAGCAGGAGAAGGGTAGGAAAAGAAACTTTACTCCAATCCCCCTTTCCAGACCCCTCTTTCACGTCAGGGCCCTCTGTTAGCCCCTGAGACGCCCCTCTTCCCCCATCCATTGCCCACGAAACCGGCGAGGATCCCGCAGCGCGGCCGGGGCAGGTGAGCCGCCTTACCTGTCTCACCTGCGGTGCTTTTTCCTCCCGTCTCTCCTGCCCCTCCCCCGCGCGCCCGCCCTCTGGCTCGAGTTACCTGCGCAAACTCACCCGCCGAGAGGTGGAGGCCGTGGGGAATGGGGAGGGGCCCCCCGCCGCACCCACAGACTTCTAGGGCGAGTTTGCAGGTGTGGGCTCCGCAGTCTCTCCTCTCCGGGCGCGGGCGGCTGGGAGGCTGGGCAGGGGGGAGCGGCGCATGTCTTGCCCCCGCGGCTACGTAGCTCCTTAAGACTTGAAGGTGGGAAGGTGTGCCTCTTCACACCGCACCCCGTCCCTCCTACTGGGGTTGCTTCTCCTCCTCCACCTGCTCTCGGGGGAGGTGGGGCTCCCTCGAAGCAGGAGAAGGAAGCAGCCTCGGTGCCCGGCGGCGGCAGCTCCCGCTCGGGCCGGGCGAGCAACAAGCGCCGGAGCGGGAGGGACGGGATTGTAGATCCGGCTCCGAGCTCCCAGGGCGGGAGCGCAGCCCCTGGCATTTAAAGAGACAGGCGCTCTCTGCCGGAGCCCGGGTCTTTCCCACACGGCGCAGAGCCTCGGGCGGCCCCGCCCCGCCCCGCCCCGCCCCGCCCCGCCCACCTGGGCCACCGGGCTCCGCCCAGGCCACGCCCCCTCCACGGAGCGGGTTTAAATCCCGCTGTAACTAACCAAGGGGCGGGTTGAACTGGCAGGATATGCGTGGTTGTGTGCACCAAATCAGTGGGAACCCCGCTTGCCCTCTTAGAGCAAGGCCTTGTTGTGGGGTCCTCACTGCTTGCTCAGGTCTTTTATTTTTTTTTTCTTATGAGCTATGAGCTTTAAAAAGAAGTTGGAAAGCAAACGCCACCTACCAGTGTAGAGATGACAGAGGAATTAAGAGTTTGGTGTTTGTTCCGTTTCCCCTTCACCTCTTCATTCCCAGAGTGCCTGGGGAGGGAGGAACAGTCATTAGGAAGCAAGTGGACTTTTATTTCTTTCTTCTCTTTCCTAGAACCCATTTCTTGGCAAAGGTCACAGGAAAGAATTTTTTACTAGGACAGCTGGAGAAGTGCTTCAGTTTAGAGGTATTTTCAGAATAAGGACTGTGAACCTTTCAGGTAGGAGAAAAATTCACAGAAAGGAAACAGTATAAACCAGAACAAAGGCTTAGTTACCGACTTGCTTCCAAGACCAGAGCTCTATTTATTAATGCCCCTCGAAGTTAGCACAAAGTTGATTTTGTAACTTCCATTGTTGTTTTGAGAGTACCCAGTTCATCAGATAGTGAAAGAAAGCATTCAGCTATGATTGTTTTTCTCTGGGGTAGAGGATGTAGGAATTGCCTAATTGTCTTTAAATTAAGAACATATAAGCTGAGGCCCTCGGTGGATATATTTCCTTCCTGCTGACTTACAGAAGGAAGTGACAGGAGACCAGTATTGCCTATTAACCTCCACTCCAAGAGGGCACTTCCTCTCTCTCCCCTCCATGCTGATTATGTTTCTTGTACCTTAAGTGGAAGCCACCAAAGTGTTTTGTGTGTGTGTGTGTGTGTGTGTGTGTGTGTGTGTGTGTGTGTGTGTGTGTTTAATAATGGATCGGGGACAAACTCAGGCTTTCATTGGAACACCCAAAGTAATTCTTGGTGAAATTAAGAATGCAACTCAAGACCTCCTCTGCACTGTTTTCCATCACTGTTTCTCTTGACTACATTTTTCCAGGTAACACTATTATTTATTCAGTGTGTATACTGACCAGTGGAAACAGGAATATACTAACACTAGTGTGATCCTTTTTAGTTTGAGGAAAAAAAGAAATCAATCTACTTAGGTACTTTTGAGCCCCAACAATCAATATTGGCAGGGCTGTGGTGAAAGTTAGTCCTTCAGCAAGTCTAAGATCACAGTAAAAGTTAGACTAAAAAGAAACTTCTGTGTGTCTGCTCTGTAGATTAAATTTAAGTATTTTCTGACCAGCCTCAGACATGTGTGACCAGTTGAGTCCACCCTGAACTTTTTGATAACACATGCCTTGGAGCTCCTGTTTTACCTGAATTGTATTTGCCACCATCATGTGAGCTCATGTAGATACCCATTTTTCAGGGAGGAGTTAGGCTGAGAGAGGAAATGGTGAGCCATCCCATGTCTGTTAGACTGGGAAACCTCTGCTGCCATCAGCTGCTGTAGGCCACTTTGCCCCTAGGTGGTACTGAGTCAGCTGCCTGTGATGGAAGAATCCATATGAGGACACAGCAGTGTGGTGGCTGCTGCCCGCGCTCTGGGACAAAGATCTAGTGAGTAAGGAAACACCTAGTTTTCCAGGTGTCTGTCCTCTTGCCTTGATGAGCTCTGTTCAGGTACACAGTATGGCTCAACAACAGTTCTTGAACTGACCAACCGTGAAGTCTCAGAGGGAACAGGCTGGAGTCATCTTTATATCCCAATGCCTGGCATTCAGTAAGTTCTCAATATATGCTTGATGGACACTTAGAAGAATTCTTGGCCATATCTATAGCCTGCCTTCTGTGTAGATTTTTCCATTAATGCCTGTTTAGGGCCCATCAGCCATCTGATCCCCTAGGGCCCTTGATCAGAGGTTACAGAATGGCTCCCAGACATGCTTTCCTTGTCTCAAATACTTGTTTAATAAATTTAAATTAACTGTCAACAATTTGGAAACTTGGGGAATCTCACATAAAAATTCAGATTTCCGGCTTCACTTGAAAGTGTTAATAATGAGACCATTGGGCCGACATTCCAGGATGGCAGCCAAAAGCCAGAGCTGAGCAGCGGTTGTCTTGGAGATGAGATGTAGCCTCCAGTTGGCCCCAGTCCCTGTCCTACCCATCTCACCTACCTAGTTCCTTGACTGGCCCTGGCAGCCTCTGTGTTGGCCACCTCTGCCATCTAATTTCTACAGTACACATTGTATCACTTGATTAGATGTAATTCAGCACTTCATCACATACTGTCTAATACTATTAATTCATGTATCTAAGATGCCTTTTTAAAGAGAGCTTGATTTAAAATATATTTCTTGAAGACCTGCTAGGTACCTGTTAGTCTTATGTACCACACATTAGTTCTACAATTAGAGTAGGCACTGTGTTAGGTTTTGTAGATATTCATGTCCCCGTAGATCTCAGTGTCGTGAGGAGACAGAGAAATAAATAGACTCCTTAGGACAGTATGACATGTCCTGCAGGAAGGGGAAGTGAAGGATGCTGACGGGAAGTTTCAAGATGTGTGGATGCAAAGGTGAATGTTAAAGTGCCTGCCATCAGGGGTTTGGACTAGTGGGGTGACACAACTCTAAAATTCACAATGACAACTACCACCGAGTCCGTTCTTAATTCTGTTATAAAGGACAATTAATTTTAGAGAGGCTAAGTGACTTTTCCCAGCTGGTAAGTGGGACCATCTCGCAGGTCTGCTTGACCCCAGGGCCTGTGCTTCTAACTACTTTGTTATAAAAAGAAATACATTCTTCAATAGTTGACTAATATTTGAATGTCTGGTTTTACTGGGCTCCAGAGATAAAGCTTCGGACTCAGTAGACAAAGTCCTTTCTCTTAATAGCTTTTATATGTTGATGGGAGGAGACAATTGACAAGTTTAAGTCAACGAATAATAATTTCTTGGAGAGATTAGGGCCACAGAGAGACTAGACTAGGGTAATGAGATTGAGTAACTGTTGCTACAGAGAGGAGGTGGGGAGTGGCCTACTTTGGATAAGTTGGTCAGAGACGGACTCCTGAGGAAGTGAACTTGAGCTGAGACTTGGAGGATGAGAAGGAGACTGCCTTGGCCTTCCCTCCACAGGAGATACCAAGAGGAAAGGCCCCAAGTGAGAAGGAATTGGGGTATTTAGGAAAAAGGAAAAATACATGGTTGCAAGTGAGAGGGGCTGAGATAGAGGGAGCATCTGGAGCCGTGGGAGAGCCTTGGAGGTTTAGGGTGGCCACTCTGGCTGCCCTGTGGAAAATGGACTGTAAGGGATGAGAGAGGAAGCAGGCCCCATAAGCGACCAGGGTGTGGGGGAAGGGCATTCTCTGCAGATGGAGCCTGGTGAACAAAGGATAAAACTGTGAAGGTACCTTCCCTAACAGCAGCCATAAAATAATGTTAGAGTTGAATTGTCAGCCACCACCTCCCCTAACCAGTGACCCAAGTGTCACGTCCTGCAAACCTCAGAAGAGGAGGCACTCAATAAAGACAAGTTGTGTTTCATGCCAGCTGGTCACTCTCACAGTATTCCTTTCCAGAGCAGTGAGGAATAATTGAGAATTGATGTTTCTACCTGACAGAGCATTGGCCCTGACTCTGCAGGTGTGGGTGAGACCTCGGTTTAAGTGGCTCCATCCAAGAATGTACAAAACAGGAGTAGGAGGGCAGAATTATCTGATTAGGCGCCTGCAATTCTGCCTGCTCCCAGGGCTGGGCCCCAGGCTTATGGTGGGCCTAGATACTTGAGTGAGTTTGCTGGGAAACAGGTTCCTCCACACCTTCCTTATATTAGGAAACTTCCAGACTGACCTGCGCCTGTTACCCATCGCTGGGGTTTTGTTGAGACACAGAAGGTGAGCCGGAGCGGAATGAAAACATGACCTGGGGTGGTGTCCTGTTTGCCAGGTCTATGACCTGGAGCTGTCCCTGACCCACTCTGAGCCTCCTTTTCCAACCTCTAAAGTGGGGCTGAAGCTACTATTTGCCTCACTTGGGAATCCTCACATGAGACAGGGAGTGTACGTGGAAGTATCTTGAAAATCCTGCAGGCTGTGTAGATGTGTTATTTACACCCACCGAGCCCTGGATTCGAGCCGTGTTAGAGCCAGATAATGATTTTTAACATGGGAAGCAAAAGGATAACCATTTGTTATGGGCATCATTTTACTAAATCTCCACACCAATCCTGTTTTTTTGTTTTTTGTTTTTTTTTTACATTTCCCAGATAAGAATAGAAAGGCCCGGGGGTAGGAATTTTACCAATTGTAAGTAGGAGAAGCCGGATTCAAATCCAAATCTGGCTGGCTCCAAGTCCATATTTCGCGCCCCATCAAGCTGCTTCAGGAGTGCCAGCATTTGTGTCATTCATCCAGACACAGGCCACTCTGAGGACCAGGGGGCTGCTATGTCTCCTGGATCTAGTGACCAACTTATCCTGGATTGCCCAGGACTGTCCTGGTTTAGCACTGAAAGCCCCGTGTCCTAGGCAGACTGGGACACTGGGCTGCCCTACCTTGGTGGCTCCCTCTCCTGGTCATGGCTTTTTCTACACCCAGGGATTTCATGGACTCAGAGCTGGGAATGTTGCTGGGGGTGCATTAGGGAAGGGAGAGGGGAGAAAGGAGAGTCAGGTGTTTTAGTCCAGACGTCACTCTCACAAAGGGGCCCGTCTCCAGGCAAGGTTGTACCTATAGCAGCAGTTACATAAGCTGGGGCATCCAATAAAAGAGACAATAAATGTTATGATCTGCTTCTGGGGTTCTTTTATTTTTTTTTTCCTTTTCTTCACTTGGATTCTTTCCAGGAGGTGAGGGCTGGGTCTGTCTCACCTTTGAAAGGTACTGGCTTGAAGTTGCTCCCTCTCTCTCCACCCTCCCTGCCTGCCTATCTTGGGCTTTAAAACCCGCAGAAAGAGTTTGGCACTTTGGCTGAATGATTCCTCCAGCTCCAGATTAAGGAAGGGAGCGCAGAGGCGGCTGAATGTCATCTTTTTCCTTGGCTTCTGTATTTTATTTCCTTTTCCCCCAAGAGCCCCAGAACAGGCTCTCTTAAGCAGGCTGGGCCAGAGCTAGTCTCCCTGTGGGTTGGGGGTTAGGAGGAGATGCCCTTAGAAGGGGTCTGGGGCTGTTACGCACCCCAAACCATCAGTTCTCCATCCGTCCATCCTGTTCCTAAATTAAGGAAGCTTTTAACCCCTTCCTAGAAGGGGGCTCAGTAGTTGGAAAACACTGAGGCTTGTCCCTCCTGGAAGCTTGCTGTTTTTGGAGGCCCCTGACATCATATTGTTGATGTTGAACCAGAGTTTGATTTGTGTTCGTGAGTCTGAGCTTGAAGCTGGGCTCCTGCAGAAGCCTCATGAAAGATGCATTTCACCAGGCAGTTCCAGGGGAGAGACCAGCTTAAATTACAGCTCCACAAATCCAAATATTGGCATATCTGCAAATCCAAACGTAGGGATTTCAGAAAAAAAAAAAATCTAAATTCTAAGAATCTTATTTTGCACTTCTTGTGCAAAGAAGGGGAGGGTAAGCTATTCAGATAGGAGACAAGGCTGTCAATAACTAGAGAAGCTTCGGCAGAACAAACCCAACCTCCTTTTCTTTCCTTGGGCATCCTTCATGCTCCCAGGGAAGGAGAGCTCCAGCAAGAGAGAGGAAGATAGCATTCGTTCAGCACAGCTTTCTGCAGGCCAGATGAGGGGGACCAGTAACTGGGGCATTGGGCTCACCAGATCTGGTTGGTCAATTTCTGTCTGCTTTTCCCAAACCACTTCTAGGCCTGGGGCCAAGGGATCCCCATGGAGGGCTCACCTCCCTACAGTCTATTCATGGCACAATAGCCCCCAGCAATCCTGTGAGACTGGGACCCTAGCAGGGCCACCCCTCTGCTCAAAACTCTCCCACGGCTCCCCATCTCCCTTAGAGAAAAGCCCAAGTCCCTAAAATAATCCTGCAGCCCTGCCTGCCTCCCCCCTTACCTGTCTGACGCCCACTCGCTCACATCCAGTGTCCCCTTGCTGTTCCTCCCCCATGAAGGGAATGGTTCTTGCTCATTTCCTCGATGTTTGCTGTTCCTTCTGCCTGGAACACTTTCCCCAATATCTTCATGGTGTGCTCTTTATTCCTGACTCAGATGTTAGCTTCTTGGTGAACTTTCCCGAACAGCCCTATTTAAAATTTCAAATGTCCTCCCATACATACTGTCAACCGGAAAAAAAAAAAAAAAAAAAAAAAAAAAGCACAACCTAAAAGTTGAGAAATGTTTTATTTGGCGGATTTGCCACAGACATAAGCCCAAGAGGCGGCCTCTCAGATAGCTCTGAGGGGACTGCTCCAGAAAGGTAAGGGAGGAGCCAGGATGCACAGGCATCTTTACAACAAAAACCAGGTAGTCAGAACTTCAAAAGATTACTGTTAGTTAAAGAAAAACCAGACATCTCAAGTTAATGAATTTAGCATTTTTCTATGTATGGAAAAATCCAAGAGTCTGGGCTCATTGAAATCATACCTTTGATCTGCACCTTAACTATCCAGGGCCAGTATCCTGTTCTTTCCTATCCTGCATCCCCTCAGGGTGATCTGCTGGGGTGGCTGCAGTGGCTGATGGCTTGATGGCTGCAACATCCTTTGTTTACTGATATGACAGGTGACATTCTTCATCCGTCATACCCTTTATCCTCTTTCCTGCTCTATTTCTCAATCACTTATTCAACTCGCTTATCACCTTTTAGTGTTCTGAATATTTTATTTGTTTATTTTTTATTACCTTTCCCAATTAGACTACAAGCTCTATGAAGTCAGAGCCCCTTGTCTTGTTTATGGAGTTTCCCCCACCTCCCACAACAGTACTTGGCACGTGCTAGGCTCAATAAACTGTAGTTAAACGAAAAAATGAAAAGGCTGGTTTTATGCCTGACTCTGTGGGTGGAGTCTTGCAGCTTTCAGTGGGTTGGCAGAGTTGGGTTTCCGAGCTTGAGGATCTCATCTCAGATGACAGAGAACTCATGAAGGTGGTAATAAACCAACAGACAAGGTAGGGGCAGCTAATATTTATTGAGTGCTTACTGCATCCAGCACCATCCTAAGAGCTTTGTAAGTATTCACCCATCGCATCCTCACCTAGGAAGGAGGTGTGATTATCATTATCCTCATTTTAAAAATGAGAAAACAGAGGTATAGTAAATTTAAGCTTTTTCTTTTTTTTCAGTGGAGGTACTGGGGATTGAACCCAGGACCTCATGCACGCTAAGCATGCACTCTACCACTGAGCTATGCCCCTGACCCCTGCTCCGCAATGTAAACATCTTGCCCATAGAAACACTGCTAGCGATTTGCAGAGCCAAGAATCAGCAACAAGACAGTGCCAGGGAGTAGGGGTAACCTCAGCCACCCACCTTGCCCAGACAGTAACCCATATGGCTGAGTTCAGTGGTTTTCATAATCCACACACCTCTTGGTCCCATCTACAGGCGATGAAGCCATCATCCTGGGCTTTCATTCATGAGTCTGACTCTTCACTATCCTTCTGGTCTCATCTGCCAGTTTCTCAACTGCCTTCTATGCCCCGGCCACACCAGTCCTTGGCCTGTCCACACCAAGCTTGTGACTGTCTCAGGCTTTGACGTAACCATTCCTTGGGCCTGGAATGTTCTTCATCCCACTCTTCACAAAGCTAAATTCTTTGCATTGTCTCCAATGATTTGTTTAGCAAGAACTTTGCTAACTAGCCTGTTACTCACCTCTCTTCCCCAGCCCCTGTTTACTTCCTACACACGCCTGTTATAGTAGGGATGGCTTTGCTTATTTGCTCACCATTCCCTGTCTCTCCAGGAGTCCAGACTTTGGCGTATCACTGTGGCGTCCCCAGTGTTCAGTGTTGTGCCCTGCACACAGTAGAAGCTTAACAAGTATGCACTGAGTAAATGAATCCTCTTTGGATTAGCCTGATACTCTGTGTGGCAAGAGAAACATCTCTTCAAAAAAGCGCTTTTGAGTTCCAGGTATATGCTCAGGTTTGCAAAACTAAGGTGTTAAGTGGAACCAGGAGGAAGCTTGATGGAATGAAATGAGTCCAGGAAGAGAAACAGAAAGAAAGAAAAACAAAGACAAGAAGAAAGCCATAAGGGCGTATTAAGGAGAACAGATATCAAGAAATGATTTTTTTCTGAAGTTTGTTGTACTAGGGGTTGATTTCCAGTTGATTGAATGAATGATCTGGCAGGAATGCATGTGAAGAACGGGATGGTCTCCCTTTACGTGGTGAGGACTTACCTTTGGTCTAGCCCTGCCCTGGGCCCCATGGCAGGAGCTCAATGTGCACCACCTCACATGGCAGTCAGCTGCTGTGCCTGGCCGTCCGATTCCAGGAATTCTTATTGAACACCTCCTTTACGTTACTCATTGTTCCTACTTGCTGTACAAAGGGACTGAAACCTGATCTTTGCCCTCTGGAAGCTCAAAGACCCATCACCCCAACTTAGCATTTTTGTAATGGATTAATGAGTGCATAGAATGGGGCCTTTGTCTTAAGAGCCCTAAATGCAGTTGGGAATGTCAGACAAGGGGTATTCAGAGACTGAGCACAAAAACGTTAAGTACAGAAGCTATGTTACTTAGCTTTTGCAAATCACAGGGGCTGTAACCACTCTGCATATATCTATTGTAGGGCAGGAAAAAATTTTTTTACTCTACCTGTCTTAGGTTCATTGACTAGGGTCCTCAAATTAGACTGACAAAGGACAGATTAACAAGAGAAAAACAAATAGGAGTTAATTAACGTGTGAGTGCTCTGTGACGGGTAGATTAGAGGGGTGGTTCAACTTGGGTTTGCATAGCATCTCAGCAAGAATGAGGATTTTGTAGAGAAGTGACAAGACAAAGGAAAACAACCTTGAGCTTCTAGGGGCAGCAGATTGTGGGAATGCAAATATACGGGGGAACAAATGATGGAGAAAAGCTTGTTGCTAAGACTTGTTTATGTAGACCCTTTCAAGGTGCCATCTTGTCTCCAATGAAAAGTTTGTTATCCCTTTCCTGGCGTGGAAGTGGGGAAGAGAGAACTTAACAGGGAAAATTTATGTTCTGTTTTCAGCTAGATAGGGACAAGGCGGAGAGATTTCCTTCTATCTGCTTCTTCTCAGTTGCCTTTAACTCAAAATAATCCTTGTACCAAAGCAGCCTATTTTGGGGTAGCATATTCTGGTATCCTTCACTATGAACCAGCAAAAAGATGAGGTCTTGTCTCAGATGGCAGGAGGATTTACTCTGTGCCTGATAGGGTGCTAACTGCTTGTAATCATGACCGGGTTAACATTCCTCACAAATTCACAGGGCAAGTTCTATAATTATCATAATACGCATTTCATAGCTGGGGAAATGGAAACATCAGAAGGGACTTGTCCCTGTCACAGAGCTGGCAAGTCATGCAACCAACTGGATATGGACCCGGGCAGGTCTGAATCCAAGCCCCACTGGACATGGCTCCTTTGCACTCTGACCACTGCATGGCCCATCGAGGCCACAAACAACAAGAAGGAGCTTCTTGGTGAGGCAAAATGCAGGCATTAACTCAGTGATTTCTTTTCCTCTTCCTCCTCCTTTAAGTGGGGGCATGTTTCACCCATGGCAGTTAGCCCAAGGGTTTCAGACAAGCTTCTTAGAATTTAGCATGCCCATACTGATTGCAGAAACAGACTGATGGCCCCATTGGGAAAAGGAACCTGAACTTTCTATACAAGGATGGCCCAGGGATAGGGGGAAAAAAAACCACCTGGGGACCTTGACTAATTTGACAAATGAATGTATTACGGTGGGAGGGTCTGAGTCATAAGAGCTTTGGGGACATGCCAACTAAGATAAATAAATTGGATTTCAGCATGCTGTACCGAATCATTACATCCCGGCAGGCACTTAAACACAACACTAACCTGAGCTTGAAGTCTGCCATCTTGGCAAGGTCAAAAAGATTCCCCTTCTCCTAGTGATTTAAAAATTCGTGTCCTCATTGTCAGGGACTAGACTGATCTACCAAAACTGTCCTCAGCCCTTTTCCTTCCATAGTCCTCAAACCCTAGCGGGTTCTGCCTCCTGAGTCATTATTTAAATGACTTACAGGCAGAATCTAAAGCCATTAACTAGGAACACTCCCCGCCTTGCTGATCTCTAGTTAACTGGATTTCTGCTTAACTGAAGGTTAAATAAAACATGCCGTGTTTCATGCCTTGTTATTGAAAACCTTTGTAAACTGTGTTAGCTCACTCACCTGCCTAAGTTTCTGGAGCAGAATGAAAATAATTACATTTTTGCTTGATGATCAGACATCTTGCAGCGCCTTGGGGCACTATTCTGCCTAACGGTGGTTAGGATTAAAATTTCACTGTAGTTGTAGACTTCTGTGAGAGATGGGGCTATAACTGTTGTACATTGAAGAAGAAATTTTAATTTTATTTTGTGGAGAGAAGTGTTGCATCTTGCCTTCCCAGTGCCTGGCAGAGTATCAGGGCATTTCCTCAAAGATGCTGATAAAGTTGAGGAATGTCTGATATGACTTTATTTCTTGCTCTTGTTTTGTTTTTCGCCCTAATAATAGTTGTATCTGCTCTTTATTGATTGCCAGTGATGGTTCCAGGGGTTGTGTCAAGCACTCTGCATGTTTTCTATCCTTTCATCCTTGCCACACAGACAGCGGCTTTGTCCCACAGGTGAGCTTCAAGGAGGTTGAGAGATTTTGGCTGAGGTTCCAAAACCAGGAAGCGACAAACTGCAATTCACATTACTTGAGCTTTATGGATGGTAGTCTCCATCTGCATATGAGGCTGGGTAGGTGGGAAGGCCCCTAAAACCATATGGAAATGGAACCTACAGAAAATGAGAACTGAGGTAAGACAGACACCCACCGTGGGGCTGTCATCCTTCAAAGTCCAACAACCCCCATTCCTGGGCTCTCAGATGTCTGCCTGAGATCCCAGATACAGTACATTCTTGACTGGGCGTGTTCCCCTTAACAAACTAATAGCCCCAGGTAATTAGGTAATGCCTAATCTCACAATAGCTCAGGCTGGCTTGTTTCAGCCCATCTTATCAGAGCCGTAAACCCCACCGCCTTTCACGGACCCTAAGCCTCTTACCTCACCTGTAACCAGTCAGAGACTTGTGCACAGGCTGATCAAGCACCTTGTGACCCGACCTTATAAAACACTCCAACAGCCAGCCCACGGGGCTCACACAGGCACCTCTTGTCTGTGTGGCCTGCTGTTGTCTATGGCAGCTTGACCAAATAAAACCCCTTTCCATTTTCATCCTTTGCCTTTGTTAAATTCTTTTACTGCCCACAACACTGGTCGTGTCCCCCCGACAACTGACCCACCCACACAGATAGACACACGCAGCCACAGAGACACAAAGACACCCACAGACGGACAGACACACACACATCCTGGTAACAGACTCCCCATCTGTTGGGGAGCCAGTACAGTGTAGTAGTTTAGAGAAGTGATTTTCTAGTTGTGACCAAAGGCAGGTTCACGCACCTGCCACACCACAAAGGCAAATAAACTGCAACATGAGTTTGGGGCAGAGAAAGGTTCATTGCAGGGCTGGACAGGGATGGCTCCTGCCCAGAAAAACCCCAAACTCCTCAGAGGGTTTCAGCAAAGCATATTTAAAGGCCAGGTAAGGGAGAGGGGTCACAGGGTATGTGATCAGCTGGTGCACAATTCTCCGATTGGTTGATGTGGGAGTGACGGGGCGGCTGGTTAACACTACCCCTGGGTGCCAGAACGTCTGGGGCCACAAGTTCTCAATCAAGCAGTTAATTTCTTCCCTTTGGTGGTGGTCTTAAGCATCTGAAAAACTCAGGAAAAATACGCAAGATACTATTATCTGGGTCCTTCAGAGAGGAGCTACAGCAGAGGACATGAGGGAAGGGTCTGACCCTGGAAGGTCCCACAGGGTCCTGCTCGGTTACAAAATTATCTGCAGAAAAGGGCCAGGCTCTTTGTTTTGTTTTTGTTTATAATTCCCATCTTTCTGTGAGCTGATACCCCTGTGAAATAACAGATATAAACTACTAGACGAATAAAGACTGTAACAATATATGAGCCCAATTTTTTTTTTTACTATTATTCCATTTAGCAGATATAAAATAACTGTCAAACAGTTATAAACTTTCTAGCAGCTCCCTCCCCATTTCTATTCTTTCTCTGTGGACCCATAACAAGCAGTTGGTGAATCAGCAGAGGTACTCACCCTTCACTCAGGCTGACCCTTGCTTCTCCAAGGGTGGTTTCCAATTGGCAGCACAGGCCTCAGGGCCAAGCTTGCAGGAAATGCAGGATCTCAAGCCCCACCCCTGCTTGATTGAACCAGGATCTGTCTTTTAACAAGATCCCCAGGTGATTCTGGTGAGTGTTAACTCCTGGGAAGCACTGATTTAGAACCGAGGCTCCAAAGTCTGACCACCTGTTCGAGTTAAGCTTTGGCTCTTACCTCTGGATTACCTTGTGGAAATCACTTAACCACTCTGCTTCAGATCCCTAGTTTTAACAGTACCTCCCTCTCTGGGCTGCTGTGAGCACTGCAAGGTAGCGCACCTGGAGAGTTAAGGACAGGGGAGTACACTTGACGGTAAGTATTGATTTTATTATTAATGATTCTTTTTTTTTAAAATTTTCTTTAGGCCATCCTTGTTGTCTTTGAGGCCTCAGCACCCAGGCCAAGGATGCTTACTTTGAAGTTTGAAGTTGAACTAGCCCTTAGCTGTTTAGAAGGTTTCCTTTTCCCCTCTCTGATCCATGTCATTCGGCACTGGGGCTACTGATGCCACTTAAACCCCCTTTGGCCAGGTCCCTCACCCCTGCTGGTACTGACCACCTTGGATGGGTGAGCCTACAAGGGGCTCCGAAAGCTAGTAAGTTCCGATCTCCCGGGCTGCGGAGGACAGAGCTCCCCCAGGCTTGGTAGGTCTTTCTGGCCGAGGGGAGGGAGCCAGTGCAATTCAGCTGGGAGAGAAGACACCACCCCGGGGTGGGGGTGGGGTTTCTGCTGCAGAGTGACTCTACTTACCTCTCTTTTCTGTTACTGCTACAGATAAAAGCCAGTGTGTCTGCTGGTGAGCCTGGAGCCAGGGAAAGGCAGCAAACAAAAGTGAACAGTCAGCCTAGGTAAGAGTTTGCTGGAGATTTACACAGAAACCTACCCACAGATGCAGGGCTGCTGGATTTATACCAGGGGCGGGATCATTTGTTCTTGTGTGCTAAGATAAGGGTAAACAAATTTCACGCTGCGCTGTAAGACCCTATCTGAAGAAGTCAGGGAAGATTCCCTGCCCTGCTGCCGAATCACGTGCCTGACAGATTATCCTCAGAAGCTTATTTTAGGAGACTTCGTCAGAAGGTCATACCGGGGCCAAAGGTGAAAGGTGGAAGGACATGCCTGGGTGTGGAAGAGGGGCACTCTTGGGCCCTGCACTTCTGGAAACTCAGAAATGAAAGCGGCCGTGGCATAGGCTACAGTATTTGGGAAATCCTGGAGGGAAGCTAGGGTGGTATTGAGTAACTGTGTGATCCCTGGGCATCACTGAGGAAATATGCTGGGAAACCTGTGTTTCCATTTGAGCCCATAGTTGGCCTTGGCCCACCAGTCACACCCATCCTGGACCTGCCTCTGCCCTTGATTTTGCCAACAAGAGGTAGATGAGTGCTCTCAGTTCCCAGAGTTCCTCAGCACTCTTCCACAGAAGGAAGCCCTCACTGTGCTGTAGGAACTGGCTGGCCATCTCGGCCACACCTTCCACCTCTAGAGGACAAAGGCAATGTCTTGATAATCTTTGTATCCCTTATGTGTAAGCTGTTCTCTATGTGCTCATAACATTTACAGAAATAAGAAAGAAAGCCAGAGCTCTGAGGGTGAAGCTCTTTAAGAAATATAGGAATGCCACTTAAAATTTGGAGAATTATCAACACTCTATAATATGTACCCTTTGGTGTTCTGCATTTTAAAAACTAATTGGAATGAATCTATATGTAATTATTAACACCCCACTTTATAGATATAGCAACTTAGGCTCCAGAACCAAGAAAGCACACTGCTCATGTAAGGAAGCCAGGATTCAAACCTGCTATTATTGGACACCCAACCCTACTTTGCCCAAGCTTTGTTGATGCTAGAATCCCGATTCTAGGATATACTGCCCTCCATCTTCCTTCAGGGACTTCCTTGAACCTAGGCTGGGCCCCATTTTCCCCAAATGTAAAACTGGGGAAGGGATGGACTAAGATTCCATAGGCTGCTTGTCAGTGGGTGTCAGAAGTGCAGGAGGAGAGAGGGTGCAGCCCAGGAGACTGGGCTTTAAGGACTGAGCAGTGCCAAGTGTGAGTCTCCAATACATTGAGATGTTGCTGCCCAGACTTGGGCATGAGAAAAATTAACAGGGAGCTGGTCACTATCATAAAGCCTTCCTGGGGCAATTCAACCCGGGGACCAGAAATCCAATCTAGGACTGATGAGTGACCAGGCAGGTGTGATGGAGAATAGATTGATCCCAAAAGATATGTGTAGCCACACTTGTGTGCAGAGTAAATCAGACATACACATTTCGTAGAAAACAAAGGATAAGAGGTCTCTCTCAATTTTTTTCATGATTTTCTTCTCCATGATTTTTCCACTTACAGACCATCTCTGTAAGTTTATCCAAAAAGCTCATAAGCATGGTTGCCTCTGAGAGGGATCTAAGAGCCAGAGTTGGGAAAGAAAGTAACTTAGCATAACATTCTCTTTTACAGCATTTGAACTTTTGAATCATGGATGTGGATTCCTTATCCAAAACAATAAACTATAAAAAAGACAAAACAAAACACACACACACAAACAAAAGCAAACCATGTTCCAGTGTCTGTCTTACACTCCGATGTTTCTGAATTGGTTCCTGAGACTGAATGATTGTTTCTGAATGTGATTAACTCTTGGAGTATTTATGATACGGTTGGAGGCTGTTTACAGTTCAGTGGAGAGAGATGGATTGATGGCAGACCCTTGGGGATGAGGAGGATGGAACCACTCTAGAGGAGGGAAATTCCTCCAGCCACAGCCTGGAAAGGCCAGATTAAACACTAGGGAGTGATGAGTGTCAGTAATTCTAGTAAATCAGTTAAGAAATAAGCTGGACTCTTCATCTCGACACCTGGCAGAAGTGAGTATCTAGGAGTATTGGGAGATTTGAATCGAATTTAGGGAACTTATGTTTTGTTTTGTTTTTAATTTTTGAAAATAAGATGGCTGCATATGCCAGACATTTGCTTCTGGATTGACCTGTGATCTCATAGCTGAGATGCAGACTTGAAAAGAACTAGCTGACTTTCTTTAGTACCTGCATTGAGCTGAACAGGGAGTAGGCATTTTGCAGGTCTTGTCTCATTTAATTCTTAAACAGTCCTATCAAGTAATATCCCATTTTACCTGTGAAGAAATGAAGACCCCCCCACTAAGGAGTTAGGGGTTAATCAACTGGCCCAAAATGTCACAGCTAATATGGCAGAGTCCCAGTATGGCACGAAGTTCTCTTTGATACCATATCCTTGTCTCTACCCAACACTGTCTGAAAGAAAAGGATCCAGGGCTTAATAATCCACAAAAAACTGGCAAATAATTATCCTAAATTACTGGCTCTCAAACACTAGCTACATCAGAATCTCCCCCAGGGCTTGTTAAAACACTCCTTGCTAGCCCCACCCCCATGGTTCAGATTCAGTGGGTTTGGGCAAGGGCCTGGGAATTTGCGTTTCTCACAAGTTCTCTGGGGATGCTGCTGCTTCTAGCCTGGGGGCTCCACTTTGAGAACTACTGCCATATAGGAAAGTGACTAGAATAGGGGCTCCTAAAGTTTGTTTGGTGATTTAGGGTCAAATAT
The DNA here is from genome assembly GCF_048773025.1 of Camelus bactrianus. Lineage (NCBI taxonomy): Eukaryota > Metazoa > Chordata > Mammalia > Artiodactyla > Camelidae > Camelus > Camelus bactrianus. Next base: position 27,545,254 of record NC_133563.1, read on the forward strand.
GGGAACCCAGCAATTTCATGCTGTTTATATTTCTTGTAATTATTTCCTTTGTGCTTTTCTTTGCATTTTAATAAAATACTTCTGGGAAATACCCACCTTTCTCATCTATTTGAAGGTGAAAGAGAGAAATGACTTTGCTTCCACAGGCAAGCCAGAGATATAGAGGGAGCAGCGCACCTTAAGAACAGTGCACCTTACAGTGTGCACCTTATGGAGTTCAGCAGCGGCCACAGGACACCCCAAAGGGAAGGCTCAATCATGAGTCAGGACTCTTTTGGTCATAAGTGATCAAAATCTTCCTTAAATCATTTAAGGTTGTATTTGGCTGTGTGTAACAGAGGCCCACTTTAAACAGGTGTCTCAGAACCAAGTTTCTGGTTTTCTTGTATAACAACACTTCTGGAGTTAGATGGTCATTGGCATTGCTTTAGAAGCTCAATAATGTCAGGTCTGGCATCTCTGTGATTCTTTTTTCTTTTCTTTTTCACTCATGGCTCATTTGCTTATTTTTTTACTCATTCACTCAAAATGGCTGCTGTGGCCCCAGTCATCACATCTGTATTCTAGTAAGAAAGAGGGTGGATAGTGGAAGGAGGTGTGGTCTATCTCATCAATTATTAATATCCCTTTTTAAGGCTTCAACTGTGTCACATAACCATATTTCACTGCAAGAGAAATGGATAAAGTGAGTAGTTAGTTGGGTATACTGCCTTCTGACACAAAATCAGGATTTTGTAGTCAAGGGAAAAGGAGTGACTGGATATTAGGAATGTACTTAATAATCATGCACAGCACATTGGGCAAAATGGGAACGAAACTGCCTTCAAGAAAAAAGCAAGAACGGAGTGGCTTCAAGAAGGCTGTAAGAGTTAGCTTTTGCTTCAATACAAACCACTCCAAAACTTAGTGACTTTTTAAGTTTTTAAAGTTTAAGTTTAGACAAACATCGATTTGCTTCTAAATCTGTGAATTGCCAGCTTGCGCTGAGCTCATCTGGGAGACTCCTCTCTGCTCCCTGTAGTGTCATCTGGGCAGGGTGTTACTTCCGTGCCCTTAGATAGATGGCTAGGATGGTCATCTGGGCCTTGCTTTCCACATGGTTTCTTGCCCTATTGTCACCTTTTTCACACAGTGGCAGAATAGCTTCAGAGAGCAGAAAGTTATTTATTTTTGAGCAACAAACCACTCCAAAACTTGGTGAAATAAACAACCGCCATTTCATTTGCTCACTTGTAAGCTGTGAGTCATCGTTTTGAGTTGCGATCAGCTTGACGGTTCTTCTGACGATCTCTGGTGTCCCTTATGTGGCATAACTGGGCCAAGTGGTTTATGATGGTTTTCTTTTTGTCTGGCCATGGTTGCTGGCAGTTGGCTGGGCCATCTGTCTCCAGCAGGCTAGCCTGGGCTTCTTCATACTGTGACTAAGTTCTGAAAGCAGCAAGAGAAAAGGTAGGTCCCAACGTGTACATGCTTTTCAAGCCCCTGCTTGCATCTCATTTGCTGATGTCCCACTGGCCAAAGCGAGTCACTTGGTCAAGACTTGAATCAGTGTGGAACGGGACAGTGTGCAAGGTTGTGTGTGCAAGGAGGCATGGCATCGGGACTCCTTACTGTAACAATCTACCACATATACCTTAAACCAAGGACTCGAATGTCTGCAGGGTTCCTCCTATCATGTCTTTGCTTTTCTCTGCAAGTCATCTTCATTCCTTTAGACAAACCACTTCCCCTAAGTCTGAAATCACAGCCGCCCTCAGTTCTAGGAATCACTTCTTCAGCCTCCCACCCAAAGGGAAATGGGTCTTCTCTTTAATTCTATTCTCATTATCACTGGAAAGAACTTCGACTGGTCTGCTGTGAGTCACGTGCTCATCCCGAGGCCAAGCAATTGGGATACTGTTATTGGCAGTTCCCACTAGAACCTCATATATGGAAAAGGGTTGCCGAAGGAGCAATTTTAGAGACGCCACCCAGAAGTGAAGTGATGTCCCTTCTGGAATAATGAAGATATACTGGCCAGAAAAGACAAATACATGTGCACGGTGTTGGGGACCATTGCACAGAAAACCGCAGACTCTCTTTTTAGATTTTTGTTTTGTTAGTTGGTTGGGAGGGTCTGGTTAATAAGAATTTAAACTAGTTTAAAAATCAGTTTCTATTATTCTCCAAAACATGATCTTATGAAACCAATCTACACATTTTCCTGATTTTCTTTGAAAAAAATGTAGATAAACATCCACCGCTGGCCCCCACAGGGAAGGTTGCTCACTGAATGTTCTTTGTGGCAAACATACAATAGAGATAACATTATCTCCTCACTCACCTTCCTCTGCAATTGTATTTGGAAAACAGAACACAGAAAGCAAAAGAAGTGAGCCTTGAGTCCTTAATTGGCACATCGGTCACATCAATGAGGATCTTTTTTTGTCCCCCCTCCAATCCTATTAGGAATTTAAGAGCATGCTAATGAAGGTCCACATTGGGGTCTGTGACTATATGGGATTTGTGGCCACTAGAAATCGCCGGGATCGCCTCTGCCATGCAGGCTCTCTGATGGAGGCATTCCTGCTGAGCGTCACTGAGGGTCTCCAGCATGAGTGGAGTGTCAGGACCACTCTTGCTTTTTAATTGGAGTGAGGGAAAGTTAAGAGAGGCAATCACTGAGTGCATGAGACTGGAGGAATGCTGCTGGCCTTTGGGGAATGCTACCGGTTTCCACAAATAGTAGAGACTCCTGAAAGGCTTTGAGGCTGGCGCTGCCAGGTAGCCATGGTGATGCGGTGCGTCTCCCCTCCCTGCTGCCAGAGAGTGAGTTTGTTCCCCTTCCCAGGGGCCTGAGCTGTGCAGCTGTGGCTTATTTCAGAAACCTTCTAGACACAGCTCCTGCTCAGACACTCTTCATTAATTGGTGGGCCCGGTTCCTCACTGTCTTGGTGCCCTGCGGCATTTCATAGGTACCCCCTCTGCCCACCAAACATTTGCCAGTAACTGTGGTGTCACCACTTTTAGTTAATACCTTCTGATTTGCCTCCAAGGGGTTATTGAGTTCTCTTTTAGATTCTTTGTTGGCAGTTAGGGTGTGTTTATCAGCAGGATGGCTGAAGAGTCTAGGCTTTGGCATATGAAAACAGTCTGGCTTCACATACATCCAGCTCAAAATTAATTTTCCTTTTTCCCTGCACTCCTTGGCCATCTCCCCTACCCCCTGGTCCTGGGTGGGAATTTATGGGAGATGGTTGGACCCAAACAGGGATTTCTCATTGAATGCAGAGGAAAAGCTAAAACGAGAAAAATTTAAATTCAGGAAAATCTTGCTGAGGTCCACGAGAAGCCACAAGAAGACCCATGTCTTTCTAAAGGTGGGTTTCAACGTTGGGCTACAGAGCCAGGAGCCCTTTCAAACTATTCTGGGCACACTTGTGCCAAGAGTTGGGGTGGGAGCTGGGGGGTGGGTAAAGCAAGAGAAAGTTTCAAGTAACTGCCCAGAACAATGGGGAGTTTTCCATAATGCTGTCTCAGGAACCCAAGTGGAGGAAGGTGAGATCTGAGATGTGTTTGTGGGTGTAAAGTGGGAGGTGGGGGCTACACCCCTACTTCAAACAATGCTCCTCTATTCTCATATTTTACATATTGAGTGACCAGCTAGGATGTAGACTTTTTTAAATGAGCAAACTTTACATTTTTAGAGTAGTTTTAGATGTACAGAAACTTCGAGCATCAAGTCCAGAGTTCCCATGAACCCCCTTTCCTCCCTCTTCCTCAGCTTCCTCTATTCTTAACATCTTGCATTCCTGTAGTAACTTTGTTACAATTGATGGACTAATATGATACACTATTATTAACTAAAGTCCATAATTCACATTAGGGTTTACTCTTCGTTTTATACTCTATGGCTTTTGACAAACTCATAATGTCATGTATCCACCATTACAGTACCATGTAGAATAGTTTCACTGTCCTAAAAATGCCCTGTGCTCTGTCTATTCATCCCTCCCCTGAACCCCTAGAAAACCACTGAGATTTTTACTGTTTCCATACTGTCATATAATTGTAATCATTCAGCACATAGAGTTTTCAGGTTGGCTTCTTTTACTTAGCAATATGCACTTAAGTTTCTTCCATGTCTTTTTGTGGCTTGATAGCTCATCTTTTATCATTGCATAATATTCCAGTGTATGGATGTACCACAATTTGTTAGGTGTAGATTTTTAAAAGAAGTTTTCTACAGAAAGCATGTTTAAGAACCACTGGTTTATAGTTTATAGCTTTCTTTGTTGAGGTGGCCAAGACACTGAATAGGTCACCCTGCAGGGGCAGCACCCACAGAAACAGATGCAGGAGTGGGATGAGAGTGACTGGTTCACAGAAAACCCCAATTCCTACAGACACACACACACACACACACACACACCATTTAAAATAGCTGGTGTTAGGGAAAGAGCACTGGAATCCAGATGAGAAGATGTGGTCCCATGTGAGCTGAGCATAGAGTGAGGATTTGCTCATTCGTTCATTCACTCAGTCATTCATTCAGCACTGATTTACTGAACAGCCAGTTGGAAGACATCAAGCTGGGCATTGGGAATAGAATAATGAGCAAAATAGATTCACTCTGAACTGATGGAACTTTTCAGTGCTTGACTCTCACCGAAGAGGACACACAATGAATATACAGTCAGAAACAGTGAGGAGAGCTCTGAAGGAAGGCAACGTGACTGCTGTTCAGATCAGGGAAACTTTCCTATGGAAAGATCTTAGGGATGACTAAGAGTTGATTCGGGTGAGGGAAGAGGCTGCTGCTCCAGTGACCAGCTCAACTAGCATTCTCCTTCCCAGACTCTTCTATTCCACATCCTCTCTATAGAGCAATTCCATGATGAAAGTGTGGCTCTCTTCGGAATGGTAGGACATACACTGGGCATGATCCTATGACACCAACCCAAGGAGATGGGCAGGTATCTTCAAGTAGTGCAGGAGGGCAGAAGTTAATGAAGCTTTGTTTCTTGCTTGCTACATCCTCCATTATCATTTTCCCTGCAGAACATGTTTTGAGCAGTCACGAAGCTCCACACACAGGAAGTATATAATTAAATGAAATATGGTGTCTGCCTTTGTGGATGAGGCTGAAGAGTCAACATATAATTACAGAATACACTCTGATGACAGTCCTTGCTCTGGGGGTACCCAAGTGTCTCTTCATCTCACAATATATATTGAGTGCCTGCTGTGTTCCAGGTGTTGTGCTGTGATGGGACCAGAGATAAAAGAGGCACATGATCTGCCTTCAAGGACCTTACTTTCTAGTGCAGGGGATGATCTGTAAACACAATTCAGTGCAGTGGGGACCAAGATGGAGACAAGAGGTAACAGAACTCCTTGGAAGAAGGCACAGTTGAGAGTCTTTGCTTCAACTCTTTTTTGCTTTAAGCCAAGGAAGTAGACTCCTTATTTTATCATAAAACTATTTTATGGAGATGTGTATATGTAACTATTTTAGTTAAAAAATTCTCCCCGGTTAATCTGAAGCCTGAGATGATAAATTCCTCCCTCTGCAGAGGAAGCCTCAGTGTTGCAGCATTAAATAAAGATCATTGAGCTTCCTGAGGTGGAGGACAGAAGGCAGCATGCGGAGGGCAGTCCTGCTTAGATGCAAGTGGCATCCTCAGTCAGTCCCCGCTATGAATTCTCCTGGGGTCTAGTGAATGAATTAGACGTTCAGGGGCAAAAGTAGCCCTGCTTTTCCTTTGGAATAAAGAATCGATCACTGCCTGTCCTGGTCTGGTCGGCTGTTTTAAATAAGACTCTGCCCCAATGGGAGCCTCTCACAGTTCAGCCAGGACAATTAGAGAAAGGCCAACAGGGCCCTGGGGTGTGATAACCAGCCAGGATTGGAATACGCGCGAGATCTGGCAGCCCCTGCAGCCTCTGCACCGGCAAATGTTTTCTGCTTAATATCATAGGGTGACTCCAGGACGAGGAGACCCAGCGAGGATGTACTTCTTCACCCCATGTTAATATGCATCAGCCTCCTGCCTGAAAAAGAGGTTGACAAGCATTCAGACCACCTGTAGTGTGTAGTTCCTCCCACTGCAGGCTTCCAGGAGGAGCTGCTCAAGTCTGTATCCCCCAGACTTCCTAGTTTACCCACATTGTCCAGAACTGTTTATCGCAACTACAGTACAGCAGTTAAGAATGTGGGCTCTGGATTTAGATAGATCTGGTTTTGAAACCCAGTCCTGTCACTGACTAGCTGTGATGTCTTGGGCAAGTTGCATTACCCCTCTGGACCCATCTGTAAAATGGGTATAATAACAGTACATATGCATCAGGATCCCAACAGGAGATAGGTGCTGTACTCAGGTAAGGATCCTTCAAACAGAACGTGTTCACCCAAGGAGAAATTGTAGGTGTGTGAAAGGTTTAGGAAACCATCTAAACAGTGAGGGAACCCTGGTGAGTCACACGGAGCTGTGGGCACTCCTAAGCCAGTAGGAAAGAGGGGCGAAAAAAGGAACAGGAACCAAAATGGGGAAGAGGTTTAAGCATTTTAACCAAAAATGCTTGAAAAAGATCCCTTTGAGATGAGCCAAGACCTCAGTCTACCAGACCTTGGTGGCGGTAGTGGTGGCGGCAGTGGTGGTGGTGGGGGGAGGGTCTGACTTGACTTTCCTTCCCTTCTCCAAAATCCTACTCTCTTGAGGCTCCCCATTGGCCAAACTCAACTAGAAGCTGGAAGACAGGAGAGGAGGCAATATAATCAGTACAGACCAGCCTCTAGGGGCAGAGAGCAAAGCGGAGGAGGGTGGGGGTGGTTGTGTAGGGCAAATGGAGGAGACCCTGTACAAACATGTCCATGGCGTGGCTGAGCTGATTAAACAATGACATGGCATTAAGGACTAGCACAGTGCTTAGCACTAAGTATTTAATGAAAGTTAGCTAAGATGATTAGCGTTTCCCTTTTCAAGGTCAAAGTGAAAGAGCTGCCGATGTTTTCGGGCTGAGCACCTGACGTAGGGCCTACCTGGGGCAACAGAGGGTTATGCATGTGGTCCCCACCCAAGCCTGGGTAAGGATGAGTCTGTGCTTCCTCTGGTATAAAAGGAAAATTCAGTTTCATTTCTCCCCTCCTGAGGGATGATCAAATACTTCCTGCAACCCGTCCCACATCCTGCACTCCTATCGTATTTTTTTTCTTTGCCATTTCTGGTAGCATGTGAACATGCTATTATGAAGAAAATGTGATTTAAGCTACTAGTTACTAATAATTTACTAGTAGTGGTTTTTGAAAGACTAAGGGTTCTTTGGGTTACTGGAGGGTCAGGAAATGGGGCTTCAACTTGCCGAGATGCTCCCTGTTCGGCTGTGCCCTCTCTGCAGGAAGCATCTGAGATTTAATCCCAGCAAACACTTGCATAGAAGTCCTGGTTTCCAGGCACTGTGTTGCCATGCCTCCTACATGTATCTTAATGACTCCTCACAGTTGCTTTATGAGGCATTTTTACCTCCACTTTACCGATGGAGAAACTAAGGTACCAAAAGTTTCAGCTTTTTTACCTAAGGTCTAGGTCCAAGTGGCAGAGCCAGAATTTGAGTCCAGTCTGGCTCTGTTCTCTACACTAGTTGGGCTGGCACTCCTAGCCCTGAGTATAACACTTGCCCCAGAGCATGTGTTCAGAAAGTGCTTACTGAATTAACTGGAGTAAACACACAAAGGTATACTTACAGAGTTTTAACTCCATGGACTGTAAACCCTTATTTGAAGGAAAGGCTGATGTAATGAATTTATATCCATAAGGCACCGGAAAAAAACAGCTTTAACACCTTAAAGTCATTCTGGTCTTATATATAAAAGAATTTATGTGGGATCTGTTTTTGCACGCAGACCATTACCGGACGTGGTATAAACACACACATTCACACACCCACTACAGATACCACGTGCCTTCCAGGTGGGGACAAAGCTGGGGTAGCCAGAAGAGGAAGATTCCAAAGCACCTCTCTGTGTCCTCATGAGGGAACTCCAACAACTCACATTTAGAGTTGCCTCTGAAGGGAAGCAGCTCGTGGCTGCCCCGAACAGTGAGATAAATGTTATCGTGGCCTTTGGGCCTGACTGTAGTTTAACCCCAAGGTCATGGGAAGGCCAGAGCTGAAGTAGGGAGGGAATGCTGGTCCGAGCCAGCTCAGCCTCCAGGCGCACGGGTCTCCCTCTGCCGGCCTGCCCATCAGCGCTGTGACAGCCTGTACCAGCCCCATTCTCCCTAAAGGAAGGGAGCCCACCCCCTCCCAGGCAGGAAAGCAGGGCGCCTCCCTGCCTGGCCCACTTTCCCTCTGGCCCCCACGGCCCATCTCCCCACTCATACAAAAGCCTCTTTCAGAAACTGGTTACCTAGATTTGAACTTTTCAACAAGGCCTTTTGTTTTGTTTTGTTTTCCTTTAAGCTCTGCAGCTAAAACACCAGATCCTGCTGTTGCTAAGATTAAGGATTTTCTCCCCGTTTTCTCCCTCAGCTCAGTTTCCGTTGACTAGAAAGGACCCAGAGATGAATGACTGTTCCCTTTCCAAATGCAGGGAGGGTGCCTGAGCTTGGGGGCTTACACTGGGATACCACATTACTCAGGCTTCTGCGAATCATTCTTAGTTACTCCTCCTGCTCTTGCAAAAGGCACAGGCGTTTGGGTTGGTAGCTGAGGCCTCCCAAAACCACTCAGCCCTAAGTGCACACAGGAGAACTGTGGAGTTGGAGTAAAAGGTAATTTAACATGAATATTTATATACTGTACATAGCGCCTGCCATGATTCACTCGGCTTATTTTCATTTTATGCATTTTCTTCCCATTTGCAGTCTTTATTTATTACAAAGTTGAGGCTGTTAGCAAAATAACACTTTGGGGTGGGTTTTCCTTTTCCCTTTAGAGACAAAAATTTCCTGCTTTCTAATCTATCCCTGGCAAAGTGTGCCAATACATCAGCAAAATCAGTCACCGCTGCCAAACCCCAAGAGACTGATGCATTGTTCTGAGCCCAGAGTCTTTGCTACGGCTTTCCCACCGAGGGCTGAGCACAGGGGCTGTGAGCCCTGTGGTTACTGAGCTGTGGCAGCTCACATCCGTCACCATCTAGGGGCAGGAATCACCTCTGACTTTTGATGTAGGATTGCAGGCACCAATATGGTGGGAGGGTTCACTGTCCTGTAGGAAATGTCAGGGTCCCACCCATGTTCCCTCAGTCCTTCCTGGAGGTCACTTGCTGACAGTTTCTGTATCTACTCGTGGCTTCCCCTGCCTCCCTCCCTCTTTGTCGGAGGGAACTTTGCCCATGTGCAGGGCAAGGTGGAAGCTCTAGGAGCTGATGCTCCAGTAAGGGGACAGGAGATTTTCTAGCCCATAGTGAGCTAGAAAGACTTGGGTTTATGGCCCAGGACTGCCACTCACTCGCTCTGTGATGTTGGGCAAATGATTTTAACTTCCTGAGCCTCCATTTCCTCTTCTACAAAATGAGCACAGTGATAGAACCTTCTTCGTAGAGGTGGGCAAATGTTAAAACATATAAAACGTGTGTACATGCTTGGCCTGACTCAGGACCAGCCCCAAATAAGTGCTGGCTGTAATTACACACATGTGATCCTCACAGCAGCCCGGGGGGTGGTGAGGAACTGCACACCCTGGGGGTTCGCTCCCTTTCCTAACATAGGCACCTACACCGTTTTGGAGCGTGTTGCTCCATCCATGTTTATTTCCTTCTGAAGCTTATGATCTATTCACCATGAAACACACCTCAACATCTCTTGCCACTTTTTACCAGAGGTACTTGAAATCTGGCGAATTTGGCCTTTTGGGGGCCTTGACCTGGATACAAGCGGTAAGAACGAGTGAAAAGGATGCAGGTTTTCCTCCTGCCAGTGTCAGTATAGAGTTTAAACACACCTCTTGGAAATGTCATCCTAATGTTTTGATTTGGGGCTGAGTTCCACCTCTGTGGGGACTACAATTCCCAGAGCCCCTAAACTTCGCTGCTGCTGTCATGGACTTGACAATTGGTTTGCCAAAAGACACATCTCCAATCCCAGGGGAGTGTCTTGTCCCGCTCTGAATGCCATTTTCCAAAGAAAACAGAGACACACTGGGCATGCCCAGAGGAGGGCAAGCAGGGTGGAGAGGGCTGTGAGAACATGCTAAGAGCAACAGTTGCTAGATCTTGGATGAAGAGGCCTGATGTATGGGAAACATTAAGCTTTATCTTTATCTTAAGACTTCAGAAGGAAGGTCTGGGGCAACAGGTGGGAGTTTCTTGAAGATTGATTTGGGTTCAACTGGAGAGACAAAGTTTTAAGCCTAAAAACAGTTCAGTGGGAGAATTACCTCTGATGAAGAGGCAACACTCTCATCCCTGTGGCTGTGCCCAGTGGACGGAGATGCAATTTTTAACTATGTTATTCTAACAATTTTTGCACAGACATGAAAATAATCAAGGTCCCTTCCAACCCAAGGATTCCATTATTGTGATATATCTTCTTATGGATTTGCAAAAGGCTTTCCTATATCTGTTTTCTTTTATTTCAATGCAGTTAATCAGTTGACAAATGAATAGCTGTGCGCTCCCTACTGTATGACACTAGGGACCAAGTATTTCACAGAAAACACATCTTGCTCTCAAGTGCCTTATATTCTTGTGGGGTAAATGGACAAGAAAACAGACATTTGTAACACAGCATGGTAAGCACAGAGGAACATCTACCTCTGTCTGGAGATGAGAGAAGAGCTTCTTGTTGGAAAGGACCTCTAGGATGGGACCGAGCAGGAGCTGGCTAGGTGAACAGTAGGAGGAGCATAGCAAGCATCAGCCAAAGCCTAAGAGAACAATGCAGGGTGAGGGAGCTGTGAGCAGTCTGTTTGGCTGCAACAGAGTCCATGGAGATGAGAGTAGGGACAAAAACAGACGAGACTAGAGAAAGAAGTTGTGGTTGATGGCAAAAACGGCCACAGATTCTTTTCCTCTTGTCAACAGGAGAAGTCTGTTTTCCCATCTCTGAGTTGATTATGGGACTTGCTTTGGCCAATGAAAAATTAGCAAATGTGATGCAAGAAGAGGCTGGGAAAATGCTTGTACGTGGAAGCTTTTTACTAAACGTGGAACCTGGCACTGACATTTTAATTAGTCCAGGATAACCTGTTGGATGGGGAGAGATGCTTGCCCGAGTTTCTTGGTCACCCCAGTCTACAGTCAGCTATCCCCAGAAACAGAGTCTGACCTGCAGTTGACCATGGATGCATGAATGAGTCTCAGCTGAGCCCAGCCCAAGTTACTGGCCCACAGAATCAGGAGCTAAATAAATGGCTGTTGTTTTAATCCATTAAGGGTTTGTTTGTTTGTTTGTTTGGTAAAAGCTAATTTTACCATATGTCAGTCAGAGAGATTTATAAATCATGTTAAGGAATTTAGATTTGAATCGGAGGGTGGCAAGAATGCTTCAAAGGGCTTAAGCCACGGAAGTGGTAATATCAGATTTGTGTTTCAGAAAAATCACCATTGGATCCAGTCAATGAGTCTTGCAAACTGTAAAGCAGTCTGCAGATACAGTTGATGAGAAAAAACAGTAGAGATGCTCAGGACACAATATCAAGGCAAGCCCTTAAATCAAACCCTCTGAAAACGTTCAGCAATAGTGCATCTGGCTATAAACAAGTGGTCTCCCAAGGAAATAACTAGTTGCCAGTAGCCAGCCCTGGGCCGAGAAGAGCTGGCCAAAGCAAGATGGCATGGGGGAGGGGGAGAATATGTCAAGACTACAGAAGACTCACTTTTCTCAAAGATGACCTGGACCAGCAGTTCTTCAGGCTAATTTGGTCGCTGTATCAAAGAACTGGGTCAGGTGGCCTCAAGGAAGCCTTTCAGGAGATCATCATAAAGAGATAATCAGAGAATTGCACAAAAGATTGGTGACTTTGTTCTCTGCAGCACTATTTATAATGTCAAAAAGTTGACATTGTAAATGTCCAACAAGAGGAAAACAATGATATAAATGATTATACAACTACATGATTGAAAACTGTGCAAAAGTTAATATTTGCGAAGATTATGATACAGAAATAAACTCACAATATAAAAAATGTATAAAGTATATGACAGTATTCCACTGATATCCATTCTGGCTATTTATCTTAAAAATAGAACTCCTGCTTTTGATCTGGACACATGGCCACCCAGCTAGAAACCGTTTTTCAGCCTCCCTGGCTTCTGGGTGTGACTGTGTAGCTGAGTTCTGGACAATGGAATGTGACCAGGAGTGATGTGTGCCATTTCCAGACTGTCCCCTAGGAATCCGTGGACTAGTGTTCCTTTTGCCTGTTCTCTTTCCCAGAGGTTGAGTTGCAGATGAGATGAAGGGAGCTGGACGGTACACCTGGGACCCAGAGCCTGTCTAGGGAGAAGCCTGCCTGCTGTGCTGATCAAACTCCTGTCCAGTGTGAATGCCTCACCGAAGCTCAGGTGACTCATGAGCTGCTGTATGTTTGAGGGACACTCATCTGAAGGTCATTGATCAGGTGCACAGGCAGACAACTTGGAAAAGTCACTCAGTCAGTCAGGGGCAGAGTCCTGCCAAGCCAAATCTTCCTACCTGTAGCCTGATGTCTTATCTCTTCCATTAACTATGGTGTTTTTGGGACTGCAAGTGATGTGAGGAGCTAAGGGGAGAGGGACTGTCACGGAGAGCAGATGGGTATGTATAAAGTGTGAATCTACTTGGGATATTCATTTTGGGTCATTTCTCCTTCGGCCTATTTCTGTTGACTCTGGGTTCTGCTCCCTTTCTGCTATGGGTTGAATTGTCTCCTCCACCCCACCAAATTTTCATGTAGAGATCCTAACCCCCAATACCTCACAATGTGACCTACGATTTTTGAAGATGTAATCAAGTTAAGATGAGGTCATTGGAGGTGCTCTGATCCAATATGATCATCCTTATAAGAAGATACATGGGCATATATAGAGAAGATGGATACACAGTGGAGGCAGGAATTGAAGTGCTGAAGCTAGCAGTCAAGAATCACTCAAGATTGCCAGCAAAAATCCAGAAGCTAGCAAGAATCAAGGAAGGATCCCCCGACAATAGACTTCAGAGAGAGTGCGGCTGTCCTGACATCTTCATTTCAGACTGCTGGCCTCCAGGACTGTGAGATAATACATTTCTGTTGTTTTCAGCTACCCAGTTGGTGGTACTTTGTCATGGCAGCTCTAGGAAATAAATATACTCTTTCTGGGCAGCCTGTCTCTCAGAAATGGTCAAAGCAGGAAGAGCTGTCCAAACAGCAGAGCTCCTGTAGAATTCTCACCCCTTACACAGGGTGCAGGGAGTAAGCAGCTGGCCAGGCTGGGGCCCTTACTTATGGGGTTTCCTTTAGATTAAAATCAGAATGGACCAGGCATGTAAAATTGCAAGTTTTACTACTTAACACTGACTCCTACCAGGGTCATGAGGGAAAGAAAGTGATCAGTGGTGTCTGGAAGATCTCCTTGGAAGGCAGAGTCGCAGACCATGAGTCATATTCTCCAAGTTCCCTTTTATGGTATTATTCTTTTTCTGGGACAAAACATCTCTCAAATTTGTACTCAGACCTCCTGAGAAGGTGAAGGTAACCAGACAGATGTTAGCATCAGCACCAATAAAATCACTAGTTACTTCATTTGCATGCGCTTTTCTCATTTAAATATCATTCCAATAAGGTGGGGGATCCTATTGCCATGGCAACTACTCATAGAAAATGAGCAGAGACTCTTATTCCGCTTTGACTGATTCCTACTGTGTTCCTGGCTACCTTCTCATTTGCCATTAAAAGGGTATAAACCATTTGATAGTTCTGCCTTTTTCTCACTGCATTTTGTACTTCTCTTTGTCAAAGTTCTCATCCCTTAGCCTCAAATTTGACCTGACCTGCAGTTTCTACAGAATTTGCTAATTCAGATCCTTCCCTTCATCCAGCTGAACCTGAGGGGGTTTCCCCTTCTCTTGTTCAACAGCTTCTCCCTCTGATGTGCACTCCACTCACTGGTCTCTATGACTGTGTCCCCAGTGCCTGGCACCCCGTCATATGACCTTTGTAACCTGTCCTGAGCAGGAATCCCAGCAGGGCTGTGAACTAGCTCCGTGACCATGTGATAAATTCTTCAATAATTCCAGGTAGTAGGTTTGTCATCTGGAAAATGAGATATTTTACTTTATGAGAATTAAATAAGATAACGTACGTGAAGTCGGATGCACATGGGCTCTGTGTTAGCTTTCTACTGCTGTGTAACTTAGTGGCTTAGAGCAGTGATAATTCCTTATCATCCTTCACTGTTTCTGTGGCTTAGGAATTCAGGAGCAGCTTGGCTGAGCTGTTCTGGCTTGGGGTTTCTCATGAGGTTGCAATAAGATGTTGGCAGGATCTACAGTCATCTGAAGGCTTGGCTGTGGCTGGAGAATCCACTTTGAAGGTGGCCGTCTTACATGCGCCTGCTCACATAGGTGCTGGCTATTGATGGAAAGCCTCAGTCCTGCTCTGTGGGGGCCTCTAAGTCCAGCCCACATTCAAGATGAAGGGATTTAGACTCCACTACTTGAATAAAACGCTGTCAATGACCTTATATATTTTAAAGAACCATGACAGGCTTGTGATGAATATCAACTTTGATTATAATTTTAATAGTATATATATATTTTTTTAACTAAAAATATTTTTACTTATACAAACAATCACAAGCCATTTGCTGGCAGTTGTCCTTGCTTTCCTGCTCTGGCAGAGATCCCTGTAGGGTAGCCAGGACACTGGGTGTGGGCCCCAGGCACCTACTGTCCTAGGAACTTGTTCTGGGTCTCAGCTCTGCCTTGTTGTCACTGTCCTCAAATAGGTACATACTCTTGGATCTCTTGTGCAACCCAGGCCCTAGAGGAAGCCACTAGGTGGGCAATCAACCTGTGAGTGCTCATACCCAGAGGTCCCCCCTACCTCCACTGCAGGGCTCCTGCAGCAGAGTGGGTGCCAGTACCTCTGGCTGCAGAGCTGGGTCTCGACCAAGATGCTGGGTGGTAGGGGACCCAAGGAGTGCTCCTGCAGGGCCCATCCCCTGGCAGGAGCCCTGGGCCTGCACACCCCTAAAGAGCATCAGGGAGCCGTGGACATCCTGGCCCGGGCCCTTGGGTAGGGGGCTGCATCTGGGAAAGATGTGAGGAAGTCTGAGCCCCCAAAACTGTGGTGGTGTCAGCAGTGTTGGGTCCAAAGTACACATACAGAGCCAGCAGTGTAGGCCAGGGGACTTGGCCAGCTTCTCATTCGTCCTGGTCACAGTGTTAACCATAGACCCGCAGCCTGAGTTTGAAGGCCCCCATTGGCCAAAAGACACTGGCCTTTTCAGGCGTCTTGGTGTGAATGGCCGGTGTGAAGACAGAGGGGACAGCAAATAGGAAGTTATAAAGGATGACCTTCTTCAGCCTGCAGTCCCTCAGCCTGCACCATCACTATATCACTGTGTGGCTAGTCTGGGAAGCCCGGGTCCTGGACAAGGAGCTTCTCCCCAGCTCCAAACTGGTATTGAGCTTGATGGCCAGGTGGGTGCAGCTGTTCCCCGTCAGCTCCTTAGAGTAGCCACGGGTCCTGTAGAAGCTTCTCCTGGCTTCTTCACTGCGTTGAACAGTCTGGACAGAGCCCTGGTCTGGGCAGCTGCGGGTGACACAGCTGGGCTCTGGTGGGTCCTGGGTGCAGAAACTGGATTGAGACTGTCCCTGGCCCCTTTGGCCTCAATGCATGCGCCTGCTGGAGGAAACTGCCCATGGTCCCAACAGACTAATGGGCAGAGCATCTTGGCCCAGGCAGCAAGTCCAACACCTCTTCTAGAGAACGGTGTGCATGTGCGTTGGTTCAAAACCTCGGACTTCCTGGGACAAAACAAACTGGCCCCATACACAGGCCGGAGAGACCAAGGCAGAGGCAGCCACTCCAGATAGGTAAATGGAATGTTAACAAAGAAGGAAACTTACATATGAGGCTGGTCTTGGGCCGAGAGATGAATCGATCTCCATCCCTGCACTCCAGACACGTTTAGAGAGAGGTCTTAGCGGTCCGGTCAGTATGGCCGTCCAGAGGTCTCCACAGCACCCTGCCCTCTCCAAGCTGCGTCCTGGAAAACGGCTCCCACTGTGGGAAAGGAAGGTAGACCACACATTCCAAGAGCAGAGGAGGGCGTGGGGAGCCTCCGTTGCGCGGTCCAGCTCCTGGAGGTGCAACCTGCCGCACATCCTCCTGAGGGGCTCCGGCGAGATACCGCGAGAAGAGAGGCCGGGGTCCGCGGGATCTCGCCCTGTTCTCGCGTTAGGCTGCAGGCTGTTCGCAAAACCTGCTGCGGGCTTCTGGCGGGATCTCCACTCGGGCCCTCAGAGACCTGCCAGACGGTGGAACTGGACCAGGGCCCCCCAGATGTCAGCAGAGGAACGTTCTGGCCCTAATGATGAGCGGGTTCCTCCCAAGCATCGCTCTGAACCTGCGGTCGGAGAACACCTTGAACGTGCCTCTGCGAGGGCCTACCCTGCTCAAGACAACCGCGGCAGGTAGGCCTTCCGTGCCCCGCGCACGCTGTTCCCGGCCAGGCGGCGCAGGTGCCGGTCCTCCTCACCCGCCCGGCACATGTAATATATACAATATAGGTGTATATATCTGTATTTGTGGAAAAAAGAGAAAAAAATGTTGTTTCTAGAATTTGCCTTATCTACTGATACTGAGGGATGGTGCAATGAACTGAATGTTGTGTCCCCCCCAAAATGCATATGTTGAAATGCTAACCGTCAAGGTGATGAAATTAGGAGACTGGGCCTTTGGGAAGTGATTAGGTCGTGACAGGGGGCGGGGTGGGGGGCGGCCCTTGGGAATAGATTAGCGCCCTTGTAAAGAGACCCCAGGGCGCTCTCTTGCCCCTCTGCCCTGCGAGGACTCTGGGTAAGGTGTCTTCCGTGAATCAGGACACTGAATCTCCTGGAGCCTTGGTCTTGGACTTGGGACTGTGAGAAATAAATTTCTGTTGTTTAGAAGCCACCCAGGCCGTGGTATCCTGTTACAGCAGCCTGAACAGGCCAAAACAGGTGAGGTAGAGTTGTGAAACTAAAGTTTGGTGATTGAAAAGATCAATCTCTTTCTTTTTGAAACAGTGTCTTCAGTCTCAGGTAAATAAGCCGCTGAGTGAGAGCTCAAATTCCCTTCAAGTCTGATGTTTTCCCTCTTAGGGAGTCTCTCCTTTCTTTCTGGAGGACGCAAACCCACTCACCTTGGCTGGACCTGCTTTCCTGCCAAGACTCTCTTTACCCACCTTCATCTCAGACTTAGCTTGGCCCTCATCTTGCTTCTTTGACTTCTGAGTCGAAGTCATCCTTCATTGTCAAGTAATGATGGAAATTCAAAATATATTTTTCCCTAAAAATATTATGATAAGTTGTGTTTAGATTTCTAGGCCAGCTGACAAAGGCTCATTTCTCCAGCCATGTAACTGATAACTGGCAATGCAAATTTTGCAAAAGTAATAATGTTACCCAATGATTAACTAAATAAAACAGAAAAGTATGTTTTTTCATTTATTAACTTCATTTCTTAAATTACCATTGAGGAAAATTGACTGTTGGGTATATAGTTCTTTGAATTTTAACACATGTATGAATTATGTAACCATCTCCACGATCAGGATCAGAACAGTTAACAGTGCCCCAAAAAGCTACCTTTCGATACCCCTTTAAAATAACATCCCCTGTCCTGAACCCTGGCAACCACTGATCTGTTTTGTTCTTCATCACTATAATTTTGTCACTTCAAGATAGTTTTATACATGGAATCATTTGGGGGTTGGCTCTTTCCACTCAGCATAATTCTGCTGAGATCTGTCCACATTGTTGCACATATCAATAGTTTGTTTCTTTTTAATACTATGTGGTATTTTCTTGTATGAATACACTACAGTTTGTCCACTTGCCCAGCAAAGGACATTTGGTTCGTTTCGTTTTTGGCAATTGAGAATAAATATTCATGTACAGATTTTTGTGTGAATACAAGTTTTTATTTCTCAAGAGGAAATGCCCAGGAGTAGATTACTGAGTCATATCATGAATGTTTAACTTTGTAAGAAATTGCCAGACTCTTTTCCAGAGTGGCTGTACCATTATCCAATCCTAACAGCAATATATGAGTTTCAGTAGTGCCACATCTTCACAAGCACTTAATATTACCAGTATTTAAAAAAAAATTATGTCAGTCATTCTATTAGGTATGTAGTGGTATCTTACGCTTTAAATTTGTATTTCTCCAGTGGCTTCTTATGTTGAGCATCTTTTTATATGCATATATGCAACACCTATATCTTCTTTAAGGAAGTATCTGTTCTTTTGTCCATTTTTTTTTAAATTGGGCTTTTGTTTTTTTACTGTTGAGTTTAGAAAATTCTTTGTATCTGTTTCTCTCATCAGGTGTCTAATTTGAAAATACTTTCTTCTAGTCCATAGCTTGTCCCTTCAATCACTTAATAATGTCTTTTGGAGACTAAAAGTTTTTAATTTTAATGAAGTTCAGTTTATAATTTTTTTATGAGTCATGCTTTTGGTGTCATTTCTAGGAATCCAGTTCTGTCTTCTGTGATTTCTGATGCGAAATCTGTCATTCGAATTGTTCCCCTGTAGGTAAAGCTTCATTTCTCTCTGGCTGCATTTAAGACTTTTTTCTTTGTTAATTTTCGGAAGTCTGATTGTGAAGCGCCTGTGTGTGGATTTCTTTGGGTTTCTCCTGTGAGAGTTTTGCTTAGCTTCTTGAATCTGTAGGTGTTTAAGTCTTTTACCAGACTTGGAGATTTTTTAGCCATTATTTCCTCAATTTTTTTTTTTAAAGCCTCACAAGTCCCTGTAACTCTGTTAATGTTTTTCAGTGTTTTTGTTGTTTAGATTGAATGTGTTCTGTTGATTATTTGTAGATTCACTGACTATCTTCCCTGTCATCTCAGAGCCCATCTAGTGAATTTATTTATATGTTTTTTGGTTGTTGGACTTTTTATTTTTGAAATTTATATTTGATCCATTTTTATTTCTTTGCTGAGATTTTTCTGTTTTTCCAATTGTTTCAAAAACATTTGCTATTGCTTGTTGTGGACTTTTAGAAATAGCTGTTTTAAAGTCTTTGCCAGAAAATTATAATATCAGTGTGTATTACTCTGCTTAGTCTGCAATAACAAAACACCACAAGCTGGGCGGCTTAAGCGGCAGAAATTCACTTTCTTACAGCTCTGGAGGCTGGAAGTCCAAGATCAAGGTGCCAGCAGGCTTGGTGTTTCCCAAGGCCTCTTCTTGGCTTGCAATGGGCTGCTTTCTCATTGTGTTGCTCACGTGGTCTTTCCTCTGGGCACTGGCATCCCTGGTCTCTGTGTGTCTAAGTTTCCTCTTCTTTCAAGGATACTGGTCTGATTGAATTAGAGCCCACCCTAATGGCCTTACTTTAACTTAATCTCCTTTTAAAAGGCCCTGTTTCCAAATAGAGTCACATTTTGAGGTATAGATGATTAGGGCTTCAACTTATGAATTTGGGGAGAGCACCATTCAGCTTATAACCCTGTGTCATCTTGAGGTTGCTGTCTGTTGATTGGCTTTCCCTGTGTGGTTGAGAGTTTCCTTGTTCTTCATATGCTGAGTAACCTTGAATTTTATCTTGCACGTTTCATATGTTATGTGACTCTTGACCTCATTTAAATTCTATTGAGAACATAGATATTCATGTTTTATCAGACAGTCTATCAGTTCCAGCCTGCCTTCTGTGGACTGTAGTTCCAATGTCGGTTCAATTTTTAGAGACTTTGCAGTTCCAATAAGATCTGTCACATGTGCGCCACCCAGGGGTCAGCCTGTGATGTAGGCAGTGGCGGGTCTCTATGTTTGGTTCTTAAATTCTTTGAAATGCTAATTAGGATCATGTCCATACATGCACAGAGAGGGGCAATACCGAAGAGTACCCAAGTAACTGTATGGGGTCACTTTCTTGACTTCCTTCGTCCACAATCTACTGGTACTTGTTTCCTGGGTGAACCCCTTTTGCTCCTTTAGCTAGAAAGCTGGGGCTTCTGTTAATCCATTTTTGTGACTTGTCTACACAGGGCCAACTACTGGGAGGACAGGGTGAAAAACAAGGGAGAGTCACTCCACCTTCTTGGAATTAAAATTTCACTGGTCAGAGACAGAGGGCCCAATACCCACCTCACTTGGTGGGCTATCATAGGGGCTGCAACCATCACTAGCATGGCCTTGGGGACTGGGGTATGAGAAAACAGAAAAGAAAAAAAAAGTGAGAAAAATTTACACAGTCTCTTATGTCAGTGTTAGAGTTCTCTATTCACTTCTTGAGGCAGAACTGAGGGCTTCATCTGACACTAATTTCTGGGTCTCAGGCTGCATTGTGCTCAGGCTGGGGGATACCAGAGGAAAAAGGAATGAAAAAATTACCACTTGGTAATTTTTGGTTTGGTGGTACTTCAATTTCTGGGTTCTGGTCTTCTTTCCCAATCTTCCTGTTACTGTTTGCTTCTCAGAGACCCCAAATAGCTGTTTCACACCTTCTGTTCAGGTTTTGTAACTGCATTCAGTGGGAGAAGCCAAGTGGATTGTGTTTACTCCATCTTACCAGGAGCTGGGAACTCCTGAAATGGGATGATATCAAAATTGAATAAGAAAACGATGGGAACATGTCTTGAATGCTAGGCAAACAGATACAATTATGTAGAAGATGAAGATATGAGTAGAAGTTTAAGTGAAAAATAGTAATTCTAAAGGAGGCATCTAAAAATCTACAAAGGCTTTTAAAATTGAGAATACTGGTACTTATTGCTTAATTTTATATAAAAATGGTTAGTTTCTATCTTCTTGAATGCCAATGTATGACTAATACTACCTTTATGCTTACAAGCAATGATTAGAGGAATTTTTCAGCTCATAGGAAAAAAAAATTTCAGCTCAGAGGAAGAGGAACACTGATGGGGGAATAGAGTGAAACATGAGAGAAATGGAGCTTAAAAGGACATGTGTGTGTAGTAATATGTTTGAGTTTGATAATACATATAGTGAAGAACAGAAAGAGGAAAACTAGGAGTACTTGAGTCCCCTTCATGGGAAGAACAGAGGTCTGAGAAAAAACATGAATCGTATTATTCTTTGGTGACCACATGGTAGCTCTGTTGGCACGGACAGCTTAGTATTGTGGTTTCCGAAATAAAGCGTGTACGTTCTAGGGATGTGCAAGACTACTCCATGAGGTGCCTGAAGAAAAGATTAGAATTTCAATTTCTATTTAGATTTTATCTTAAAAAATGGGACTGTACTAAGCTTTACTAGTATTTAATATGTAATCGATCCTGGCTCCATCACTTAAGCAGTAAGGTAGGTGGTTCTGTGTCACGTGGTCTGCAAGGATGCTGCAAAGGAGGGGGAGCTCTCTAACTCAGTCGGTGGTGGCTGTCTCATTCTGAGCAGACGGTGACATGTTGCAGTTTGCCTGTTCTTGGTGAAATGGATTTATGCACTGTATTACTGATTTTAATAAACTAACCCTCTTAAAATGTACAGGTGACTTAAAATATTTCCTGCAATAAATCTGCCAGTCAAGTTGATCCTAATAATTCAAGCTGACAATAACAACAAAAAAGTGGAAGAACAGCATGCCCTCTCCTGGTTTGGACTCTTTTTCAGAATATCATGAGCTAAAAACAATGGCTAGTGATGATACATTATCTAGCTGGAGTTTTTTATGACAGAATATACCCACTTAATCTTTTTGAGGTGAAAGTAATGTTTTTGACAATAAATGAGAAAAGAATGGCTTTTTGAAGATAACATGCTTTGGAGAAAGAATTTTGAAAACATGTTTAAAAATATTTCCATCACTATGTGGTTTTTGTTCCTGAGATTGACTGCTGTATTTTATTTATAAAACATTCATATTTCAATATTAATAAGGCTTTGAAATGGAATTTTCTAATCTGTTTAAAAATCTTTTAAATGAAGACTTTTGATAAGTTTTAAGATCATTTGTTAAAAATATAAATATTAAATACCTTTCATTAATTTGCAAAAAAAAGAGATTAACATTATGGAAGATGGAAATATATTGATCGCATATCAACACCTGTGTATGAATATGCTTTTTCCATAAGTATCTATGTTTTTTTGTGAAGTATATTTTTCAATTAGGCAGTCGTTAAAATCAAAAACCAAAATAAATTTAGAACCAGAGCATCAAATCACTGTACCACAAAATGTTATATACTGACTTTCAGAAATAATGGAACATGTTCAATCATGTTTCTTTTGCTAAAAGTAGTGATATTAATAGTACTTTTAGGTAAGGCAAAAAATTTTATGTCATTAATCAATAAACTAGAATAAAATTTATGTAACTTGTATTTCTCATTTTGGTTAAATTTTATTTTTGTGTGTTTTGTTATAGACACAATCATAATTATACCTGGTACTTTATCCATTTTACTGTGTACCTGGTTCTATTATAAATGTTCTACATATATTAATTATTTTAATTCTCACAACACCTTGTATATATACTTGTGTCTCCATTTAAAGGATCAGGAAGCTGAAGCACAGGTAGGTTAAGAAACTGGTACAGGAACAATTAGCTAGTGTTTGACAGAATCAAGATTTATTAGTGCAGTAATGCATATATTTAATTTATACACAAATTACTCTATTTTAAACAATAAACAGACCAATGGTAGTATAGGATTAAAATTTAGAGGCTATTTGTCTAATGCTAATAGGCATGGTGGCAACATAAGAATGAGCTCACAGGAAATTTAACCCAACATTCAGTAGAGTATGTTAGCATTTATAAAGCACGTGTAGGATCCTACTTAATTTCCATAATAACCTTTGAAGTAATTGTGTTAAGCTCAAGCACATAAGCATAATAAAAATAATGTTTGATGGAGTCTGGCAGATCTGGGTATAAAGTTTAGCATTATCTCTTACTATATTTCCTGTTTTCTTTGAATTCATTTTTAATCTTCAGAGTGGGCAAAATAATTTATATCTTGATGGGTTACTGTAAGATTAAATGACATGTAATTTTATACAGGTTAATGGTCAAGAATGTAGGTTCAGGAGTTGGACTGTCTGTATTTCAGTTCTAGCTCTGCCAGTTATTACTTGCAATTTTCTTTATTAAGTTGTAAATCTTCTCTCAATCTTAGTTTCCTCATCTGAAAAAATGGGGCTAATAATATTATCTACCATACAAACTTTTTATATGGACTGATTCACATAATGCATTTAGGACCTGGCACCTAAGAAAAACTCAATAGATGATGGCTGTTATTAGTTAATATAAAATGCTTAACACATAATGGGCATTCAGTAAATAACAACTGTTTGTAGTCGTTATACCCATTGAGAGCTTTAGTCAAGATTATACAATAAAGAAGTATCCTGGTCTCCTACTTCTGGATTCCATGCTGTAAACAGCTAGAGTTCACATGCATGGATAATTCCCTTCTGAGAGATGTGGGCAAAATGTGTTCCTGGGGAGAGAACACTTAGTCTGGAGCTCATCAAGAAAGACAGCACTGGGATCTGAGTAGGACTGGAAAGGTAGAAAACATGGAGGAGGAATTCCAGGGAGAAGGAATGATGTGAAAGCTAAGAGACAGGAAAAGAAAAACATGTTCAAGGGAGAATGAGTAAAATGTTTTGTCTGGAGCAGAGATACATTAAAAAATTAACCTGGGGGTGTTATTTGAGTTGAATTAGAATAGGCAAAAATACAAGAAGTAAGGAGGTGAAAGGGAAGTTTCTTGTGCTCATCCAGCCACGACTGGTAAGGGCCAGAATGGAGGGAACCACTGAGGGCACAGGAAAGGGAGAGCAGGTGAAAGATAGTCTTCAAAAGAAAAGTCAGCAGGGTTTGGACACTGATTAAATGACAGGTGAGCCAATGGAAGTAGACAGAGGACATCAGTATTTTCATTTGAGTTGGTGTGGCATGTATGATGACATTGAGAAATAGGAAAGTAGTATTTAGAAGGGCAATGATAGGTTTGACTTTTTACATTGAATTTAAATTAACAGAAAAACATTTTAGGTAAAAATGTCCTGGGGCATTTGGAAAATTTAGATTGCTCTGATCCAAAGATAGAGCTGGAAGTCATCTGTATAGAGGACATGATTGAAGGAGCTCTTTATTATCCAAAGATTCATGATGGAAGGTGATCATTTAAATAATTTTATACAGAACAAGATCACTATTTAACAATAAATAGTGAAAAACTTAAAAGTTTATAATAATTACAGTTCTCTGTATCTTCTATGTAAAATAATTTATATTTTAATTCCAACTGGTCACTACTTCTTAGAACAAACAAAAAAATAATTTGTTGTTGCCATGTACCTAGTTAATGTGTGTGCTAGTCTATGAAAATCTACATTCTATTTTACTTCTAAAAATACTGTAAATGCACATTTACTTTCTAATCTTTTTGTCATCCTAAAGTCTTTTTTGTAGTAAGTCATTGGTATATTGATTCAAGTGAATATGTACATGTTTCATTGTATACATTGTACACCTTCAACTTACAGAATATTATGTATCAATTATAACTCAATACTGAAAAAAATAGAGTGCATCTGCCACTTATAACAAAGAATTCAGAGAAGGGACTTGACAATTTAGCAGCAGCCAACTGCTCTACCAGCCTACCTCTTAGTTTACCCCCTTTCCTAGTCCCTCAGTCCCTGTTACCTGTTTACACCATGTCACAACTGCTCTCTTTGCTGTTTTATCCGGAAGGCAGCCTTAGATACTTTATAAACAAATAGACATGGCTGTATTCCAATAAAACTTTATGTACAAAACAGGTGATGGGTCAGATTTGGCCCATGGGCCATGGTTTGCTGTCCCTTGGTCTATCTCCAAGTGGTGGACTGTCCTTTTAGATCAATATATACTTGAATCATCATTGTAACTTGGAATAAGACTGTGAACATTAAGAACAGTATTCCTCAAATTGATTGTTTACTAGAAGACTTGAGAGCTGTATTAGGAATGTAGATTCCTGAGTCCTACTCCTAAAGATCTGGGTGTGGAGTGTCTGGGGAAGAGCCTCAGCATAGGTATTTCTGGCCCCTGGCTCTGATACACACAACAAAGCTTGAAAACCGTAAGTTTATGGCTTCAGTAGATAACTTCGCAGAGACGTACTGTTAATAAATCTCTGTGTAATTTCAATTTCACCCACAGCCCTAGCTCCATGCCCAAAACTCTGGTTTACTGCACAGAATATCCATTTCATCTCAAAATCTCACATCATTGCACTCTCCCCATTTATTCAGAGGCAGACACATTTAAGTAAAAATAATTACCATCAGAATGCTAATGGGCCATAAGCTAATATAAGGATATTTATTCAGCTGAATGCAATTACCAGTAAAATTTTGTTTTCTTAATGGTGTGACTGTAATCCAGTTTAGGTTTTTTTAACCCCTGGTGATTTTTGTTTCATTTTGCTTTGTGATGGGAGGAAACCAGGCATGGTTGCTGGGGGCTGGCAAAGCAAGAATAAAGGAGAAATAGCACCACCACCACTACAGGCAATTTTCAATTGCAGTGAGTCACTAAATCTCCATAACCACCGGGTGGCTCTACATGATTCTGTTGTTAATTGAATTTTTCCCCAAGTAGAATGAAGGCTTTTTTGCATCCACACAGTTCTATTTTGTGATGATTATTGTTGGTAAAGTCAGCTAAATTTAAGATATTTCAGCTTCCACATCCATAGGTATTACTGCTATGACTAAGGAATAAGAGTAACCAAGTGTACAGAAAAGACAGTGTACAGAAAAGAGGGTACTAAACTCACTTCATTGGTGTGAATGAGATGGTTGGGAAGATCTCTCCACAGAAGTGATCAAAAGGTACATGATGTTGATACATTTTATTACTGGTGAGGTAAACTTTGATCATTTGTTTAAGGTGATATCTGCCAGATTTCTCCATTGCAAGATTTAAATTTTTCCTTGGTAAAATAAGCATCTTGTGGGGAAAGACTCTGACGCAATGCAAATTAGTGAGTTGAGTTGGTTTTGAGGAAATAGGGAACATGGATACCTTTAACTATGTGCATGTAAATGGTGTGTATCAGAGAAATTGATGGCTGAAACTGATTTTATTATGAACTCATCCAAAAGTTCCTCATTTGAGACAGAGAAAATGACTCACCTAAAGGCCAACTAAGAATTTAGTCTTAGAACTGGGATGGCCACCAGCCCAGCACATTTCCTCACCTCAGATTGCTTGCTTCCTTCCTGACCACCCTTAGGATGTATCATCTGTTCATGGTTTGTTGATCTTTGATTATGCTTGTGCTGTAGGGACAGAATCCATTCAAGTTTCCTCCTTCTTCCACTCATTAAAAATAATTGTTGTTAGTTAGTCAGCGTCTCTTTCTCCCACTCTGTAATGAGAGATCTTTTTTCACTAACTTGGCTGGTGAATTTTTTGAGATACAGAATTTAAGAATGAATTGAGAGATAGGAATGAGAACATAAGGAGAAAGGAGAAGGATCCTTGTATATTGGGCCGGTACCTGGGCTCCCCTCTGCGAGAGAATCCAGGTGAGGAGAAGAAAATGTCAATGATACTGTCAATATACAAAACTAAAAGCTGAGATGTGAGTAGCAAGCAAATAGAGCCTGATTAATTTAGTACCTTGTAGACCATTTTTGGATTTTACGTGAGTATGTATTTCACTTCTTATTTTGAAATAATTTAGGACTTACAGAAAACTTGAAACATAGTACAAAATTGCCACATACCCTTCAATGAGCTTCTAATGTTGACCTCTTACACATTATAATTATTAAAATCAGGAAGTTTATATTGATGCAGTATTATTAGCTAATCTATAGATCATATTTGAATTTTATTAGTTGTTCCCCTGGACTGCGTCAGTCCTTTTTCTGTTCCAAGATCCAGTCTAGAATCATTGATTTAACTGTCATGTCTCTTTAGTCTCTCCAATCTATGAGATTTCCCAGATCTTTCCTTCCCTTCCCTTCCCTTCCCTTCCCTTCCCTTCCCTTCCCTTCCCTTCCCTTCCCTTTCCATTCCATTCCATTCCATTCCATTCCATTCCATTCCATTCCATTAAAAAAATCATCTTGACACTTTTGAAGAATACTGCCTAGTAGTTATTTTGCACACTGTGCCTCAATCTGGGTTTGTGTGATTAGGTGAGTTAAAGTATTTTCGGCAAGATCACCACTGAAGTGACGTTATGACTTTTCTTCTCTGTGCATATCGGAAGGTGCAGGAGGTCAATTTGTGTCATTACTGATAATGTTGATTTTGATCACTTGGTTGAGATGCTGTATGCCAGGATTCTCCACTGTAAATGTGTTATTTTCACCTTTGTAATTAATATATATCTTGTGGGGAGATACATTGAGACTATGCAAGTGTCCTGTTTCTTGTTGCACGGTGCCCATTAATTTTAGCATCCTTCAGTGATGCTTTCCTGCAAGAATATTCACTGTAGTGTTTACTAATGGTCATTTTAAAATTTTTATCATTCCTTAATAAAATTATTAATAGAATTCTACTGTGGGGAAAGGGTATAGCTCAAGGGGTAGAGTGTGTGCTTAGCATGCAGGAGGTCCTGGGTTTAATCCCCAGTACCTCCTCTAAAAATAAATAAATAAAACATCCCCCCTGCAAAAAAAAAAAACCCAAACAAAAATTAAAAAAAAATAATTCTACTGTAAGGAAGAGTAGTCTCTTCATACCCATTTATTTATTATTTAATTATTTTTGCATTAGATTGACTCGTGGATATTTATTTTAGTCTCTGGATTATAATCCATTACTACCCTTGTTTATTTTGTTGCTCTGATTGTCCCAGATTTAGTCAATGGGGGCTTATTCAGGTTGGCCCGTGCAGTCTCTTGACATGTCCACATCATTTATTGAACATTTTCTTATTTTTTGGTGCCGTAAATATTCTAGGGTCATCTTATTTATTTATTTATTTTTGTGCTCCTGGCCTCCAGTCTCACACTTCTTCAGGGATCTCTATTTCCTTATCAAATAATGGTATCTAGAAACGAGAATATGGGCACTAGATATACTTATTGCTACTGAGATGTTATTGCTTCTAAGACTTCTCAGCAAAGATAGCTACAGAATATATGTATATTTACTTACTCATGCAAAACATGCATATATGTTTATTTCTGTATCTATCTATGTACACACATACATTAAAACTATGGTACCTTTGATTTCCAATCCAGCATCACTGGGTTTATTCTCACTTCCTTCCTTTCCTTATTTATAACTCCTTTCTCTGATAGGGAGAAACCTGACCTTTATTTTCCACCATATATTCGTTTACTTAATCCCAGTATACTCAGAAAGTCATTTCAGTCACAGTAGGTAGAGGGACTATTGCAATGGGATTTTATAATGGAGACACGAGATTGGGCTCAACTCCGTATACAGCCTGGGCCAATGGGAATTTATAGGAGGATGGGGTGGGGGGTGGAGCAGCGGATGGAAACTTAGTAAGAGGAAACATTAAGGGTAAGGAATGGGGATCTGGCTAACGTGACCTAACAGGATTCTTGCTATAGCACATTCTATATGAAACATTTTGTATTTTTCTTTTTTACTTAAAAATAGATCCTTAAAGTCATTCTGTATCAGTTTAGGGAAATCGTCCTCTTTTTTTTTTTTTAATGGCTATATAACATTCAATGTATGAATGAACTATATACTTTATTCAATAATTCTCCAATATATGGGCATTTAGGTTGTTTCCAATGTCTCACATAGAAGTGTGATTTCTGAGTCAAAAGATAGGTGTATTTGAAATTTTGTTAAGTATCTTCAAATTCCCTTCCAGATGGAGCACACCAATTTGCATTTCCATCAGCAACGCATGAAAGAAATTGTTTTTTTGGGGGGTTTATTTAATGATCAGAGACTGGGCCATAGTCTCCTGCAATATAGATATTTTTCGTTCAATTTAATATTTGTTGAAATATTTTCTTGCTTTATTTCCCTCTGTGTGTAAGCCAACAGTTTATTAACTTTGACTTTAGACAGGTACTTAAACTTATTCAAACTTGGTTTTCTTATTTAAAAATATGTAAAATAATAAAACTTATATTTAAATACTTTTTAAAATAATAAATGAGATTATGCATGCAGTGAGCATAATACAGTGCCTGGCAATAAATGAGAATGTGGGATGAGTGAAGTGCTTAATAAGTATTTAGTGAAATGAAGTATTTAATTTTGCTATGGCGTCTTTGCAGAGCACACATGCCCAAATAAAGTGGCCCTTCTTCGTGGCTATTCTCCTGTGTTTGTGCTGAGGCTCTCAAGACCCATCCTTTAATTGTCGTGCCCCCAGTTACAGCACAGCACCGTATTCAGATATTTACACAGGGAAGTGATACATCTCAGTTCGGTTCTTTGTCCAAAATGTTTACCAAACCCAGTTGTCTTCTTTCTCCCTAAAGCCACTGCCCTAACCCAGGACCTCATCTATGACCTGGTCCTGGGTTTTCTAACAGATCTCCCTGCCTCTGGTCTCTCTCTTCCAACTCTTTCTCTACACACTTACTAGAGAATTCTACTGTAATCCATTTCATGTAGTTTCCATGCTTAAAAGCCTTTCTTTCTCCATATTACTTAAGGGTTTAAAAGCCCGTAAATACATTTGTCCTTTTTCTAGATATTCCTTGGGCTTTCCCTCCAGTAAGCTTTTGGTCTTGTTATTCCGTTGGCCTGGAATTCCCTGCCCTATCTTTCAGCCTTGTGAAATTTTAGGTTTGATGCCACCGACTCTGAGAAGGCATCCCTGACTTGCTTTCCACCCCCAATGGCATTTTGAATAAATCTCCATCCTAGCTCTTAATGACTGTATTGAACTGAGCTGTCTTTTCTCTGCTGGCCCCCTGCTTAGACCTGAAGTGCAGAATCTAGGTTTTGACTATCCTTGTTTCATCTAGCACATTATATTGCCTTAATCTTTCTTGTTCTCTATCAGTCTCCTCAACCAGACTTCCAGCTGCTTGGGAACAGCAATGCTGGGTTAATCACCTGGTCATCCTTTAAGACCTCATACAGAGCGTAGTCCAGAGCAAGGGGTCAGTGCACACTGCCGAGTGTGTTTGCTGTGGGCCATGGGGTGGCTCCAGTTTTCTAAAGCAGAGGCAGCCTGTTCTCCACACTGGTGGGATGGGCACCGGGTCTCTCCCACCCGTTTTATTTCTTTGCTCCTGTGTGGGGCTGTACTCAGATCCCCAGGCTGGACTAACGGTACTGAAAACTCTTTCATAAAAGGCAGTGCTCTTTTATGTGCTGCCTTAACGAGAGCACATCCGTGCCTCTTTAACATGAAGTGTTGAAGTTATTTTAATCTTGTTAGTCTTAGTTTATTTTGAGTAGTCAGCCGAACACTGATCCATGTGTCTTGCACCAGTGGTTCTCAATTTTTTTTTCCCAATGCCTTGTCCTAGTCTACATTTGAAAAGTTGTCAGACTAGAGCCTGAAGGAATGAAAAAGGGGTCAGAAGTCTCTAGAGATCACCAACATAGCCCCCTTCTCCCTCTTAGCCAAGAGAACTCGCTTATTAGAAGATGTGAGATCATCAGGACCGCGTTATAGAAAGCCTGCTTCTACCCCTCACCCTGCACAGAAATACGGTTTATATTAAGGATCAATTTAGACATCATCACAGTGCATATATTAGGACTGAAAAGATAAATGCTTTGGAAAATATGTTATCTGAGGAAGGTGGTATTTAATCTTCTTTAGCAAAGAGAAGACTTGTGGCAACATGGTTTCTATCCTCTAATATTTGTCTTGTGAAATTGGTAGCAAACATGTCTTCTGTGCTTCTAGAAGGTAGAATTAGGTTCTATGAATGGGTGAAATAAGGAGGAAGATTCTGTCCCAGACCAAGAGGTAGAGTATGTGTATACCATGCTAAGTCACAGTGGGTAGGATATATAATTTTGTATCACTACATCTCTGTCCATTGAGGGCTATCGTTCACAATTCAGGACACCAAGACTCAGAGGGTCGCCTGCCCAAGGTTGCTCTGCTCATCAGGCAGAGATGGATTAGAGCCCAGGCCTGATGTCTTTCCCCTGCACCTGTGTGTCTCCTGTGGAGCTGAGCTGTTCACTAACACCCTGGGTCATTCTGTGTCCCTCCCATCAGGGGAGGTGTTTGGGTAGAGTGTGTAACCCCAGACCACTCTGCACAGGGTCCAAAGTTGTACCAGGTGACCTTTAAGACCTCTTCCAAATATTAGACCCTAATACTAATTCAAACCAAGGAGTAAGTGAACAGGTCAGAGTTGAAGAGCTTCGTGATGCCTTCCTTTATAGCCTCTTCCATGCCCTGTACCAGTCAGCACATCTGTTCTTCCCAGAGCTGCAGACTAACCTTGAATGCCCATTCTCATTTCATCCCACTGCTGCTCCAAAGTCCTTAGCATCTTCCATTTGCCTATGGAATAAATAAAAGAATATGGAATAAATTTTTAAAAGGAACGTTTCCCTTTTCAAAGTCTGTTTCCTTTTATTTTCAGCTCACATTAGTCCCCTTTGCAGAGCCTGCCCTCCTGGGAAACCATTCTTCTTATGTTCCAATGCCCTCTGCCTTCTGCAACCAGGCTTTTCTCTCCTGCTGAAATGTGTTCCTCCCTGACCACTCTCCTTGAATCCTTTTCCTCCTTGAAGGGTCACCTCTGATGTCACCACATGAAGTGTCTCCCCAATGTCCAGCTAGAAATAGAATCTGATGTTTAAAACTATGGAGTAAATATCTTGCCTCAACCTTGCGTGTACCCCGTTCTATGTGGTTTTAGGATGGTGTGTGCGCCCTTGTCTTTTCTCCTAACTAAGTTGTAGGCTTCCTGAGGACAGAGTGTGGATCTGAGTTATGCTGGTCTGTCCCTCCCTCTATCCTTGTGAATGTCTGTCCCAGTGCCCATAACACACCAGATAATCAGTGTTTACTGAGATCTGTAGAGCTGGTAACAGAATCACCCAGTTAACTCCCAGAGCAAACCTATTTAACATGTGTGGAGCCTTGAAGATTTGGGGGTTACTGACTGGAGAGGAAGAGGAGGGGGAGGAATATATTTTAGCTATTAATTCTTGCCCTGGTATTTTTAGTCTTCTTACAAAGGATAAAAAGAAGAAAAAAAGTAAAAGCTCTGTCGACAGTAAAAAGCAGACATCTATTATCTTCACCAAGTGTGTGCTCACTCTTCTCAGAAGGAATTTAATTCATCTTTAATTTTTTTTAACATCCCTATAGTTATTTTCCTTTAAAAGATTTCCATTTTGAAGAGAAAATTCAGTTTCAGAGAGGCTAATTAACTTGCCCAAATAAATGGCGGAGCTATCCAGAGCCAAAGATTTTGCTTCTCCTCATCTTCCACTCTGCCTCCTGGACCCTGCAAACACTTGTGAAAACAAGTCGTCTTGGAGGGTGGTCAGCAGCTTCAGGAGGTGCTCGAGCCAAGGTCATCTTGCCTAGAGTTTAATAAATACAAACATTAGTAATACAGCTACTATTCAGAGTCAGCAGATTTAACTTTTTCCCACATTTGTTTCAGATCACTCTCTTTAAAGACAGAACAAGAGAGAGAGAGAGAAAGAGAGAGTTCAAGAGTCTCCTCCATGTCCTTAATTTATCACTCTTTAACTAGCAGTTAACCTGTCTTTAGAAAAATGAATGATAAAAAAGCAGTGTCTCATCAGTTGGTGGAAAACTAAAGAAGAATAAAGCAGTTAAAGATAGGTGTATATGCAACAGTTGCCTTATTTATATACACCAAGCTATGTAGGCTTTTTTAAAGTAAAAATAGACAGCAGGAAATCATGCTGTAATCTAAGATTCTCTTTTTAGCATGAGCTTGTTTGGCCTAAGAATCTACATGAGTGCTCTGAAGAGACCTGTTCTGATTTCTAGAATACTTACCAGTGGGGAATGGAGCCTGGGCTGGAAGTCAGGTCCCAGGTCTGACTCTGCCACCATTCTGATGGGCAAGATTGGGACCAAAATCTCATCTCTTCAGTTCTCAGTCTTTTTCATTTACCAAAGGGCTGTACTGGATTAGGACAGGGTTTCTCAACCTCAGCAGGATTGGCACTTTGGCTTTGGTAATTCTTTGTTATGGAGGCTGCCCTGTGCATCATAGGGGTTTTTAATAGCATCCCTGGCCTCTACCCACTAGATGCCAGTATCACTCCTCTCCTCTGCCTCCCTGACTTGTGATGACCAAAAATGTCTCCAGACATTGTCAGATGTCCCCTGGGAGGCAAAATGGCCCCCTGTTGGGAACCACTGGCTTGAAGCAGATTTTACACTTACTGAATATTTATCGAGAATAGCTGATTGGAAAGGCTCTGTACTATGCACTGGGTACATGACAGTGAAAAGGTTAAGTGCTCTCCTGTCTTCGTGGAGCTTCAGTCTAGTGGGGAAAGGAAGTCTTGAGGTTGTTGGGAGACACTGGAACAGGTGGTGTAATCAGGTGCTTGAAGGTGTTAGGAGTCCTCTGGACCTGTTACTCTGGGAACATGTTGACCTTGGAAGTTCCCAATGACTTGTAAGTAAAAGATGCATTTTGGTCTGTTGCCCCCTCAGATAAGTGGGGAAAACGAACACTCTCATTTGGGATAGAGAGCTACATATGCTTCTCTATTTTGTGATACAGGCTCACAAAATAGGGAAATGAACAGTGAGTATGAGATGGGCACCAGAACAGAATGAAATAATTCTTAGTTACTTCTCATCTATTCTGGGGTAATGATTTGGGTGTTTTTTCCCTGTTGGCTGCCATACTTGGGAGAAGAACTCAGCAGGGGTGGGCCAAACCTGGTGCCAGTGTCGCCTGTCTTAGTACTTGATTTCTGCACTCCTCT
This sequence comes from Camelus bactrianus, assembly GCF_048773025.1. NCBI lineage: Eukaryota > Metazoa > Chordata > Mammalia > Artiodactyla > Camelidae > Camelus > Camelus bactrianus. The sequence goes on from NC_133563.1 coordinate 27,579,253, forward strand.
GGGTAGTAATGGGGTTATTAGGACATTCTAAACACAGTTTTCTGAAAAAAATAAGAAGAAGATGGTTTCTTTCTTAAAAGGAATGCACTGATAGGGTATTCAATTGATAGGCACTGTAGCCTAGACCTCCGAAAGATTTAAGAGTCCAGGTTAAGGGAGTAGAATATTTGGGCTCGTAGTTCTAGCTCGGACACTTGTTAGCTGTGAAATTCAAGAAAGTCACTTGACCTCTCTTTACTTTTTTTTTTTTCCAATAGTGAAATGGAAATACTGATAGTATTTACTTCACCAATTTGTTGGGAGGATTAAAGGATTTTGAACAGAATCTGGCATATGGAAATTACTTATTACATTTTTGAAATAAATTCTGATGCGTCTGGGCATTGTTGGGTCACTTAGATAAGGTCCTGGCTTATCAAAGTCATGGGCATATTTTTGCAAAGTGCTGTGTTTAGTGGACCAGGTTGTGCTCTCTTCGGCCCCTCACATCTCTCTGACAGAAGCACAGGCCTAGCTCCAGCTTACGTTATCTATATAATGACGGAAATTAAACATTGTTTATGCAAGGTCAGGTATTTGAACCAGAGGGTTTCTGGAAAATCCATCCTAGTTCTAAAACCTATGATTTTGGATTATTCTGGATTCTTACAAACTCTCTTTGGCTTGGTAAAATATGAAGAATTGATTGCTTCCCCACTAAATTGCTCAATTATTAGGTGAGGATTTAAGAAAATGCTTTAGCTTAGTGGAAGAAGGAGTGATTTGTGAGTAAGTCGGGATAAAAATATACTGTGATTGATTGGTTAAACACTCTTGGACTCACTTTTCTTTCTCCCTAAAGATTTTTCTCTCCTTTTATCCTTTTCCTCTGTTTCCCTTCTTCCCCTAATTCCTCATGTCCCAATCAATACCCTTCAGAATATAGGCTTTGGATGCTTCTTCTCTGCCAGAAGCAGGACATTCAGTTTACACCTCATACTTGCCTGCAGTGTCCAGGGTGAGGTAGTTAACAGAGGCGCTGAACAGGAGTCTTGTAAAGTTGTCTATCACCGTTTCTCCTCAACCAGTACATGTAGCTTGTCTCTGTTGATTGTTGACTTGTAACTTAAACTCAACAAACTGTCTGCAGCTTCCTGAGGTACCTTATGCATTGTATGGTTACTTAATCCTCTTTGAAGCCAGGCAAGGGAACTCAGAATCCCCATGGTTGGGATGAGCAATACTTACAAATGGATTCTGAAGGAGAATTTTACTGGGGGCCTGGAAACCAATATCCTCTGCAACAACAGTCAGACCCATTTCCCTGAATTATTGAGTGGGAATTCACTGAGTACTTTTTGTGTTCCAGTCTCTGTGCTAGGTGCTGGGATGTGACTGAGCAAGACAAGGCAAGGTCTCTGTCATAATAACACTACAGTTTTTTGGGGGGAGACTTATTACTTAAGAAATTGCATGAATGTTATCATTACAACTGTGTTGGGTGCTGTCAAAGAAAGTCTGGGCAAATAATTACTCACTCACTTTGACGTGGGATGCCAGTGAAAACTTCAGGGTGGTTGGTTTAATCGTGTAGTTGCACTTACTCCAAGGCCTCATTCAATCCCACGTGACAAAGTTGCAATCTCATTTCTTGGTTCTGGAATCTTTGCAAAGGGGGATGTTCAGATCACGGATCTAGGTGAAATGGGGTTTGGAGTTCCAACAAGGAAAGAACCTGGAAACAGTGGGGCAGAATTGTCTACCTTTAACTGTTGCCTCTGAGTGATTGGCTTAGTTCTGGTGATCAGAGAAACCCAGAGGATGGAAGGTGATTGACGTCTAGACTCATCAGATTCACACATGGACCCTGAGAAAATCTTTGCAGTTTGTGCAGGGGATCCCAGTAAAAAGTATACACTTGACAGAGAGCTGACATCTAGCTGGGATGGGTATCCCCTCATACTTGGCTTGCAGCTTTCAGATGGACATCTAAGGGGAGCTAAAGAAGCTCCCAGGTAGCAAAATCAGTCATGTCGAGATCTGTGGGGCGACAGATGTTGCAGCCTCTCCTGGCTGACTCACTGACTGTTAGGAATGGAAAGGTCTTAGAGTTGATTCAAGCCTAGTGATTCTAATACCTGGAACAAGAATCACGTAGAAACTTGTGAAAATAGAGGAACTCAGGGCATAGACTTACTGACAGAATTAGGACAATCTCAAGAGATAGGGATTGGGAATCTGTATATTTTTATACATTTGGGCTAAACCCCATGTCAGTGGAGTCCATGGGCAAGCATGAGCCAGTCCAGCCTCTTGTGGTGGATGCCATCATTCTGTTCATTATTTAAAATATAATTATCATTTCTGGAATATTCCTTAGAAAATCATGATTTGAATACTTTCTGTAAATGTTTGATTCCTGGAACAGGATCAGAATACTTTTAAGATTGTGTCTGTTTGGGAAATAAAATGTCTGTTCCTAATCCTAGGATGAATATTTAGTTAAGGTGCTCACTATTTCTGTAAGAAAAATATATGTGAGTGAGTGAGTGAGTGTGTGTGTGTATGTAAGCATGTTCACACGTGTTTTCATCAGTTGTTTTCAAAGAGTTGATGGTTTGAGCCCTAGTAATCTCAGATGTCATTTGATATGGCCCAGTGTTGGGGGCTCTCACTTCATTTGGATTACACAGATGAGAGGCAGAGCACCATACAGGGTGAGATGCTTTGTTCAGTGTTATAGGTTATTATTGTTGATCTAAAAAGAACACCATTTGCCACCATGACCTTTGTAGGACTATTATAAAAGGCATTTATTGATTCCATAAAAAAGTCAACAAATATTTAGTTAGCACAAGCTATGTGCCAGGTACTGTACTAAGTTCATTTTAGGGATTCAGAGATGATTAAAGCCTGAACCTTTGGCATATTGGACCACCAAAGCTTTGAATTTAGTATGGAAATACATTCAAGTCAAGAGGTTGTTGCTCCATTGCAGTGAGGGGTCAGGAGTTTGTACTCAGCTCTCTAGCACCATCATTTACAAAGTGTTCACTAAAGTGGAACATCTTGAGAATAAAGTGGATCTAGTACCAGGAAGTCCAGCACCTCTTCCAAGTCCTCTATTCCCCATAGGCACTTTGGTTATTAATCTAGTCTCGTAGCTCCCGTAGGGTGGTGCTGGGAGCTTCTAACTCAGCCACGTGTATGCTGTTTTCATAGTTATGTGATTAGAGTGACTCATTCATCAAAAGTAGGTTTCTAAAGCCTAACGGAATAATTTCTCTGAACTGATACACTCTTCTGTTAAAATTGGTATGTTTTTTCTATTTCTTTTTAAAATACCAAAAGCAACTTGGAAGGTCTTTAAAAGTCATCCAATTTATTTCTATTTATTATGTTTCTGTGGATGAAGAATATGCTAAGTGTTTTACATAAGTGATTTTAACTTTACAGTAATTCTGTGGGGTCTTTATTATCTCCATTTTACAAATGGGGAAATAGAGGCATAAATAGCTGAACTAATTTTCCAAAAAGACAAATACATATATGTTCATATAGTATTGGAAATTGTCATTCATCATCTGAATTTAAGGACCGCTTAGAGAATATCTGATCTTGAATCTATAATATAAATTTTATTTATAAAGTTTTTAATTTGTCCTCAGACACATAACAAGCGTCCACTGAGCTTGTGTTTGACATTGTGGCAAACACTGGGGACCTAAAATTGGGAATTCAGATGCAGTCTAATAAAACAATTACAAAGATCAAATTAAATACTTGCAGTTCTGTGATTGCTGTAAATTAAGATGAGTCCTAACTTGTGTTAATCCTGAAAGATTCTGAAGAGCAGTATGAGCTACTGATCCCATGTCATTACTTATGGAGAAGACCCAGATAAAAGTCACATATAAAAGAAAAGAAAAAATGGTACAGCAGCCACCTCTGTCTACTTCAACTGGAGCACATGTTCGATGTTGAGTGAGTAAGTCACATGAACTTGAAAATGAAACATGGGTTTTAGAAAGAGAAAAATAAGTTTGTCTCCATGGGCAGAGGCCTCTATTGTTTCTTAGGATCAATGCTATCGATTTTGCTCTATGGCACGTAAGAGCCGTGACTTTGAGATGTGGATATTGACTAGCAGCAAAAGGCCAAGGATAACAGCTGTGGTAATGAGAGAAAATGACTTGAAGTTTCTCTGTCTATGATAGGAAGACTTTGATTTACCTCAGTTCCTCCAGTCTCAGAGTTTAGATCAATTGTACATGTAGCACCTTGCACAGCGAGCCTCCCAGAAGTGACAAGGTTATATGTGGAGTGTCAGGAGCAGTTGTTGGTGTTTGAGTTAAGAGAGGAAAAAAGAGGGTGGGAGGAAGGACCAGAAAAGTATGGTGATCAGGACCTTGTCTGATCATAAATGCTGCTTGGGCCTTGCATCAGTTAACTGCTTCCATACTTCTATTGTATAACAACCACCTTTCAGTGGAGTTTATTTAGTTTACATGCCTTCTGTCAAGTGGATAGGGGTCAGCTGATCTGGCTTGAGCTTGGCTCACAGGTTCTCTGGTCTCCTGTCTCAGCTGGGCTGATGCGTGAATCTGCTGTCGCTTGGGCGTCATCTATTCTGGGTTGGGCCCAGCTGGTCCACAAGTCTCTCATCCTTCTGGGTCAGTGATTTAGCTAGGACAAAGATTCCTCTTGACAATGTCAAAAAGTGCAAGAATAAGTCTTAAGTGTGCGAGTGCTTTCCAAACTTTGACTGCAGGGCCCCCTGAGATTCCATGGCAAGGAGCACAGGTGCAAGGAAGGGTGAGGAACTGGAGCCATCAGTGCGTTCTGCCCTAAGTCTTCTGTTAAATATGTTGTGCATAACATTCTGAATCAGACTGCCTATGGGAGGTACCTGAGTCTCTGACTCTTATCAAACAAATTTGGATACAAAACAGACACCTTTTGAGCATTGTTTTGATGTAATCATATATGTACAAATGCATATATGTGCATGTATTCTGTCATTTTGGAAAAATCAGGGTAACTAAAATTTCTTTCTAGTGAAACTCTGAATCTTTCCTCAGTATTTTTTATTGTTAACAGTTTTATTGAATTAGAATTTACATAGCATACAATTCACTCATTTGAAGTATACAATTCAATGGCTTGTAATATATTCACAGAGTTGTACAACCTTCATCATAATCAATTCCAGGACATTTTCATCAACTGAAAAAGAAACCTATACCATTTAGCTGTGACTCCCCAAAATCCTTTTTAAAATGAAGATACTGGGGACTAAACCCAGGACCTCGTGCATGCTAAGCATGCACTCTACCACTGAGCTAAACCAACCTTCCAGAAAAACCCTTTTCTCAGTTTTTTGAGGCAAGATTCCCGATAATTTTCAAAAGACATTTCTATTTCTGGACTCCCCCAGGGCTTTGGAAATAACTGCATCATAGCATTTATTCCCTTCTTTTTCTGTCTCTTCTGTGAATCTGTAACTTCCTTGAGGACAAAACCCTGTGCCTTATTAAACTTTATAGCTGTACTTTCAGCCTAATGCCCAGAGTATCTTGGGGTTCAAATACTGAAAGAGGGAAGGAAGAGAGTAGGGAAGGAAGAGAGTAAGGAAGGAAGAAAGAATTGAGAAGGGAGGAAAGAAGGAAATTGTTATAGAACTTTTGGTTTAGTCTGCAGGATATGGTCCAGAGAAAATATCCCCATGACCTATTTTGACAAATATTAATGAGGCAAAAATCTTGTATTTTTCAAGGAAAAAATTTGAGTTTTTTAATACCAGCCCCATCCTGGAAGTTCTGAGATATTTTCTTCAGAACCTCCACAGGATTCTCCACCACATCATCATTCTTTTTTTATATTAGTTAAGATATATGTGTCTGTTATCATAAACAGATTCAAAATTAAACAAGCTAGAAATTAATTTTTCTCTGACATAGCAATCACTAAGCAGATGGTTCAGAACTGATGGGGAGGATTTACTCCACAAGCGTGTCTAAGAAACTTGTCTTATGCTTCATCATTCCCCAGGATACCACCTTCATGTGCACTGTTTAGGTTGGCCCCCCAGTATTTCTGTGTTCCAGCAAGTTGAGGAGGCTAAGGGACTTTAAGAGCGTAACCTGGAAGTTACAACAGCACTCCAGGTACATCCCTTTGACAGAATTAATCACATGGCCGTACCTGGAAGCACAGGGGTATGCTTTTTGTTCTAATTGGCTTTGTTTCCAGATACAGATGATCACTTCTAAAGGAAGAGGGAGAGACTGGACATTAGGAAACAGGTGTAATCATGTGTTCCACGCTGCCTTTACAAATACTAATAGGCAACGTAAAAGTGAATTCTTACTTATTTTCCTTATTTTAAGTTTTGTATCTTAACCACACTGAGGCCTGAAAAATTATCATGGCTTTTAAATGTAATTTTGCTCTACTCTCCATGTTTAGATATATTTTATGGCATTTAAAAGAAGCCGGCACCTTTACAGCATTGCTTTCTACTTTTGTAATTGAACATGTATTCCAGCTAAATTATGGAAGAAATGAGCTAGCCTGGAAAACTTACAAATACTTATAATACTGTTTCTATGGGAAAATGGCTTCAAATTCTTAAAAGAATCTGACAGAAAAATGTGCTTTCAGAATTGAATGCATTTAAAAGTTGAGAACTGCTAAATGCACTCAGGTTTACACATATGAAATAACAGATGAGATTTACTGGAACATTTTCTCAGCAGTGCCTTACACGACACTCCAGCAGCCTCAGTACTCGGCCAGGACTAGTGAAGTCCAGATCCTGTTCCTGGCTTTCTCCATATGTTCATCAGGCACACAACTGTTAATTTCTCTTTTTCACTTCAAACATTTAGCTAGTTGTTGGAAAGTTGTTTAGCTGGGAAATTGTAGCAAGAGTACAAATGGAAGATTAGGTAAGGGTACCTTAAGACCTTTGAGTTGTGAGTTCAGCCTAGACTTTAGAGACTTGGGATTTCATTTTAACAAGTGCTACTCTCAAAAGAAAATGGCTACGAAGAGGATTTTACTTTTTCAAAATAACACAAAATGTTTATGTATCCTAACATTAAAATTAGCCACTTATGAAATGGTTTGATAGCAAAGTTCTGGATAAGGTTGTCAAAGGAGTTTTTGTAACGCTTTTCACTTGTGGTTAGAAGGGACCATGTTATTTTTTCCTGCCAGTGTGCTGTGAAAGGGAGACATGTGTGTCACTTCTAGGTCAGAGTATTTACTTGGGTGTTTATCTATTACCTCAGAGGTCAATGTGGAAAAGAGGCCCCAGTGGGCACATAAAGGACATTTAGTACAAGTGAGAGATACTTTTTTGTTTTAAGATAATTTTTTTGGTCTTTCCTGAGATATGGGGTGTTTGTTACAGCGGCATAACCTAGCCCACTGTGATAGCTACAAAATAGGAAAGGACATCTTCAATTAAATTGAATTAATACTCATTTACAACTCCCCCTCTGTGCGTTAGGTGCTAGGGATAGAAGGGCTCAAAAGACAGGCGCTCTGCCTGCCAAACATGGTGTTGAGGAAAGAGACTTATGATCTGGTCACCTGGATTCCATGTGGTCCGTGAAAGGGAGGAACACAGCTCTCATGGGAGCACACATAAGGGCTGTGGACTTCAGCCCAGAGGGTATAGAAGGTAAAAAAGGCCAGAACAGATTCTGGAAAGATGCCTAGAGGAGAGCCAGGTTGAAAAGATGGGAAAGGATAGTGCAGGCAATGAAAAGAACCGGAGGAACAATATAGGGAGATTAAGCCCTGCCTTAACCAGGCCTCAAGTTGCCTCCTTGTGAGGACCAGGAAATCTGACATTTCCTAGGCCAAGAAATTTTAGAGCACAGAGTACAAGGTACACATTTTAGAGTCCACTACAGCTATAGACTGCGTGTTTGTGTCCCTGCCAAATGCATGTGTTGAAACCTAATCCACAGTATGGTGGTATTTGGAGATGGAGAGCCCTCATGAGTGGGCACAGTGCCTGCAGTAGAGGGACCCCAGAGAGATGTGTCACCCCTTCCGCATGAGAGGTGATGGGGAGAAGGTGGCCCTCTGTGAGCCAGGAAGCAGGCTCTCTCCAGACACTGAATCTGCTGGCACCTTGGTCTTAGGCTTCCCAGTCTCCAGAACTGTGAAAAACATATTTCTGATGTTTGTAAGCTACCCAGTCTGTGGACTTCTGTAATAGCAGCCTGAATGGACTAAGGTTACTGTCCTGTGGATTTCCTGTAAGAGCCAAATCAGGGCTTAAAAAAAAAAAGCAGTAAGATAGAAATACAACAGACACAACCAATGACCAACCAAGCACAGCTGGAAGAAGGAACAATCTGTTAGTTCTGGGGACTCCTGCCTGATGAGAGCCAGGGGGACCTCCTGGCTTGTGTATGAACTTCACATTCAGACCTCACACGTCTCATGGCCTCTGTGAGTCTCTGGAAAGGAAGCAGGGGACGGTGCCACACCCACATGACATTGCTGTTCTCACTTCTAAAGGACAGAAACCTCTTAAAGCCAAGGTGTGTGGCTAGATGTGCTTCCAGTGGCTCTTTAACGAGAAGAGAAACCTGATAGGAAAAGAGTTTTAACTTGGCACATGGCTGCTCCAGTTAGAGTGTCTGTTTGTGGTTATTTGAGTGTGGGGCAGCGTGTACGTTTAGAACTCGTCCCAGTTTTCCTGAAACCTGCTCTTCTTCACCTCATTACCAACTGGTAGCCGTGCGTCCAAATGCTAATTTTTCTTAATTAAATATATGGCGGTTCTCTAAAATGACTTCTCTTTCCATCCTAATTAGATGTTAGTGATTCTGCTCTCTCTGCTAATTACTGCATATCTCCCTCCTGAAGACTATATATATACACATATAAATTTATATATATAAAACTGTATATGCATTTATATGCACACATGCATATATGTGTGAACATATGTATGTGAATATATATGTACACACACATATAAAGTTGAAATTTTAATAACCTGCCTCTTGGGTGAATGCATCATTGATAAAAATATCCCTGCCTTGGGTTGGTGGTTTTCTGAGATTTCAATTTCAATAGCTTCTTCCATATTAGGCTGCTTTCATCTCAGAGGAAATAATTATATTCAGGTTTGGCTCTTCAGTGGGGCATGACTACACCAGAATGGGTCTCTTCCTGAACAGAAAAAGAAAATTGAATAGGGAAAAAAAAAACCCTGATACACCAAACTCCAAATTATCTAAATCCATTTTCAATGAAAAGCTTGGTGGCTTGGTAAAGGCGATGACTTTTGAAGGGAAAAAAATCCATTGAAAAATCCCATTTTTCCATGCTGTAATATTAGGGGAATAAATTGCAGTCGGGGAGGAGGGGGGAAGCTCCTTTTGACATGTAATAAAGCAGGTGGCCTCATTTGAATTTTCCCTGGTCTCCTGGAGTGATCTCAGAAATATGTTGGCCTTGCAAACTGTAACTCAGCCTTGGCTCCCTGACTCCAGGACTCACATAGTTTTTCATGCAGCAGAATTAGAGTCTGGATTACTTGAAATGTCCAACAAGAAGTTATTTGTTATCATGTTGGGTTTCCTATTTGCCATAGAATATTAAATAGTTTTCTTATTTTCCATAGAATATTAATAATCAGACTTGAAAGTGGGTAAGTGCCTTTCCTCCCAATCAGCCTTTTCTTTTTGCCCTTTCATCCTGTTTTCCCACTACAGGGATCAGTGGGGATACTTCCATCCCATGTCAGTGAGGGGGTTTTCTAGATGAAGCATCTGATACTGACAGGCTTGTGGTTGAAGTCGGAGATAATCAGCCCAAATGTAGGCATTCCCAGCAGAGGTGTGATGAAAAAGGCCATGGAGAGTCAGCTGCATTCCTTTGTTCATTCAACAAATGAATATTGAAATGATGCAAGAGACATGGCCCCTGTCCTCATGCGGTACACAATCAGAAGAGAGACATTAGAGAAAGAATTAGCAAAACATTAATTAATTGAAGTTTTGAAAAGTGTCATGAAAGAAAAGTGTAAGAAACAATGAGGAAACATATCAGAGAGACTCAAAAATGTAGGTGCCCCACATAGGCTAGTAATTTGGTATGCTTTCAAACAGACTAAAATAAATACCTGTTCACATTTTATTTAATGGAGGCAGGAAGACACTGATTTTTTTTAAAAAATTCACTCCATTTTACTAAAGAAACAGCAAACAAACTCTTTTCAGGATATGTATGAGAGTGAGAATAATGTTTGATGTGGACAGGCATGGTTTTATGAACGTGTTTGGGGGGCAATATTAGATCTGTTACTAGCAGTCAGTGCAGAGTGACAAATCCACTGGGTCAAAGGAGTACAGACCTGCTAGCCACCTGCCTTCCATCTTTGTTTAGGCTGGTGACCTAGTCCCTACATCTGGGTTCTGGGCGCACTGTTTCTTCCTGTGCTGTAGCTGGGAAGGTTATGGAATGCTTCCAAGCATCTCACACAACCTAATAACTTTCCTCTTTTAGTTCTTGCTGCATCCATTGGGCCCCATGTGACATTGCTAGGGACTCCCAGCAACTATCTCACTATAACTGGGTGAGATATTTGGGGGGGGGGGGTTGTTGGAGATCATCCCAATTAGCAGGAGTGGGAGAGAAGAAAGAAATGCATTCTGTTACTGGCCGTATCACTCCATCGATAACCCATGGGCCAGTGAAGAATTGTTAACTAACCAGCTGATGAAATGGGCATTTCTGAGTCTTGTGGAGCCTGAACTCATGCAAAGTCTAAACACTTCTTTCTTTTGCTCTGGTCACCCATGTTCTCCAGCAGCACCACTACTCTGTGCCCTTGACATCTTCTAATGCCCCAGCCTAACCTCAGCCTGTATCCAGACAGCCCGGAGCGCTGGCGGCAAGTGGACTACAAGGATGTGTATGTATGGTTGAGGGCCACATGGTGCAGGTGGCTGTGGTACTCAGATGTAGAGGCATTCTTTAGTGCTACATGTTATTTTGATTCCTTTGAATTGTATTCCATATATAAATATTACCTCCTTACTCACCTGATCAGGGAGCTCCTTATAGGTAGGGTCTGTGTTTTATTCACAAGTGTCCCCTGACCCATAGTAAGTGTCCAATAAGTGGTTGAAGAATAAATAAAGAAAACTTACTCTTTCTGGCCCTTGCTGAGTTCCATCAGACACTGAAGCTATTGGGGAGTCTGCATATCCAAAAGGAAAACACTGGTAGCAGAAGAGCTTCAGTTCCGCTGGGCTGGGAGAGGTGGGCGGTATAAACAGAGGGCACAGCCATGCATGTACCAGACTTCTGAGAAACTGATTTTAAATTAATCAAAATTGCATACCAAAATAGTTCCACCCATTAATTCACTTCCACTGACTGAAACAGAATTGATATTTTTGCACATTTCTGGCAAAATGTTGTCTTAATTTCCGTAGATCTTGTTCTCACTTAAGTTTTCTTTTGCAAGTTCCCAAGACGGAAAGCATCTTGGGAAGCAGGTTAAAGGATCCAACATATAGATATTAAGTAAATAATTTGCTCCCTTTTCACCTATGGATTGTTGGGATGTCAGATCTCAGGTGACTGCTAGTAACATACATCTCTTTAAAAAATACACATCACGGGTGGGCTCAGTCCATCAAGAAATATTTGCTTCAGTTTACTCTCAAGGTATGATTTACTTTTCTGGAATCAAGACTGGTTCTCATGTTGCCAGCTTTGTTAGTTTGCTGTGGAAACCTGAGTTAACTGCGTTCTGTATTTCAGTGCTGTCCTAGAGCAAAGATCAGCAAACTATGGCCCACAGGTCAAATCCAGCTGGCCACCTGTTTTAGGAAAGAAGGTCATATTGGCCCCCATGTCACACCCATTCACCTGTGTGTCACCTGTGCTGGCTTTCACACTGCAACAGGAAGGCTGAGTCGATGCGATGGACGCTGTATGGCACACGGAGCTGAAAACATTTATTGTCTGGTCCTTCATGGGAAACTGTGCTGCTCGCTGTTCCAGTGCCCTGTGTGAGTTAGTGCTTGGTGGCAGCCCAGTCTGATGGACTCAGCTCTTGGGACAGGGCAGAAACAATGAAGCTTAACAGATAAGTGGGAATGAGCTGGGTAAATGGTAGAGGGAGCAGCCCTGAGGCTGGAAAGCCCTCAGTCAGGGAGGAATCTGATTATCTGAGGAACCAGAAGTAGGCTGCCCTGATCAGAACTAACAGAAAGTCGGAATGAGTTGTTCATGGTCAGGCTGAAAAAGCCCGCCAAAGCCATATCAAATAAAGCTTTGTAAACCATGATGAAGTTTCTAGATATTCTGACCGCTGTGGACTTTCAGTGTCCAGGGAATGCGTTAAAATTTTTAAAAAACTGCAGAGGTGTGGTATCTTTGTTACTTCCACACCTTTTTATGTCCATGAGCTTGAAATTGAAGCACTGTCACCTTTCCCCACACCAAGGTGACTGCTGACATTTTGGGATTCACCCCAGTCAGTCTGGCACATCTCCTGTTATTCCTGATGTGCAGCCACCCTCCGGCCCACGGTGGAAAGCACAGTGCAGGAAGCGGGCCTTCTCCAAGGGCTGGTGAGCACGTACCTGGCCAGCGGTGTCTGGCTTCACAGCTCTCCAGGCCAGGGCTGCCATGAACCTCAGAGATGGTGCCAAGCCTGGCTGGTGTGGGCGTGAGACAGGAGAAGACAGACTCACAAAGGCCGGGTCCTGCTGTGCCATCTCTCGGGCTCAGATACTGCCGGGGTCCACTGAGAACAAAAGAACCCTTTCTTTTTGTCTCCATTTTCTCGGAATTCAGCCCCCAGCAGGGGCTCCAGGACAGGAAATAGTTGTTGGTGAGGGTTTAAAATATGGGTTTTGAAATTAGTTAGAAGGAAATTTGAATATCTACTTACAAGCTATGTGACATTAGGCATGGAAGTGGCTGATTCTCTCAGCCTGAGTTTCCCTATCCTGACAGTGGGGATACCAGTATTAAGCTGGTAGAACTGACATAACTGTATGCGATGAGACATGCAAAATTAGTGCTGAGCCTGGCTGCAAAACCAGTGATTATTACTTAGGGATGATTTCCCTGGTCTCTGGCTAGGTTGTTTGCATCTCTCTTTCTCCTCCTCTTCCAAAAGGACACCTATTGCAAAGAATATTTGGCTGGACCAGGCTGGCAATGGAGCAGCATCACGTGCTTGCACTGCATGGTCCAGGATTACATCAGAGACTCCATCCACGCCTGTGCTTCCCAGCGCGCCTCCCCATGCCTTCAAACGAGGCCTCCTCCGTCTGGCACAAAGACCAAGAAAAGGTTCCGGTCCCTTGAGGTTGGAGAAGAAAGCAACTGCGAAGAAACAAGCTATTAATATTAATGTTCCAGGAAAAGGAGAAGAGAGAAAGGACACCGGCGCCCAGAAAGAATGACTCCATATGGCTTTGATGTGTTCGTTTGCACAGGACGGGAGCAGCGCAGAGAATACAGAATAGGAGGAGGAGGGAAATGAGGAGGTGGAGGTGGCCTGGCAGCCTCTGAGAAATTATGAGAGCTGTGGGGAGTAGGTTCTGTCTAGACAAAAAGTCAGCCAGCCACGCTGCCATCTGCAGCCATCAGAGAACAGGCCAGCAAGGGAAAGGGGAGCCCCCCGGCGCCCTGTTTGTTACTGTTAGTAGGTGGAGGATATTTTCTGTAAAGGGTGTTGTTGTGCTAAACCTGGAGGGCACCTGGGATTATTGAGACTCTTCCCAAGGGTCTCCTTTTTGTGGATCTCTTCAGGCAAAGTTTTTTTTGCCTCTCTATTGAGGTCCTACTGTACCTTTTAATTTCTCACGTGGCTATATTGTCTGATGCTTAAGAGCTCAGTCTGCAGTTTGACCTAGATTTAAATCCCATCTGTATCTCTCTTGGCCTTGCCATGGTGGGCAAATTAGTCCACCTCTGGGAGCCTGTTTCCTCTTCTCTCAGTAATGTAAGCAGTGGTGAGGAGGTAGTTTGTGTTCAGGCCTGAACAGCAGTGGCTGGCATGATCCACAGCCCGTTCTCTTTCTCTTCCACAAGCAGACAGCAGAGGGCAAGGTGCTGAAGGGATGACAGCAAATGGAAGCATCTCGGGGTAATCCATTACTAGCAGCACAGGTGTTTCAGACTCTGTTGAAGGAAGCAAGCTTCCCTGGAATACTCAAGATGGAGCCTCTATGCACTGAGTGAACTTTGAACCTTTTGCACAAGTAGAAACTGAGGATCTACCCCCCAAAAGTAAACAAGATCTCAACACATGAAGAAATAGTCCATCCTGGATGTCCTGGGAGGTGTGGCGTTAAACTAAAAGAATTTAAGGATCTATAATTATGTGATATATTACAGGTATAAGCAGATTTTGGCAGGAAAGAGCTCTTTGTAGAAAAGAGGCCCCTTTGGTCTTGTCGCTAACCTTAAACCAGTAAACCATGCCTTACTCATCTCTGGCCCAAGCACACCTTTCAGATCTTTTGATCACATATACCTTGCTTAACCTGTTGGTTCTTTCAGTAGATCAAATACATAGAAATGAAGGCTAAGTAATTAACAGATGACCAGATCTCTTCCCTAGCTTCTTCTTCAGTAACCTCCCAAACTGTGCCAATGAGATAGCATCTGAAGAAAAGATCACAAGAAGTCAATAAGCTTGCACGCAGTGGGGGATGGCAACAATGCTGACCTGTCTCAATGTTTAACTGAGATTTCTTCCCTTTTTCCCTTTAAAAACTTTCATGGCCAGGTAGAATCTTCAGAGGTGGTTTTGGGGGGACACTGAATCCACCATCTCCCCATATTGCTGACATTCTGATCAAAAGCAACTTTCCTTTCTGCCAACATTTGCCTCTCTCTCTTGGGCATTGATTTTTGAACAGCAGAGCAGTGGGACTTGAGTTCAGAGGTATTAGCTAATATGATTACTATGACAATTGCATTGTAATATATAAATTTATCAAATCAATACATTGTGTATCTTAAATTTACACAATGTTATATGCCAGTTATATCTCAATTAAAAAATAACTTAGAAAAGTCAAAAAGAAGAGGAATTAGATGAGAGCTTAGACTATGATTAGCTAACTGTTCTCATTTTCCTCCTGATGAGGAATTGTTGGTGGGTAGCAGAAAAACCACCAAATAATAAATATAGTCTGTTACACAATATATAATTTTAGTCAGTTGTCCAGTGAACCCTGTCTATTTGTCATACTATACAGTGGCATTAGTCTTGTTCAATTATTTCTTTTGCTCATCTTTGCAGAGTCTCAAATTTAAAGAACGCTTTAGATACTAAACTCAACATGGGTGGACTCTACCTGAATATTGTTGATAACATTCTGTTGCCCAGAGAGAGGAAAATCTTATTAGGAAAATCCCCTTAAGAATGCTGCATTAGAGAAAATATTTCCTTAAACAATTGTGGAGTGAAGATGGTTCTTCTAAACAAGTCATGAAACCCAAAAGGTCTAAGAGAAAAGACTGACAAATTTGTCTACATAAAAATAGAACATTTCTGTCCAAGAGAAGAAGCATAAAGAATGACTCATGAAGGACTAATTTCTCCCATAGATAAAGAGCTATTACAAATCAATAAGAGACCATTTGGCCAAAAGAAACATGAATAAGCAAAAATGTGAATAGGCTGACTGATGAGAAAGAAATAGATTTGGCTGATGAGCACATGGAGAAAATGTTCAGCATCACTTATGATTAAAGAAATGACCATTACAACACCAACAAGGAGTTTGTCCAGGTTGGACTGGCAGATATCAATTTGATGATCATCATATTGGTGAATTGTGAAGAAATAAGTATTCTCATCAAAGCTTGGTGCAGATTTTTGGAGGATAATTTTGCAATAACTATCAAAGCTTTAATAAAAATGCTTGCTTATGGACTCATATTTTAAATACATTTTAAATAACTTATCTTACTGATACACATGCACATATGAACACGCACATAGATTCTTTTTTGTAGAATATAAAGTAATACCAAAGACTAGCAACAAATTCAATTGGGAAAATATGGTGAAATAAATGACTGTATAATCTGTAAAATGGAATACTACACAGCTCTGATAAATACAAGTGTGATGTGTATATGTGAAATATATAAATATACATATGTACATATGGTCTACTAGGTCTGCTCTTATGTCTTAGTATTCAATTAAATAAATTATGTCCTTTCATACCCATCTTTAACCTTTTTAATTAGAAGTGTAGCACATATGCAAAAGTGCACAAAACAGAATACACAGCTCAGAATGAATATGGTATAATGGCTAATCTGATCAAGAAATAGAACACTGTCTATACCGTGTCTTTTTAACTACAAGCTGATGGATGCTTTTTGTCATTCAGAGCCTCTAGTTCCTTACCTGTAAATTGAGGACATTGAAAATCGTAACATCATTGTTCCTTCCTATCTCATGATATGCTTGTGAGAATCACTTGAGTTAATGTTACCATTGTTCTTGTGAGTGGCAGAAAGCTCTGAAAATGTGGATAAGGATGGCCATTCAGTTTGATTGATGTATGAGGCCTGCAAGGGCATCTTGCTTGAGGTCATCCCTAAGGCCTTCACTGCCTTGGGAAGACAGAATGTAGGTAAAAGGGCAGTGCTCTGAATGAGACAATCTGTTGGTTAACATTCTTCCAGGAATTTTGGCATGAAGCCATCCAGTCCAGCCTGCCCTGAGAATAAATAAGCTTCCTCATTCCCTGAATCTGTGACTTCTGTCAGGGCACTGCAGGCATGGAGCCATGCCAGCTTTTGGGAGACTTTCTCAGAGCCGTGCTCTTGTCAGAATGGTCTGCCATGACTGATGGAGGGGTCACCTTTCAGTAGTTGCAAGGGTTGTAAAGCAATACATGGCCTGCCAGGTTCCATTCCAGCTACATGACTTCGGACAAGTCACTTAAACTTACTGAGCTTGAGTTACTTATCTCTCGGATACACCTAATCCCAAACTCGCAGGGCGTTGTGAGGATCACTGTGAGGTAATCCACATAAAGTTCCCAGCGAGCTGCCTCACTTGGCCAGTGCTTGGAGCTGTTTGCTGTGCAACTGTCTTGGATGGTCTAATGGGACCATCATGGTGGCTGAGACTACAGCATGTCAGTCTATATATTCCTTAGGGGCAAAGGCAGATAGGCTAACATGTAGTTGGAGAGTGGAGCAATGGTTTCTGACTGGTAAAGCACTCAGTCAGCTCTTTATTGCTCCTAGGTAGGTCTTTCTTCTGTTGGGTGACTGAGTCCCTGTACATTCTAGAGTGACACACAGGGCTTGCCATGGGAAGACAGGGTTATGTCAGGCTTATGTAGGAGGAATGAGAGTAAGAAAAGTGTACTTAAGCTGTAGTTTGTGTGGGGACGATGAAGACAGCAAAGAGGAGAGAGAGCGGGAGAGGGAGAGGAAGACAGAGGGATGAGAATGGCACAGAAGTAGAAATGTATGAGGCATGACTTTGGAACCAGAAAGACTGGGATGGAATGTTCTTTAAGAGAAACATTAGAGGCCAAGGCAGCCAAAGCAGGACATTTAGTTTGGGCTCTTAGCTGGAAGCCTTTGATGCCAGCCGAGGCATTTAGAATGGATCTCCTAGGTAGTGGAGAAGGTTCTTAAACAGGGTTGTGACAGATCTCAAGCATAGGAGGTACAACTGAATTAGCAAATTAGTTAGGAAACAGGATAGTTACTACTACAACTAAAGCATTATTATGTTCAACTCAGGAACAATCCCCTGGCACAGATTCTCATGTTCTCAACATATGCCTGCTGAATTTTTATTTTGAATATAAAATTTCTGTAGCCCAGATGTCATTTGATTCCCCTAGCTTTTTTAATATAAAATGATGCAGCATTTTATTTAAATCTAAAGTAAGTGACTTTAAATCTTTCTCTTGCAAAAAACCTAGTCCAAGGGGTGAGATGAGGTTAGGTGTCATGGTGACCCTCCATCCTCCTTGCTCCTCCTGCCTCCTGCCTTCTGCCCTCAAATACCAGGTCCTGGATTAAGCACTACTTTTAGTGCCTCTGGTTCTTTCTCTGATACTGCCTGTCTCCATGTACCATCCCTCCAGTCTTCCCGGAGTTCCACATCAAGTACGGTGCAAGGCTCTGATGTAGAGGGAATGAAACGGGACAAAATGCCACGAAGCCAGTATCATACAGCTGCACCACTTAAAACAGGAGCCTGCCTTTACAAAGTATCGACGAGGTCCCCTCTACCATGGGCACAGCCTTGTCATAGGAACTGGTGGTAAAAGAAAAGGATGGATGAAATACAGCCCAGTCTATCTACTTCAAATCATTGACATTTTATTCATGGCATCCTAATTACCTTTGGATGCTTTTCTTGTCCTTTATGCTTTTTTCTATCATAAAAAAGTGAATTGTGTTGGCTGCCCCCTGTCATTTGTAGAGAACTGTGGAAGCTAATTAAAAACAAAACCAAAAGCCACAGATGTAATCATTACATAATGAGGTAAGGATAACATTATCTGATGCTATTACGTATACCAAGAGTGAATTTTAATTAGAACCCCAGGTGGTTACTTAGAAATCAGGTATAAAGAAATTTTACCACTACTGCCTATTCGCAAAATAATTATGCATTACAGTTACTGCTTGGGTTTAAACCAGATTCTTTCAGAATACTTTTAAAAAGGAATACTATCCTTTTTTCTTGGCCTGTGCAAGTCAAGTAAATAAGCAGATGCCTTATCAAGACCGGTCCCCTCAATCTGATACTCAGGCCTGTAAGATTTAGGACCATCTGAAACATGTAATCATCTAGTACCAAAGATTAGATTCATTCTTTCTAGTTTCTGTAAAGTATAAATATGAGATGTATCTGTAATGGCAATGAAATAAATATTTTAAGCAGCTACTCCTGTTCTTTCACATAATTTAAAACTATTTTATGACTGTGTGTGTGTATGTGTGTGTATAAAATACAGAATTCATCCCAGTGCAATATATCAAAATAATTGTACTATACTTGTACATATTGTGAAATGCTGCTGAGCAACTGGTAAAGCTTTTTAGTAAGTAATCCCTTAAAGACCCTTTCTAGAACCTAAGCCATGCGTTGTCTCCATCTTGTGGACAGGTGACTGGAAGAGGGCAAAAGAGTCAATAGGATAGGGGTCAAGAAGGCAGGTTAATCTCTCTTAACATCTGTTGCTTGATGGTGGCTGGCTGGGATGCTGTGTTGAAGAGGACTCTGGAGCCATGTCCTGGTCCAGCAGAAGATGTACCATCAGTGGACGGTGGATGATGTCTTCCATGATCATGAAGGTGCTGTGGCAGGTGGTGATGATGTACTGATTATGTAATGTTTCCTGTTTTGTGCCTAATGAAAAAACTCACAAATTAGAATCCAGATTTCTGTGTTCTAACCTCAACCACCTGTTTCCCTAAATTGCTGTCTGACCTTGGGCAAGCCCTTTAACTTCTTTGAACCAGAGCTTCTCTATTTTTTAAATGGGAATAATGAAACCAACTCAGACCTCCTACTGTAGTGTGAGACCACAATAGGACAATCAGTTTAAAATTAGTGTATAAAACCTTGATAAAAAATCGATACCATTAATATGTGTTGGGGCTTCTTCATTCAGTGTAACATTTAGACAACCCAACCCAGCGGACCCAAGAGGAGGGACAGACTGTACAACTCTGTTCTGTTTTGTAGCTTGTTTATAACTTGCATTAAAAAACAAATCAACAAATAGAACAAATTTCCAAAGAAATATAAAGATAACTTTTTGTTCAGAAAAATATTCATCCCTACTGCATGCCTGGCTCTATTGTAGCTGTTTGAGGTGCTTCACTGAACACAAAGTTCCTCTTCTTGTACAGTTTACATGTTAGTGTGGAGAGACAGACACTACACAGAAACATACAATTATAAATACATGGATAAATAAAAGATAAATTACTTCATAGATAAATGAGATATCATAGTAATAAAGTAATGAAGTGACATTTAAAGTGTCAGGTAGTGCTAAATGCCATGAAAGACAAACACACTAGGGTTGGAGAGAGAGCGAATGCTGGTGAGAGGGGTGCTGTTTCAGATAAAGTGATGGAAGGGTCTCACGGTCCACATTTGATCACAGAAATCAGTGTAGTCAGAGAGTGGGCCATGTGGCTATCTGGGAGAAGACTGTTCCAGGAGGAAGTATAGCCAATGTTAAGACTGTGTACCATGGGTTCAAGGACCAGGAACAAAGCTAGCATGGCTTTTCCATTTCTGCCTGCATTTCCATTGGAGTTCCTTTTTGAGGTGTAGCCCTGGCAAATAACCATGTTGTTCCAAAGTCTAGGAAAAATCATGCCCTGGTGCTTACTGGCACGGCCTCATGCACGAGGTCCAACATCTCTTGTTACTACTGCCAGCTGATTTTCCACCTTTGCCATTATAAATGTATATTTAGATCATGGCAGGGTTACTCTTGCCCTGTAAGTAAATAGAATTTTTTTTCCTTGCAGGAAATAAATATTTTACTGTTACACAGCCTGATTTATTTTCATAGTAGAAACAAACCAGGACTGTTGCTTAAAAGGTGCAATCTGTCAAGCCATTGACTCCTGCAGGGCAGCTTCTTCTGCAGGAGTGTGGAAAACATATCATATTCCTCCCCCTGCTTTTCTGGGCAGTGTCTCCCTCATCCTCTCCGTTTATAAGACCACCCACTCTTTGTTGCTAACAGTGTCCTGTACAGTTCACACACATTTGCTCAATTCTCTTGGTCTTTATGGGAGGTAATATTAAACAAATCACATAAGACTGAGACAATGAAATGAAGTGGAGGTGTTTAGCGCAGTGCCTGGTGCAGGGTAGATTCCCCGTAATGGTAGCTGTTATTTTCACAACATTATTTAGTTCTCCTAAAAACCTATGAAAGGAGAATTATAATCCTCAATTGATGGGCTTAGACAGCTTAAGTAGCTTCTCCCAGGTCACTGTGCTAGTTTCAGTCCAAGTTAGGGTTTAAATCTCAATCTACCTGATGCTGAAGCCTGTGTCCTTTTTCTTTCCATTTTGTTTCCATACCTTTCTGCATTTCATTTTCCTTATATCTATAAATGGGAATAATATATATATACACACAAATGTGTATATAGATGTATATTTATGTAATGCAGGCATACACATACACATATCTCACAGATTTATTTTCATAGTAGAAACAAACCAGGACTGTTTCTTAAAAGGTGCAACTCACAGATGTTTTCCAGATTAAATTATGTGAATATATCTTTTTGTAAAATATATAAAATTGATATTTAACACATGTATTTATTTTGTAAAAGTATATGTGTGTGTGTGTACTCAAGGTGGCATTGTTCAAGTAAAGTTAAGACATTATTATTAATTTAAATAATTATTCATCTGAATCTGTCCTCAGGCTGTTGGAGCCCATGACTAGAAATTGATATCTGGGAATGGAAGCTGGTGACAATGACTGCTCGGTGTTGGGCATAAGTCGCCCAGCCTCCTCGTCCCTTGGCTGGAATATTTCTGAGGCAGGTGCTGTGCACAATTTCCCACACATTCCCAGAGGAATGAAGTTCTGGTTGTCCACTGTGGTTACTGGATGAATAACACGCTCCTTGTTGTCTGCCTTCGCCTTCCCCCATCACCCTGCCATTGCCCTGCCAGGATATCTGCACCTCCAGAATAGACTACATACTCTCATTTCTCTTCTCAGGGCTTGTTTCTATAGGGATCCAGCTTAAAAAATGGGCCTGAGGGCACAGAATGTTAGAAGCAATCTCTTTAGACCTGGCATACACAAAGTCACTGTTACTGTAGGATCCAGCCAAGCTCTCTAGGTAGGAAACCAAATGGAAACACAAAATCAAAGACCTATATGTGGTAATAAAGAAGATCCGTCACCCTTCTGTATACCACTGTTAGGACCAGGTCACCTGGTTGACTATCTAGCGCTTTAGATAAGAGGGTCAGCAAATGCTCTCCATGAAGGGCCAGTAAATAGTAGACAGTTTAAGCTCCACAGGCCAGTCTCTATTTCAGCTACTCAACTCTGCCACTGTAGTGTAGAAGCAGCCATAATGTGTATTTTGACTACAAATATATACATAATATGTAAATATTTACATATTTTAATATAATGGCTGTGGTTATGTGCCAGTAAAACTTTATTGTCAAAAACAGGCAGAGGGCCAGATGTGGCATGTGTGGATGGCAGTTTGCCCGCCCTTGCTTTGAATCCTACCACTTTCATTTTCCTTGCATTTATTTATTTTCACATGCTTCTTCCTTAGCCTTCCCCTCTCCATTCTGCCCATTCATCTCATGCATTTGTGTGTTTTCCGCTTGTACTAAAAGGTTCAGCCCAGGGTTGTTTAGAAATTCTTCCTAGTACCTCTAGGCTGGGTTAGGGGCTTCTCCATGCTCCTCTAGTACCTAGTGCTTACCTTTGTCTTAGTACTTACACCCTGACTGATTATTTTTACATTTATGTATTATTTAGTGAGAGCCTTTCAGTTGTGACAAAAACTTCTCAAAGTAGCTTCAATACAAAAAAAGGACATTAATTGGCTTCATAATTCAATTTCGAATATAAACCTCAAGCACCTTTATTTTTCTAAAATCTGTTACCAGTTGTGTTCTGTGGAAGCCCCTTTCCTTAAGGGCATAGTGATATATGTCCCTGTTTGCCTGGGGTTATTCTGGTTTACACCTTTGTCCTCAAGCAGTTATAAATAGTGCCCCCTTTGACTCTTATTAGTGCCCTAGAATTTGCAATAAATTATATAGTCACCTACTTAATGACATCCTAGTCAGATTTTATAACTTCTTGGTCACTTTCAAGGGATAAGATTTAGTCCTTTTTGTTCTAAAACTCTTGTCTTTTATTTCCCCCAGTCCCCCAAGCATACATGAATCTTTGCCCCTGTTGGCTCATGCCAGGAGTAGAGCTGAGGTTCACATGCTGCTCTTCCATATGCTCATTTCTCTGTCCTGTCCTTGCTTCTTTGGTCTTAGGAATGGGAAAGAAAGAGATAAAAAGGATATTTTCTTAAATGATTGTTCATGGATGGTTTTTCATGGCTCTTTTCTCTTGATTATTGCTCGTATTCTGACCTTAAGTCCTCTCTATGTCACAGGAGTCCAAACATTGGCTCTCTTGTGGGGATACATCCGGATTATAGTTTTGGGAAGATCCCAGGGGACTTCACCTTGCACGGTCTGCTTCCTTGAGAGAGACTTGGTTGAGGCTCATCCTCTTCCCATGTCAGCCACCTTCGTGGGTGGTCAACCTCACTGCCCTTCCTGCTGGGTCTCTTTCGCCTCATTTGCAGCCCTCTTAGGGGATACTAGTGAGATGGTTTATACCCTAGACAGCTTCTGTTGTATCAGCTACCCATGGAACTGCCATCTTTTCCTGCCAGATAGAGGTAGTGTGGGGTCCCCTTAGCTTTTCTTTCTTGGCATCACAGGTTTTGTCCTTTCTTTACATCCCAACATCAGCAGCCTCCTTACCAGTTCTGTGGTTCAGGAACTTCATAAAACAGCAACTATGCAGGTGGGTCACCAGCTCCTGAGTAGTGGTGGTAGGATCATCGTGTTTTGTGGGACTGTATCTTATAAGAAAAAGGTTAGGGGCTAACTTGAATGTTCTCCTCCATTTGGGGGGCGGGTAGAAATAAGAAATGGTTGATTTTCTACAAATTCTTTTTTCGAAAGGCAAACTCGTTTCCTGTTTCTAGCCCCTCTCTGACATCTTGAGAAAAGTAGAAGAATACCCTAAATGGGGGGCTTTGTACCTTAGTCCTTCCAGGTGGTTGTGGGGAACTTAACATCTTTGTGTCATGGTTCTTCAGCTGTTGATTTTATCACAATTCATGAAAAGTAGAAACATCTCTCACTTAGTACTTAACATTACCATATTACAACCCAAGGCACAGACAGGCTACCACAGAGCTGGCCTTCAGCAAGGATGTAACAAGGGACTTGTTTGCTGGCCTTGAGACTCAATGTCTTCCCATCCTTTACTACCTCTTCTTTTGCATGTATCTCACTCTTTTTGTTTGTTTGTTTCTGATGAAAACACTCAAGATTTACCATCTTAGCAAGTTTCAAGTATACGATACAGTATTGTTAGCTGTAGTCACATTACTGTAAGTTAGATCTCCAGAACATTTTCTTCTTGCATAACTGAAACTTTGTACCCTTTGGCATTAGTCTCATTATGTTCTAGGGCTCATAATCTTCCTCCATGTAGTGGGGGAGAAAGCACATGACTAGTGGCTACTTCAGGTTTATATTATTGCAGTTATCAACCTAGAAAAGAAAGCAACCTTATCTTTTTTTCAATATACATATATACTTACAAATTTTTCCTGAGAAAATATTATATCTATACATATTATTATGTATATGTAACATAATAAATAATAGCATACTTTTCCCGGGAGAATTTATACACACACACACACACACACACACACACACAAGTATACACCACTTATTGCAGCAAGATCTGTCCCAAAATGTTAAGCTTTGTAGGTTGTAGAATGGGCATAGAGAGGGTTACAACTTGACACTGAGGCAAAAGGCATAATATAATGAAAAGTTGACACCATAGAAAGAGTTTAGACTTCATAGAACCTGCACAGAACTTTTGTGCATAGGTAGAAAGGAGAACATGGTCAGAGCAGTAAAAAGTTCTATTAAAATAATGACATGGTACTGAAGAGTGGTCAAGTGAATAGTGCAGACATTGTGGGACTTTTCACAGGCTCACAGAAATCCCAGAGATTGTTGAGTTCTGGCCAATACCTTGATTGCAGCCTTGGAAGAACCTGAGCAGAAGACCCAGATAAGTTGTACCTTGACTCCTGACCCATGGAAACCATCAAATTAAAAAAATGTATATTGTTTTAAGCTGCTGATTTTGTGGTAATTTGTTACACAGCTATAGAAAACTAATACGGGTAAGAAAGGTTATCACAGGGGTCTGCCATTATTATTCCTGGATTAAACTGTGAGGTTTGCCTATCTAGCATGGTTAACTGCTTGAGCTCTGGGACTGAATGCTGGTTCTGCCACTTATTAGCTGCATGACTTTAGCTGCATATATCACTTTAGGTGATATAGCTCAGGTTTTTTTTTTAAATATGTAAGATGGTGATGATAATATCATGGGAATTTGGAGCATTATATGTAATAATAGTCCATGCATGATGCTCAGCATAGTGCCTGTGCTGTACTGAGCACCCAGTGAGCATTGGCTTTCATATTTAGCTGAAATAGCTATTGTATTTATGCACTTAGCAGAGAGCATATTTTTATACGCACTCAGTATATATTTATGGAAAGCAAGAGATGCATGGGTGAGTGAGTGATGTAAAGGATGGCTGGAGAGAAGGATAGATGGTGACTTGCTACCTGAGAGCATCAAATGACATTTTTTAAAAAGTCATTGCTCTTTAAATTTAAGCCCATTGGTACTGTGGGATAAATAGACAAAGGATGCCAGAGCTTGCACAACACACATCTTGCTTTCCAGCAGCCAAGACAACAGGAGACTCAGGTGCTCAGTTGCAGCTCCTGGCACCTCGCACAGGGACCACATGTGCAAAGTGCCAGGCTAGAGGGCACTTAGGATTTGTCCTCCCTTACTCTCCTTTTCTTTGTTTGTACTTGCTTTATTCTCTTGCTGCACTGCTCCCTCCCAGGTTAACTGGAAACTCAGATTTCTCTTCTCTCCCCTCACCTGCCCCCCACCCCCCCTCCAAGACACCCTTCCCGTAAGCTGCATGGAAAGGATAAACTTGCTGAGCAATAGCAGGTACAAATTAACTGCATGAAGTATAATGATTTCACCTGGATGGCATAGGTGGCAGGGCAAACACAAGGAATGTTTGCGGTGCTGAGTTTAAACTCTGAGAACGTGATCCAGAATAAGAACCAGTGAAGTGACATCTGTTTAATTAATACTAAGAACTGCTGGGCACTGCAGTCTCGGTGCTTCAGAACATACAGAGCAGTTCTGGATCTTTGTGAACTTTTGTTTTAGTGAGGCACAATTTTTACTTCTTCATAAGAGGCCCAGATGCAGCTGTGGGGTGATGAGAAGGTGCAGAGCTGGGGTCAGAAGACCTGGGTTAGAATCCCATCTCCAATTCTTACTCCCTGGGGAAGTCACAGACCGTTTCCTCATAATAGAACTTTACCCCGTGACACATGGCAAGCGGAGTTAATGCGAGAAAGAAGGTAAAAGTGCTTTGAAGGCGTTTAACAAGTTGGTTTTTGAGGCGTCCCTTTCTCTTTCTAGGACTCAGTTTCCTCATCTATGAAATTTGGAGATTGGTTGAAACCAGTGGTTTTCAGAATGTGCTCCAAGCAGGAAGACACTCCAGGCGACAATGGGGAGGGGTCAGGACTCTGCTGAGGAGGCCAGACACTGCTCCTTCCCAAGTTTGCCATGAAGAAAGCTGAGTCCCACTTGGGTCTATCTTACATAATGGGGTTCTCAGTAAAATTTATTTTGCTGATAAAGATCTAAAAAAATAGAAAGTCACTGCACAGAATGGTGGCTGAGTTCCCATGGTGCCTGGGAAGGCACCCAGGCTGCATGTGATTGGATGAGGGAGATGCAGGGAACTGTAGAGAGGACCTGGACAACCACGCGCAGCATCAGGGTTGTGCACATGAGGGTCGGGAGACGTGGGGTCTGCCTTGCTGTTGGCTGCCCACATTGTCATTGTTGGCGCCTCAGCCTTGGTCTCAGTTCCCCCGGAGTCTACCATGGGACTGTAATACCCACTTCTCATGAGTGTTCTGGAGGTCGTGGGGCGAATCTCGAAAATGCTTTGCACCTGGTCAGCACTGGAAACAGGTGGAATTTTCTGGGACACTGTAACCTCTTGTTAGTGCTGTTATTAAATGCCAACTCCTGCTGGTCTTTGTGGTGTAAGCTGGTATTAAAAGCACTCAGAGAGTTGTTCGGATGCAGAATACTTCAAATATATATATCCCTGCTGTTGCTAGGCTGACTTACGAAACATCAAACAGTACTCCAACTGTGGTGCCTGTTGACAAAGAGGAACAGGTAAGCTCCCCAGGGCATTAGAGAGAGGGGCCTAATAGCTCCTGTTTTTGCTGCTGTCCAGCTGGTTTATGCATTTGGCATTTAGCCTCAGCGCTTTATATGGTATTTATCACTGTGATTAAGTAAGGGGCAGGGACATTTGGAATGGCTTTGGCCGGGAAGTCACCTGAGCCTTGTTTTTATGTAGCAGAACCAAGCATAAGCTTTGTGTCTTCCTGCTGATCTTGGTCGGGGCAAGATTTGCCATTTGGATGATAGGAGGGAAGCAAGATTAGAGCTGAAGTCCTCACAATACCTTCCCCCACTGACAGTCCACTGAACTCTATGATGGGGTCCCTTAACTAATGATCACTCACAGAAGGCCTGCTATGTATTGGACACTCACTGTATCTTCTTAATCCTCTCAACATTCTTATGTAATGGGAAATAGCATTATTTCCATTTTATTTAAATGAGTTGAAGGCATCCCAAATAATCTAGGATTGTTTACAATTTAAGGGATTAAGTAAAGACTTAAGATATATGAACAAAGGGCTGGATTTTGTAGGGTAGCTAGGAGTTGACATGCTGAGGGGGCTGAAGAACCTTCAAGTAAAGTGAGTGACCATACTCTGTAGACTTAAAGGGCCAGGCAAATAAAAGGCATCTCAAGGAGAGAGAAAAATCTTCTATAAAAAGCTCCTCAGACTCAGGAGACCTGGTATCTCTTCCTAGCTCTAGTCAGAGTTAGCAAACCTGTCATCTTCTTAAATCCCATCCCCTTCATCTGTCCAGTGGAGAGGACACAGCTGTTCTCCCTTCCTCTGGGTGTGATGTGCTGTGCTCACCTGCTCACATGACAAAGTGTGAATGTGTTACAAGAAGCAGAAAGTGTTCATCAGCTGCAGCCAGTCTTCCATCAGCTCTGGCTCTGTAACGGCGTCGTGAGCTTAGATCCGCGATTTCACTTCTCACTTATCTGTACTACAAGGACTTCTTTGGCATACAGTGTCCTACAATCTTTAAAATTAAAACAGTTGGATGGAAACTATTTGCAGGATTGCTCTGTCAGTTCAGTTCGCAAGTTTTGTGTCAGTAGCCTACCAGATGTCCCAGGGCTGCATGGAGAGTGTCTATGGCTGGGGAGGTGTGTGAAGATACAGGAAAAACAGGATAGCATTTGAAAGAAAAAAGGTGACCGCTTCCGTGAGCCCACCAGCGCCTGGTCTCCCTCCTGCTTTCCTCACTGTTCTTTCTCAGTCTCTCATGCCTCTCTTTTCTGCCCACACCAAAGATGTTGCAGCTCTGGGAGCCTCCATTCTTGTACTTTTTCTGTTCTTACTCTAAACCCGAAGCCATCACCTTGAAAGAGTCGACCTCCCTAGAGCACAAGGGAAGAGAACTTTGTTTCTCCCCACTGTCCTTTCATATGCTCTGTGGGGCTCGTTCTTCTCGCCTCTGAAGGAAATCCAGGGCTATCCCATGACATGTCTGGTCACTCCCAGGTAATTAATAGTCCCCAGTCAGTTTTTCACAAACACATTCATTGGAATCATTAACCTGGCAAGTTTCATTTTATAATCAGAATTCCCTAGATGATTTGAAGTTAAAATCCTCCCTCCCCTCCATGAGCACCTCCTTCAGAGTGGGAGTCTGCCCCGCGTTGAGAGGGTAAGAGGTGTCGTCTTCTCTGCCTCCCTGCTGAGCATTCCTCCTCTTCACCCTCTCACTCCCTCCTCTCTTTCCTTTCTCTTCTCTCTTTTCTCCTCTTCTTTATTTTTCTCTCTCCTCTCATCTCCAGAGCTCTGAGAGAGGAGAGTAAAGAGATAGGAAAGGTCTTACCAGTGTGCTGCGGGCACACTACCTGGCGTTCATGTTCTCTGGATTTGACCTACGTTCAGTGTTGATTTTTCTCGCGAGGCATGTCTGTGAGTTTCTTGGAGAGTCCACCCCTAGGATTGTCCAGCTGTGCTTCTTGTGATAGTCTCTGACTGGCTGCTTATAGTTTCTCCCTGAGGTGTTGTGCTGGTTCTTCTCTCTGAATGAGATCACATCACCCCTCTGGGTGGTCTTAGGGAGGATTTTAATGGTTGCAAGGTGTAATGCCGTTCTCCCACATGGCCCTTTTTTGATCTCCAAGAAACACTCAGGCACCGTTGTTCGCACTTGGAGGAAGTGTAACTAACTCCTTATGCTCTGCTCTGAAGTCTCTCTCTGCTCTGAAGCCTCGGGCTGATAGCACAGCCTCTAACCTTTGGGTTCCTGGGATCTGTGTCAGACACCAGTTCATTGTGTCCCTCAAATTCCAGAGGGCATCAATAAAACTCTGAATGGTTTCTTTGAAGCTCCTTTTACTATTTGATTGGGAGAGTACCCTCCTTTGTTCCTCCTTAGTGGGAGACAAAGAAATACCACACACTTGGACAACTTTCTCAAAGGGACAACTTTCTCTGAAAAATTCTCTCTCAGGCTTTTCTCAGTGTCAACCCTGGTATAACTGAAGAGGGATCTTAGATCAGGGATTGAAAACCATCTTTTGGAAACTTCTTGGCAAATCCTGCCTAGATGACTTAGCACTTGCTTTGGAATATGAAAATAGCTGGCATCTCTTCTCTCAGGATCTCAGCTAAAAGAGGCTGAGTGAGCATTATTTTAAAAGCCTAGTGTATTCTTCCTCCATGAGTTTATCTACTTCATTGACTTTTGCTGTCACTAGTATCCTGATGACTCTGAAATACACCAAGTGAACTCTTCTCTTACCAAGAAGCAGGTTAACGCTGGTTAAGGTACCCAGGGCTGCCGTATGGGAGTAGTTTCCTAGAAGGAAGCAATTTTGCAACAGGCTGCCCCTGCGGTAGGGCTATAGCATCCATTAAAACCAAATAGCAAAATTACCTGAGCTCAGAACTAGACACTTGAACTTTAATAGGATTAAAGCAAGATTATTAAAAAGACATATTTGCTTCATTTGTTAAAAGATAATTTTCAAAAAAGATAAAATCATATATAGAATGAACATGTGTCAGAGATTTTATCTAGTTTACTAATTAATGAGAGAACCCATAGATGATTAATCCAATTCAAAGGAAAATCTGAAGAGCAGACATATTTACAAGCAGTCAAGAATGCTAAAATGAATTTGCTAATAGTTACAAAACTAGTTGATCCTCTAAGATTGCGAATTACAGTTTTCTATGGGGCAGAAATCAGTTGCACCTCTACTGGACAAAATTCATTTGCATTTCCGTGGATAAAAATAATTTGCATTATTATGAGTTTCTTACAATTTACAGAATTGTAAAATAGCCTCATCCAAGGCAATCAAAGGTGCAAAAGCTCTGTAGACTCAGATAACCCGGGAAGGGTTTGCTAGGCAATGCTCAGTGTTCCGCTGAAAGGATACCAAGTAATTTTTTGCACATTTCAAAGTCTTTCATAATTTTCCTGATTGCAATACTCTCACAGAAATATTAGTTGGTAGTATTATTTTTAGTGATACAACCAAAAATTTCAGTGGTATTAGTAAGTCAATTTAAAATTATTTTAAAGCAGTTTTCATTTCATTTCTATTTCAAACATTCACATTTAAAATTTTTGTCTCTGCTTTTTAATATATGCAAAACAATAGAACGTGTAAATACTTTATCTAAAAATAAACATAAATACACATGTTAAATATTTGTGATTAAAAAAATTCACCAGTGAAGTAGTAAGGAAGATGTACTGTCACATTTGGAGAACACTGTCCCATAAACAAAGATCAAAGTTCTCAGTATCTACAGAGACACAGTCTCTTGGCAGGAGCCCCAAACCTCTGTTTGCCCCTTGTCGACTACGCAGGCTGTGTCCCACACTATTAGGTGGACTGGTAGTCTAAAATGATTATTGTGCTCAAGAACCACACTACAGTCACCAGCATTGAAAACTGGCTTCCTGAAAATACTGCGATAAGGGAGATCATTACATTGATAGAGTCTGAGTAGATTTAATAGAGTGGAGAAGGCAAGGAGAGAGATGTTTGAGGATTCTGGGGTCTGGTTTAATGCAAGTCATTTGATGCAGGGGTTTTATTGGCTCGGCAAAGAGGTGACAGAATAGTTCAGGGTCCATGGCCAGAGTTAGGTGGTGATTTCCAAAGGTATCTTGAAGAGATAGTTTGATGCTATTTATTGCACCAAGAAGAAGGGTTTACTCTAATAAGGATAAGTTGTGTACTCTAACGTCAAATTAATGAGTTTTCAGGAACTTCCTTATATTAGTTTCCTGAGGCTGTTGTAACAAATTACCACAAACTTAAAACAACAGAAAATTATTCTTTCACAGTTCTGGAGGCCAGAAGTCTGAAACCTAGGAGTTGGCAGGGCCACACTCCTTACAGAGGCCGTAAGGGAGACTCCTTCTAGCCTCTCTGAGAGATTGGTGGTTGCTGGCGTTCCTTAGCTTGTGGCTGCACTTCCCCCTGCTCCATCATCACATCAGCTTCTCCATGAGTGTGTCTCTCTGCCTTGCTCTTACGAGGATGCATGTGATTGCAATTAGGGTCCCCCTCAGATGATCCAGGATAAATTCCCCTCTCAAAACCTTTAACTTAATCATATCTTTTGCCATCTAACATAATATCCACTCTTTTGCTATAAAAGGTAACGTTCCCAGTTTCCAGAGGTATGTCGTTGCTATCTTTTGGGGCTGTACTAGGCTGAATTGTATCCCCTCTAAAATTCATGCCCACCTGGAACCTCAGCATGTGACCTTATTTGGAAATAGAGTCTTAGCAGATACATTTAGCTGAGATGAGGTCATACTGGACTAGGATGGGCCCTAATCCAATGACCAGTGTCCTTGTAAGAAGGACAACAGAGGCACAGACCATGTCAAGGTTTGCCAGAGCATCCAGAAATGAAGAGAAAGGCATGGAACAGATTCTCTAGAGCTTTGAGGAGAGCATGGCCCTGCTGACACTTTCATTTTGAACTTCTAGCCTCTAAAACCATGGCAGAATGTATTTCTGTTTTTTAAAGCCACTCAGTTTGTGATCATGGGTTACAGCAGCCCTAGGAAGCTGATATAGTAGGCCATTTCTCAGCTTACCACATTTCAGAAAGACAATTTCATCTTCCTGGGTAAAGTTAGTAGAAAAGTCAAGTCATATTAATAAAGGCTCTTGATATTAATTCAGCATCTGTCTGACTGGTTCCAGTTCTCACTAGCCTCACTCAGAAACCTCCACCTCTTGAAGGCTATTCCTGGCCCCGCTCACCAGCCTTCTCAGACGACTGAGCCAGGATGACTTGAGTCACAGTTTTTTTGTTCCAGAACCTCCTGGCCTACCTGAGTGCACCTGTAGCGCTGGTGGGAAGTTCCTGGCCTGCTGACAGCTTGCCCCCTCCAGGCCCTTTTGACTCTCTTCTTGTCTGCTGGCTTCTATGGCATTTCAGAGCTTGGTCCAGCTTAAGCAAGAACACGGGAATGAATGCCTTGTGGGAGCAACTTTCCACCAATGGAGAATAAGAGTTGGCAGGTTGATGCCCTGACTGACTTCTGAAATACAGTCAATACAGTTTCTCAGGTTTTTGGCTTTTATTTCCTGTTTTATTTTCCCCACCTCATTTATATTTCCTTTTATCACTTCCCAAGTGAGCTGCCACCCCAAGTCCCTGTCTCAGGGTCTGTCTCATTATTTTTGTATATAGATGTGTGTGTGAGGAGTCCCTGACAGGAACATGCAGCACTGACCTCTGCCGGGTCCACCCCTCCCTTTTTCTCTCCCTCTCTTCCTTCTGTCTGGGGTCATGAGCTTCTGTGTTTCCAACAGTTGCTGTTGCTCTGCCCTCTGGCATGTCCTCTCCAATGCCCAGGCCCTTCCGCATCATTTTATGGATACTTTTGCAGAACTGGAGGCAGCATGTCAAGAGAGAGGTGGCTTTTGAGAAATCACGCCTGGATCACAAAGCTCATGCACCGTTTTCCCTTTTCCTTCTGTTGGAGCCGGTCAGATAGGAAATTAAAGAGCCTCTCTGACTGGGTGACATTTCCAGACTCTTGGCCATGCTGTGGTTTGTATAGTCATGTTCCTAGTGGCTCTTGAAAAGTCCTGTTTTACAACTTGCTTCCATCCTTTTCCCCTCATTCACCTTAAAGCCAAACAGTATAGTGCAGAGACCTGGGATGAAGAAGGGGGCCATATGCTAGTTATTCTGCTTTCCCATCTGCATGCACTCTCCACCCTGTCCTCTGCTCTGTGCCCCCAGTGCCTGAGCACATGACTGAATCAGCAGGAGCAGGGTTGGTTTTCCTTCTCTTTTCTCCTTTTCTGGCTCTCAGGAAAGGAGCCATAGTTAAAAGAAGTTTCCCAAACATTGAGAGTAAGCATACGTCTGTCCTCTGACTTAGACAAGGGCATTGCTTTCGTATATGAATGTGTGTGTTTAGTTTTGTATTAGTGGCAGTTATTCTGAAACCTCCTCTTGTCCTACCTAAAGTTGACATTTTCGAAGTATATTTAACCTTGGCCAGTTTTCCTTCCGGTTGGGAACTTGCCTGTATTCCGCCTGGTGCAAATGCTTGGGAAAGCATGCCATCCCAGCCAGTGGGAGAGGAAGTGCATGGAACTGGAAGTCTGTTGCTCTATTCATTGTGTGTTCCTCTGTTTGTAAGACCAGCCTGCTGGACATAAGTTACACCCTAAACCCTACGTCTCCATAAATAACCCCTGGCAGTTTCATTACAGCCCGGGGTACCCCAGCTAATACTGGCAGCTAACTTAATGCCAATCAATCTTTCTAATGACTTTCATGGTTGGGTTTCATTAGGAGCCGAGGCCATCATTCACCCCATGCCTGCTCGGCCACCATGTTGATTTGTGTCTCCTTATTGTGTGAACGAATATGCATCCCCAAAGACCTGAGATTTCCTCAGGAAGACAGTGCTGCTGAGTGCTCCCTATTTATTGCTTGGTGTAAGAATATATATTACCTTTTATTACATGGCCATTAGAGAGTAAAATCTATGGAGAGATTTCCATTGGAGTGTAGTGAGCATAATTACAAATTTGGGGACCATGTGAAATATGCCTGTGCTGGAATATTCACTGAGTTACCAAACAGGGTTTTCTTCTGGTGACACCAAGTAATTCATAGCCCACGTGAGACCGAGACACTCCCCCTTCTCCTTCCTGCTTTCCAAGCTTTGTTCAACCCCTTTTGATGCCCCTGTATCCAGCCAAGAATTGGCTCATTCCTGTGAAAAGGAAACTATTCCTAGCTCTTCTGGCAGAACCTCAGCAAAACCAGTGTCTCTCTGTCAGTTTTGTGTAGGAGCTAAAGTGAGAATCCAGGTCCTGAGGGAGCGAGAAGAAGGAAGGGAATGAAAAAAAGCTTCTGTGACAGAGAGACCAGGAACAGCTTAACAGCTTCATCCAGCTCAGCACGAATACCTGCAAGGTGGTCACCTCAGCCTGCCCCCCACACCACTCCCTTATTAAAACTGGGGGCAAGAAAAATTGGTACTTAAGTTAAAGCTTCAACCAAGTGGTTTTTGATTACGTAGCTAACATTTGCTCAGCACATCCGGATGGTTCATACTACCCTTGGCTGGGTCCCAATGGCCATATTTTCACAGTTGACTTATTCTTGAATAATTTCTGCAACAAATTAGGCATAGAAAGCTTTTCCTCTAACCTCAGTCCTGCATTTTATTTTTTCTTTTGGCCTCTGTACATTATCCCTAAGCCTCTCTGGGGTTTTTATCATAAAGGCCACAGGAGAGCCACTCAGCTTTTTAGCTTACGTTTGTTGTCCACAGTGGGCATCAGTAGGTGGCCTAAAATGGGCTTACTGGAGGTCACAACTGAGTGGTAGATGAACCTGATCTTGCCAGCTGTGTCCCCTCCACCCCCGTCTCCTTCAGCTTGTGTCAGCAGTAAACTCGCCCTTACCTTCACTGCCAGATCCCTGGTGCCCTCACACAGCCAGGTTTGTTCATCACTCTCCTCTCTAATCACTTTCCTCTCTGTCCATCACACACACAAACTTGATTTGCATCAGTCTTTGCACTTTCTATGACAAAAACAAAATAAAACTAAATACAAACAGACAACAACAAAAAACCCTTCTGGTCCCTCTGCTTTTGGAACCAATGGTTTGTGAGTGAGTGTGTGTGTGCATGCACATGTGTATGTGTGGGTACCTTAGGGTGATGGTGAAAAGGATAAAATCAGAATCTGTAGTAAGAGAGTATAGCTTTAAAAGACTGTATTCAGCATTGCAATTTTACACTTAGAAGACAGAAAAAAGTTCACAAAAACCTTATCTTATTACCTATATTACACAATGTAAACAAGATTTGACAAGATCTAGAGAAGACACCAAGAAAATGTCTTCTTTTGTTTTATGAAACAAATTGTACAATGTAAATATGACTTGAAAAAGCTGGACAAGAAGGAAGAGTGGTTATCTGCCCTTGCACAAGGGAAGGAGTCACTGACTTGAAGAAAGGGTCAGCATTATGTGGGAGGTTTATAAGGATTGTGTTTGTCTGCTTCACTCATTGGGTCTGTTTGGTTAATGGGTTACCCCTCCATCATATCCTGTTCGTAGTGAAATCCTGGTAACTGCCACTAAGAAAGCAGTTTGATACTAAAGGCTGAAATACAAGAAATGGTAGCAACTTGAGCACTGAGCTGATTTTCTGATTTATTTCTTCAGAGAGTGAGACGTTTTCTGTGCCATGCTCAGAGATGCTCAAAATGTAAATGCATGTCTTCCTTCCCTTGATTTAAGATTTCTTGCCCTTGCTTGAAATGAAAGTATCCCTGGGAGCTGTGGTTCTTTTAGCCAAGTCTTACTCACCGTCCCCTCAGAGTGACTGGGTTCCTTCCTAAGAGCAAAAGTGTATGAGCAGAGCAAGGAGAGGGTATTAGTATAGTGAGCACTTAAACGAGGGAAGGGAGGTATCCCAATTGATTTTTGGTACCAGCACTTCTCTGTTCATTGTGTCTCTACATTTTGCCATGTAACTTAGCAGCTCTTCCTTTAAAGAGGATGAGATCAGGGAACAAGCTTTATGACCCTAGATTGGGCTATGATTTCTTAGATATGATACTAAAAGCATAGGCAACAGGAGAAGAAACATAGATAAGTTAGATTTCATCAAGATTAAAAACTTTTGTGTATTAAAGGATACTGTTGACAGAATGAAAAGGCAGCCCATGGAATGGGAGAAAATAATTTCAGATCACATACCTGATAAGGGATTAATATCCAGAGTATATAAAGAACTGCTAGCTATAACCCAAAGCAGCTACAAAAAAGCAAACATCCTTATTAAAATATGAGAAAAGGATTTGAACAGACATTTCTCCAACGAAGATGGGAAAAGATGCTC
This sequence comes from Camelus bactrianus, assembly GCF_048773025.1. Classification (NCBI taxonomy): domain Eukaryota; kingdom Metazoa; phylum Chordata; class Mammalia; order Artiodactyla; family Camelidae; genus Camelus; species Camelus bactrianus. Next base: position 27,615,744 of record NC_133563.1, read on the forward strand.
AGAGTCGCTAATCATTAGGGAAATGCAAATCAGATCCACAATGAGATACCAGTTCATACCTATTAGGATCATTATTATACAAAAATACAAAATAGGAAGTGTTGGCAAGGATATGGAGAAACTGGAACTCTTATGCACTGCTGGTAGGCGTGTAAACTGGTGTAGCCACTCTGGAAAATGGTATGGCAGTTCCTCAAAAAATTAAACAGAATTGCCATATGATTCAACAGTTTTTATTTTGGATATATATCCCCCAAAACTGAAAACAAGGACTCAGATATCTGTACACCCACATCCATAGCAGCATTATTCACAATTGTCAAAAGATAAAATAAGCCAAGTGTTTATCAATGGATGAATGGATAAGCAAAATGTGATATAAACATACAGTGGAGTATCATTCAGCCTTACAAAGGAAAGAAATTCTGACACAAGTCACAATGTGAATAAACCTCGAAGACATTGTGGTGAGATAAGCCAGTCACAGTTTTATGCACTTAAAAAGGTCAATTTTATGTTATGTATATTTTACCACAAAAAAAAGTGGTAGTAGGACCAGCCATAGAAGAGGAGGATGTGGTAGTGGACCAGGGCTGGCCTAGGTTTTGGGAGGCATCCTGTACTTACACTTGCTCTCTTGAGCTTCTGTCCTGGCCTGGGATGGTGGGGCTTCCCACATGGCCATTCAGATACCCATTCACTGAGCCCTAGACTGAGTAAACACACATGGAGCAGGCCTGAGTCCAAGCCTCAGCTAGGAGCCAGGATCTCTGCATCCACAGTTTGAGGCAGAACCACTCAGATGAGTCCTAACTACTTCAGCCACCTCTCTCAGTGACCCACAATTGGTTTAATGAGGTTAATGATTATTATGAAAGCCTCTGATTTTGGAGTAGTTGTTACACAGCAGCGTTATGGAGCACGGATTATGGTGGGGAAGAGAAAGTCTGTAGAGTGCTCCTTGAAAGGCCAATATTTTTGGCCTCATGATTTTCCCTATGGCCAGCCATTTGTCCTCCAGTGGAGATATGTTTAATCAGGGTTATTGCTGAGGATCTCCTAAATTTCCTGTCCTGCTGTGTCCATAATAGACTAAAAACAGACCCTTAAGTCAGTCAGCGCTGACTCTTCTGTACCAGCCTTGTAAAAACACTAAAATCTTTCACATAACTCTTCTTTGCACTTAGGGTACATTCCAAGTTCCTCAATATGACTTTAAGTCTTATTTGCCTGGTGACTTCTCCAGCTTCACCTCTTGCCACTGTCACTCTCATTTTTACTCCTCCTGTAATTCCAATCTCACTTTCTCTGTCTCTGTCTCTGTCTCTGTCTCTCTGTTTCTCTCTCCTTCCCTGCTTTCCCCTTTCTCTTTCTCTCTTTCTTGTGGCCTTCAAATATCCTATCCCTCTACCTGGAACATCCCTTCACTCTGAGATTTTACCAGGCTAGTTCCTAATCATCCTTCCAGTAGGTCTTAATTTAAATGTTACTCCCTTAAAAGGATCTTTCATGAACCCTCAGACCAGACAAGGTGGCACACACTGTATGCACTCCCAGGTATCTCAGAGCATCCTGTGTTTACTTTATGAATAATACACTTGTTCTCAGTGTGTCTTCTTCATTTCATCCTCTCAACTCAGCTGGTGTCAAAAACATAGTGGGAGTACAATACACTTTTGTTTAATACATCATCAAATGAATTAATGAATTAAAGTTGTAGTTCTAAGATCACTTTTCTCTTGTCAAAATTCACTAATGGGCTCTTTTAGTAAAAATTGCACCTCAGCCCATGGAAAGTTAAATTGAATGAAAACTTTAAGGTTATAGTTCAATTACAAATGAGCAAACTGAGGTTCCTTCAAAGATAATTTCCTCAGATATGTTCCTGTTGGTGGGCTCTAAACTGGATCATTCTAAGAGAATTATAAAATGATAAGTGTTTCTGCCCCAAACCTCTGGTTTACTAAATAGAACATTTATTCCTGAACCTGCCCTTCAACTGAGTCATGCAAGTCCAGGGCCCATAGGAAAGGAAATTTATGGGCCTATGAATCTTCATTTGCAGCTCTTGAGAGTATAATGATGACTTCTGATTTAGACATTCCCCAGAGATGCAGCTGAGTTGGTGCTAAAAACCCTCAGCTATTTACTAGGATATCAGTCCTTCTCATCAGGACATTAATTCCTAGGAATGCTTTGGTCCCTCAATTAGTGATTTCCATCATTCATTCCATGACTAGCAATTAATATTCATTAAGGGCCCAGAGGCACCTAACCCTCCCCTATATTGGGCAAGTATCTACTGGGAGCAAGAGAATTTGACTTAAAGCACAAAGTCTTAGTTTAAATCCTAGGTCATCTTATTCAAAATTTTTTTCTTTCAATTTAAGCCAATTATTTTACATGGCGGCCAATTATTTTACACCCCCCCCCCACACACACACCCTGCAGCAATGATATTTCTACCTATGGCGTTACTTTGGTAATTTCTCTATCTGTTTGAGTCTACTCATTCTGTGCTGTTCCATACTATTTTATTCTGTTTTTAGTGTATATTAACTGTTGGTCAGAATCACTTTAGCTTATTTTCAGCTTACAGATTGAAAAACACTGTACAATTTCAAAAACAAACTTTGTATGTACTATTTTAAGAGTGATTTGTATGAAGACTCTTAGGAATGACTTCTTGATATCGGCGCATAAAGCTAGGTTTTGTTTTGTTGGGTTGTTTTGTAGGTGGTGTGTGTGGCTGTTTTAGTGACTGGTTCTCAGGTACGAAAATTCAAGTTTGGAGAAGTCCAAAGCCACAGAGCTGGCAAATAGCAGATGTCTGGTTGGAGACAGAGGACAAATGACTATACCTTGTTTTATACCTTGTCTATTTTTCCGTGCAGTAGGCACACCTAGGTCTAGGTAGTATGGGTCCTGAAACAAAAATCATGGTATGTTCTGGATAATAAGAACATGGTATTTGAAATAAAGACTATAAACTAAATCCAGGGTATAAGTGCTCCCTGCCTGTGACTCTCATTTTTTTTTTTTTTTAAATTTAGAGCCTGTTGGTGTGTCAGTGCAAATGGAGATCTTTAAATTCAGTCCAAGAGCATACGATGAGCTATGCTCCACATCCGCCCTGCTGGCTGATGTTCTCTCTGACAGCGGCTGCTTGAAGCAGCTGTGAGACCATCTACTGGTCTCCACAAAGCCTGAGATATTTTTAACACCTTAATTTCAATAGTCATTTTTAAAAATCGTTAAAAATACCTCCTTTACATTCTTTAATTCTCTCTGAAGGCATCTACTAGTCGATGGTTATAGTTATTTATATATATATACATACACACACACACACACTTTATAGTATATATATATATATATATAGTATATATATATACTTTATTCCCATCTGGTTTTACCTATAACCATCCTCCTTGCAGTCCACATGCCTGCGGTACTAAACTCTGGAAGTTCTCAGAACATGACTTGCTTAGTATAATTAATTCTTTGCACTGCCATTTCCCATTTCCTCTGCCTGGAATATCCCCCCCCTCTCTTTGGTTGAAGCATTACTTCCTCTGGACGTTCCTCTCATGTCTCAGACTTACTTGAGGGTTCTTGTTTTGTGCTCCCGTTATATCATATTCAGATATATCATAAAGAATTTATCTTGTTGTTTTACTATTTTGCAAACAGTAATAGCTCTATTACTACAGCTAAGAAATCTGTATCCTTTATTCAGTATCCATCCTGCCAAACACTTGTAGCGCACATCTGTCGTCTCTGCCTGCTCAGTGCCCACTCTGCCTGTATCTGAAGGCTGTGCTGCGGATCTGATTTGGTGTCCTCTTCTGCTGACACAGTTTTGGTAGAACTGTCAGTCAGCATGACCTGTGGTCTCCTGGCCAAGGGTAAGCATATGATTCAAGCTAGACTAGTTACGTAATCTGCTTTTCCCTAAAATTTGAATCTTGAGTAGAGTGACACAAGACTTGTGTTTTCATATATCCTCTGGATTAAAAACAAATGGCAAGTAAGGTTAAATATTAAGAAAAAAGATAACTATATCTACACTAATTGTCTCAGAAATATACACATTCCTTTGAATAAGAGTGGCTGAAACCATGGTCACTAGTGGCTGAGAGTTTGGAGTTTGAGGCCATGACTCTTTCTGTGATTTGTCCAGTATCACCAGGGACAATAACTCTAAATAAACCACCTTAAAATTTTAGAACTTCTGCATAATTGAAAAACATTATAAAAAATTAAAAGACTTGTCACAGATTCGGAGATTATATTTACAACACACATGACCAACAAAGGACTAGAGTCCAGAATGCTTGAATAAATTTTGCAAACCAGTAAGGAAAAGAGCAACTAAGTAGCATAATCTGTGTAGATGTGAACACAGGGCTCGTAGAAGAGGAGCCATGGATGATGAGTGAGCTTATGAAAAATGCTCCATCTCACTAATTATTAGGAGAAATAAAGTTAAAACAACAAAGAGCCACCACTTCACACTGAATGGCAAAAATTTAAAAATGTATGACAATTCCAAGAGTTGATGATGATGTAGAGAACTCAAGCTCTCATACTATATGAGGGGGAGCATAACGTGGTAAAATATCCATTCGGCACTGTCTAGTAGTGTTGAAGACACATGTACCTTCGTGCCCAGTGAAATTCTTGCATATATTCAACAGGAAGCGTTTACAGGGATACATATTGCAGCATTGTTTTTAATAGGACAAATTAGGAAATGATCTAAGTATCTGATACAGATTACTACATAGCATTAAAAATAACTGATAGAAAGCAGTCAGGTTCAGGTGCAGGACCTTTTAATCACCCTGGGTGATTTAAGCAGGAAGAGGAACATTTAAAGTTTTGAAGCGGCTGAGAGAATCGTTGGGGGAAGCAATGAAGAAATAGGCTAGAGGTGGCCTCCAGAGTCACAGCCCAGAACCAGGCCCCCAGAGCACTGCTGCCTCCTCTCAGATCAGGATACCTCGGGCTCCAGAGCCAGTCAGGAAGCTGCCAGAATCAGAGCTGCAGCAGCTGATTCCAGCACCATGATCTGCCCCAGGCTGCTCCTCAGCACCCACAAAGCCAGTGCCTAGACACTAGGAACTGTGCTGTCACTGGGGCAGCCTCTGTTAGCCGCAGAAAGCAGAAGGAGCAGAAGCCCAGCTCTGTCTCACTCCTTCCTTTCAAACCTCATACAAGTGTATCTGACTGGCTAATCCTAAGCCACACACACCACTGCCTCTAGGGGAGGCCAAGTAAATTAAACTGTGTCCTTTCTGGGCTCTTAGGTACCACAAGTCACACTAGAGGCAGGATAGAGTAAGTGCTGAGTGTCATGTCAGTGTGTAATAGCTGCTGGGTTGCTCTGCCCAGAACCTTTCTTCAAGATGGTACACCCATTCCGCAGTGACGGAACTTCCAGGTGCTGCAGGCCCACATCTGGGTGCCTCATGGGACCTGTCCTTGCACGCTGAGAATTGACTCACTCAAGATTGTGCTCCCTTCCAAGGGCATCAACGCTAGTGACTGGGTAATCTGGTGATGCAAAAGGCTGGCCACCTGGTCTCAATTTGGGACAACAGTGAAGGCCTTCTCAGTTCCAGAGCTTCCTGTGGGACAGGCCATGTCTCAGTTCAGTGTTTCCCTCTGCCCAGTCTTTCCTTCCTGTTTCTTAAGTGTATCTCCCAAGAATACTTCCTAATAAGCCTTACAGTGCCCCACTTCAGAATCTTGATTCCAGAGAACTCAATGTAAAAAACCAACTTAGAGACAGAGACAGAGATAGAGAGAGACAGGGAGAGAGTGAGAGAGGGAGGTAGAGAGAGAGTGAGAGATGGAGGTAGAGAGAGAGAGAGAGAGAGAATGAGAAAGATAGAGAAAGAGAACAAGAAAGGAGCATATTTAGTAATGGACTATTACACTATAGTGAAAAATGAATGAACCAAACCCACACAAATCAATGTGGCTCAAACTCAAAATCGAAATGCAGGGCAAAAAAGGCAAATCACAAAACAACACGATGTATTTTTCATATATCAAAATACATAAAAAAATAATGAAAATGTACATGTAAAGAATAAAAAGAGTCATGACCTTTGGGATAGAGGCATGTAGAAGAATAAGATTGAGGAGGGATTGCATAGCATCCTTAACTGTATCTTTAATATTTTATTAAAACAAGCATGATAACATGTAATACTTGGTAATGCTGAGTGGTAAGAACACAGCTGTTTATGTTATTTCTTTGTGTCTTAAATACTTTAAAATATTGAAAAAAAGAAATAAAAATAAAATGGTTGAGGGTGACTCACCCCCATGTTGGGATCCTCTAGAGACAGTGCATTCCTTTATGTGCCCTGGAGTCCCTGGGGCTGCCCATTCCCTGCCCTTTTGGTAATTGATTCTTTGAACATCTTTTCAGTTCTCAGCAAAATAGGTTTCTTTTGTTTCCTTTCAAAGGGTAATAACTGATACATCATTGTATTAGATTATTACTCATTAAATAACACAACATTAAATTACATGATTACATATATAATACATATTACATTATTATTCATTAAATAATACATTTAATAATGTATGGGAAATACTTTATAAATTCTGAAGAATATTATAAATATTATAAATATATCATGGAAGTTTTCTAAAGAGAGTAAACTTGTTAATCAAACTCAGAAATAGGAAAAGTGGGCCTTTGGGATAAACAAACTGATCTCACAGTGTCATGCTCTGCTTGAGGTAATTGGCATTGCAGGTGGGGCCCAACTCATCTTTCCAGACTTACCCCTCCCCCGCCTGCACCTTGTTCCTCTGGGTTCTTGCTCATCCTCTCCCCTCAGTGTAGGCAGCCTCTTTAGTAAACTCTTGTACATCCCTCAAAGCCTAACCCCAAATCACCTTGTTCACAGGCCTCCTGTACCCTGCACTCCTTTAGAAGGAATCTCTCTCTCTGTACCACATTCATAGCACGATGCGTCAGTCCTGGGGCAGCCCCCCTCACGTCGTGACAGAGAGTCTGTGTTCATAAAAGGATGTGTCTCATTCATCTTGCCATTCCTCAGTCCCTCCCAAGTAACATCTCCTCATGGTATAAATTTCCTTCTAGATTGTACCATTATAACCAACAAGGATGTCTTTTTCCTTCCAGAGATGGTCTCTATGCCTCTCATTGTTTTCAGAACAATGGGCCAAAGTGAGGCTGGCCAGGGTTTGATCTAGGTTGGCCGTTCTTATATTGCAATGGCTTCAGGGTTTGGAGATTGAGGGAATGAACGATTCCAAGAGACAGGAGAGGACACTGTATGCCATCTGGATACAAACTCCCATGCAATGTACAGTGACCTCCATCCCCAAGAGGTTTGGAAACATCTGCTGTCATCTGCCTTTGTGGTCCTCCCCAGGGCCTTCCTAGTGTGGCTGGCTGTGCTTCTGCAGGTTCTCCACCTGGAACACAGTCACTCCTGCAGTGACAGTACTCCGAGCCCTTCTTTAGAAACGAAGAGGAAAGGAAACTCTCACCTATGGAGCCCCTGCTGTGTGTGTTTTTGAGTATCAGCTCATTAACTGTAACATGCAACAGATGAGGTGACCAAGGTGCAGAGGTAAAGGGGCTTGGTTGGAATGACATACCCAGGGAATGGTGGGAACTCCAATCTGTATAACTCAGTCTCATCTTTTTTCCACCCCCTTATCTTTGGAGAGCTATCTTGGAAAATTCCACTCTAATCAGTGGATTTAATCTTGATTAAATCTCGCTGGAAACTTACCCTAGACTTTTATGACCCAAAGCAAAATGACAAATGACCAAAGAGGAATAGAAACCATCCTTTAATCATCTTCAAGGCCTTAAGATGCACATAAATGACTTTCTAGGGGAAGTAACGGTGTTTTTGGACGGCAGTCTAAATTCTGGCTGAATAATATCAGTAACAATAACAATAAAATAGAGAAAGCAGGGACCATGTGGAACAGGCTGGTGAAGGCTTTGACACAGTCAGAACTTCACATTCAGTGAGAGATATTAATATTTCACATTGAATTCCTTTATTAGCCTAGACACCCGAAGGTCATTTGGAGAGATTTTTCAGTCTACGCTCTTGGCAGTCGTCATCTGGGGACGAGACACTGGGGGATTTCCCAGGTGAGACAGAAGCTATCCACCAGGTAGCCAGATATGATGACTAGCTAGAGGTGGCTAGATGATAATTAGCCAGCTGATTACCACCTGCCATTTCAGAGCTGCTTATCAACCCAGATTCACTTGATATTCAGTTGCTTCTTGTGAACTGAAAGAGAAGGGTGTTGATATTTTTCTGAAGGCCTGTCTAACATGGTGACATCAGTGTGTGTGTGTGTGTGTGTGTGTGTGTGTGTGCTCACACGCATGTGTGTGAATTCCTATCCAGTTGAAAGCTGAGATAGTAGAGGCTGGCATTCATTCTAGCTGCACTGTGTCTTTGTGTAAACCAAGAAATATCAATGCCCTGCGTGTTTCATTCCCACCTTGTTTCCTTCCACCCAGACAAGCACTCTGAGCTACAAGTTTGGTAGCTCAGAGGGTTCATTTATTCAGTCAGCCGTTCATTTACTCACTTGTTCATTCTACTTTTAAACACATACTTTATTCAGTAAAATAGATTGTGGACAACTTACCCTGTGACAAGTATAGTATTAGCTCCCGAGGACACAGAAATGAAAAATACAGTCCTGGTCCTGAGAGAACACAGAGGCTCTATGGATTGTATGTGAATTTCAATCTGTCTGGGGAAGATCTTCATAAGCAACTGTTCTTCTGGTGTCTTCTGTAATAAGGCAAATAAAATATGCTTTGAATGCATAACTTCTATGATCTCAAAGCATTCATTGATGCTGTTCCCTGCCTGGAATCTCTTCAGCATCCTGCTTCTATGCCAGGATCCTCCTGTGGTCCTGGTCCCTCCACAAAACCTTCTGCCATGCTGCCACTTGGGTAAGGCTATTTCCATCTCCATTCACTGAAACTGTTTCTGATCAGCCCATCCGTTTGCCCCTATTCTTTTAGGTCTTGCATGTGAACTGCCTTACGTGTGACTTAATTGCTTTACAAGATTCCACTTTGGAGAGCAGAAGTCACATCTAACATTACATTTATATGCCTCACAGCATAAAGTACTTGTAACATATTGTGGTGGTTTTAAACTAAGTCAATAAATTCTTGGACCCTCCTTCCTTCGAGAGGTGGAGCCTAATAGCCCTTACCCTTCCATGTGGGCTGCACTTTGCTTCTATTAATCAGAATAAAGCAGAAGTGATGGTGTGCAAAATCAGGGAATAGGAGATAAAAAACTGTGGTTTATTGCTTATTCTCTTTTGAGTCTCTCCTTCAGGGAAGAAGCAGCTGTTATATCATGAGGACACTCAAGCAGGCTTTGGAGAGGCCCACATGGTTAGAAACTGAGGGCTCCCACCAACCATCAGGACTAACTTTCCAGCCACGTGAGTGGGCCACTTTGGAAGCAATTCTTCCAGCCCCACTGTAGCTTTCAGATGATGATGTCTTAGCTGATATCTTGACTGAAATCCCAAGAACAGTTCTAAGCCAGACCACTCAGCTATGTCATTCCTGGATCCTAGACCCTCAGAAACTGTTGAGATGATAAGTACTTGTGATTTTAAGCCACTAAGTATTGGGGCAATTTGCTGCATAACAATAGGTTGACAATATCCAAAACATATGTATACTTGCTCTAGGGAAGAAAGTACTTCTTAGCCAATGACATCCACGTTGCTGAACCCTATGGATACTTTTTAGTCTTCACTTTACTTGGACTCACAGCAGCACTCAACACAGAAGTTAAATACGTTTTCCTTCTCTTTTAAAAAATATTATGAAATATTTCTGATATAAAATCTTAAGTTTTCATTAATCCCATTCTTCTTACCTCCCCAGAGGTAGTCATGATATCCTCCTACAACTTTCTTGTGAGTGCAGCGTTGTGATGTTTATTTAGATGTATCTGTGTTGACACATGTAGCTAGAACGTTTATACTGTTGTCTAGTATTCATTCTATGACTATACCATAGTTTATTTATCATTTCTCCTTTGGGAGTATTTAAGTGGTTTTCAGTTTTTCACTCTTATCAGCATCACTGTGTTGTTGAATGAATTAAGATGAATCGTTAATTCCATATATAAGATTTCTCTAGGGTACATATTCATCTTTAACTTTCTTTTAACATTTTTTATTGATTTATAATCATTTTACAATGTTGTGTCGAATTCCAGTGTTCAGCACAACTTTTCAGTCATTCATGGACATATACACACTCATTGTCACATTTTTTTCTCTGTGAATTATCATAACATTTTGTGTATATTTCCCTGTGCTATACAGTGTAATTTTGTTTATCTGTTCTACAATTTTGAAATCCCAGTCTATCCCTTCCCACCCTCCACCCCCCTGGCAACCACAAGTCTGTATTCTCTGTCTATGAGTCTATTTCTGTCCTGTATTTACGCTTTGTTTTTGTTTGTTTGTTTGTTTTTTAGATTCCACATATGAGTGATCTCATATGGTGTTTTTCTTTCTCTTTCTGGCTTACTTCACTTAGAATGACATTCTCCAGGAGCATCCATGTTGCTGCAAATGGCATTATGTTGTCGGTTTTTATGGCTGAGTAGTATTCCATTGTATAAATATACCACATCTTCTTTATCCAGTCACCTGTTGATGGACATTTAGGCTGTTTCCATGTTTTGGCTATTGTAAATAGTACTGCTATGAACATTGGGGTGCAGGAGTCATCAAAATATTTTCCAAAATGGCTGTACTAATTTATGCTTCCATCTAATGTGACTGGGAAGTCCTCTTTCTCTACCTCCTCACCAGCCTTTTATATTATGAGGCTTTCTTTCTTTTTTTTTCTCTTTCTTTTCTCCTTTCCCCTTTCCTTTGAATCTGATGTAAGTTATAGGTTTTGTTTAATCAGTCATTTTGTGTTCCTTGGCCATTCACATTTCTTCATCCGTGACTGTTTATATATTTTGCTAATTTTGTCTTTGGTCATTTGTATCTTTTGATTGATAAGAATTATTTACATATTTTGTATACTGACATTTTCTTAAATATATATCTTGACTGAAACTTGTTTTTTTTTAAAATTATGGTGTATTCCATAAGTGGAAATTAAAAATGTTAATGTAGGCAGTTGTAAAATCTTTTATAGTTTAGACATTTTGTGTCCAGTTCAAGAAATTATATACTTCTTGGCATGAAAAGGAATGATGGTGTGCAATATCAGAGTCTAGGTCATAATTATTATATATTTTTGTATACATAAATATTACTTCTTTACATTTAGGTGTTGACATATAACATTGGCATAATTAATGTATAAAATTGTATAAGTTTAGATGTACAACATGTTAATTTGATACTTTGTATTTAAGTTTTTATTTCACGTTTAATTGTTTGGAGTAAGATGTGATATAGAGATCTAAATTCATTTTTAAATAGAGAACTCATTTCCCCAAAACTATGTGTTGTATAGCCTATTCTTTCCCCACTGATCTATCATATTCAAGTATCAAAATAATCATAGGTCAGTTTCTCAACTCTCTATTTTGTTCTTCTGGTCATTTTTTCTCTATTACTAGGCAACTGCCATGCTGTTCTAATTGTTACAGATTTATAATAAATTTTGATATCTTATAAATCATATTTGTCTTATATATTCTTGACACTTTCTTTTTACAAATAAGTGTTAGAAGCAGCTTACCATGTTTTGTGAATAGCTCTGTGGCTTTGATTGGAATTGTGTTTGATCTATAGATCAATTTGGGGAAAATTGACATGCTATAATATTGGGTTCCTCCAATAAATATGGTGATAACTTATTTAGATCTTTTTAAGTATGCTTACAAAGTTTTGTAAATTTTTCTTTAAAGATTTTGAAGAGCTTATACTAGAAACATTACTTTGAGTATATTTTAAACTTTCAGTTCTGATATAACCACTGTATGACATCACATTGATATTTTTACCTAAGTCTTTTCCTTTGAGTTTGATGAGCTTTCTTATTAATTCCAAAGGTTTGAAATATTCTGAAATTTCCTACTTAAATTATCATATTGTCTGCTAAAAGTGGCAGTTTTATTTCTTCGTTTCTGATCTTTATACTTTCCCCCCTGTTTTATTGCACTGGCTGGGATCTCCATTACAGTGTTGAATGGAAATGATAGAATTTGGATTTGCCTTATTTCTACACATTTCTTATGTTTTACCATGTAGTATGGTGCTTTCTGTAGGCTTGTAGTAGATATTCTTCATCAGTACCTTATTTTCCTTCCTATAATTTGACTGTATATTTATCTTTATAATTATTTATTTAATGACTACCTCTACAGCCTCCAACATAGATCCCTAATTTTGTAACTGGAATGTAGCAAGTATTAAATAGCTATTGAATAAACAAATGAGTGTCCCCCAACCTGGTCTCTCTACACCTCCACTGAAGTAAGTTATTTCCTCAGTCTTAGCTCTTGCCTTTAGCTGTGGCATTGAAATCCATAGTTGAAGGGACCTTAGATACAGTCTATTCCATACTCCTCCTGTGGATCAGAGACATTAAGTAACTTGCCCAGGGATGCTCAGACTGTGATGTTCAAGAACGCTCTTGTCCCTTCCTGAGATGGTCCCTACCTACCTACACAACCTCATTTTCTGGATATTCTGTCTTGTACCTCTATGAGCTACTTCAGTATGCCATGGTCTCTGTTTTGTCTTGGTCTTCATACTTGCCTTTTCCTCTCCCTGAAATAGTCTCCACTCCACACTCCCCCTCCGCCACTCACTTGCTTTTGTTTGCTTCCTTTTGATTCTTCAGGTCTGAGTGCAAATGTCACTTTTCCTAGGAAATCTCCCATGACAGGCTTACACTTGGAGTGTCCATAAAACCTGCATTTCTCTTATCATAGCACTTACTCTGTTTTAAGCTATTACTTTAAAAATCATCTACCAACACACTGGACTTAAAAATTCTGTGTGGAAAGTTGCCACACCAATCTTATACACACTTATTTTCCCAGAATCTAGCCCAACATTCAGTGCTTAGTAAATAGGTTGGCAATGAATATACTTTCAGTACATGTGTATCAGTGAATGCATATCTTTTCCCTTGTAAGCATAAAATGTCCCTGCTTCCGTTAGACTGGTAAGTATTCAAAACTCTGGTTGGAAATAAAGGTGGGCCTTGCTTGGTATGGTAAATGTATTTCTGAAGGAGTAAATTGAATTACTTTCAAGTGTTCTAAAAGAGATTCCTATTTAAAGGATCTATTTAGTAGATCTTTTCGTGAGGCAAAGAATGTGATTATGAAAGTAAGCATTGCTTATCTTTCTGCAGCCTCAGGCTCTTAGAGCTTGCAGAGCCTCTGCGGGGTGGGCGTACCTGCTTCTGGTTGAGGAGGTGTGGGAGTAGCAGTTCTTGCTGGACTTGGGAGAAGATTAACCCAGGTTTGATCATTAACCCTAGTAGTGTAATTTTTATAAAACTCATCAGACAGAATTTTGACCTCCTATGGTAGAGACCTAGTATTTCAGTCCTGGCCCTGATGAGGAAGCTCGGCCACTTACTCTCTTCCTTGGAAGAAATCTAGTGTTGGTGGGTAGTTCCTAGAATGGCCACATCCCAGAATGTCAGGACTGTGATAAACCTGTTCAACTTCCTCATGATGCGGCTAGGGAAACAGACCCAGGTGGTAAGTAACCTTGCCAAGTCCAAACGATCATTTATTGGTAAGCTGGACTGTAACACAGACCAAGGCCTTTTAGTCCAGTGCTCTGTGATCTGATTTTCTGTTCAGAAGTTAACAGCCCCAGGATTCAGATCCCTTAGAACATGTGCAGCATCCTAGTTGAGAACACACAGCTTGGAAACAGAAAGACCTGGATTTCAGTCCAAGCTCCCCTGTCTGACATCTCAGTGACTTTAGGCAATTTACACTCCTCTAAGAGCCTTAATTTACTTATCTGCAAAAGAGGGACAGTTATAGTACTACCTTATGGAGTAGTTACATCTCTTATAAGGCAGTGCTCGTGAGAAGCTTGCATGAGGGCCTGGCATGTAGCAGGAGCTCAGGAGCAGTGATGATGGTAACAGTGATGACAACGATGATAATTTTAATGATGATGTGTCTCTTTCCCTTGTTACTTCTTCCCACCCTTAGATAAAATGATGCAAGACCATTTTCTCTAATCTAAGAATTGGCCACTACTAAATATGGCCAGAATAACTAAAAAATGAACCCAAGTTAAAACAGTTAGCTAGAAAGAGGCGGTTCTAACTCTTGAATGGAAATAAATTGACTGCATTTAAACTTGTTAAATGTTAATGTGCTGCTAACAGCTTCCTTGCTAACAGAGCTGCTGTCTAGCTCCTCCATCAGAAAGACTACTGAAGAGAGACTTGTTTTTCTTCTCTTTCCCAGTTCTCTTCTCACCTCTGCTTTAAAAAATAAACAAATCTCCAGCCCCCAAAATTAATGAATAAAATCAAAGTAAAGCCTTACTTTAAATCCAGCTCCCAGCAAAGGTGAGAAGAACATTCTGTAGGTTCCAGAGTTAAGGATGCTTATTATCTGACTTTCTTCTTTTACTCTCTCTGCCAGCTTTGAACAGTGCTGGGAAATGTGAGACAGGGAGGAGGCTGAGTTTTGCAGCTTTCAGGCAAGCTGATTCCTATGGGCTTTCTGTTTCCTAAGAGAGCATATTCTTAAGATCAATTTCTTTTTCTTACATAAAATTCCTGTTTCTGCCTCTACACATTTTAAAAGAAGATTTACCCTCTTGGCTATTTCTCCATAAACTATCAGCTCACAACACAGGAAGGGAGGGCACTATCTTGGATCGTGAGATGAGATTTGAGCGTGACCACAGTCAATTCGAAGAGTGTCACAAAGTGCTGGGATGATCCGTGATGGCACTTGGGCTATGATAATAAATTTCTACCTGGGATCTGGAAAACACTGTGGAGCATTAACTGACTTATGTGCTACATGCCATTCAGTGTGACCTCAGATGAGAAAGACATCATCCAGGATAAGTGCCTGGTAGTCACATTGTCAATTGCTAACCTGGCTGAATTCAGTGGTACTTACTCCTCCAGCTTTGGCATCGCCCCTGCTTGGATCCTGGCATCTTCTTTTATTCTCTCATGTTGTCCTTAACCGTCCATAGCAACACTGCTGCTTGGATGGGTAACTGGTGTCACTGCTGTCATAGATGCTGCTGCCGATGCTTCTCGGTTGTGTTTTGATTCTTCTTTGTTCTGGCTGTACTAGTGCTCTCTGCTCAAGCTGCCCGTACTTCTCACCATTTACCAAGCAAGTTGTCTTTAATTCATCCACCAAGTTACTATCCCTTCCACTTTAAAGGACACCAGGGGAAACCTCTCTCAGGGACTCCACCAAACAAAGGCTGCATTTCAATCTAAGGGAAACAAACCATGGGGTGACCAATAATAAATTGGTTTTCTTTTTTGAGATTTGCAGAATGAAACAAACTGTTTGTTTTCCCTAGAAAGTTTTGAGAATACAAAGGATGTTTGGAGTAAAAGGTCTAGGGCTGGGGGTGGGCCGTCATTTTAAACCATGTGCAGCTGATGAGTGAATGGAACAATATTTTAAGCATAACGAGAACAGAGCAGACACATGTAGAAGGGCAGAGATAACATAAAAGAAGTGAGGGCAGAGCTGCCACTTGTATATTAGAGACAGAGAAATGGCCATCCTGCTCATGCACGTGTAGCCCCTGGTGTCCAGGAGTCAAGCTCTACACTTTCAAACTGTCTTTTTCCTCCCCGCCCCTCCCCCTACTGCCCTTCCCTCTTCTTCTCTTTCGTCCCTTTCTTTTCTTCTCCCTCCCTCCTTCCCCTCCTTCCTCTTACTTTTGAGTAGGTTAATTAGGTTTATCTTCCTTACGATTATAATAGCCCTTCCAAGCACACGTGTCATGTTTCCATGTGCCATCTCTTTGAATATGGCGGTTCCCTGCTACGTTTCTACCTGTTCTCCTTTATTACCTGGAAAACCCACATTCACCCTTGAAGAGTCTGTTCACATGTCAGTATTGCAAAGCTTTCTGCAGCAACCCCATGCTGGGCAACTCATTCCTTCCTCGTTTCTATTATAGCATTACTCTACACTTCAATTTTCTGCAAGGCCCAGGCCCTTTCACTTGCTCTTCATTGTAAATTAGTCCCCACTCCTGTTCTTGCATTTCTCCAGAGAAGAAATCTGACTGATGGACTATGGATTGGTTCGCATTGGTGAGATTTCACCCCTAGTCAGTGTGCCCTCCCCTCTCCTCAGTAAGCTTCCTTGTCTTAGCCTACTCAGTACCACCACGCCTAAGGCTGAAATTAGCATAGCCCAAAATGCACGCCACATGCAATGAATGAATGCTAGACCATGTGGGGAAGTAAGAGAAACATTCCTCAAAGGTACCATCTCCTTTACTCATCTTTCATTTGGGGGAAAAGTCTTTGTTATGTATTAAATAGAAATCAATACCAGCATTAAAGAGAAGTGTATGATAGATGGTATTTGCACAAAGAAAGCATTGCCATCCTGGCAGTGATAAAACTTCAATGAATATTGGCAAGAAAATCAAGCTCAGCAGTTGTTTGCATTTACTGCATCCTTGAAAGCAGTTGTAGTAGAACCATCTGCTTGACCGTTTTTCTTGGATCCCACCACAGCTAGGTGGTTATAGTGGTGGCCTCTCGAGACAGTACCTCAGTTGGTTAATGGGGTTGGGGAATGTATTGTAAGCCAAGCCAACCAAATTTTTTCTCTGAGAGTATTTTGACTTTTCAGGGGAGAAAGAGTTGTTCTTTCTGGGCAAAGTTATAAAAGGTGAGGTCTGAGAGTCTCCAGCCACCATCCCATATTTTACCTCTGCCAAAAAGATAAAGCTAGTTTGAGAAACTAAAGATGACTGTTCTGGGAGAGAGAAGCAGGAATGAGAAATGGAGGGTGACCCGCCTTCCAGTTACTCCTGAGAGCAGCTACCACTCAGCCCTTTATGCATTTAAGTGAAGTTTCCAATCTGTTGCCCTTTGTGTTTAAGGTAAACCTACCTAAAGTTGGGTTTCTGTCTTATCACCAAGTATTCTGATAAAGTAGATGTTAACTATGCTGGTGACCAGCAAGGACAGGCTGTGCCTGATCTCTTTTCCCAATATCTTTCATTTCTCACCAACTCAAGAACACATTTTAGAACACAGGATAATCGCTAAAATTGGTAACACACTGCTTTTTAACAATCCCACAACTGATCATGATAAGCCATTATGCTTTGGCAATAATGGTTTATTATTTTTTAAAATAGACAGTTCTAGTTCCATAGCAAAATTGAGCATAAGGTACAGAGATTTCCCGCATACCCCCATTCCCACTCATGCATGGCCTCCTCCATTATCAATACCCCCACCAGATGGTGCATTGTTATAACTGATGAACCTGCATGGACACATGGCTATCAGCCAAAGTCCACATCACATTAGGGTTCACTCTTGGTGCTGTACATTCTGTGGGTTTGGACACACATATAACGACATGCATTGTGGCACGAATGGTTTAGACCCTGCCACTAACTACACACAATAACCTGAGCCAAGTCACTTCTCTTACCTGGACTGGACCCTTGTTTCCTCTGTGAGATGAAGTGTGTGGATTAGACGCCACCTCTCTCACGGACAAGCTTCCATGGTGTTAAATGAGAGTATTTAAGGGCTAGTAACAGAGGTTCACGATCTAAGCTAGGGATGACCAGTGGTCAGGCCTGACACTCTCCAGGGCTGGAGGTGTGGAGGAGGCACAAAAAGGAATTTGGAATATTTGCTTTTTCAAGCTTTGCAAGCCTTCCTTCCAGACCTCACCCATTTTATACTGGATCCTGAGAGAGAAGTTTGAAATATACACAACAATTTTAGGCTAAAAGTGTGCTCCTGGAGCAGGGACTGAGGTGGAGGAAAAGGCTGTGGAAGTAATAAAACCCAGAGAAAACAGCCTTTCTCAGCCCAAGCCCACGCGGCTGTGGCCTCCTGCTGTATCACGTTGCTTTGGCTCTTTCCATCCCAGTTTATCCTTCGTTATCCTTCGTACAGTTACCAGGGTGATGTTGCTAAACACAAATCCTATTGCAACATTTCTGCTTAAAATTCTTCTTGCTTTTGCCTTCAGGAAAAGCCCAAACCTCTTAACAGGGCAGACAAAGCTTCGAGGCCCCATCACCGTTCTTGCTGCTCGCCTCGCCCGCCCCCTCCTCATGCCTTGTGTTTGCAGGACATACTGAACAGCCTCCTGCTCGTGAACAGGCTAGGCTGTTCCTCACCTCTGTGCCTTTGAACATGCTGTTTTCTTTGCCTGAGCCACTCCTCTTCCCTCCCATTCTCCTCTCCCCTTCCTGCCTAGCAGACTCCTATCCACCTTTCATCGCAGCTGAAGTAGCACCTTCCCTGTGGAACAATCCCTCACCCTCTCCTCTCTCAGGCGATTAGTCTCTGCCTCCGTTTTCACACTTCCCCTGGTTTATTGTTTTTATTTATTTGTGTCTCTGCCTCCTTGCAAGCCTGTAAACCACTTGAGAGCCTGGTTCATAGTAGGTAGTCAAACATGCTCATTGATAAACGTTTCTGAGCTACAGGGCGAACCTAATTGTCTTCTGATTTGTCTAAAAAGAAGCAGGTTAAAAAAATAACAAACATATTGGATCCCTAAGGAAATCTCATAAAGGAGCATCAGTGAATGTCAAGAATTTGGCTTTGGGTTCATGGACAAGGCCCAGGATGTATATTTTTGTTTTTTTGTTTTCTGGTTTTTTCCAACTCCTGGGGCCAATGACTTATTGAAGCTGAGCTATTTGACTGAATTAGTAATGACTGCACATCATCTGGTGAAAATCAAAGGGCTGAAAATAACCTCTGTTGGGAGTGTTAGAAGCACTCCTTCTTACAAGTAGGATTTATGAAAATCTTAAAGGACTGTGGGAGAGGCACGCTCATCGTGTGAGTGATACTCAGGTAACATTTTCAGAAGATGATGGCACTTCTATCAATCACTCTGACACCGAGTTTAATGGCCTCCACCCTCTTCTTGCTACCTTCCTGTCTGATGTGTAGATAAAATACAGGATGGAGAAGAAGAATAAGATGTTTCCATGGTTCTGAAAAGAGGAACGTGTCTCTTACATAAAAATGTCAAGTCATTTGATTGTATCTTTCTCCTGACGCCCAGGGCCAGGCTGGTCTCTGATTGTGCTCTCACAGTGCTGTGTACCTTTTCTTCCTAACTGTGTGTCCAGTTTGCGATGGACACTTATCAGTGCAGACATTTGCTTATTGCTTTTCTTTTCTGGTAGACAGTTCGCTCCATGTGGACCAGGGCCACACTCCTAGTACATAGCCTGAGTCTGCCACGTGGTCAGCATGCCTTGCTGAATAAAGCAATAGATAAAAGACCCTGCCCGAGGAGAAGGTTTTAGTCTTCTCTATAGCATGTGTGTGTGTATGTGTATGTCAAAGAGTGTGTATGTACAAGGGGTGGGAGGTGGGGACATGGGAGGCGGAGTAAATGTAAGGGATGTAAGAGGCTGTATCTGTTCCGTTCTGGACCTTAAATTTAAGTCAGCAAGTTTCTTCACCCCAACCCAGCCAGTTTACAAAAGCAAGCTTCAAATGTTCACTAATATTCTTGGCAAATGTTCTTCAAACTGCACTTTTTGCATGAAGAATACCTCATGCTTTAGTTATGTAATTTATGTTCTGAAAACAATAGATTTTGTAAATGGTTTTCCAGGAAGAATGTATAGAATCATTTGGAATATCCTTTTTAAAAACCATTCAACTACAGATCTCTTCCCTGTTCCCCTGGAGACATAAAACAAGTTCGTGGCAAGGTATGCCCTCTCCTCTACTCGTTGAGAATCACTATTCCAGGTAATTGCTGAAGGCACGCTCCCGACTCCTCGAAGGCTGGGAAACATGCTGCCTTTGCTCCCCATTTCATCCTCGGTATTTAGAACAATGCCTGACACATGGCAGATGTTTGGTAAATATTTGCTGGGTGAATAACTGAATCTCCCGCTTAGCATCTATATCTGTACCTACTTTGGTTTGGTTTGAATCCTTGGCTCTGTACCTTAACACCCCTCCCTGTCTCTCTGGGACTTGACTCTCCTCTTGGTTTCTTTCTTGTTAGTTTATACCTTGGTTCTCTCGCCTGTGGTTTAATCCATCTGTCTGTGCGGTCTTGGGTGTCTTCCATCTCGGGAGAGCACTCCCTGCCTCAGCTCCCTAATTTCCTGGAACTAGTATCTGCTCCTGCATTTTGGCTCTTGTCTAAATCTCATTGTCCCCTGCCTGTCCCCTGCCTTTCCCCTCGAGGTTCGAGATCTGGAAAATATTCATGCTGCTGGAGCTGAACACTGCACACGAGTCAAAACCACTCCCCACCCCACCCAGAGGGTGACATTTGTTTACTCAGCAACTACCTTTACTGGCATTTGCAGTCAGGCCATTAGCTGTTGAAAGGACACTGGATAAGAAGACCCAGGATTTGAATCCTAGACTAAAGTCTTCTCCTTGGGCAGTGTATTGTCAGAATTCTCCAGAGAAACGGAACCAATAGGATGTATAGATAATACAGAAAGATATTTCTCTTACGAACTTGGCTCATGCAGTTGCGGAGGCTGGGAAGTCCAAAATCTGCAAAGTAGGCCATCAGGCTGGAAACTAGGGAGGAGCTAATGCCTTTCAAGTCCAAAGGCTGTCTGCTGCAGAATTCTCTCTTGCTTGAGAGGTCAGCCTGTGGTTTGATCAGACCTTCAGCTAATTGGATGAGACCCACCCACGTTGAGAAAGCAGAAGTCAGTCTGCTTTCTCAAAGTCTACAGATTTAAATGTTAATCTCATCCAAAAGCACTTCACAGAAACATCCAGGATAATATTTGGCCACATATGTGGGCACCATGGCTCAGCCAAGCTGACACATAACATTAACCATCGCAGACAGTCCCCAAGTAATCTGGGGTCTCAATTCTTTCACTGAAAAATAAGAAAGTGATGAGATTTGATGTTTTCCAACTAAAATAATGAATTCTCTGTTCAGGAACAAGACTAACCAGACATATTCCAGGATTTAGGGACAAAGGATATTCAAACACTTCTACCTCTTTTGATGTGTGATATCTAACACACTACCTGGTGTCTGGCCAGGAATCACTAATGATTCAAGGAGGGGCCAGAAAGCCTGGCTTTGAAAGGAGCCCACTCACACTTTTTGCTAAAAGTCAGTGGGTGTCATCTTTGTATATCAAATGATAAAAAAAATCCTGATTGTAATTTTAAACACATTGCAATGTTTGCATTGCTATTACTATTCCCTGCCTTTTATTTTGTTCATTAATTTTCACATGATTTAATTGGCCTCTTGGGCTTTGAAATCAGTTTGGTGTTCTGTACCCTGGCCTCTTCAAGAAATAGTTTTCCTGGAGTAGTTGACTACCGATCACCCCCTTGGGGCCAGCCACCTTCAAAGTGAGGACACTTTCTTTTTTCCTCAGCACTTTGCATTTTCATAGGAAATCCAGTGTGTGACAAATTGCCGAAGCTGTGTGGCTTCTATTAAAATATGGACCTTGTGACTCTCCCAGAAAAGAAAAATGATCCCTGATAAATAAGGGAGTGTTTTGTCCAGAACTCAGAAGAGGCTCGAAGGGAAAGTTAAAGCGTAAACATCAGTGGTCTATTGGATATTTGCACAGCCCTTCGTAGTGAATGGATGACACTGGGCGGTTTGCAGAGTCAGATACCGGAGGGCTAGGCAGGGAGCATAAACAGCTGGCTGAGCGGAGGTCTTCGGCACACTGTAAAAGCAGCCACTAAGCTAAACCAAATTCCCTTGTCGCCAGGTGGGAGTGGGAGCCCAGTGCTGCTGGAGTTTTCAATCAAAGCCTGAAATCTGGGATTCTATGTAAAGTGTAATTTTTAAGGCCTGGCAGTTCATTCAAACAGAACGTGGCAATCCCGAGAGAACCCACACATCATGTCTGTGCACCAGGTCCCAGCCTGCCAGTGGCCAGCTTGTGGTCTCCCTCTGTCTTACACTTTACAAAATTGAGATAACATGCTAGTCTGTGATAAGGAAACACTCCAAAGAAGTTTGTTCCTTTTCAACACATAAACAGGATGCTAATCCATCTGTGTTGGTAGGGAGGGAAGACAAGATTTATCCTGAAGCTGATGAGGCTGAAGCTCCAGGACCCCTCCATTGCCCTGGGAGAGCCTTGGCAATGAGATTCTGTGATTATATGTTTGTGCAGAATTTGCAAAAGTAAGATATTCTAGCTGAAATGCTTTAGGACAATGGTCTGCATCCATTCTGAGTTTTCTCTTTTTCACTTCTCCCCCGGCATCTGGTGGTGGTATATTGACTGGGGCATGTTTTAGAAATCCAGCTAGCAAGATCCGACTATCAAGGCTTCTCAGTCTTGGCACCCTTGATATTTTGGGCTGGGTAATTCTTTGCTAGCGGGGCTGTCCTGAACACTGAAGGGTGTTTGCAGCATCCCTGGTCTCTACCCACTGGATGCCGGTAGCAACTCACAAACACCTGCCCTACTCACCCCCACAGTTGTGACAAAGTCCCCTGGGGAAGGAAGGTTGAACCTTCATTGTTGAGAACCACTGAACTAACAGGACGTTGATCTGTGGATACATCTAGCTGGGGTTGGTATATAGTCATGTGGCCCAAGGTCACTTTTGTGTCAAGGTTTACAATACTGCTAACAGTTTTGTTGTGTGCATGGCTTCCACAGGTACTCAGACTGCCCTTAGTGCCAACTCATACAGCCTCATGACACAGAGGTGCAGGACCAGGATGACAAATCCCAGCATGGAAGTACATGGGACATAGGATGGAGTAGAAAGTAAAACCGGAAATAATGGAGTTAGAGGCCAGTCTGTAGAAATTTCTTCCAAATCTTACAACTCATGTGTGAAAGAAACAATGGAGATTTCCCAATTACAACAGCAAATCCTAAAAATATATGAGACATATGGTGACATTGGTGTATTATGAGTTTGAAAGAAAATTATCTAACCTATCAATAATACAAATAAATTCCAAACAACCATACTAGAGGAAAGACTACATTATCTTTCTTTTTCACAATATCGATAGTGGTACAAAATTGTCTTATATAGAGGGGATCAAAGAGTCTACAGAATAAAATACAGCTAAAAATTTAGAAAAAAGTATTATAGATGAGGGTCAGGTAGTTATAACAATATTATTTTTATGAGTTTCGTGTTTGTAGTATTTGTCAGCTTTTAAAATTTTTATTTTGTTGTGATTTATTGTCTCATTCAAAATAGTTATTTTGTACCTAGTTTTATATTCATAATTTTGCATTTTTTTTTTGGTGAATAAGGCACATCTCCCCTTAAATTACATAAATTTCAGGCCCCTTAAAACCTGGATTTGCACCTGGATTTTACATATCAAAGTGAGTTGAAAGATAGAAATCACTGGAGTATATATGAAAGAGAGAGAGCTGTTGGTGTGCCAGGAGTCCCTCCCCATCCCCTGCCAACCCCATTCCTCCCAGTCACCAAGGTGAGGGAAAAGGATGTTCTGCTTTTTACATCAGATGAAAAGAGGACCACTCAGAAAGCTTGATGTTTACTCCTGCAGCTGATAGAACAGCAGGACTGTTATCTGACCCTTAGCTGGAACCTAAAAGAGAGAGTCAGACATCTAGCTGTTCAGACAACCGTAGCCAAGGAGAAGTGACTGCATTGAGCCATCTATACTCGCAGAATTTATTAGGGATAAAAATGTCCCAGTGTTTCCCACGAGCCAGGGAGACACCACATGCAGCTCTCTTAAATTCTGCCTGGAAGGACTATGTAGCGGCATGGCGTAGCTCCTAGAGAGTTCATGTGTGGCATGGTCTACTGGAGAACCAGGGGCTGAGGAGGCACCTCTGGCCAAGGAAAATGTGTCATTGCATCACAGGAAACCCAGCTGAATCTTCCCAGGGGTGGCCTCAGAAGACCCCAAAGGAATGCCAACAAGATAGTGGCAACCTTTGAACACCAGCCGGTGCCAGATGTGTGAGGCAAAGTTAAAATGGTACCAGTTAAGTAAGAACTGTCCTGTTCCCCTTACCTCTCTGCCCACTTCCCAGTGCTCCATGCTCAGTGTCAGGTAGATAGTTGGGAAGGAGTTAAGGGAAGAAATAAAGAGGACACACTGTTTTTTACTAGCCTTCGGAGTTAATAAAGCGAGCCTGACTGCTATCCTTTGAGAGGCCTGTTTATAAGGCTGGTCCTTTAAGTGTCTTGGCTGGTGTCTGGAAACGTGGATTTTAGGAGGGTTTCCATGCCTCCAACTTACTAGAGTAGCTCACTGGGCCTCATCTGTTTATGCAAACAATATGCTTTATGCTGAACTCTTGCTTTCATTCTGGGAGTCCTGAATTTTCTACATGCTAGGCAAGGGTGCCTATGAGATCAGCCCCCAATAAAACTGGACGTTGTGTCTCTGATGAGCTTCCTTGGTTGGCAACCTTTCACATGTGTCATCACGACTCATTGCTAGGGGAATTAATTTCGTGCTGTGTGACTCCACTAGGAGAGGACTGTGGAAGCTTGCGTCTCATTTCCTCCAGATTTTGCTCCACGTGCTTTTCCCCTTTGCTGATTTTGCTGTGTATCCTTTTGGCATAATAAATCACAGCCATGAATATGACTATATGCTGGTCTTGTGATTGTGCCTAGGAAATCATTGAACCAGAGGAGGTCTTGGGGACCTCCTGACACAAGGTCCTGGGTATGAAGATAGAGGGAAATTTTACTTTTGAATGAGGCTCAAAACTCTGATTATTAGATAGACTAGACACTTTGAGTGATTGAATTGACACTATATTTTTGGCTTAAAGTGAACAGAAATGTCATGAGATCAAGTTTTCATGCTGATAGAAAAGCCAATTCTATGTAATAAGACTAATGAAATAGTAGAAAACAGAAATAAAATGACATTCTGGTTAGTTCCTATAAGACAGATTTGTTCCATATGTTAATGCTGTATATATTGTTCCACTGAATTTTCCTAGTGACCAGTAGAGACAGAAGAGGTTTTACAAACAAGGTAACCAGTGTAGTTAAGAGGTGAAAAGGCATCCCAAGCTCGCATGGCAATGAGTATATGAACCAGATATTGCACTTAGGTTCTCTGCCTCCAAGATGTGAGCTTTTTGCACTTTGCCACATTGACTTTGGTGCTTAATGTAGAGTGATGGGATCAACCAAAAATCTATAGTTCTCTCCTCTAAAAATAAAAATGACTTTACTGCCCTATGGACCTTCTCTGTTTATATTCATTAAACGTGTCCTTTTAGATAAATACCCAGTCTAGCGGCTGAGTTTAACTGGCTTATCTGCCCTATTTGAACTGATGACCTTGGAGCAAACCAGCCCATAAGAGGACAGAGCCTGCACCCTTCCTGGGTCTCAGACCCAGAAAAGCCACGGGTGCTGGCCTGTGTGTTCGTATTTATACACACAGTGGGGGATAATTCTGTTCCACCTGAGTGACATACTGAATGTCTCACATCTGCTGTAATGCTGATCAACAGACATGAAATCCAGTCTTTCCTTAAATGACATCTGTTATGGCCTTAGCTAGATGAATCCAGCAAGAGCAAAATCCAAACCAAACTTTCTCAAACTCCTACCTGTCCAACAACTGAGCACTCAATTTGCCAGACGCTATGCTAGATATGAGGCGGGCAGTGATGAATACTGCGTAGCTGCTGGCCTGAGGAAGTTCAGAGTCTAGTGGGGAAGACAGACAAAGAGAATCAAACTGAATTACAGCGGGATGTACTATAGTAGAGTCAGGTGGACAGGCAGGCTGTTTAGATAGACTGCTTACTTTGAATCATATCCTGTCTCTTCTGTTTTCTAGCTTTGTGACCTGGGGCAAGTTGCTTACCCTTTCTGTGCTTTAGGTTTATCATCTATAAATATTCAAACAGCACCGACTATGTGTGAAGCTCTTCAAGTATATGTGAGTCAACTGTATGTGAGGCTATGGATCATAACTGTGGTGGGACCAAGTCTTTGCTTTTAGGAAGTTTCCCTTCTACTGGGGAGATGCACAAGCACTTAGACAGCCATTGTAATCGAGAATAAGTGCTCCCATGGGGGAATTCAGGGCAGGGTGGGAGCTGTCTCGACTCAACTGCAAAGGCTGCTCTTTGTTCGCTAGTTGTTCTTTCCAGTTACAGGCCTCATGTGGAAAGAGGGACCAGGCATCCTGAATCACATTCAAAGGAGAGTCAGCAGGAGCGTGAAGTGGTGCAGAGCTAGGTGACGTGAAGAGCAGAGGAAGAATTAAGGAGATTTGTTGAACCTGAGACAGATGAGATTCTGGACACGCGAGGGCAGATGTTCATTATCCGAAAGTCTGTCACCTGAAGGTTCCTTGGTTTGGGTCCCACTTCCACTCCTCCCATGCAGCAGTTTCTGGGAGACTGATCTTACTGTGACCCTCCCCCCAGGCTTTGTGCACATCCCACTCCCTTGCCTCTCTGGCCTTCCTGGTGTCCTCTCTGCACTTAACCCTGGCCATACGGGCATCCTGTTGTTCCTTAAGTACTCCAGGACCATTTCTTCCTTAAGGTCTTTGTGTTTGCTGTTACTGCCCTATCTCCATTACCTGCTGACTGACTTACCTCTTTTGGAACTTGCTCAGCACCATAGGTCTTAGTGTTGCCCTCCTTTGTTTTCTCTCTGTAGATCACATCTCTTCCAGCCTAGACTAGATATTTCCCATACCTCTCTTTATTATCTATATTCCCCAGCTTGAATATAGTTCCATGAGGGGAAAGACATTTGTGTAATTTAATGCTAGTCCTAGAGCCCGTGACAGTACCTGACAGTAAGAGACCCTCAGTTCATATTTGTTAGTTGAAAGTACATGAGGATGGATGCTGTAACAGCCAGAGCTTTTGAAAGGTTGAATTGGAAGCCTTGGGCTAAAATGAGAACACTGTCATTGGAGGGGCTCGAGCTTAGGCTGGACAAATCTTGGCAGTGATATTGTAGAGGGTATTGAGAATTGGGTGGTAATTAAATGTGTTTTGTTCTTTTGAAGCACTAACAGTGTCTAGTTTCTAATTAGATGGAGGGTAACTAGCATCATATTTTAAAAGAGCAAGTCTCTTCCTATCTGGATCTCAGATTGTGCTGCTAACAGAAAGGTACTTAATTGCTTTATTGGTTGGATTTAAAAATAATTAGCAATGATTAAATATTTATAATGTATTTTAATGCATGTTAATTATTAAGTTATGTTTAATGATTAAATAATTTTACTAATCAAATACTTTTTAATAATTAAAAAATTAAACCACACTGGCTTACTTCAGATAAATCATACCATCCTAAACCCAGTCTTTAGGGTTATGTGATCCTAACATAGATACAAATTACTGGCAAAATAATAACAAATATGTCAATCTGGAGTGTATGTTCTGTATAATCATTCTTTAACATACTTGATTTTCTTAATGGACAAGCCATACTCATTTTTAAAAGTATATCACATGGCAGGAAGATAGGTCATTTAATCATGTATTTTTTCTTAGTTTCAGGACTCTTAAATTAAGTCTCATTTTCCTATGCTTGTTATGGCCTCAAATCCCTGACCCCTTCTTTTACACCCTTCCAGAGATGCTGAGTCTTAAGCATTTTGAGTTACCTCCAATTTAAAACCTTCAGCATGTCCATACGACCACATGATGACAAAGTCTATTGTTAGTTTCTTAGGGCTTGGCTCACATACCGTGTTACCAGTAGCCACCTCACTCCCGTCTCTCACCTGTGAATCTGCGGAAGACTTCTTGTGTGCAAAAACAAAAATCTACAGAATTGTAATGTTTTAGGTCTTGAGATATTCAAGAATTTTACGTTATGTGTAATTTATTGTTGGGGGTGGTGTGTGTACATATGAGCACGAGACACGAGTGCCAGAATGTTTTAATCTCTTTCTAATTAGTTTAACGTTTGAAACACCTTAATTGTCAATACAAACTCTAAGTTAGTTAGCCTTTGAAAGGCTAATCAGAAGCCCACGGATTAGCAGTTCTGTTAGGAGGATTCAGCTTTATCAGTGATCAACACCAGAGTTTGCTAATTAGTACAACGGGTGTTAGACCTGATTTTTAAATTGGTGAAATGGCTGGGTGCAAGATACATAGATTGGCCAGATGGGTTATGAGGCCTTCACCCTTGCTATTAAAATGAGCTTGCTATTAAAATCTATTGGTAAAATTACTCCACTTCAGGATAAAGCCATGGCCCTGGGATTCCATCCAGGTCTGTGTGTATCTCCTGATGCAGGATTCCGTCACTTCCTCCCTGCTGGAGGCTTAGCTGAATTCTGCTGCTAGACTATTGTGAACCTGCCTCAAGAAAGCCTTTCATCAGATACACATGTCAGACTATAGGAAAGATCAGAGAGCAGAGGTATTATCAAGCTTGCACAATTTGTTAAATTAATGTTTTGTTACTGCTTTGCTAGTAAACATCTGAATACCTGACCAAATTTGCTCAGACTGGCTTTTGTAGAATCACACTCATGTGCCTGACACACAGTGAGGCCAAACAAACTGAATGTCAGAGTTTGGAATGCAGAAAAGTTATTACAAGGGCCATGCAACAGGAATGAGGCGGGCCATGCAACAGGAATGAGGCAGCCCATGCTCAAAAGTCCCCACCTCCCCAGTGGGTTTCAGGGAAGTATTTTTAAAGGCAAGGTGAGGGAGGGGAGTTGCAGGGTGTGTGATCAGCTCATGCACAACTCTCTGATTGGTAGATAGTGAGGTGATAGGGTGGTATCATTCAGGTTAACATTATCAATCCTCAGGCTCCAGCAGGTCTGGGAGCTACATACCCATGGTCATCAAATAGTTACTGTTTTCCATTTGGTGGGGGGTTTGAGCATCAGGAAATATGCATTAAATACTGTTATCTAGGTACTTTAGGGAGGAACTAAAGATTCTATAACTGCCATATGGCTGCTTTGCTGTTTAAATTGTTACCACTTTCCAGCTGCTACTCTTCTCACTACATGTTCATACTTTTTCAATCATTAATTCTTGATCCAGACTTTTGTGATTCAGGAAAGGCCTAGGAGACTCCAGCTTTTCTACAAATAAGCTTTTCTACAAAGGCAGAGGACATAGGGGGCGGGGTCTGTCACGGGAAGGCCCCATAGGGTCCTGCTTAGTTACAGGAACGTTCCAGTTGGTAGAAAGGAGACCCATCACACTCATCAAACTCCAACCATGAAAGCTATGCACATCTAACCAAAAAACCTGTTAATTATCAACAAGCACATTGGCTAATGCCAATGAAGGTATGTCCTTCTTGATCACTGAGAATTTCAAGAAGTTAAAAATCCTAAAAGAGTAAGTGTATAATAAAAATCACAAATATTTTCCAAGAAATAAGTAACACAACACATCATATGATTTATAGTATATCAAATGAGCTATACATTTTCTAAAATCAACTAATAGCTTATATCCAAGTAGAAATTATCATACAAATGAATTATGTCTCCAAAAGTATAATTATGAGTGGGTTATTTGAAGTGTATCTTCAATACTTATATAAATATTATTGTGAATGATGGTTAAGTATCCTATTTAGGCCATAAACCTGCCTAAACATAACATAACAGAAATACTAGTTTCAAAACAAGCAGCCTTTAGAAGTCAGTAAATTATTCTAGCCACCAAGTAATCCACACATATGTAGGTCTTGATGAAGAAACAGTGTTTTGTTTATTTCAACACTTGAATTCAGTTATGTGAATAATGAACTTGAAAAAAATGGGGAGGGTGGGATTTCTGAAGGGGAGTCCTAGGCATATTTACGGTTTTCAGATATTGGAGACAGTTAAAAATTATACTTCTTTCACTCTACACCTTAGAGATTTTTCTCTCTATTAATAGACCTACTAGACCCATTCTTACAGAAACCCCAGGAAGTTAGGATTGCGTGGATGTTCAGAGAAGTTATAACATCAGAAGGGAAATAGAGGTTCTTGAAATTGAATACATTACAGAGAGAGAAGATAAAACTAGCTAAGGAGTATGTGTATAGTTTGGAATTTTAAAAAAATGACCTAGGATATTAACTTAGCTGTGACCAGAGGAGAAAGGTGAAGAGGGAAAAGGGAACAGTATGGTGGGGTCGATTTATCTTGGAGGAGAAAGGAGAGAGGAGGTTGTGGCAGAAGAAAATCTTGCGAGGGAATAGATTTCCATATTCATCGCTAGGGCATGGTTAGCTAAAAACAAGTCTGCTTTATAGCAGTGGCATCTGGGTCATTGATCCGTGGAGTGGCTGTGCATTCAGTGGTCCTGTCTCCTTGAATCTCCGTTTCTGTTGCTTGGGTTTGTAAGTCAGAGACTCAGTATATCTTACAGCATAACTTATTCTCTGCTTTCAGAACATCCAGTTTAAATCTGAGGTCTTAACTTTTAGGCTCACTACTCATTTAAAATAGGTTCTACTTGTGACATAATTCATGGTTAAATACAGTCAAATTTCAGTTATGTTCCTGAGACAGCCAGTAAGCAATGCAAAACAAAACAAAGCAACAAAACTCTGTTATCACACAACTAATTTATGAACTCACGTTAGTCCTTGTTTCCAAAAATAATGTCTTAAGATGGAAAGAAGGAAGTAACAGCGACTAGAATAATTAAGCACCTACTAGGTGACTGTCACTGTACTAGGGATGGTGTAAATGCTGACTCCTTCATCTGAAATTCTCTAAAGAGGATATTATTTTGCTCTGGTTTAAAAACAATACATCACGTGAAAAATGAACAATGCCACAAATGGGTGAATGGCAGTTCTTGAATCCAAAAGTCAGGCTTTGGGCCATTATGCCACACTGCTCCTCACTGCATTCCGTTCTTAACGTAATCACCTGACAGGCATAACATCCAAAGGAGGAAAAGATCTGTCAAACGTAACCTCTGAAGACACAAAAATCAGTCACTTTTTAAATTTGGCAAGTTGAATAGCGAGCGGGGTGGCAGTCATTGACTGTTCTTTGTCCTTGTTGCCAAATACCACAGCCAGACTGAAGCTCCATTGTAAATGACCCCAGTGTCCAATTGAAACAGAGGATGACCCTGTCATAAACGAGGCAGGGAGTAGGTTCTGTGCCTGTGACCAGCGGTGCCAATGGTTGCTGATGTCGAAGGCTCTATAAAACCCATAGAATGTCCTGCCAACCCCAGTGCTCACATGCTAATGGGACTCATTAACACACCAAAAGTTCTGGGCTTTTTTTCCTCTTTTTCTGAAAGAGAGTGCTAAATATCAAAATAAATGGCCAAATGCATTTTGTATTTGTATCTGTCTAGTTTTTGCTTGAGTACAGATGAAATCTTTCCACACATACTGATGGAAACCAGTTTTGATTTTCTGTTTATCTCTGGGTTTGCTTCCTGGAAGAAAAAAAAGGCAGGTTCATTTTCTGTCATCAAGGTTAGTGATTACAGGAAATCAAATCCAAAAGTTAATAGTAGCAATTCATTGCTACAAGTATGTATTGAATGGTGCTTATTCTTTCAACAAAGATGTATTAAGTACCTATTCTGTGCAAATCCATCTGAGGATACAAATGTGAATAAGACACAGACTGTGCCTTCAGGAATTCCAGACTTTAGAAAAGGAGATGAAAAAATTCACACAGATAGCTCTAATAGTGGGTAGAAATGAAATCTGCATCATAAAAGGAGTACAAATAAATGCTAATGTCTGTGATGTACTTGGAGTTTAAAAAGCAGTGTATGGGCTTTGGGGTGTAAAATATCTGGGTTAGACTCCTGCCCTGGCCATTTATTATGGCATTGGGTACATAATTACGCTGACTCTCAATTACCTATTTGTAGAATGGTCCAGCAGAAGCTATCTCATTGTCTAAGGGTTAAAGAGCATGAGGTATGTAAATTGCTTATGCAGAACCAGGCAGACATTGGTATTATAAAAGATAAAGAGGTTATTTCAAGCCAAGATCATTAGGAAGAGTTTTATGAGAGAAGACTTATCCGAGTCTTAGAAGCTGGATGGAAGGAATGATATCAAAAGAGCTGAGTTGGAAGGGCAGGCATATGGCACATTCAGAGAACAAAATGTCACTCAGTTTAGCAGGTGTAATAGTATGTGTGTGGCGAATTGGAAATAGTGAGTGCTAATGCTGAAGAGATGGGCTGGATTGTAAGTGGGAGTTAATTTGGATGTGGGACTAAAGGGCTTTAGACTAGGGAGTTGGGAAATTACAAGCCACAGGTCAGATTTAGTCTGTCACCTGTTTTAGTACAGCCCATGACCTAAGAATGGTTTTTACCATTTTAAATGGTTGGGGAAAAAATTCAAAGAAGAATATTATGAACATTATATAAACTTCAATTTTCAGCATTTGTAAATAAATTTTTTAAAAAGCAGAATTAAGCTTACTTATTCACGCATCGTCTAAGACTGCTCCTGCACTGCAGTGGCAGAGGGCACATTTGAATAGTTGTAGCAGAGACCATCTGGCCCCAAAAGTTCAGAATATTTAGTATCTGACCCTTTATGGACAAAATTTGCCAACTTCTGGTGGAGCATGTCTTCTGTAGGCAGTGGGGATTCAAGGAGGGTTTTTGAGTTAGGGAGGTAATGAGCAGAGAGAGGTTTACAAAATTAATTTTGCAGTGGAATTTGAGTGAGGAAGGATAAGAGGCCATGACAATTCAGATGAAGGTGATAAGAGCTGGCCAGGAGTGGGGCAGGAGGAATAAAAAGGAAGGGGAATGTTAGGAAAACATTAAAGGCAGCTGTAAGCCCAGTCACTCCTTATTTCTGAATGTCTCATTTTGGCATTTTAATTCAATTAAAAAAGCCAATATTAAGATCTTTCACTCACCAAAAAAATGACTGAGCATCTCCTTGGAGGAGGGCAGCAGGAAGGAACTCTGCTTACCTAGGAGTGGAGAGGACCCTGGTGAGTTTACTGGCCCAGCTAGCAGTACCAGGTATTTGGCAATGGTGCCAAGCAGGGGGAGAGATTGGGAGATGGTCCAAAGTTGAATTACCTGGTTTATTTCCCTCTGCATAGCAAATGAACTAGTCTTCTAAGCAGACTTGCTGTCCTGGGCTGCAACTATCTAGCTTTTCTCCTCACGGGCCAAAAACGCTTTGTGAAAAAAGGATATTTATTTCCACGGAACTGGTATAATCCTAGATGAGGAGGGAATATTTCTGAATCTAGGTCTCAGCTAAAAAGAGGCCAGCACCTAGTCGGCTCATCTCTGTCCCAGTGTTAAATATTTCAGAGACACCAGACACTGGGGCGGCATTATTTACAGACCATTATCAGTAGCAGCCAGAAGAAATTAGAGAAGGCTTATCAGGCAGAGGTGTTTTATTTACGACAATCATTAAAAAAAATTGTAATTGCCTAAAGGCTTTCTGTACCTTTTGCAGTTTTTAGATACAACAGTGTTGCTTTACCATGAATAAATACCAATAATAATAAGATGGGCTAAATGGCACATGAATATTTACTATTGTGCTGATACTGTTATTATATATTTATAACACAGTTGACTCTCATCCAAAGCAAATTGCCTCTGTTGGCATAGCATTCACATGCCTTGGATATTCCGTGACTTTCTGGATTTCACATGTTGTTTTCAGTTGTCTTAATAAGTTCACTGTTCTTTAGACCAAATGACCTGTCTGTTTTGTTGGGTAAACATGGTTATCATGCATCTCTGGGGGTGTAGTTGTCAAACTGATTTGTTGGGCTGTAATAAGAAGGATTGCCTAATAATGTGGTTGTCTAAATTTCAGAAATTGGTCTGAGGTTCTGTAGGTTTTCTAACTAGTTCAGTGCTGGCTCTGCCACTTGCCAAGCATTTGACTTTGAGCAAATGGCGTAGACCCACTCGTCTATTCTCTCTTCTTCCTTCTTGTAAGCACCCTGTTTTTGCTCACATATACACCTCTCACATTGATGATTCAGAAGAAAGTGGCCCCATTCCCAGCTCTAGGAATTGTCCTTATTAGTGTTAGCATTCCAGACATGACATCCCTTCACAACAGTTATTGATTCAGAAGTTATCACGGGACCTAAATTGTCCCCATCAGCTTGAGGGGAGGAATAGAAAGTCCACACCAGGGAGGAGAAAGGTTCTCGCTCATACTGGACAGAAACAAATAAACATGTAGCTCAGATTATCACTGTGCCCCATTTTGTGTGAACATCAGGTTGTACAGATACAGGATGGACCTGACACTGAATATGGAGGAAACTTAGGTCCTTGTATACCATCTGGAAGACTGCCAGCCACCGCACTCGCAGCTGTAGGCAGTGATGCGTTTCCTTGTCGATCAGATTTGAATAGAGATTTCTGTTACTTGCAGCCAAAGCACTTTAGTGGATGGTTAAATGTCCTGAAAACTAAGCTCGTTCATCTCTAAGCATCTGCCTTGTAGGTTTTTTGTGAGGATTGGTTGAGAGTAAGTGCTCAATTAATTTAGTAAGCACTCTTTTGTATCCCCTTAGTAGCTAGTTTAGTTCTGGGCCCAAATAACAGAAACTTCATCGTGTTTGTTGATTAACAGTTTATGGGAAACCTACCCCATTTGCCAACTGCTTGCTTGGCTTTGTTTTGATTTTCTGTTTGTTTCTACATTTACTTTAATAAATGATGGTATTAACATTGGCTTTTAGAAATGAGCATTCATCTTATTTCCCAAGCCTCTCCCTTTTGCTCTTTCTCTAATCTTTAAAATGAGATAGCAGCCTAGAAAAGAGAGGTTGATTTGTCCAGGATCTGGTGGAAGAGCTAGTCATATGAGAAAACAGTTTTTATATTTTATTTCTTTTCAGTGAGAATATTTTCATTTAACATCACTATTAGCAGTGGAGCTAAAGCTAGAATCCAGCTCACACTCCCTCCCCCTATTTTTGGTCCACTTTTGTTTTCTTATTTGTTTACCTACCTTATGGGTTCTTAAAATAATTCAATGCTGTGAAGACAGCTCTAACAAAAAGCTATTGTTAGTTTTATTCATCTGCAGAATGTACAGTTTGTTGGCCTGCATATGTTACTCTGTCGTTACAATTCCCTCCTCGTACATGCTGTCCTTTTTGTATTAGCATTTGTTTACTAACCCACATCTGGGGCTGACTGTGGGTGTGTAATTGAAATGGTGTTATTAGGTTTGCTGGTGTAGGCCGCAGGAACCCAGGTGGCACAGTTTTGGATAACGTGTTTAATTGCCTTGTTAAATGATATATATATCTTTTAGACCTTTCATTAAGTAAGTTCCCTTTGTTACATGCTTACAACAGTTGCCCTAGGCCAGTAGATTTTAAATTGCTATTACTCCAGGGAACTTCAGAGGTGCTCTGGGGAGTCATAGACTAAAATGAAGAGGAAATCAAAGTTGTGGGATACAGGCTGGTCCCAACACAGCCCTTCTGATAGTGGTTATGAGGGGATGGGAAGCAAGATAGAGTCCCTACCATTCTAGGTATAAAATCATTTTAAAAAGGCATCTAGGAGTCTGGTTGAAGGTGAGGAGGAGAGGTGTAGGAGGATAACAAGGGCTCAGCGAAGTCTGGGTGCAGAGTTCTGACTATAGGGGCAGCATCTAACCTGTAATGACCTTCCCATCGTTCTGGATGCCTGTAGTCATGGATCCCCTAAGATTAGCTGTCTACTGTAGAGCTGTACAGTCATGTACATATGCCTCCTGATTATTTTTCCTTTTATAGAATAGCAAACACACCAGACCACCTAGACTAGATTTTGAAGCTGCACTCAGACAATCCAGGTCAGCATCTTTGTAGGGCAACACAAGAGACAATCACTTAGAGACCTAGGTAGGGGAACCAATCATGCATATTTCTTTCCCAGCAGGTAATGACTAACCAGGCAGCATCCCCAACCAAATGTTGATATGCTACTCCCCGTCTTTCAGGGTTCACAGGGGCTTAAATGTATACATAGGATGAGAAGAAACAAACATATTATGGAAATTTTTCTACTACACTGTAATTTTAATTTCTTTATCTAGTCACTCATTTATTCAACAGGTGTATATGGAGCACTTATTATGAGCCAGCAATAGTTCACATTTATACCAGTAAATTAACATTAAACCAACATTATATAAATTTATATTATATGAAAATGACTTCATTTTAGTATATACTTATAATTAATTATATAATATTTACTACTTTGTAATACTTATATAATATTTGCATATATATTTACTTAACTTCTGTTTTATTAAAGTGAAGCTTACCTGTTTTATTTTAGTGAAGTTCATCAGTCAGCCTTTCATCTAAGGCCTATAGAGTTTAACATTGAGCTAAATCCTAGGACTGTCTAATTCTGAATTGTATGACCTTTAATGTAGAAGTGGCCGTCACATCTCCAGTTCGACCTGGTGTATAATTCTCATTCTCTCTCCCAAATTTCTTCTTTTCTTCCTTTTCCTTTCTCATCTTACTCTAGCAGCTTAGTTGATACTCAGAGTCCCCCGAAATTCGAAGGCAGATCTCATTTCTGTTAACAAAGCAGTGTGGAGTTTGAAATGATTTAAAAGAGAAGTGGCACCTTTACAGAAGTTGTAAGAAGACAAAAACATCTAGGAAGTGTCTATGGTAAAAGGGGAAAACTCCGTTTTGATTTCAAGTTCACTGTGTTTAAGGAGGACAGTAGTTGTCTGTCAAAACATCCATTTCCCATCATTAGCTGTTCTTTCCCAATGACATAATTCAGTGACTAACCTACAGTCAGGCCCAAGTTCTCAGAAAATAATCAGTTGCTTGAATGAACCTTCTCCTTTATCCTGTGTAAGGATTACTCTGTCTTCACCAAACCCCGCTTACTCTTCCTTCTGGGCCTACAACTGGACTACCTTTCCCTAAACCGATAGCAGTTAAGGACTATGCAACTGAATGCTGGCCAAGAGAATATGCTGTGCACTTCCCCTGTGGTCCTCCCACTCCTGCTCCATCCCCATCTGAGTGGAGAGGGCTCTGAGGAGGCAGAAGGGGGTGGGGGCGGGACCTTGCTGCAAGATGACATGGTTTCCTGGATGACAGCTTGAGGAAAAGCCACTTTGCCAAGGTGTAAGAAATAATGATTCTATTGTTATGAGAAGCTGTGGAGATTTTGAGGTTCATATGGAGAGCAGTTATCCTACCATGATTAATATACCCCCATCAAACCCATTCCCATATATCTTAAATGTATTCATTCTCTTGAATTCCTTTCCTCCATCCTAGTCCAAGTCACCATCATTTCTTGTCTAGTAGCCACTTAAGTAGTTTATCATCACCGCTCCAACCACAGTTTCCTCATTCTTTCAAGTTAGTCCATTTTTAAAATAAAAATATTATGGAGTGGTGAAGTTATTCTGTATGATTCTATGTGATATTATCATGTATGAAATATGAGGTTGGGCACTTCTTAAGACCCATAAAACTGTATAACACAAAGAGTGGATCCAAAGGTAAACTCTGGACCTTCGTGATAACAATATATCAATAGTAGTTTATAGATAGTAAACAATTTATTGCACGAGTGCAGGATGTTAGAAGGAGGGGAAACTTTGGGGCAGGAGGAACAAGGGATATATGGGAATGTGTTTACCTTCTGTGCAGTTTTTCTGTAAACCTAAAACTGCACTAAGAACTAGTCTATTCACTTAAAAAGCCTGATTATATTACTTCTCTGCATAACATCCTTTAATAGTCTCCCACAGTTCTGAGAATAAAACATGGTGTGGGAGAGGCCCTGGTGGTCACCCCCCACCCCTCCATGGCTCCAGGCTCATTTCCCACCGCCTCACCACCCTCACTGTGTCTCTGACATCCGTTCCTCCTAAGTAGCCAATGATACCTGTTCCAGAGAAATGTTTCCTCATCTTTCAGTAAACCAAGCCACCTCGCAGCCTCATTATTTTCTCTCGCAGCTCTCTACCCCATTCCATCATGATGTTTATCGTGATCTACAAAACTGAGGAGCAGGGCCTATTTAATTCCCCTTCTCATACTCAGCACCTTCTGTGGGATTTGGAATATAGCAGGTGCACGGGGAAAAATAACAGTAAAAGCAAAACTTATATAGTTTTCACAATGTGCCAAACACAGTTTTAAACATCTTACCTGTGTTAACTCATTAAGTCCTCGTAGCAACTTTATGAAATAAACACATTATCATACCCATTTTACAGGGAAGTAAACTGAAGCGCAGGAGCTTAAGTAATTTTCCAGAGGCCTCACAGCTTGTCCATGATGGAACTCATTTTGGTCCTAGTTACTCTGGCTGCAGCATCTGTGCTTTTGACCACTATGCCATGCTACCATTACCAAATGGATGAATTAATAAATGAATGCACTAGTGAACGGAGGTGTGTCTGACTCAAGGCTGTATTTCTCACCTCTTATTATACTGCTGTCCCTGTTCCCTGATGTTCACCAGAACGTCCTTGACTGTTTCTCCTTATGTTTTGTGTCCTTGTTCATCAGTTTTCTTCTGAGTCCAAACCTGAAGTGTCTTCATTATTATTATTTCAAATCCTCCTCTTATCTTCCTTTTTATTTATTTATTTATTTGCCAAAGGGCAGGTGCTTCTGAGGTCATTTGGTTAAGTGCTAATAAAGATATTGTCTTTCGCTCAGAGTCCTGGGTGTCTGGTATTCTGATTTTAGAAGTGACCATTTGAAAGAAAATTCGGTGTGTCCCATATTCAGCTCCCCTCTTCAGTGGGTTATTAGTGACAGATCAAGCTGGCTTAATGAGGGAAGAACCTTTTAGAAAACACTGGCACGTTATCACACTTTGAGTCAGTGGAATGGATTTCTCATTTATTAGCTTTGAGGCTTTCTCCTCATAGTCTGTACCTGACAGTGTAGGCAAAAATAGAGAACAGAAATAATCAAGAAGGTATGAAAGAGTCGGCATAGTACTATTGCAAAGCCTGCTCTTTAAATTTAGTTGTAGAAGCACAGGCAATAGCATTCAAAGAGGTATCAACTGACTTGGAATAATATGATCCATGGGCTTAACTAAGAACTTTGCCACAGGGAAGCCATACACGTAAGTGGTTGTGTACAGCCATGATTTGAATTGTTGTTCTGCTCTGGAGGCCCAAATGGCTTTAAAGAGAAACTGCAGTTGCTTTCCATGAGCTTACAGCATAGAGGCAATTGCTTCTTTAAAGGATATATCTAAAAGAAATGCTAAGATGATACATGAATATTTGTAGAATGTTTAACACAGGTACGACTCTTTCTGGCACAACTCATTAGCAATTCTCAATTTTTTTTTGAAGTGAAATATGCGGTATGCAGAAATCCTTCTCTCTATAGAAATGAGAAGTGCAGGTCCCAGATCGAAGCAATGTTTTTAGTTACGGTTTTAGTGTGTTCATTTGAATTTTTTGTGGTGGGTTACTTTTCTGGGTTAGTTCATTAAGCTTGTATTGTTAGGACATAGACTTATTGTCTGTATTTCCTTTGGGCATCTATACAAACGATCAAAATGGAGATGGTGAAGGGCAGGCCAAAAGTGAGCAAAGTATAGTTAATATTTTTAAAAGAAAATGGAGAGGGGATAGGAGCTCTGAGCTGTAATTTTGATCCTAATTAATGAATTGTTTGATCTTAGATAAGTGACCAATTTTCTAGCCCTTAATTTCAAAATAAAACTCTGTTATTGTAGGGTTTGATAAAATAATTTATATAGACTTACCAGTCATGTAACCTTGAAGAAATTACATTTTTCATTTTTTAAATTTTTTGACAATTTTTAAATTGAATCCTTACCATGTGCCAGGACTTTGCTTGGCATCAGGAATACAGTAATGAAAAAAGACATAATAAGCTTAGGGTGAAAGACCTTAAACAACTAATCCTGCTAGTAAAAGTGTGACTACATTCTGAGTTCAGGGCTCAGCAGGAAAAGGATATGGTTCTTAAAGCATGACCAAGGGTACTGACTGGTACTGGGAAGGCAGGAAAAGCTTGCCTAAAGTATGATCCTTGAGCTGAGATCTAAAAGAGATAACAAAAGGAAAGAGAGACTAGAAGTCTGGACTGAGGAAACAGCATGTGCAAATATCCTGGGGTCTCCAGAATTGTGGCTTTGGTAAACTGGAAGAAGGCCAGAGTGGCTGGAACAAGGGTGTGAGTTGGAGCAAGTTTCCAGAGGAAAAAGGAGAGGAAGGCAAAGCCTGAATAAACACCCTGCAGCAGATCTTCAGAATTTTGGTTTGCTTCCCAGTGACAACAGGAACTTGAATTTCCTCACTTAACTGTTATGAAGATTAAATGGGACAGAGTATGCAAAATGCCCATTCAGGGACACACAGTGTTTATTAAGTGGTATCTCTTATAATTATTTCAGAAATCCCTGTCTAAAGGGTTTAGACAGTGGTGGATTATTATAAGTAAAAATACTGACTTAATAAAAAATGTTTAGAATAAAATTCTAGAATCATGGAGGAATCAAACCAGTATGAGTTATTTGCTGTCTATCACAACCCAGTACTTGTAAGCAGATGTGACCCACCCACGAACCATGTTCTTGATAAACAATATATGGATGCTTAAGCACCTTAGTTGCCTTGGGTCTTCCATGCTCTCTTCCTGGCTTTGCACCTGTTCTGTCTCTTGACCCTTGACATTGCCTCCTGGTTTCTGCAACACTCTTGCTTTTTGCATTTGCAAACCAATCTTTATTTTTACAGATTGATACTTGCTGTTTTCTATGCCTAAAACTACAGTTTTCTCTGCAAGTTCCTCCTACGCCTCTTCACCTTGTCTAGGGTCCTGCACCTTAATTCTGGCCCACCATATCTAAAACTCTATAAAGAGAATTCAGATAGTCATTGTGCTGAACATACATGGGGCACTCAATATATAGATATTGATTGGCATATTGGCTTCAGATTGGTATCATGGTAAACAGGAATCAGTGGAAGCCTAGTAATAGATTAATGTAATAAGGTCATTGGAGTGACCCTTAGGAAACTGTTTGCTTTGTGTATTATTGATTACAGAGAGGGATTATAACAGCCCCAGGATAGATGTGAAGGGCTAATTCACACAGTGCTGTCACATTTCTCTGACTCTTCTGTTCATGGACCATATTCAATCAAAATTCTTCCTGTAGTACACACTGATGCCAACAAGATCTCTGAGTCTAACACAGAGTTCTGTGAATATAGAGTATTCAACTACCTGGTGGCCATCTCCATTTAAATGACCTACAGACAGATGAAACTTAACATGTCTAACGTCCAACTTACTATCATGTCCTAACCATTTATCCCGTATTTCCTAACTTTTGTCAGAAACCTGGATATCGTCTCTGATACCTCCCAACACATCCAGTCAATCACCAAGACCTGCCCATCCTATCAACTAAATAGCCTCTTTAAAATTTACCTACTTCTCTCCCTATCCACTCAGTTTTCTTAGAATGCATAATTTCTAGTCCATAATAATACATGAGACTTCCAATTGACTTGCCTGTATTTTAGCTTGATCTCTTTCTCTTCACCCACACTCATGCATTCTCCATCCTGTAATTAGAAGGTCTTTCTGATCATGTCACTTCCCTGCTGAAAATCCTCTCATAGTTCTATCTTGCCATTTGGAAGAATTCAGGCTATTTAACATGCACTATTAGTTCTTTCATGATTTTGTCCCCAGCGGTTCACCACTCATAGACTTCTCTCCTGCCATTGTAAAATATTTGTTTTCCACGAACATGTCATTTTCATTTTCATTTCTAGGCCTTTGCATATACTCTGACCTCGCCCCAAAACACTCTCCCTCTGATTTCACCTTTTCCAGGCTAGTCCTAGTTACCCACAGGTTTCCATGTCAGTATCAGTTCCTCCAGGAAAGGTCTAGGTTACTCCTATACTTACTCCATCCAGCCAGTTGTTGACTTTGTTGAGATTGCTTGCTTACATGTCTTATCTTTCTCTCAACTATAAACTGGTTAAGAGTGGAGATCATCTATCTTATCTTCATTTTATTACTAGCATCAAGCACAGCACATGGCCAGGTACTAGCTCAACACACATTTGTTGAATCAATCAGGAAATCCATGAAAGTTAACCAAAGATGTGCTTACAGAAAAGCATTCATAGATGCCATTTTATCTAGGATGATGGAGTACTAGATGTCAAACCAATAGCATCTCATTGTAGTTTAAAAATATGCACCTATTCAAATTTGTCCTGGAAGAGACGGATAATCTGGCAAATGCTAGATGCTAATGGGCTGCATTGAAGTAAATACCCAACTCCCGTCAAGTCATGTCTTCTGTCATGTACAGAGATGACATCTGACCCAGTATCACTCATTTTATTCTTTCCACAGACATTTACTATTTTCAGCAAAAATATGTAAAGACTATAAAATTTGAAGGTTTCTTTTTCCATTTCTTGGGAGATAATGCAGATTTATGCATAGATTTACTCTTGCTCTCTCAGTGTCTAGTGGCTTATAGGTGTCTATGTTAGAGGAGAATGTAGCTGTAATGTATGATAGAAGGTATTATATTTGGAACCAAATGTCTGGGCTTTGCCACTTACTAGCTGAAGGATATCCTATCAATTCTATCACCAAAAACATCTTTAAATCCTTCTGCTTCTCTCGTCTTTCTGTCACTAGGCAAGCCCAGGATCCCATTATTTATCACTTAGTGTCCTTATTGGGCTCCTTCCCAGTTTTGTCCTACCCCAATCCATTCTCCATCCTCCAAATAGCCAGGGTGATCTTTTCAGAGGACACATTTGTTCCTGATACCACTCTGCTTAAAACCCTTCAGTGACTTTCTGTTGGTTTCAGGATATAATTCAAACTCTTTATCATCGTCTAGAAGGGTTCACATGATTTGGCCTCTGCTCACACTTTTCCCACCATTTCTCTTCCATCTAATCCCACATTTCCCCCTGCTTCTATCTATCTATCTATCTATCTATCTATCTATCTATCTATCTATCTATCTATCTATTTATTACTGCAGCTACACTGGCTTTTTCTTGGGGTTTTGTATGAGCAGGACTCACAGTCATTATTATCTCCAGTTGTTTGTGAATAGACCAAACCCTTTGTTATGTAATACACTGTCTTCCACCAGGCAAGGCAGGGAGCTTTTGTTGCTCTCTGCACAAGTCCTGTGTTCTGAGAACATGGTGAGTTGTAGAGTGCACAGCACTGAACGCAGATAGGCCTGGATTTAAATACCTTAATAATAAAAATAAGGAGAATGAAAATATTCACTTATTATTAGTGTGGGTACTATATTAAATAGTTTTTGGGTATCACTTCTTTCAGGCTTCAAAACAACCGTACCATCTAATTATTCCCAATTTATATGTTAAAAATTTGCATGTAAATATGATAAGTATTACCCTAAGTTATCCAGTGAACTAGGAGAAGTAGGAATTTAAAGGAAAGTCTGGTGATTTTAGAGCCAGAGCTTAACATCTGTCATATACTTGTATATCACATACAGAAGATATGATGTAATCAGTACTTAGCATGGTGCCTAGTACATGGTAGCTTTTTATGATAAGTAACTGTCTCTGCTCTTCCCCTTTTATAGGAGGAAACAACCCTTTTCCTCCCTGTCTAACCTCATTCTTTAACGTTCTTTAGTACTAGGTTCAGGCATAGCTTTTCTTACCCCCAGTGTTACCCTGAATCATCATCTTACTGTATCCACCACCCATTTTGGCTTTTTCTTGCTCACGGTGCGGGATCATAAACTCCTGGAGGGCACTGGTTGCTTTTTGTGTTTTTGTGATGTCCCTCTTGGCACATTGTACAGTGCAGTGTAATTGTGGGCCGATCATTAGATGCTTGTTGAGTGAATGCATTAAACCTCATGATCAATCTTCTGACCTTGAACTCAGTATGATGTTCTAAAGAGCTGAGCTAACTCAAGTTAGACCAAGCACAATTAAAAATTATATTTTTAAAGAAAGCTTTGTGATTTCAGTTATTGGTTAGCCCGGTGGTTCTTAACTGGGGGAGATTTCCCCGTGGGGACATTGTTTATGGCTGGAGACATTTTTGGTTGTCACAGTTGGGGGGGTGCAACTGGCATCTAGTGTGTAGAGGTAGGTCAGGGTTGCTGCTAAATACTCTGCAATGCACAGAACAGCTCCCACAACAAAGAATCATCTGACCTTAAATGTCAGCAGTACCGAGAATGAGAAACCCTGCTTTAGATAAGGCTATCAAAAGAGATTATAAAATTTACATATAATTTATCAAACAGTTTATAAGTATGTGCTATGCATCTGTGTTGCATGTGATTTTTGGATTT
This sequence comes from Camelus bactrianus, assembly GCF_048773025.1. Classification (NCBI taxonomy): domain Eukaryota; kingdom Metazoa; phylum Chordata; class Mammalia; order Artiodactyla; family Camelidae; genus Camelus; species Camelus bactrianus. The sequence goes on from NC_133563.1 coordinate 27,660,267, forward strand.
TGTATAAACACATGAAAAAGAGGACAAAATCTCTATTGTTAAATTCTTTTTGAATCAAAATTTCAAAGATACTAGGAAAAATCATGTATACTGGTTTGTATCTTGTATCATGTATCAAACTCATACTGGTTTGAACTTCACTATATCAGAAGAACTTGAAGGAAAGCCATTCCTTACCATGTGATTTATATAAGAGCAGCCAAGTTTATTATTTGACATAACATATAATAATTAAATGTGGCAACTAACAGAGTGATGCTCGTAAAGAGATTCTTAAATGGCTTTTGTGAATTGATATGAATCATTTGTAATTGATACGTGTTTATGTTAAAAGGAATGATGAATGAAATGAGGAGTGATGAATAAAAGATATTTAAAAAGTTATTTATAATAACCTTAAGACTCCCTTCTCACACCTTTATAATCTCAACTAAGAATTGTAACCTGTGCATCAAATAGTACAAATTCCAGTCGGAAACATCCAAATTAACAAATTATTTGATAACAGTATCATACTCACATAATTCTTATACTGAAATACATTTAAAACACACACACACACACACACAACAGCCAGATCTTTGTGCAGAAGCTAGGAACAGGGTTATAAGTAAAGAAAAAAAAGGCTGTAAGATAGCACAGGCTTCAAAAGCAGATATTTTATTTGAGGTATAAATTATTTACTGGCAAGGAAAGAATTTTTATATAAATTATCCTAATTTATTTTTAAATAGACTTTATTTTTTAGAGCAGTTTTAGGTTCACAGCTAATGAGCAGAAAGTATAGAGATGTCCCATGTATCTCCCACCTCCACACACATATAGCCTCCCCATCACCAACATTCACCACGAGAGAGATACGTTTGTTACAACTGATGAGTTTACAATCCTACGTCATCACCATCCAAAGTCCATCGTTTACTTTAGGGTTCACTGTGTTGTATATTCTTTGGGTTTTAAAAAATGTATAATGAGATGTATCCACCATTATAGTATCATCCTGGGTAGTTACACTGCCCTAAAACAATTATCTAATTTTTTAAAATAAAAATCAAAATAAACGAAGGCTTATAAAGTTACTCACTACCAGGAAGATAGTTTTCATGTTAAAGAAAAGCATGTATTTCCCAGGTTATTTACACAAAGACATTCCATTTCCGAAGGGAATCTGGAAAGTCTAAGTTAGAAACCAGATATAGAAACACTTGTACATTCAGCCCTTAGTTTTCTCTTTAACCACATCATCCCTTAAAATATGAAGGAAATCACTTTCTAAAAATTTCCATCCTGAAGGATAGAGAAAGTTGTGAAACTTCTGACAAAGATGAGATGACTGCTTATAAAAGAAACATCTTGTAAAATACTGAAATATAGCTATGAGTTCCTCCAATTCTGAATCCCTCAAAACCAGGGAAAAGTTGATGAAATGAAAAATGTTGAAACTTGCAGGCAAGCCAGATAAACCTGTAAAAAGATACTGTATCCCCCTAAGAGAATCTGCTACAAAAAGTATAATTGGGGCAGTTTGGATAAAAAATGGAATTAAACACATGCATGAATATTACCAGAGAAGCTAACTAAAAAATGAAGCAGATATCTCAATGCCTAAATAGGTCATTTCTGTGTCAGGAATTAAAGACTGAAATTGAGAAATAACAACATATATGTCAGGCTTGATGACTGATGACTTACTGTTCAGAGAATTCAACCACTTCCATTACAAGTGCAATTTCTTAGTAATTTTGCCTGAAATATCTGAGACTTTTGAGAATGAGACTAATTTTGATGATATCAATAACATGTTTTCAACATCATAATAATTCTTTTTAAAACAGATATTGGGAAAGGCATCCTTGTGCCATGTAATGAGTACTGGACAGAGGTCAGACAATTGGTGTTTTATCCAGCCCTGCCATTAACTGACTCTGTGGCCTTGGACCTGTCACATAACTTCTATGATCATCAGTTTTCACATTTCAAAATGGAATTGAGAATGCTCACTCACTTCTGAATTTTGTTGACTGAGAGAATGCTTGCTTAAATCCTAGGGACAGGAAAATGGAGAACAGTTGGTGGTGAGGGATTGACAGGGAGACAAAGACAAGCTCAATGCTGGAGGTGACATGTGTTTGGTTAGTAGGAGGATTAATCCAAGCTGAGTTTCATTTCCTTATGAAACACAATTTTGAAACTTGATTAGATACACTGCTCTTACTATGAACCATGTATGGGGCGGTGGTGGTGAGACATTCGCTAGGAAGAAATACATACTAGACCTCAGTGGAGCATCTGGTGGAGGAATTAAACAATGAACAACACATGTAGTGTGTGCCTAAACTCTCCATCTGCAGTATTGCTTATCCTCACATCTTTGAGTGTAAGTGGCTACTAGCCACATCCGTATGTGCACTTGTTTGTGTGGAGAAGAGAGATGAATGGGCCTTTTAATTTGGAAGATCTTGTCTTTTAATTATTTGATGATTATCTTCTATTCCAGAACTTACCAGACTCCCTCCCATTATAAAAATAATATTAATGATTGCCATTGTATGGTGTTCATTATTCACATATAAATTCACAACAGTTTCATGAGGTATATATTATTACTTGCATTTTACAAATAGGCAAAGTGATATGAACAAGTCCTCACAACTAAGTAAAGGAAGCAGGCATCCCCAGGTTCGCCTGGATGAAAATCTGAAGTTGCCTGGTATTCTTTTTATGGAAACATGTGCTTTCTTGTATAAAACTGGAGAGGACTCCATGCCCGAGATGGACTCCAAGCCTGCCATTGTTTCTAATGATGAATTATGGCCGTGGTTGCCTTGTAACCGGAGCTTCCCAGAATACTAGCTTGGCGACCACCTGGCTAGAGTGATTTATTGAAATGTAGCTGTTCCTGTTTCAATGCACATTAAGTGCATCGCCAGTGCCCCTTGGGGTAATTATATTGCGGATGAAGAACTGCCATGGCAACCACCCATGGAGTTGTTTATGTCCTGGAACTGCAGTGCATGGCCCCCCAGAGGGCTCTTCCTCCTGCTAAGGTTTGCTGTAGGTGGTGGAGGTCAGGGTGGGGGTGGGAGATGAGCACTAACCTATTACCATGGAGACGGGGATGTCCATAAAGAACAGGCATCTTAAGGAAGAAGCATTTAGGGTAGCAGTATTGCATTCCTCAGAAAGCCATGGGAATTTAATGAAAAATGCTGACCTTTTTCAAAAGGCCCATAATTTACAACCCACCTCCTGAATTTGTTCCCTCAACCTTTCTCGCTTCAAACATTCAACAGTTTAGGCCATATTCAAGTTCGAGTTCAAATATATAATCTGATTCTAAAAAACATTTTCACCTTAATAGGGTCTTTGGTAGGAATGAGGTGATGATATGGCTCCTCTCCCTTCAATAACAGGAGTGGACACTGGTGGATTTATTTTTGTATCTGAATTCCCTTTGAATAGCACTTTGTGGTTCTTTGAATAAAAGCTTCACCAAAGAACCTCTATTTTTAGCTGTATTTAATTAAAATTTTAAGAATAGGCCTTCCCCTCTACGTTGGAACTCAACCAAGTTTTGCGGATAAAAAGTGAAGAAGAAAGTTAACTAGTATGTATTGAACAACCTATTTTTTAAAATCAATTTTACACAAGTAGAATTGTTATCATGAAAAAGTAATACTTACTTTGCAGAGCTTCTTCAAGGATTAAGATGCAGTGCAGGTGTGGTAGATTCCAAAGTCCGCAGAAGGCCCAGGACACCCCGTACCCGCACACACGGCTGAGTGCCAGGCAGCAGGGCAGGGTGGGGCCTGAAGCCAACCGCAAAGTGGAAGTATAACCTAAATTTGGCATCTGCTGTTCAACTCTGCCATTTTTTAAAAGAAAAATCAGACATGGGGAAAATGGTGAAATTTCCTCAGTTTTAAATAAAGACACCTTATTTAAAAACATTAAAACATCTGTAAGTAAACAACATGCAAATACACACACAAAATATCATGGACTGCTGAAGTGAGGCCTCAGATGACGTATGTTAAAAGCATGGCACAGTGCCCAGCACCTAGCAAGCCCTCAGTAAAGGTCAGCTATTCTTATTTGTTTTACCTGGAGAGATGCTGAGAGATTTGCACTTTTTTTCTTATTTACGAATGGGGAATCTAAGATTCCAAGATCTGAGCTAGATGTAACGGAGCCTGACCTAGGGTTTTCTGATCTCAAGCCTCAGTCACCTACCCAGTAGTGGGTGGTTGAGAGTGTTCTTTATCAGCTTTTTTCTTTTTTTTTTTTATGCTGACCTGATTCCCATGATTAATTAATTAATTAACTTATTTACTTATTTATAAAGAAAGAGGACTCATGCATAGAAGCCTCCATGTTTCAGCAGTCCAGAGTGGTGTTCTGGATTCACTGTTTCTAGGCTGAATTACCTGCACTGTGACAGCCGCAGGGTCTGAATTCATATCAGAAACACCTCTTTCTTATCTTCAGAGAATGAGTCTCTACAGACCCTCTGTAGCCTCAGCCTAAATGCTGAGTTCTCTCGTGTGTGCCACTTTTAGCATAAAGAGATTTCAAACAGATAGAGGTCTCTTTCACTCTTGATACTGCTTATAAATCAAGGACTATGAAGGTAATAGTTCGTGTTTTTGCTTCTTTGTTTCCCAGGTCCAAACATATCTACCTTCTGGTAAGGAGAACCAAAAAGCAAATCAAGGTCAGTTAAGAGACGGGAACTAATGACCCAGGAAGTCAGACGAGGTCAGTGGGTGAAAGGGTGAGCTTTTGATGCAGGAAATAGAACTAGGTCGATAAAACAAAGGTGAACTCACAGCCCAGAGAGGAGAAGGTGACCAGTGAGTGGAAAGGTTAGCTTGTGACCCAGGGAGTAGAATAAGGCAGGCAAGTAAAGGAGAAGTGAATTAGGTAGAAAGTAGCTCTCGGAAGCCAAGGATGTTGTTTTCTTTATTTTTCTGTCTTCATGCCAAGCAAAGGCCAGCAGCACCAAGGGACTATTTGAAGAATGACTGATTCCCTTCAAATTAGACTTCGTAGGTTTTTTTGCCTCTGCAGCTGTGAAGCTTTTACGTAACTTCTCTCTGCCTCAGCTTCCTCATCTATAAAATGGAGATAATTATACTGCTAACCTTACAGGTTATCGTGAGAGTTAAATGATCTATGTAAGTGCTTAGTATGGTGCCTGATATAGAGTAACTGCTCAATAAATATGATTGTTATTAGCATTATTATTCTCATTTTAAATGTTTCAAATTGTCTTTCTCCTTAATGAGCATATGCTTTCATCTGCTGGTGTGTCTCTCTCACCTACTGGCTTCTTTATGGCACAGAAGCCCCTACTAGTGATTAACTAATAGTCAATGAGGGGACTCTTGGCGAGACAGGCTCTTTTGCACTATTAAATGCTATCGAAATCACATCTGCTAATTCTGTAGCACAGAGTCCCGCAGTCCCAGGGCACTCTGTCAGTGTGAATTTATGATAAACTGATAACAAATGAGTTGTTTATTTCCTGGTAAAAGATAGTTGAGGGGTAATGAGAGGGGTTGGTTTTGTTTTGTAGTACAGATTTTCATACAAAGGATAGCTTTAAATCAGAAGGTCTGGGTTTGGTACACATAGTGCCTACAGATGGAAAGAGAACTCCCTACTTCATTTTCTTAGCATCAGTTGTTGGTTGAGTGGAAATTTCCTCTCTATCTTATGGACATCATGGAAATCATGTCTACCTAGCTTGAGGTCATTATAAAGATGAGTTTGAGTAAGTGCTATGGAAGAATTAATAAAAAGCACACTGAATTTCTTCCCTCTAGCCCCATAAACATAGGCTTTTCCCTCCAGTATCTCTTTTTGTTATTTCCTTTTTGCTTTTCATTGCTCATTGATGTGTATTTTATTAAAATGCTGCAGAATATGTATTGCTTATTATAAGGTATAGTTATAGGTCCCTGGCAAAGTAAAGGTCCATACAAATATATACTGCATGTGTTCAGTGTTAATAGCCTAATTTCCATTGGTTTGCTGGTTACTTAAAACCACTTATCAAAGCAGGACCACTAGACACAGTGTCTACCTATCCCTTGCCTCAAGTTTCCACATTTCACGTAAAATGGCTTGGAGGATATCATTTCAGCAAAATAGTAACCATCCTTCCTAGGTGCCTGTTGCTCTACAGTTTCAAAAACTCTTTCTCTTGCATTTTGTCACTTGATTTTCATAACAAACCTGAGTCCAGCAGGGCTTCATGAATTTTATTTTATATGTAAGGTATATAAGGAGAATAAGCCTGAAAGAATATAATCAGTTCATAAAAGAACAGAGTGGAGATTTGAACTCAAGAACACATGACTCCAGGATCCTTTCTTTATCCTCTACTAATAGGCAGGGACAGGTGATTTCTCAAAAACCTCCCTACCAGTTAGAGTACCTCATTTATTTATTTGTTTGTTTGTTTGTTTGTTTGTTTTTAAGGATGTGTCTACCAAAGAAAAATGCTCACCGGCACAATCAAAGCAATGAAATGTAGTCATTTTTGTCCTGGGTGCCTGTGACTCTGTTTGGGTTCTCTCCCTTTTCAAACCTGTCACGAGAAAGTCACAAAGGAGTGTGGATTCTTTCTGAATTTCAGGTTTGTTGGGACAAAACATTATCCACAGATCACTGATGTCACTTGACACTGATGAGGCAGCACTGACAAGTGAAGTGGAATTAGGCCTGGATATGGATACCTGATCTACCAATTCTTAGCTGTATTATCAAGGACATTCTCCCTGAGCCTCAATGTCTTCATCTGGTAAATGGGAACAATAAGAATATCTGCCTTTAATGGATGACATGAAGATTGAAAAAACATTTCCTGTAAACTACTTAGCAAAGAACTTGGTTTCGTAACCTTTTAAATAAATAGTAGCTATGGTTAGTATTACTCATACTAATTTTGCCTTTGCTCTTTGAATGTTGTAATATAGGGAAATTGGCCTATTAGAAGTTCTTCAAGCATATTTTGCCTTAGAGATCTTACAGGTATTTGGTCCTTCAGATCCAAAAAATGATGAGTAAAGAAAATGGTGAATCCTAAGTGTTCTGCACTCATGCCCTCTATGCCTCATTTCAACTTCTGCAAAGATTGCTCATAGTGCTAACCATGTTTCTTTCAGAAAATTCAGTTCAGCTAAACAAATGTTATCTGAGGGCCTGTTATGTGTTCCTGCACTGTGCTAGGTGCCGGTTGGGGGGGTGGATACAGCATGGACTTCAGCTTCTAGGTATTTGGGAATGATGGAAACAGATGTTTTAAAATTGTGCCACAAGGCCTATGATGGCTATATGTCCAGATGGTATTAAAACTATAATAGGGCCACTTAGGCAAGCATAGAGCTTAAAAGGCAGTCAGAGGATTTGGGGAAGCATTTTGGTATTACCAGAGTATAAATTTAAAATGAAGAAGAGGTGGAATATAACTTTGAAGAGGATTCCTGGAGCCAGGTTATGAGATGCTATTGACAAGGTGGTGGGCTTTATCTTACAAGTTAGAAATCACAAAACAGCATACCATGAGCCATATACACCCTATATAGCCCATACAGATTGTTTGATATCATGGGTCTTTTTAAAATTAAATTCACGTAAGTATTAAGTATGGTTTCACTTACAAATCCCAATGACTGCTGTCTGGGGAAATCACTGAACACACATTTCCAGGTAGTATCAATTAACTGGAAGTATGGCTGCCTACAGAATAGTAGGCACACACTCTCTGATTTGTCACAGTCCCTACTATCCCTTTTAATTACGTTTGGCCAACTGCACTCATTTCTACTACATGTTTGACATGTACGATCACTTAAGACTGCTTTCTGCTTCCTCCATTGTCCATTAACAAAGATATGAAACTACACCTACCAGAAAACTGGGTATCAGTCTCTTTATTGCATGGGTAGTGCTTTTCAAAGAGCGAATAAATTGTCCACTCCCCAGGCACCAACAATCTCATCAAGTCACTGCTATCTAAATGCAGCAGGTTAAGGTCAGAGAGGGAAGCAGGGGGCAGCAAATTAATAACCATAATATTGATACTACTATGTACTTCTAACAATAGGTAACCTTTATTTAATTCTTAGTGCCAGCAATTGTGCTATTAAATTTACATGCATCATTTCAAGTAACAGTCTTACACAATTCTATTTTTATCCCAATTTTACAAATAAGGAATATGACATTTAGGAATGTTGATAAAATAGTCAAGGCTGGACCATCTTAAACACAAACTCTTAAAGAGGCTTTAGGTGCTGCGTACTGGAGGTATTATCTATCTAAGGGCTGTAACAAATAGGAAGGGAAAGGTAACAACAGGAAGAACATGAAAGAGTACATATACTGGGACTTATAATGTTTCTTATTCTGCATTTTTATGTGTTCAAAGAAATTACCTTTTAGTCTATAAAATCTACTTAAAGAAAGCCTACAAAGAATTCACTGAAAGTTGTGCACATCAAGCTGCCATCTGTTAGAGGTCTCAGTCTAAGACTTGACCAGACCTTCAGCTAGCAGAAAGCAGAATAATAGTGATTTACTGTTGACTTTGTCAACAAGTCTGGAAAGACTTTCTCCTTAAATAATAAACAGGAAGGCCAATTTTAATAACTTTATGGAAAAATTGTAGGATAAAGAAAAGGGAACTTTGTCCTGAAGACTCAGAAGAATGACAAACTTATGACAATTTTAGAAACCAGTTTGGTATGAGAGTGTAAGGAAACATTGACACTCTGAAGCATAAGCAGACCACTATAATAAGGGAAGGCAGGCTGAGATAAAAGATAGTGGCTTAAGCTGAAAATACAGATAAGTGCTGTAAAAGATGATAAGGAAACTAACAACAACAACAAAACAAAAAACTTGTAATAGCACGATTAAAATAATGTTTAGAAACACCAAAAAGAAAAGAAAAAAATGAAGAGTCAGAAATTCTTCTTCCTGAATGACAACTGTGTAGTTCAGACTGACTTCCTGCTGAGAGAACCTAGGAAAAAATGGACGAAATATTTACAAACTTTAAAAACACATTTTTACACATATAAGATAATATAAAATCAAGAATACCAACAAATTAAAAAATCTAGTGATAATCCACTTAATAAAGAGAGAAAGCACATATTAAAACAAGCAAACAACTGTGCTAAATTAGTTCAAGTCAATAAAAAAAGAATTGAAAATTTGACAGAACCTTGGAAACTATAAAAGGAGTCAAATTGAAAATGTAGAAATAAAAACATATGTAATAACTAAGAATGGTAATAATATATTCTGTTAAATAGCAGATTAGACTGAGCCAAAAGTAGAATTAGTTAAGTGGAAGATAAACTGAAAGAAAATATTTGGAATAAAGCATATAAAGGCAAAAGAATAAAAATACAGAAAAATGTATAACATACATGGAAAATCCAATAAGAAAGTCTTACATTCATACAATTGGAGACCCAGAAAGTAAAGAGAAGGGGGAAAGGGCAAAAAGCAATACGAATTTCCCCCAAATAGTAAAAGAAATTGAGCCACTGATTCCAGAAGCCCTAAAAACCCCATGCAAGAGGAGTATAAAGAAAACCACACCTAGGAACATCACTAAAAAGCTGATAAAACCAAAATCGTGGATAAAAATCTTAAGAACAAAGGGGATGTGGGGAAGGCATATTATCTTCTGAGGAGCAACAATAAGATAAATAGCTGATTTATCAATAGAAACCATAGAAAACAGAAGACAAAGGAATGGTATCTTTAAAGTGCTGTAAGGAAATGATAGACAGCTTAAAATACTGTACTTGAAAACAATCCCTTCAAGAATTAGTGTGAGTTTAAGATATTTTCAAACAAAGAAAAAGTAGGGGAATTTATCGCCAGCAGAACTGCTCTAGTAGAAACTAAACACATTATTCAATACTGATGAAATATTTATCACACTGAAGCTGAGAAATGTAAGAATGAATAAAGAGCATCAGAAAAGAGTAAACGTGGGTAAAGGTAATTGCAACATACACTGAGGATTTGTAGCAAACTCTATAAAACAGTGAGAAAAAAGACAACCCAATAGAAATATGTACATAATCCTTTATCCAGTCCCGTATGAAAGAAGACTTCTGTGGCCAAAAACCATGTGACAGTGGTCGTCCTCATCAGTAATTACTGGTGAAAACTGAAATCAAACCGAAGTACCACTAAACGCTCACCAGAGTACTGAAATTAAAAGACTGACAATTCTCTAACAAGCGAATTGGTAGTAAAATTATGAAACAACAGGAACTCTCATATGCAGCTGTTGGAAGTTAAATCATTAAGTTATTTGGAAAAAAGTATAACATTAATCAAAATTGAAGATTAATATGCCTTATGGCACAGCAATTCCATTATATTTATAACAAATAGAAATATGAGTGTGTGGTCACCAAAAGACATTCTCAGGAAGGTTCTTAGGAGCATCATTTGTAAAAACCCTAAGCTGAAACAACTCAAATACACAACAACCAGAATGGATGAATGAATTGTGATACTGTCACTCAATAGGATACTGTAGATTAGGGGGCTCAGCAAATTGCAGCCACAGTCAAGCTCTTTCTTTTATATATTGGCAACAGTTTCTTTCATGCCATGACAGAGTTGAGTTGTTGCAGTAAAGATCATCTGGTCTGCAAAGCCAAATTTTTAAAATATTTTGCCTTTACAGAAAAAGTTTGCCAATCCCTGCTATAAGTCAGTGAGCATAGATGAACTACAACTGCATTTGTTAACATGTGTGAATATTACAAACAAAATCTTGAGCAAAAAGAATCCAAACAAAAAAATTACATAAATAACATACTTTAAACTGTGTTTCTGATCTCCTTTCCCTACTTCTAGAATTTTCTCTGTATTAAAAGTTAACTGTGTCTTTCCAGTTGCCCAGTACAAGAATCTATGTTCTCACATCCAATGTGTCAGAAAGTCTTATTGGTTTAACCTTTGAGATACATTGTGTCCAACCATATCACTACTTCCTCCCTGATATTCTGGTTCAAGTCACCATCATCTCTCATCAGGACTATGGCAATAGCCTTCTCACTGATGTCTCTCCTTCTGCCCTAGGCTCTGTTCTCAGCAGGCAGAATCATTCTGTTAAAAACAAGTCAGCTCATGCTACTCCTTTGCTCAAACTCTTCACTGGATTTCTTTTTTAGAGCAGATGTTGAGGTTCTTACTATTACCCACATGGCCTCACATGATCTGGCTTTGGATTACGTCACTGGCCTCATCTCCTTCTCCTCCTCTTGTTCACTCTGGACCAGGCCCACTGGTCTTTGCTCCTTTCCTTGAACTGACAAGTAGTCAGGGTCATCGCACTTGCTCTTGTTCTGGCTGGTATGTTCTTTTAGATACACTTTTGGCTCACTCTCTTACCTATTCAAATGTTTTTTACTCAAATGTCTCTTTCTTGGTAAGATCTTGCTTTCCTATCCTATCTGAAAGTGAAATACTTCCCACCTTTCGCATTCTCCTACCTGCTTTATTTATCTCCGAGTTATTTATCACCATCTAAAATACTCTGTTTTCTTTTGAAGTCTCCTCAAAGGCAGGCATTTTTGTTTCTCTTGTTCACTCTTGTATCCTGAACACTTAGGAGAAGGAGTGGCACAGAGTAACACTTGATAAATGTCTGTCTACTAAAGAAGTAAACCGAGGAGTTCTTCTGGAATTCTAAGAAAAAAATAAAAAGTAAGAAATAGAACAACAGAAATGACAGATATGGAGGACAGAGAAAGGAATTCTACCCCCAAATAACAAGTATTCACAAGGGAAAAATCAGAGTGACTGCAATGTAGGCATGAATACTATATTTAAAAAAAAATCCTGATAAGAAATTGACTTAGAAAGTAAAGACAAAAGAGTTCTTGCTTCTCTGATGGAATCAGTGGAAAAGAACTGACAAAACATATCCTGGCAAAATTTATGATGCATCAGAATAAAGGAAACTTTGACAAGCACTCAGGTAAGGATAAAATTTAAAAAGAAAACAAAAAACAGGTTACCAGTAAAACACAGATCAGTCTGGATTAGTCTCCACTACATCAGAAGTCAGAATGGAAGGAGTGACAACTGATGGATTTTAATGGCAGAAGGTTTTGACCCCAAATGTTTACACCCATCCCAGTTACCTTTCATGTATGTGACAATGGAAACATATTCTCAGATACACAACAACACAAAGATGTATTTTTCTTGAAAAAAAATTATCTGAAGAGATCCTCCAACTGACTCCAAAATAAATCCATTAAAAGAATCAAGAATAGATAAGCAACAAATTACACATATTGCTATCTTTTGTTTTTATCATCAGAGCGCCTACTATTGGAGAAGGAATATATGGTGCAGCAGAAAGAACATACGATAAAACATCTGGGTGTAGACCCCAGCTCATTCACTAATTAACTTTGTGACTGGGCAAATCACTCAAGCTGTTTGAGACTTAATTTCTTTGTTTATAATATTCAGATAATGATACCTAACTCTCCCAGGTTGAGAAAGCAGATGAAATTAGATAATGCATGTAAGTGGGATTAATAAATAACTCTGAAAATGTTAGTGCTTATTATTACTCACAGGTGTGTGCAGCTTCCAGCTGAGTTAGCGTAGCTTGTGACGGAGTGTTTGTGTGCCCCCGACATCCGTATGTTGAAATCCCACCCTCCCTGTGATCATAGCAGGAGGCAGAGCCTGTGGGAGGTACTTTGTTTGTGAGGGTGGAGCCCTCATCAGTGGAGTTAGTGTCCTGCTGTGGAGAGACAGGAGTGCTTGCTCTTGCTCTCTGTCTCTGCCATGTGAGGATACAGCAAGATGACCGCCCTCCGCACTCCAAAGCAGGCTCTCCCCAGACACCAGATCTGCAGGCCTCTTGGTCTTGGACTTCCTGGCCTGCAGAACTGTGAGAGAAGCATGTGTGTTGTGTAGGCCACCCAGTGTACGGTGTCCTGCTATTGCAGCCTGAACGGACTACGACTGGCTTTCAGGTGTCTTTTCAGGGGATAACCATTTCCATGAATAAGGGGTTTGCTGTGGAACAGTGAAGACAGCTCACTGTATTTGGAAACAGAAATCTTTTTATTAAAGGTCTCAGTTACCACAATCCAGATCTGGCTACATAATAACAAATACTGCTTCCTTCCTACAGAATTCTGTAGAACTGCATCTCATCCTTAAGTCTGTGTGATCGCCTATGTTAACCAGTCGGATTACTCTCTTTAAAGAAGTAGAGTCCCTGTCCTGAGCATGCTCATTTCTCATCAGGATACATGTACATGCTTTAGTCCTGGCCAGGGCTGCCTTGATCCTCTATCTTCAAATTCCTCTTCTGCATGAGGGCTTTCCTCCTGTCTCCAGATACCCATCGTCTCTGGTCAGTCCCTTAAAAACTTTTAGTGTGAACCCCACAAGTGTGTTATTTATAGATTAATCATATTTAGGATTACATTTTGCACAAACACTTATCTTGGAATTCCAACTAAACTATAAATAACTGATGTCCATAAAAATCTTTCCAGTACTAAAACAGTGTGGCATTACAAAGGAAAAGGAAGTAAAAATTATGTGTACCATATGACCTATACTATATAAAATTGCTAGCAAAAAGATCAGATAGAATCGGACCTTGTATTGAGAAGGATGATGTCTGGGGAAATGGATTAGCACATTATTTCAGAAAACTGGTTTTATGAAGCAGTAGTTCCCTGAGATATTCCAGCTTGTCAAAATTTTTAAGAAATTCTGTAAGTGAAACCCTCATCTTGGAAATTCACATCACAAGTAAAATTACTAAGTGATATGATAAATAATTTAGTTTAAAAAATACCTTTAACATTTTTACCCCAGATTTGCAAACTTATTTGGAAGGAGAATTCTTTAAACTTACTGTCAAATATAATTCCCTGGAACACACTTTGGAAATTAAATGTTCCAAAATGTCCCTGGTGGACATGAAGTATTTACACATTTTCTTCTTTTAATTTTTCTTTTTTATATTAACAAAGTAACATACCCTCTTTTGAACCAATAGAACAATGCAAACTTGTATTTAAAAATTAATAATCTCATCCCATCTCATTTTCATTTCTGTCTCCCCAGGTAACAAATATTAGCAAATTGATGTGCCTTAATCCATTTCTTTTCCTGCAAAACAAGTATATACATTCATATGCACAAATGCTTAGGGCTAATGCTATTATTTTATAAATCAGTTATTTACAAAAGCAAGATCATATTTACACATTATTCTTCCATTTTTATTTTTTAACTAACTAAATATAACTGTCTCTCAAAGTCTAATTCAGCCTTTTGAACAGCTGGGTAATTTTTGCAAAGAACAGATTATACCATAGTTTATTCAGACATTTCCCTATTGAGAGATACTTGCTTCCATTTTTTGCTAACACAATGATCACCTTTGCACAGATCTATTTATTTAGAGGCAGCTTTTGTGCATGATCAATTCTAATAAGTAAAATTCCTGAATCAAAGGGTATATATTTATTTTTTAACTAAATATTGCTGTATTACTTTTCAACAATACTGTCGCAGTAACATTTCCACCTAGGAAATACGACCATTTCTCTACATCTTCATGTAGAGATTCTTGATACTATGATTATTTTTACTTTAATGGTATATTTCCTTATCTTCTTTAATAATATTGCCACATACTTACTTATCTATAAAATGTATTTTTGTTTTCTCTGTTTTTGAACTAGACAAAATTGTATCATGATATATTTAAAAGCAGCTTGCTTTTTTATTCCACTTAATGTTTTTAAAATTCATTATGTTAAAAATAGAGTACAATTCTTTTTTTCCACAGCTGAATAGTATTCTATTATGTGAATATATTTAATTTATCCATTCTCCTTTCAATGGACACTTGGGCTGTTCCTATTTTTCATTCTACTTATTTCTGTTAGTATCAAGACTGCCATAAAGATTCCTCCAAGTATCAATTTATATTATCTGTATACATGTCCAAACTTCCATACAGTTTCATACCCAGGAGTGAGATTACCAAGCGGTAGGGTATTCACAACTTCTCCTTCATAATTTTATTTGCCAAAAATTGTCTAATAAATTATTATGAACTTATGTATTAGGTCAGAGTTTTATATGGGTTCTCATATCTCCAAATTCTTGTTTGTACTTGGTGCTGTCAGGTTTTAAAAATTTTTGACAAACTTGTTGGTTTCTAATGATCTATTACTGGCATTTCACTTTAATGTTCATTTCCCAGATTAAAAGTAAGATTAAACAGATCATTCTTTTATGTGTATTAACCTTTTATATTTCTTCTTCCTGGAAATATCTATTCAAGGCTTCTGTTCATTTATGTAATAAGATATTTGCCGTCTTTTACCTAATAACAGTCCAGAGAATTCTTTGTCCTTGACACTTGTGAAAAATGTTGGTTAACAGTTGGGGCTTGTCTTCATTTCCTTTAATGACTCTTCCTTAGGGGTACTGTTATGATTTGGTACATTAACATTTGTTGATTTGAACAACACTGTCCCCCCTGCCCCCACCCCGACCCGGGTGCTGGGTGTTGAGCTGTGGTTCAGCAAAAGACCACAAGAGAAACGGAGAGAAGTTTGCTACTCGCAGGTCCTGGAGGAAGTACACAACACACCTGACCTACATGGGGGGTCCAGGCAGGGTGCAGGCAGAGGGAGAGGCAGCACTTGGGGCGCATGCCTTACTCAGGGCCCATGGATGGAGTGCTTTGGGGTTCCTAGGCTAAGGATGAATTCGTCCATTTCAAACCAGAAAGTGCTGGGTTTTGGTAAGCTCCAGAGTGTCTTACCTAAGGTGTGCACAGATGGAAGGCCCTAAGAGGCAGGGGAGACTGTTTTTCACAAGGGTCCTTGGGGAGTCATATCAGGAACTTACATTTGCTTGTGCCTCTGAGAGCTGTAACCTAGGGTTTTCTCTGGCCTGAGAGCTCTGGTGTCAGTTTGAGGCCCTTGCCCTTCACTTGCCAAACAGAGTGCAGGCTAAGGCAGTAATACCTTGGAGTAGCTTAGCTACCTCTGGACAGTTACCACTGTCTTGGCTTGTTAGGGACTGAGGGGTTTCTTGGGATACAATATTTTAAAGTGCTTAAAACCTGGAAAGCCCCAGGCATCAGGGAAAGCTCCTCACCCTTTTTCTCAATGACTATAAATTCTTAACTTAAACAAAACTGAATTTGCTAATCTTTGCAATAATGGCTAGAGCTTTGTTTGTGTGTGTGTGTGTGTGTGTGTGTGTGTGTGTGTGTGTTTGTGTGTTAAAAAATGCTTCCTTTTTTAGATCAGAAAAATGTATTTCTGTACTTCATGGTAAAAGTTTAAAAGTTTTTCTATTATGTTTGTATATATATCATCTGGAATATTTTAGTTTTGTGGGTGCTATGATATAAGGATTCGATTTATCATTTTTTAAAGTTTATTTTATTGGATATGCCAAATTTATTAATTCTTTACCAGGTCTTTCATTATTTGGTATCACTTGAGATGGGTCATATCCAGTTTTGAGCTATTGTAAGAAATGCTACTATGAACGTTCAATTCAGGAGTTTGTGTGAACATATGTTTTGGTTTTCATTTCCTCTATGAAAATACCTAGGAGTGGAATTAGTAGGGTATATGTAAGTGCAGATTTGACTTTCTAACATAAGGGCATATTGTTTTATAAAATGGTTGTACCACTTTTTTTCTTTATAGTAATAGGTCATATATATATATATATTTATTTATTTATTCTTTTTGGACCTGTTTAGGAAATATTTTCCTATGCCAAAATTTCTCATACCAAAAATTTCCCCCTCTGTTTTCTTCTATAAGTTTCATAGTTTTAGCTCTTACATTGAGGTCTCTGTTCCATCTCAAATTAATTTTATGTGTGGTATAAATCGTCAAGATTTATTTATTTTCCAAACATGTATAGAGTGGTTTCATCACTACTTTTTGAAAACGTTAGCTTTTGAAATACTTTGAAATGATTTGACACCTTTGCTGAAAATCGATTGACCATAAATGTGTGATCTATTTCTGGACTCCATTTTTTCCATTGATTTGTGGGTCTGTTTTTATTCCAATATCTCTCTGTACCGACTACTATAGCTTTATATTGCTTTGAAATCAGGTATTATGAGTCCCCCCAGACTTTTCCCAAATTATTCTGGCTGGTCTAGATCCTCTGCCTTTTAGTATAAATTTTAAAATAGACTTACTGATTTTCTCAAAAATACAATTAGAATTTTCATTAGAATTGCATTAGATCTGTAGATCAATATGGAAAAAATTGACATCTGAACAGTGTTGATTTAATTCTCCCAATCATTATTTGTTAAAGGAATATATATATATATATATGTATCCCCATCCCTTGGCATTCTTCTCTATGTTTCTTAATCTCTCATATTTTATTTTTTAATATTTAAAAACAAATTTGAAAGAATAACATATTCACAGTGAGGCTACAAGTAACATAAAGAACTTTCTATCCCAGACCTTTGAGATTAAGTTGTTCCCTATTTCCTCCACCTAATATTTTAGTTTGTTTTTCCAACAAAAACATTCTCCTACATAACCATGATATAACCAGTTGAATCAAGACATTAACATTGATCAGTTACTACCATTTAATCCTTAGATTGAAAGATTAGATTTCATTAAGTTTTATCAGTTGTCCCAATAATGTTCTTTATAGGAAAAAAGATCCTGTCCAGGATTACTTATTGAATTTAGTTGTTACATCTCTTTACTTTCTTTTAGTCTGGGACAATTTTTTTTCTTCTTGATTTTCATGACCTTGACACTTTCAGAGTTGCAGGCATATCTCTCCATTTGCATTTTCCTGATGTTTTCTTATATTGGATTCAGGTTCTACATCTTGGGTAGGAATATCAAAAAAATAATGCTCTGTTCTTCATCTTCAATTCTGTCAAATGATGCCCAATTCCTGTTTGTCCTTTTACTCTTCGATCTTAACTTTGATCAGTTGATTAACATGGTGTCATCTGCTTCTCCACTCTAGAGTTACTGTCTGTCCTATACAATTAATACATGTTTTGTGGGGAATAGTTTAAAACTACATACATATTCCATCCCTAATTAAGCTTTCAATTTATTCACTTGCTAGATAATATCTGTGTGATTTCTGATTTCCTATTTTATTCAGTATGTTACAGTATTCTACTATCATTATTTATTTTAACACTCTAGTTGTCTCCAGTTTGGCTGGTGGGAGGCCCTTCAAGCTGGCTTCTGTGCCCTTTTGGCACCGCCCATCATTCTTTGAATTCTTTCTTTCTTTCTGGCATAAAAAATATGTTTTATGCTCATCTCGTACTTTTTTGTACACCAGCTCTGGATCAGTCATATTTACAAGGAGTCCTAGTTCTTTGTGGTGGAGAATGTTAACTAAGAGTCGAGATCTATGGTTATGTGTGCTCATTGCTGTTGAGGTGTCATTGATCCCAGAGTCTCCCAGTGACAGAACTAGGGAATAATGTGTGTGTGTGTATGAAATGAGAAAGTATATATATATATACACACATATATGTATAAATACACACAGACACATTAACAACTATATTTGCTTCTCTGTTTATACATATTGAAAACTGTAAGTCCACATCTTCATAGTCCCTTACAAATGTCCACATTCTAATCCCTGGGACCTGTGAACATGTTACCTTACTCGGAAAAGAGGAATTAAAGTAGTAGGTAGAATTAAGATTGCCAATTAGCTGACCTTAAATAAGAATATTATTCTGGATTATCCAGGTTGATCCAATGTAATCACGAAGCATCTTTAAAGTGGAAGAGGAAGGCAAAAGAAGAAGTCAGAGCAGTATGATATGAGAATAACTCAACCCGTCATTTCTGGCTTGGAAGATGGAGGGAGGGGGCATGAACTGAAGAATGCAGACAGCCTCTGGGAGCTGGGAAACTGGCTACACCCAGCACTTCCGTAATGAATGCTGCCCTGCCAACACCTTGATTAGAACCCAGGGGTGGTGGGGAAGTGAGGGGGGTGACAGGCCCCTCTTAGGGCTCCAGCTGAGGTGCTCAACAGTAATCTACTTCTTTTTCTTCTTTTCCTCTTGCTTCTTCTATGCAGGTATCTTTGTAGATAATACTGTTTTGCTTTATAGACAACCCAAATTTGGAAGATGATTTTAGCTAAAAATATCTTGAGCCACATGGACACTATGTGCTGTCTACCATGCTGCTGAGAAATCAAGGGCAGATTTCAGAAACCAAGAGGTAGAAAGGTCAAGGGAAAGAACGGGACATTGACGCTAGATGCACTTGAATCTTAGTCCCAGTGTGCACTGCTCCAGGAGCCACGACTGCCTCATCCGTAAAATGCTGATCATAATCGACTGATTAATTCATTGATTAACTCAGTAAGCATTTACTGAGCACCTACTATGTGTCAGTAATGTGAGCTACTTAAAGCAGTAAATCAGAAGAAAAATGTCACATTTTTGGAAGTTAATAAATACCAATTTTCCTTCCCACATATAAGAAAGTTTGTACAGAGTACCTTGAATTATAAATGCCCAGATCCCTGATGATAACTTTAAACTGAAATTATCCCGTTATTGGTCCATTAACTGGGCCTTTATGGTGAAAAGCAGTGTCTTATTAATTGCAGATTGGCTTGTGCATTTAATGACTAATAGCATTCATCACTCTGTAAATCCAGGAGAGAAATGTTGCAGAATATAATTGAGATAGTCTCTGACAGTTTATCTAGTGGCCATTGAAGAGTGAGCACAAACACCTTACCCATGAGAAAGAACTCAATATTTAAAATTCTAATAATGATCTGGAAATGATAAAAGAATCACATAATCAGTACTTCATTATTTAGTCTCTTCTATATTGTGATGAACAATAAAAATCACTCACACTCATGCATACATCATACACACACACACACACAGAGCTCTCAGAATGCTGATATATTTCCTTTGGAGTTGAGAGGGAATGAGGGCTAAGAACAAGCTCCATTTATAGTCACTCTATTTGCCATATTCCTCCACCAGTCAATATAGAGTTTCCTATCTTTTAATTTTTTCAAGTGTAAGATTGCATCAGAATTTTAATCCAGTGTTTTCTCGAAATGTGCTCTGGAGAATCACTGATTTATCTAATTTCTGGGTTCTGTAAATGTGGTAAATGAGGCCAGGAGGGGAGACACGATTTGCTCAAAGTACACATGACTTGTGGACGGAGCCAGAACAAGACACAGCTCTTTTCCTCTGGCGAAGTGCTGCTCATTCTGTTTCTCACTCCTGCCTTCTTTAGAATCAAGGAAAATGATAACGAGGTCTAAAATAAAGCCTATCTCAACTTCAGAAATTTTCTTCGAATAATTGAATCAGTAGGCTTGAGGCTTCTTGGGAATCATTATGTTAGACCTGGGCTAGAAATAGCCTATCCCTTGGTTGGAATGTGTTACATTTAAACTGATACTGCTTTTCCCCATCGGGCAATTAGGAAAGACAAAGACCTACTTTTGTAAATTTTGTTAAGGGAAAGTGGAGCAGGTGTCTCCTTTCTCTTATTTCTCTAAATCAGTCATATTCCTGAAGCCTGTCTTTGTCTCGGTGTCTGTTGTTCTTAATTGCCAGGAATGGTTCTCCTGATGGCAGCCAGGGAGAGGATTGCTTCAGGGGAAAAGACAGATTCACAGGGCCGGGGAAAGGAGACACCGAGCATATCCTCCACACGGGCTACTCAGACTTCACAACCACCCTGCAGGCCAGGCACTGTCACTCCTTTGTGTATTCGTCCGTCCGTTCATCGTTATTCGTGCCTGCTCTGTGCCGGCACTGAAGTGATGCTGGAGAAAATAGATATTCTTCTTGTCTTGGTGGACCTTGCTCTCTAGCACAATAGTTGGATGGTAAATGAATAATCAGATATAATGATCACTATCAACCCATTTTAAAGATGAGGAGCCTGAGGCCGAGTCCATTAAAGTAACTTGCACAAAGCCCTCCACCAATCAACCAGGAGAGTTCCAGATCCGCAGTTTGCCCGTGTCCCACCACGCTGACTCTTAACTGTATGTTTTCAGAGAGAGATGGATGCTTTGGGCTTCTATGGGCTGGAAGGCTTCCCTTCACAAAGCAGGGGGGCTGAGGCTTCATCAGCAAAAGCAGACAAATGCAAAGGATCAATAGCCTGAGGTGGACACCAAAGGGGAATCACAACATCTTTAAAAACATAATTGCTCAAGTAGCCTTTTAATTTAATTTTATTTTTAACAGACTTTTTTTTTTTTTGATCAGTTTTAGATTTGGAGTAAAATTGAGCAGAATGTACAGGAAGTTGCTGTATACCTCCTGCACCCATACCTGCACAGCTGCCCCCTTCATCATGTCCCCCACCAGAGTGTGTTTGTTACACTCAGTGAACTTAGATTAACACATCATTATCACCCCAATTCCACAGTTTACATTAGGGTTCGCTCCAGGTGTTATACATTCTATGGGTTTGGGCAAGTGTATAATGACATGTATCCACCATTGTTGTATCATACATAATAGAGTCACTATTTCCCAGAGGGTCACATGTTAGAACTATACTTTATCTAACCTTTGCAGACTGGCTTCTTTCACTTAGTCATATACATTTAAGATTTCTCTGTGTCTTTTTTTTTTTTTAATTGAAATATAGTCAGTTTACAATGTTGTGTCAATTTCTGGTGTACCGCATGATGTTTCAGTCATACATATACGTACATACATTCGTTTTCATATTCTTTTTCATTATAGGTTACTATAAGATGGAGATTCCTCAAAAAACTAAAAATTAGACTTACCATATGATCCAGCAGTCCCACTCTTGGGCACGTATCCAAAGGGAACACTATGTTTTTTCATGGCTTGGTGGTTCATTCCTTTTTAGTGCTGAATAGTATCCTATTGTCTGGGTGTGTAACTGCAAAATTTTAATTCTTTTTTCCCCAAAGATTATTTTTTTGAGATTTGGAACACAGGCTTAGCTAAAGTAGGTAAAAAAACAAGAGAAAACAGAAAGTTAAATATAAAGGGAAACAGTCTGTAAAAAGAGGGTGCAAGGAGCCCAAAAGATATACTTCATATATTAGGTAATTTCTCTGAGTCTCAATTTTCTCACCTGTAAAATGCCTATGGTAATAGTCACCTCATTCTGCTTTTGTGAAGATCAAGAGAGTTGACATATGATGACATCTAGAAAAATATTAGGTGTAAGATTGACACCTTCCCTCTTGAGCCCAAAATGCAATTAGCATTTTCTTCTAGACTGTGGTTGAGGTAGGTCCTTTACTTATAGCTGCATGATGTTTTTCTGGGATAAAGAAAGATCTTTCTGCCTCCTAGTTGTAGTATTTGCCAAACTAATGTTCTGGAGCCCATGTGTTTAGGAAGCAGCAATCTTATTGCATAATTTCTCAAACTTAGTTGAAATTATGTTTTCGTTTTCAGTGTTCTTATTGGAAACTTTTATCCACAGACTTTTACCTATCAGTTTCTCCTGAAGGGCTGAGCTCGTAGAAAGCCCATATTGTATCTTACTCCTCTTCATGCTCCCGGTAACCAGTCTGCTACATACTAGGTGCTCAGTAAATTCTTGCTGAACAGAGAGTGAAGTAAGATTATTAAAATCTAATGCAGCTTAATACACAAATCCTGAAAACATCCTTTTTTTTTAACCCATTCTCTCACATAGGGTCTTTGAGCTTCCCCTCGATTGGCATTTTGGTATAGTGTGTCTTAATTTCCATTTCAAAGTATTTTCTCATTTGTCTTGTGATTTCTACTTTGATCCATTGGTTAATAGGAATGTTTTGTTTTAACTTCCACGTGTTTGTGACTTTACCATAATTCTCTGTAGTACTGATTTCTAATTTCATTCTGTTGTTTTCCAAATGAAATGTAAAGGTAGTCCTTTTAAACCTACTGTGATCTATTTTATGACCTAGGATATGGTCTTTCCTGGAGGATGTTCCGTGGGCCTTTGAGAAGGAGGCATATTCTGATATTGTTGGGTGACGTGTTCCCAGGCGAGCTGACTTCCTGTGTCGTGCTGTCTTCTCTTTCCTGATTGGCCTTCTGCCAGTTGTTCTGTACAGTATTCACGGTGGGGTATTCTGTCTTCTCTTTCCTGATTGGCCTTCTGCCAGTTGTTCTGTACAGTATTCACGGTGGGGTATTGTAGTCTCCACATGTTATTATTTGAATTTTTAATTTCTCCCTTCATTCCGGTTTGGTTTTGCTCCAGGTAGTTTGGTGCTCTGTTTTCAGGTGAGATTAATAATTTTTAAATAAAAGAGAATAGAATAGAAAATATCAGAATGCATTTTTGCAATAAAGTGAACAATATTTTGGTAAGTCTTGTTTCACTTACATGTGTTTGAGTCTGTGTATATGTTGTGATGTAAAATATATTTCTTATTGTAAGGTGTGGTCAAAAACATTTGGAAGCCATGAATTTGCCAAGACCTTGGGCTTCTACGGGGCTGGATTAAAACCTCACCTACTTGTCCCCTTTACTTGGCTATTCACTGCTGTTTTTATTATCACTTTAATTTTAGATGATACTTCCTTGAGGGGGACTTCCCTAATTCTACCTGACAAGACGAGTTGCTTACCCTGCACACTCCGCTGTACTGCCTATATTGTAGATCGTACTGGAATGATTATCTGCCTCTCCCTTTCTCTACTGCAGGGCTTATAAGGGCACGGCTTGTATACATTTTATTTACTACTCCATCCATAGCAGTAAGCAAATGCATGGCAAGTTGTCTGTGCCCAAGAAATAATTGCTGAACATATGATTAAACACAGGACAGAGGGAAATCGTACCCAATATTATACCAAAGGCTCGTAAATATGTCTATGAGAACTTATTGTATAGACATTACTGGTGTACTCTGGTGTTTTCCATTATATAGAGGAGTAAACCGAGCCTCACATAGATAAAGTAACTTCCCCAATATTACACTGTCCCATCCAGGAAGGAGCAAAGCAAAAGTCTTAAAAGAATTTAGGAAAAAGAGATACTAGTGGACTGGAAAGATCAGTGATGGTTTATTACAGGAGAGGAAACCACTGTAGACCTTGAAGAATGCTGGAATCTGGGGCAAGGTTGATGAGTAAGGCATAAGGCAGGCAGCCTCTGTTTAGATGTAGGGATGGGAGAATCAGAATTCATCTCACGGTTTGCATTTGAAAATACTCAAACTCTCACCACAGCATCAACATAAAAAAAGTAGAAAGCTCCCTTTCAAGTTAAAGCAAAGCAAAGATGTATTAGACTCAGTTCCTTCTCACAAGATCATCAACACGTAAGGCAGGCAGCTGGAATGACAAATTAGGATAGCTATCTGATGTGTCCCTTGTAAAGGACTAAATTCCCTTCTGGGTTTTAGTGTTAAAGAAATGTGAAGATATCGCGCCATCTAGTGGCTTTTTGGACACATCTTTGTGAATCTTTGCTTTCTTGGTTGGTTATCACTAATATACCTGACACAATGGAGACTCGTTTGCTGAAGGTTCAGGATACATTTTTGTCCTTCAAGATTCTTAAGGACGGAGATGTATTGATAAAACAGAGAAATTAATCAAGGATTTCAGCCACTATTGTGGATGGAGATGCCTTAAAAGATTTGTTTTACTGCTCTAAACATATGGAAAATCTTAAGTAGAATTAACAAGAAAGTTATTGGAAATGTTATTGATCTTGAATTCAAGAGAAATAAAATTTCCAACTGTTAGAAACAAAGAGATCTCAAAGCCAAAGTTGTGATCAGCAGCTCAAGTCAGAATCTCTCAGATTATAGAAACAAGTTCTATCATCTGTCATTTCTGGGTCAGTTTTGATTTATTGATTTATATCCTCATTGTAGTTTTTATTATGCTACTTTCACATGCCTGATCATTTTTGATTGGATATAAAACATTGTCAATTTTTCTTTGTAGTGTTCTGATATTTTTCTATTCCTATAAGTATTCTTGAGCTTTGTGCTAGGACTCAGTTATTTAGAAACATCATGGCCCTTTTAAATTTTGCTGTTAAGCTTAGGTGACACAAAAACAGGGTTTAGTTTAGGGCAGAGGCTTCTTTTTTGTACCACCTACAAGCCAATAATGGCTTTTACATTTTTAATTGTAAAAGAAAAAAAAAAAGAATATGCAACAGAGACTAAATGTGGTCTGCAAAGCCTGTATTTCCTACCAAGCCCTTTATAGAAGGGTTGATTTTTACCCAGAGCTTGAGACAAGGACCTTCTTAGCATTCTAACTGATGTCCTGTCTATTAGGAGATTTTCCACTCTGGTTAGAACTTCTGCTTGGATCTATTATATGTCACATCCATTGGCCTGCCATTAACCAGAGCAAATCACATGTCCACATTTAACAGTGGGATGGAGATAGAAGCTCCCCAACAAGGAAACACTTCAAGTCATGTCACTGCATGTCGACAGGCAGGGATCTAGAATCATTTCACTGGAAGAAAGAGTGCGTAATTATAAATCAAATCTAGCATACATGCCTCAACTAAATAAGATGGTCTTTTAATGCAATACTAACTCTGAGCCTTTCTGTGGGATTGCAGAATTTCTCATATTAATAATGAGTTCTCAAGAAGAATTCTTTGTTTTCACTTGTGTATATATTCCAGTGAGTATTATAATCATTTTGTATAAGCTTATTTGAAAATATTGGGGAGAATCTTTAATTTAACTATTATTAGGAGGTTTCAGAGCCCACATTTACATTCACATTTTGACAATGTTGATGAGAAGGGATGGAGGCAGGAAACAACCATACAAATATATTTCAGTGTCTGTGACCTCACAAGCATTGTGTAGAATCTGTATATTTGCTCCTTCTTTTCATCCTCACCAAAATTCTCCATGGCAGGTATTAGCACCCCTGACGGATGGAGGAGGAATTTGGGTTTTACAGTATCTAAGTTGGTCATACTTCACAATGTCAGGGATTAGAGCTCAGGTGCTCAGGTATGTCTGACTCCCAACCTGTCATCTTATCTACCATGACATATAGTTTCCCGCAGCAATCAAAGAAGAAGGAACTGAAGTCAACAACCTTGCATGGTCAGCAACTTATACCCGCAACAGTTCCTCACCATTCATTCATGCATGGTGGCTGTTAGGAAAATGGGATCACTTTTGATGAGAAAAGAACTCCGAGAGCCCTGGCCCAGAGTAACTCGTGATTCTCCTCTGAAGAGCAATCCAAATTTGATACTTATACTTACTTCCTGATTTACTAGGGCTGAAAGCAATGATCTGGTTAAAGCAGTGATTTAGGGATGGTCCCTTGATTAATGCCAATGCTGTTGTGAAAAGTTAAATGTTCTGTATTCTTAAATATTTGAAGATTCTCAGAAGAAATAACTGTTTGTGAATATCTTAAATTGATCTAGTTAAATGGCAATTGCTCTTGCTATTAAACATTTAAGTATAAAGCATAATTATCCGTGGGGTAGTTTGTCCATGGTTTATTCAGTCAGTCCTTTATTGATGGATATTTGGGTTGTTTCCAATTACTTACTATTGCAAATAATGCTTACTTTGTATCAGCTTTTGCTACAGAACGCAGTGTAGCAACCAACCACCAAGCCTTAGTTGAGTGTGGAAGTAATCATTTATTGTTTACATTTCTTAAAGCCCAGCTTTGGGTCTGGTACACTGTCCCTTTCACTGACATGTGTCATTCAAAGTAAGCCTCCTGTCGAGCCCAGTGTCAAAGGTGGAGAATTGCTTCACCCATGATGAGGCCATGACGAAGCTGGGGATCCAAGGAGGGCTGGGTTTGGAGAGAAGCACACAATCCACCACAGCCCTGGGTAAAATTTTGTCAATGTATCTTTGAAATATATTCCCAGAAGTGGGATAGATGAGACACAGATTAAGTGCACATGTAACTTTTCTAAATATTACCAAATTCTCCTTCATAGTAATTTAAACATTTTTAAAAATTCCTACAAGCACTGTATGAGATTGTTTTCCCATAGCCTGTTTTGTCTAGCCATATAGTTTTAACTTTTATTTCTCTTTTTAAGTAAGCAAAGTTAAAGATCTTTTATTGAATTTAAAGGCCATTTATATTTCTTTTTCTTCTGTGAACACTCTATCTGTTAGAGGAGGTAATTGGGAGGACGTGTCTGCCAGTTGACTTGAGAGCTGCACCAGGCAACTAGAGACTCCTCACCCCTCCCCTGTCCTTAGTATTCTCTCTTCACCCACTGTTCCCACAGTGGGAGCTGTTTTCAGTGATGCAGCCTTGAGGGTGTAGGATGTTGCTGAGACCATCTGAAAGGTGTGCATGTGCAATTTAGAATTATGCTAAATCTCCTCTGCCTGTGCTTTATATGTAAATGGAACAAGGAAGTCTGGATGACAACACAACTGTTTACAACATGGTTTACTGAATATTTTAAGTTCACTGTTGACACTGCTCAGAAAACAAACAAACAAACAAACAAAAAATGATTCCTTTGAAAGAATTACTGTTCAGTAATAATCCACCTGGTCACCCCAGAGGTCTGATGAAGATATAATGAGATGCATGTTATTTTCATGCAAAGTAATTCTGACTTTCAAGTCTTATTATTTAAGAAATACGTATCATAAGACTATAGCTGCTGTAGACAGTGATTCCTCTGATGCATCTGGGCAAAGTAAATTGAAAACCTCTGGAGAGGATTCACCATTCTAGATAACATTAAAAACATTCATGATCCTGGGAAGAGGTCAAAATACCAACATTCACAGGAGTTTGGAAGAAATTGATTTCAACCCTCATGGATGACTTTGAGGGGTTCAAGACTTGAGCAGAGGAAGTAAATGCAGGTGTGATGGCAACAGCAAGAGAACTAAAATTAGAAGAGGAGCCTGAAGGTGTGACTGTATTGCTGCAATCTCGTGATAAGATTTTAAGAGATGAGGAGTTGCTCCTCATGGATGAACAAAGAGAGGGGTTTCTTGAGATGGAATCTACTCCTGGTGAAGATGCTGTGAAGATTGTTAAAATGACAAGGGATTTAGAATATTACATGAATTTAGTTGATAAAGCAGCAGTAGGGTTTGAGAGGATTGACTCCAGTTTTGAAACATCATTTTACTTCTGCTGTGGGTAAAATGCTGTCAAAGAACATTGCACGCTACAGAGAAATCGTTAGTGAAAGGAAGTCAATTGATGCAGCAGACTTCATTTTTTCTTATCTTAAGAAACTGCCACAGCCACCCCAACCTTCAGCAACCACACCCTATTACTACTAATTGAGGTACTCCCTCTTATTGTATCAAAAGTCACACATAATTGGCTCTGTTTCTGGAATTCCTGTTTCTCTCCATTCATATGTCTATTTAGATATAGTAACGAACTTTTAATTATAGAGACCTTATATTATGTTTAAATATCTAGCAGGCTAGCCTAACCAATACTTACAATACTTATTTTGTTCAGAGCTTACTGTGTGTTTGCATTATTTATCTATTATTATTATTATATAAAATTACAACGAACTTAGCAACGTAAAACAGTACTCATTTATTTTCTCATAGTTTCTGAAAGTCAGGAATTGGGACACAGCTTAGCTGAATCATCTGCCATGGTCTCAGCATGAAGGTGTTGGCTGGGCTATATTCTTACCTGGATTTCTTTAATATTAAAGGATTTCTTTAATATTAAACTGTCATTGAATCACTGGAATAAATCATCTTTGGTCATGATGTGCATTTGTTAATGTGCTGTTGGATACTGTTTGTAATATTTTATTTAACATGTTTGCATCATCTAAAATTGAGGTTTTTCTCTAGATTCCTTTTTTTTGGGTATAATATTTATCTAATTGATAGATCAACATTATTTTACTTCATTAAAGTAATTTGGATTTTCTTTGTTTGTTTGTCTTGGTTTGTTCTTTTAAATAGCATTGAGTTTATCTGAACTTAGAGATTTGTAAAAATTCCCCTGTGAAACTATCCAGGCCTGGTGTTTTCTGTGGAGAAACTTTTAAGCTATTTTTATCTATTACCAATGAATATTAATATTTTTAGAGTCTGTCTTTATTGAGGTCAATTTTAGTTAGTTGTGTTCTTTAAAATTATTGATTACAGTTAGATTATATAATCTCGTATGATTTTTTAAAAATGTCTCTATTTTGGATCATTTCTAATTTTGTGTATTTATACTTTCTCTGGATTTTTTTTCCTGGTTTAGTTAGATTAATTAGTTACCTACTTTTTCATTTTTTTAAAAGAATCATCTTTTATATTTATTTATGTTTTACTATTTTTCTCTTTTTCTAACTATAGTTCAGTTTAATCTTTACTAAATATTTCCTTTTTTGTGGTTTTGTTAGTTTTCTAACTTTTGGAATTGAACATTTGTATTGTTTTTTTTTTTGCCTTGTATTGATGTAGTTATTTAATACTATACCATATTTTCTGATAACTGTATCTCAGAGAGATAGATATGCTATGTGGTCATTATCACTATTTTTGAGAAATTTTGAAGTTTTATCTTCCCCTTTAAATTTAATAGCATATTTAAAAAAATTCTAGGTAAAAGAGTCATTTTTTTGCTATTGCTGCAAATTTATAATTTATTGCATTATTGTCAGAGAATGTTCTTATTACTATTTCATTTCTTTAGGATTTATAGAGGTTTTCTTAGGGACATAAGCTGTATTTAATTTTTGTGAATTTTCCATGTGTACCCATCAATAAAGCATATGTTCTAACAGATTACAGTTTAAAAATAAAGAAGAGAAGAATATGTATGTATATATATTCCATCTGATCTGTTATAGCATATACCTCCTTTACAAGTACAAGTTTATATACATACATAGTGCACTTTAGAATATATGTGTATGCTATCCATCTTATACATATACACACATACACACTTACATTCTACTTCATTGATTGTATGGTTGTCTTTGTCCCAGGGCAGGCTCTAAGACATGGACTAGTAGCCTTTTTACAAAATCATCCCTGGAAGCAGGAGTGAAGAACTAGAAAGAGTGAGGGGAGGAGGAACAGTGAGTGCAAGACTGTGTTCCTGAGGGCACTGCTTGGTGAAACTGGGGCCCGATGCTCACCCACCCTCTCTGAGCATTTGTGATGCCTGCGCTCACTGTTGTCCATTCTGGGTTGAGTAATTAAGCAATTATCTCAAATAATTGAGGGCTATCCTTCGAGGCTCTTGTTTCCCTGTGCTTTGGGTCTATACATATGTGTTTACCAAGTGGGGTCTTGCCAGTGTCTAGATGTAGAATTTTTGCAGCAGAAAGTGAAAGATGGGGGGAGATATGTGCCTAAAGCAACGCCCTGCCAGTAGCAGTTGAGTCAGACCCCACCTGGAACTGTCTACCATGTGGCAGAAATCAGAGGTGAGGCCCAGAGCTTTGTACTGGGACACTAGCGGGACAGGATGCAGTTAAGTCTAAAACATAATAGTTTTTGTCAGTTTCATTGAATTGAGATATTTGCTAAAGTCTCCAGTTATTCTGTCCGTGTATTTTCTCTTTTGTCTCGTTTAGACAGTAATTTATGAAAAACATTGCTATGTCATTAGATGAACAAATATTAATATTTATAATTGCTTTGTTGTAAGCTGTTGCCTTTTAATACTTTGGGATCTAAACTGGTATTATTAACCATAAAGGTTGTGACCCTTGCTTTCTTTCCTTTTTTTTTTAAAAAAAGCTTAGTAGTACCTTTAATTATCCTTTTGTTTATTTATTTATACTTTGGTGGGCTATTTTTAGAGTAGTTTTTGGTCCACAGCAAAACTGAGTGGCGAGCACAGAGGTTTCCCACGCACCCCCTGCACCCTCCACCCCACTGCCTCCCTCATTATCAGCATCCCACACCACAGTGGCACGCTTGTTCTCTAGTCAGTGCACCTGCCCCAAGCATCATAAGCATCCCAAGTCCGTAGTTTACATTAGGGCTTATTCTTGGTGTCTGCGTTCTGTGGGTTTTGACAAATTTATAATGACCTGTATCCACCATCACCCTGTCATGCAGAACAGTTTCACTGTCCCCAGAGGCCTCTGTGCTCTGCTGATTGATCTCTGCCTCTCCCCAACCCCTGGCAGCCGCCGATCATTTTACCGTCTCCACAGCTTTGCTTTTCCCCAAATGTCATACAGTTAAAATCACATAGTATGTGGCCTTTTCAGGTTGGCATTTTTTACTTAGTAATACATATTTAAGTTTCCTCCATGTCTTGTCACGGCCTAATAGCTCATTCCCTTTTGGCACTGAATAATATTCCATTGTCTGGATGTAGGATTCTTTTTTCTTAATTGTGTTTTTTATTGAAGTATAGTTGATTAACAATGTTGTGTTAGTTTCACGTGTACAGCAACATGAGTCAGTTATACATACAAATATATTCTTTCTCAGATTCTTTTCCATTATAGGTTATTACAAGGTATTGAATATAGTTCCCTATGCTGTACAGTAGGACCTTGTTGTTTATTTTGTATATAATAGTATGTATCTGTTAATCCCAAGCTCCTAATTTTTCCCTTCCCCCTTTGATAATCATAAGTTTGTTTTCTATGTCTGTGAGTCTATTTCTGTTTTGTATATAAGTTCATCTATATCATTTTTTTAGATTCCACATATAAGTAATATCACATGATGTTTGTCTTTGTCTGACTTACTTAGTATGACAATCTCTAGGTCCATCCTTGTTGCTGCAGATGGCATTATTTCATTCTTTTTATGGCTGAGTAATATTCCATTGTGTGTGTGTTTATCCATTCATCTGTCAGTGAACATTTAGATTGCTCCTGTGTCTTGGGTATTGTAAATAGTGCTGCTATGAACACTGGGGTGCATATTTCTTTTCAAATTCATTTTCATCTTTGCCAGATGTACTATTCTTTAATTTTTAATCTTTCTGAATATCTTTATATACAAATATGCTCTTATACACAACATAATAGTGTATTTTTCTTTCTTAGTCACTGTGAAAATCTTTTCCTTTTAATATGTGATGTAAGTCCATATTATTTACTGATACAGTGGTAAGATGAAATGGTTGTTCTCAGTTCTGACATATATATAATATATTCCCTATATATTATATATGATGTAAGTATCTATATATATTTAAATACATAATGTTACATATATAATGAATGATATATATTTGGATATGTTACATAAAATATATTATAAAATATGTATTTTAGTTATTTGAATATGTAGAATATATAATTATGTATAATTATATGTAAAAGAGTCAATGTTTTATCTATTTAATTTGCTCTTTCGGTAAAGCTTTTGTTATTTAGGAAGGTGTATTTATTTATGGTAATGATGACTTTCATAGTCATATTTTTATATAATGCCCTTAGTCTTCTTTTTCTCAGCCATTATTTGTTGATGTTATCCTGCAACACGATTTAAGTTCGCTGGTACCCTCTTATTTTCCTGAGCATCTGGATTGAAGTGATGCTCTTTTACCTCAAATACCATAGAAGGCCATCCGCAAGCTTCATCTCCCCTTTGCTCTCCCTTTCTGGTAGTTACGCTGTGTCTATGTTGTCAGAGCACGTAGCCATTACATACTCCACGTCTCATTTAATTATTTAGTCTTGCATCTACAACCGTGTGTGTATAGGCACACACATGTAGTATACACATAAATGCACATGCACACGTGTATACTCTGTGTACACACACACACACCCCGTCTCTCAAATCCAAGCATTTAAGGATCAGTCTCTCTGTTCTTGCGCTCTCTCTTTAACTGCACGGTAGTGTATTGGTATTGAATTTGGTGGGCAGAACTATGACATTTTTTCTTTTTTCAGAAATTCCTTCTCTGTATCTTGTTGCCCAGACAGCACATTCCATACTTGTCAACTAAATCTCAGAGAACTCCTTCTAACCAACTGGGATAAGACCCCCTCCTTTCTTGTCCTCCTCCCTCACTTAGCTGAAGTCCCCTGACTATCACTTTATTTAAAAAAAAAAAAAAACCAAAGAATTCCATTGTTTCCTCATGTTTGCTGTTCAGGGTATCTTATTTCTTGCATTTTTGTCTGTAAAGCTAGATAACTTTTGGGTTACACAAGGATATCATACCTTTGTACAATTACTGGTTAAATTTAGTCATGGCTGTTATAATTGCTAACTGTTAAATAAATCATGATTGTGGCATCTGGAAACTATAAAGGGTGTAGGAGAGGAAAGAGAATTAAGTAATCTAGAAGACAGCTATCAGATGAGAAAGCAGCAGAATGTATTAGAGGAAATGATAATTAATTTGAATAGGAATGGAAACGGACAATGCATATTTGTCCTTTCCTTTAGATAGAAACTATTGTTGGGAGACTTGATATTTACTGTTTTGTAAAACTTCATTGTTTGAAAGAACAAGTTCAAATATTCAAATGTAGAAAGAATCTTCAATATGCCATCATCGGACAGATTCAAATGCTAAGCCTTATGATCTCAATGTCCCGTCTTTGGAGAGTCAAATTTACAGATTCATTTTTCAAATAAAAGGCCATTAATATGAGAAGCATTATTTGTGTGTGTGTGTTGAGTGATACAGAAATGTAAGAAAATGTTAACCGTATCTAAACCGTTATCTGTCCAATTAGCACTTGTCGAAAGGCAGAGCATAGGGAATATTCAGAAATAAAAGCAAGGACTCTGGGCTTTATTATTCACATGATTGAATGGCTATTGAATTGACAGTTGTTGAGAACTGCGTGCATGTTTTTTAGTCAAGTGTGATTTACCCGACAGTTTCATTTCCAACGGTGATAAAGGAGAAGATAAATGATTTCAGTTTCCCACGAAGGGGATTTTCCTCTTACCTGTAGGAAGGAACTTTTGGACCAGACAAAGCTGATTGCACTCTGGGGTGAGGATACACTGCAGAATGGACTTGCTTCCCTCCTCAAACATAAACCTGGGCAGGTCCAGAGATCAGTTTGTTCTCTAGCTTGTTAGAAGCTAGAACTTCCCATTTTGCTCTCATTGAATCCAGGGTGTCTGGAAACTTGGGTTTCCAGTTCTCCATAACCCAGACATCTGTCCATTCACCAGGCGGTGGACAAATCTTTCAAGGTCCATGTGGAGATTTTTCTTCTAAACTCACGCAAGGCTTCTTGCTCTCCGCCACCTGCTTGGCACACACCGCGAAGTGCTCTCACCATTGCTCTCAGGAGTCATGCCTCACTTTGTCTGAAAGCTTGCTGGGGGTAAAGAGAGCGTGGATGACATATGTTTCACTACAGTCTTCAGCTTTATGTGGCATTTGATCCTAGCAGTACTGTTTACTGGCTGTGCGTACTTGACCAAACCACTTGGCCGTTTCTAGCTCTGATTTTGTGTGCGTAACATCTGCCTTCATATTCTAAGTGCTGTTCTGAACGCTGTAAATACACCGACCATTCTTACCATCACTATGACTGTATGATGAAAATACTATTATTATCTTCCTGTTGTAGATGAGATGGTGGCTACTGAGAGGTTAAGTGAGCTGGGGTTTGAACCCTGAGGGTCTGCCTTCTTTACTCTTAACCACTATTCTGAACCACCACGGGGAAGTGCCTACAGGGTGCCTGGCATACAGAAGATATCCAGTAATTGTGCAGCCAAATAATAGTTTAAAAAGTACTACTGAATAGATAGAAAAGCAAGCTGCATGCTGCTGCACAGTGCTTCTTAGACTTCTATCTGTGGGCCACACACCTCAGAACCTTGGAATTTATTTCACAACTACAGAATCAGAAATGCAGGGACCAAGGCAAAAGAATGCTCATTGTTTGATTCTCCCCTCTGGCAAATGTTTTGAACACCAAAACTTGAAGGCTACCGAAGTGGTTAAAGGATTAGGAGCTGGGAGTTAAAATATCTGGGGCATTAACGTAGTATCTGGGTCATAGTATGTTACAATGTGGGACAACTCTCTAATATTTACTACTTGCTTTTGTGTGTATATTCAAACTCATTAAAAAATCTGTGTGTGCATATCCAAAATTATTTAATAGCAGAATTACAGGGAAACGGCTTACAGCGATCTTCTATGTACAGCTGCTGCAATCAGAAGAATGGTTTCTCGTGGCAAGAAAGGAATAGTCAAATGGTACGTGATCGACAACCATCCTTTCTGACTGACAATAGCTGTGTATCCTATATTAAGAATATTTTATGCCCACATATAGCTGACATTTAATAAACTGAGGAAAAGAATTCTGTACAACAGAGAAAGAGTTTTTCAAGCAATATGCAATACCCAATCCAACTATTACACTTTCCTTGCCTACAGGAAGATCTGTAAAATGCTTTTCCCCAGAACCAACATGTTTACAGTGGCTTTCACAAGCAGGAGGAGTTTATCAGAGCAGGTCCACAGTGGGAGGCCTCCATGCCTTTTAAAGTTTTTGAATTCATCCAGATTTTGCATTGCCAGATTAATGCAAAGTAAAGACAAAAGTGCACAATTACACAGAGATTCCAAGAACTTCCTGTCATCAGCACGTTAGCTCTGAGGTAAGGAAGTGGCAGAGCTGAAGCCAAATTAGGCAAAGAAAAAGAAAGAGAAGGAGGGGCATTCAGTCACTGTTTTCCAAGGGGAAGGTGATGTCCTAGTCAGTCGGTCAGAGGGTTGGTAACTGACACCACATCTACATGTTAGTCCTGTGTTATGTGGATTATAATTTGCTGTAAATACGGGCACAGATCAGATGTGTGCAGGAGCACAGTTACTTGCATAACTTTAACCAAAGAAC
The DNA here is from genome assembly GCF_048773025.1 of Camelus bactrianus. NCBI lineage: Eukaryota > Metazoa > Chordata > Mammalia > Artiodactyla > Camelidae > Camelus > Camelus bactrianus. Next base: position 27,696,131 of record NC_133563.1, read on the forward strand.
TGTCCACATTCTCGTTAGCCAAGCTCATAGAACAGTGAGTAACACCCTCAGCCCTGACCGCTTGATTATCCAAACAACGTTAGTGAGCAGTAGAATGGAGATGATGCCAAAGCAGGAAACTACCGGTAAATAATATGTTTTAAAGAATGGTACTTTTTCAACCCCTTCAAAGCCATTTGAGCTTCGTTCCTGTCTTGTAGAGCTGGGAAACTGGGACTTGGAGGGGATGGGTAACTGGCTCAAAGACATACGCAGTAAGGCAATACACAATATTCAGAAAGGAGGTTTCCTAACAGCGTACCTGGTAGGCTGTCCTCGGACCACTTACAGTTCCTGTTAACAAGCTAAATGACTTCAGTGAGTGAGGCTCTTCATCTTCACCATCTTCATCTTTAAATGAATGGAGAGGACTGGATCAAAACTTAACATCCAGTGACCTTTCCTGTGTTGCTGGTCTCAGCACTAGTTGCCAGCAGAGGGCGCCAGAGCCCTTTGAAAGTTTTTTTTTGGGTCGGTCAGTCTAGGCATTCAAATTAGCCTGCCTGTATCAAAATATAGCTTGGGGATTGAGGAGGGGTAGTCGTGGCGTTATGATTCCATCTTTCACTTTCTTAAAGAGAGAAAAAAAACCCTTTTCATTAAATTGTAATGCCGTTACAGCATTACTTGTTAATCAAAACAGGCTTCCCAAATCCAAATGCAATTAAAACTGAGTTTTCAGACCTTTATCTCCTTCCTTCTGGGTGTGTAGCCTGCTCTGGGAACTCCTGCTGGGAACACTGCTTTGAAAAACACTAATGTGTGTAGCAGGCCCATGGGTATGGCATGAGGGAAAGGGGAGGAGGGAAGCTGGCCTGTCAGTTAAAGTGAAAGGAATCTGAAAGGTGTGGACTGTTGCAGTGGCTTTTTGCAGGGACAGAAATCTCTGCAGGGCATGCCCCAGAGACCAACAGCAGAGTCATTTTCTCACGTGGTCTTGGACTGAAGAATTGCTGCCCCAGATTCATATGCCAACTTCATGGAGGGTTTTTTAGGGGGAAGAGGAGGAGGTGAGGTGAGGCACTATAAAAAGGAGGTGATACGTAGGATGAATTCATGTCTGATTCCTTAGAAAACATCAGCTGCAGCATTATTTAGGGATTTTACCCAACTGTGACATTTCCAGGGATATAAATTACCCCCTTTTAGAGAAATTATACTTGCAGCATCTTTGACCATCTTATTAGATATTTCTGACTCAACTGAGTATTACTGAGAAGAATTGTTTGAAGAAATAAAAATATCAGGCTCTTCAAACTTTGCTAATTTAATTTTTGAAATATTAGACTGAATTGAGGGAGAAGACCTCAAAATGAATGCATTCTGTTTGTGCTGCTCACCACCAAGTTAGGTATAATTTGACATTTGCATTACTATCCCTTTTCTTTCAAAGGCTGGTTTTCAAGGATGCTAAAGGAACAAAAAAGAATGTCATCTGTCCCCAGCTTGGGGGACATGAAGGGGACCCAGGGAAGTGGTATTTGATTTGAAACTTGAAGGATGAGTCAGATCCAGTCAGGCATGAAGGGGTTTGGGATGTGTGTTTCAGGTAAGAGGAAAGCTCAAAAGGGAGACCACGCTCTTAAAGGATGTTACCCACTTTTCCAGAAAGCAGTGCAATGGGAAATGATCACTGTCCATGATACTACTGTGACTTAGAAGAGGAATTAACAGTTCATTGACAATACTGAATATGAGCAATGGAAGAATTTCATCAGAATTTGTTTATCCAAATCAAGAATTGGATATTAGATCAGGTCTAAAAAGAATTTTCTATTACGCTGAAATCTTACGGGGACAAGAGACTTGGATCTGGTCTGAAAACCCAAAGGACAGTATGTATTTCAACCTACATTTCTGTAAAATCTGATAAACGTAGAGTGGGGTGAAGAGAAAGAACACTGACCTCAACTCAGTAGGTTTAATGGAGGCCACCTTGACTGAATTGCCCACAATGGCAGCTCATTTCCAGGGTAATACATTTAACTTGAGATGTTCCAGATCTGTTGTTTTATATATGAATGATGGTTGGATGCTCTTCCCCAAGCCTAGCGGAAGTTTGTGTTGAAACATGCCTTTTTCTTGTCACCTCAACTTCCCCAAAACACTAGAGAAGATGCCAGTAGAATATAATCCAAAATTTGAAATTCCTGTTTTATTTCTATTTTAATTACCTGACTGAAGAGCTGTCTACAAGCAGCTGAAAGGCCACTGTCACAAAGGAATGCGATATGGACACAGACCTGATGAAAAGTCTCAGGGAAGTAGAGCTGCATGCATTCCTGTGATTGCCAGCCTTTGTGTTTAGACCCTGAGGGATTGGCGTGGTGTGGAGGCGGGGAGGATAAGGGCCATCTTCTAGGGGAATCTGGAGGAAGCAGGATCTGCTAATGTGAATTCCCTGCCTTCAGAGTACAGTATTTGAGCTTAAAAGAAAATGAGGGTGTCCTGCAGTTCAAATCCTGCATGTGATGAAAGGGGAAATGAAAGCCCAGACAGGTAAACCAAGAGGGTAAAAGAAGTTTCCTCCATTATTATCAACGTTAATTCCAAATATATCATTGTCTCAGTCCCCAGTATGTTCACAGCACAGAAGCTTTGGAGACACAAAGATGTTTCAGACATGGCCACGTCTTCAAGGAGACAATACACAGAAAATTCATGAGACTAGGCGTCATTTGAGGGCAGGGATTTTGTCTTCTTGTATTCATTCTGGATTTAGCATTGAAAAAAATACTTCTTGAATGAATGTGCTGGGTAAGACGGACACCAGGAAGGTAGATTTAAAGATGGCATCAGAAATGGCTTTGCATAGGCTGTTTTATCAGAACAGTTAAGTATAAGAGAAAGTCTCCAGATAGCCAAGGCAGGGACAGAAAGAAGGATCAATACATACATGTACTTGGAGAACTGTCAAGGAGCCTCACAGAAGAGGGGTAAGGTGTAGGAGTCCCATAAGATATTGGAAGAATCACAGACACAGGCCAGATAATGAAGGGTTTGGGGTGAAGTCCTTGAACTTTATCCTGTAGCAATGGGTTCCTTAAACTATCTGCAGTGAAGAATCAGTTGTTGGCTTTTATTCCCCAGTCTTTCAGAGACCAAAGGGAGGATGGAGTTTGTGACACAGACAATGCACCATGTGGATTCAGTAGCACCCTGTTTTGTCCCTGTTCAGTGACACAAGTCCACTCATCACACGCTTGGGTAATATGGCAATATCAAATGTCTATAACGCTTCCAAAGGCTTGCTCTCCATTTCTGTTCTCACCTTATCGTGAGCAGGAACAAAGTCTGGCTCCTGATTGTGGACCACATTTTCAATGGCACAGTTGAGGACCAGGAACCACCAGAAATGATGTTAGCGGGGAAGGGACTTGATCAGATTTACGTCCTGGAAATTTCATGCCGGCAGCAAGGTGGAGAAAGTGGAGAATGAGTCAAGAAGATGATTCAGGAAACGGATGTCTTGGTCCAGATAAGAGGTGGTGAGGATCTGAACTGGGGTCATGCAAGTTCTAATGGGGAATAGATCATTTCCAAAACAAAAATGCCAGGATTTGGTGACTGGAATATGTGAGGAGGCAGAGGGAGGGTTAGAGATTTGTGAAAAACTTAGGGTGTTTGGATCTAGTTAAAAGAGTTTTGAGCTTGAAACCTTGAAAGGAGAATCTGAAGACTGTCCCAGGGAAGGAGACAGCTTCACTATATAAGGGAAGGGGTTTTTCTTAGGACAAAACAAAGATAACCCTCAAACTTTTAAGAATCAGAACCCAGCTCCAAGTAGCCAAATTGGCTTAAACATATATATATATTTATTTCATGTTTTGAATTTATATATATATATATAAATTTTAAACTTGGCTGTAGCAGTGCAGTTTTGCAGCAGAACGTTCCTGTGCTGTAAAGTCATGGACAGAATTACAGATTTGTCAGTGTAACCCTACCCCAACTTCCTGTTTGAAAGCTTCCTATCTTTCCACAGACTCAAAAACAAGCTCCAGCTGGCCTGATAAAATTAAAATTGCCCTTTAGGTACAGAGAGCCAGCGGTCCTGCTGCACAGAACGTAGTTCTGCTGCTGTGATCCCTGGGGCAGTTTGGTGGGGATGTGGGGCTGGGGGGACTTGTAACCTGGGACACTAGCTTCGTGTCTCTTACTTTCTGCTGCATAGAAGGGAGAAATAATTCTGAAGGTCTTTGCAGATTGCTGATACATGCTCAAGCCTCCCACCCCTCGACATCTCTGTGCTTCATACGACTCAGATGTTCTCCCCACTTGTTACTTTGCAAATCTATGTGTGGGTTAATATACAGAAAGCACTGGAGAGGGCATCCTGCACGTCAGGAATGAAGTAGGTACAGATGCAAATCGGTGCAGAATCATATAGCAAGAAGGAATAAAACAGGAATGGAATGGTTGTTGAGAGGAAAAATAAGAAGAGGCTGGAAAAAATTCAGAAAGGGAACAGAGTGCCAGTGAATATGTGTATGAGAAGCCGTGAAGGACCACACAAGAACAAGTGTAAAAAAAATGTGTCGAGAAGACTACTTTGCACCCTGGCAGCCTTAAACCTCTCTTCTTGTTACTCCTGCTCTCCATCCTCCATTCTTCTTTATTCCGCACAGTCAGCCCCAGTCTCACCCATCCTCTCTTCAGTCTCAGGATCACAGGAGGCCCAAACCTCCACTGTAACACATACTCCACTGTGTTGTCATTACCTGCTTATGCGGTTCTCCCCACCTTGTTACTGTTGAATTCCTCAAGGTTAGTGACTGTACATACCTCAGTTGTCTTTGTGGATGTAGTATAACAGAGCTTTTGGAGCTGAGCAGTACATGATGGAAGAGAGTTTTAGTCTCATTAATTGTCGAAGTGGAGGTGGTCATGTCTCCTGGCCAGCTATTCCATTTGATGAACAAGTATCCCAGTTTCGGAGGGAACTAAGCTTTCCTTTTGAAGAATGGTTTCTTTTAATTGACTGATGTGGAAAAACATGACCATGAAGTCCTAGTTGAATATATATATATAGACCTGTAAATTCAGCAGGAAGTGTGTGAGCATCAAGGCTCCCCGCTGTCTCCTTATCTCTTTGCTCTGCTTTTGGGCAGAGGTTCTGCTGTGTGATACGGTGCCTGTGATGCAGGCAGGCAGGCAGGATGGGAACTGCGAGCCTCGCTGGAATGGCATTCTGCCCCGGAACCTGTGCTGTACCACACCGCTGCCGACGTCTTTCAAGACTTTAACGACTGTTTCCAGGGTTCCCTGGCCTGTTAACTGTCAGTCTCCTGTTACCTCTTGTGAGCAACACTGACATTGTTTGAATCCAGGCATTTCAGATCAGAAAGCTGGTCTGCTGGGAGCTGGACGTCTCCTATCTCATTCCACAAAGGCGGTGATGCTCCCCCGGGAGTACTAGTGCTGGCCACCCTGGCTGCTGATAACAGGCTTCCCTGTCATCCACGGGTGAGAGCCCCTCTGGCCTCCTTTCCTAGTTTTTAGTAACAGCAGCAGCTGCCTCAAGGCACACAGTTCCTCCTTGTTGTTTTTGTTCTCTTTCTTTCTTCACGGAGTCTTTACCTTCCTCAAACTGCTTTCCCAATGTGAGGCCAAGAGATTCTCACATCTCCTTGGGGTGACTCGGACCCACCAGCTGTTGCTGCTGGCTCCCTGTGATTGTCGGTGACTTCATTGACAGCATATGTGTGATCTTTCAACATGTCCACAAGTGGAGGGAAAAAAACTTGCTGCTGGAAAAAAGGTTCCTGATGTGTCACTAAGTGCATACACATGATGAAACGGGGTCTCAGGACAGTCATTTCACATGACTCCCTGGCAGCCCTGCTTTCCCTCCTTTGGATTTTAGCAGCTGGATTCCAAAGCTTTGCCACACAGAGAGTTGGGTCTTTCCACGATGCAGGCATGGGGCTCTGAAGGAAGTGTGAGCAGGGCCTGGCCACCCACCCAAGGCCCATGTCAGTGCTTTCAGCAGTTCAGTTGCTAATCTCAGCCCTGTTCAGACATTCTTTTAGCAAATCGACACTGGGCTGTGTCCTACAGATGCAGTGGCTTCTCTCAAGGAGCTTACAGTCTAGTAGGGGAGTGGGATACTGTCTGGGTAGATAGGACTGTGAACTATGGAAGTGTTGGCTGCTATGGGGGTAAAACAGGATGACTTACCTTGTCCGGGGTGGCGGAGAGCCAGAAGTGCCTCTTTGAGAAGAAGCTGACTCTGCAATTAAAGTTGGTGCACCATTCATTCACTCAACGTTATTAAGTTTTGACAAAGCCAGTCTTCGTGCTATGTGTTATGTGTTATGAATACAAACATAAATAAGACATGGTGCCTACCCTCCCAGCCTCTCCGTAGTGGAGAGAAATGGAAATACTCAATTAAAATACATTTCACAGTCCTACGGTAGAGATAAATCAGGGGCTGTAAGCACACATAAGAAGAGGCAATCCCTCCAATCTGGTCTGGGTGTTCTCTCTGAAGTAGTAAAATCATTTTGAATGAATGAATGAATGAATGAATGAACAAATGAGTCTCAGACTTCCCTTAGTGGAAGTAGTCTACTTGGAAACTGCTAATCCAGCTCATGAAAGAGATTGAGTTAATATTTATTGACTGAGTGAGTTAGAACATGTATGAAGAAAAGAATTCATTCACGCTGAGAGGGCAGGGTTGGCATAACAGCTTCGTGTGTGGAAAGTGGGAACCTCACTGTGGAAAGTGGGAACCAGATATGACTAATAGAGGTGCCTCTTAGCATTCCGAACCCAGCTGAGGCTGGGTGTGACTGTATGGTGTTGCTAATTACCGCTGTAAGTGTTCTTCTCCTACCAGTGCTCAAAGGCCTGGAATTGGAGGGTGGGAATTGGAAAGGCCGATGACATGGAAGGTCAGGAAGACAGGAGGGGCTTGCACCACTGCAGGTGAAACAGCTGCCCTGGGCCCCAGCTAGCAGTAAAGGAGAGCTAGGGAGAACCATGGATCTGGGGAAGTGGGAGGGATTTAGGAAGAGCTGGAAATAAGGCCCAAGAGAAATTTTAGTGGAAATAAAGTGGAATGTAGAGGAATAAAAGTTTGCTTGCTTCTTGTTAAAGTAACATTTCTCAATTGCTTATATTCCAGGATTTCTTGTACTTCATACTCCCATAAAGAGATAAATGTCTTTCTCACTCCCAGTATTGCAGATGAGGAAACTGAGGTGTATAAAAGTTTAAAATGTCACACGGCCTATAAATTTCAGAACAGGAACTAGCGTCTCCAGGCATCCAGTTCCTGAATCTGAATTCTTAGCCTCAACATTGTGATAGCATCTCAGGTTGTATGAGTAAATACATTTCAGAATCTGAGATATGCGAATTGGATTCATTTTTGGTGACGGTGATAATGTAATTGCTAGTCTTGTGTGTTAGGTGGTTGAGGGACAGTGAAGGTGAAAGTTTAAGACTATGTCTAGATTTTGGGTCAGCAATAGGAATATGAAAACTTCACTGGTCAGCTGCCAGAAAAACCTAGGCATGGGGACTTCTCTTAGACACGCTCCTCTCCTCTTGTAATCATGTGTATGTGCACACACAGATTGATTTAAATCCCAGAAGCTGAGTTAGCATCTGTGTTTGTGAAGATTGAACAAGGTGCCGTGAGGTTCGTTTTCCTTCCCTTCTGGGTCCTCATTGGGTTCCCCAGAGAGGATCAGTTGCACTTCCATAGCACAAAAAGAGTCATTTATCCTCACAATGTTTTTGAAAAAATAAGGACTGATGTAATTCTAACTGGTTTTTAAGTCAACTGCTTCATTGGGAGTTAACCACTTATTGGCAATTAACCTGGAGTTTAATGGACCTTGTTCTTTCTCGTCATTAGCTCAACCACACTCTGATAGGTTTGTTTTCTTACTAATGTGACATATCCTGGTCAGACACCTACTACGGAAAGATACCCAGGTTTTGCAGATAGTTGTGAAGACTCTTAGAGCCCAGGAATTGAAAAAAAAATTCCTCTACGTAATCTACCCAAATCAAATAGGCTTTAAGGAAAATGAGAGGTGCTACCAAAGTGATCACATGTCTTCATTTTATGGTTGAAGAAATCGAGGCTCAGAAAGGCAGAAATTTTCCTTCCCAAGAACCTTAGGTAGTTAATACTATGAGTAGTTTATGAAACTTTAAAAAAATTTTCTTTTTAGCTAATCCATTGATGACCGTGACAGAGATTATCTCTAAGTGAGCTCATAATCCATGCTCCCTTTCCATTTAGTTACAGACCATAATATTTATTTGGGCATATCGTTGCCCTATCAAATTTCCCACCTTTCCTGACAAAAGGTATGGTCATGTGACTAAATTTTGGCAAATGTTATATAAGCCACAGTGTCGCTGAGCTCTTCCAGGAGTTTTCTTTAAAAGAAAGGAGTCTTGTCCTCAACTCATTTCTGTTTAGTTCCTGAAATATGCAATAATTAATTTCAGAAAGAAATTTGGATCATGAGGATATTTTGGGAAATGAAGGCCCAAATACAGAAGGATCCTGAGTGCTGACATTGGGGAGCTACCTCAAGACTTGTTAAATGTGAGAGAGAAATGAACTTTTTTTTTTTACTTAAGCGGTCATTTTCTAGGTCCCTTACTCACAGCCAAACTTAATCCTAATGAACTCGATAAGTATGATCTTCTATCCTGGAAATACCATTCCAGTGCCACTTGAACCCCTGGTGTGTGAGTCAATACCAAGGTACTTATGGTCCCACCAACGTTTCTATAGGTATCAGTAACCTTGGGATCCTGGTAACACTGGCACGTTGACAATTCCCTGCTCCTAAATCATGCATTGTGATGTTTGGCCCCACTTCTGAGGAATTAAAACCAGCTTTCTTTCGGGCAGCTGGATATTGAAAACCAAGATTGCTGTGATTTGGGCCCTCCCATGCTGTTCCAGGGATAGTAACAGTTGGGATTCCCCTGGGTCCCTGGGCTTTTGTGATTCCGCCAAGCTTCAGTGGTGCCTCTGGAAACCTCAGGACTGGTTGGTGACCAAACGCAATCTAATCTTGACCAAAGAAGGCATTTTCCAGGCATGACACATCTTCACATGAACTGCATTTTACACACATGGCTCTAGACCGAGCAGCCTGCAAAAATGAGCATGAGAAGCAATTTTGCAATGTTCTAGACTCTTTATCTGGAAGTATCCCAACAACCATAAATTATGAGAGAGAAGGAACTGTGGCAGTGTTGTCCCATCAGTGCTTGGCACTGGGTATACCCTTTGATGAATGAGTTAAAAAAAAGAGTGTAGGAAAAGAAAGCAAAAAGGGGAGAGAGAGAAAGAGGATATAAAAGATGAAGAGAGAATTTTATGCATAAATGTCAAAATGATATATAAAGTGTGTGTGTTTGTGTTTGTGTGTGTATTTAGGTCAGTTTTAGGTAAAACTCATTGTAAACTAGACTCTCCAGTTCCTCACTCAGTTTTCTCAAGTATTAGTGTGTTTTGCTAATGAGGGTGTTCTCTTGAATGTCAAGGTGTGAATGCCTTTCACCCAATTAATCTCGCAACTCAGAGTTAACTCTGGGGCTAGTTTTAAAAGGCCCCAGGCCATTGACCAAATGCAGTCCTCAGAGTAATGAGCTTTAACCTCTCCAACGTTTGTGTTCTCATTTGCTGCCCCCACAAGTTGGAGATTTCTGAAGCTTCCTTGAACTCTGCTGTAGGGAATCTTCTTGAATTTTCTTGAGGAAATGGTTTTCATGAGGAGCCTTGGGAGATTTGTGAGTTTCTGTGAACTCTTGGCAGGCCCCAAGGCAGCTGACCCAAGACCTGGAGATTCTTCTCTTTTAAAGACTCTCATTGTGAAGATCTCTGTTGAAGAAAGACAGGAAGACTCCATCTAGGCCCCTGGGCTCCTATGAAGTAATAGAGGTGATGAGCTCATGGAACACAAGGAGGTGGAGAGAGGTCACCAGCTGTCTCATGAGCAGGAAGGAACAAGGCTGATGGTAGGTTTATGTGTCTCCAAATTAACTGCAACCTATGGGTGTGAAGCTATCTCTATGAGCTTTGCAGCAACTATCCCAGTTGGAACCCTATGTACAGGATAAACCAATGAGATTACAGTTTACAAATCACATTATTGAGATATAATTCCCACATCATACAATTCACCCAGTTAAACGTGTGTAATTCAATGTATTTTTGTATATCAGAACCAAATTATTTAAAGAACTGCTGATTACCATTAAAGCTCTCATCCAGGTGAACTCTTATTCAGAGGGCATTGCCACTGCTCAAAACATGTTTGGACATTCCTGAGAACTGCCTTCAGGGCTTACAGCACATTCTTTTGAATCTTCCCTATGGTGCTGAATCTTTATCCTTGGAGGGTGGAGTCGATTCTCTGGGAACAGACAAGTGTCGTTTAGAGCCAATTCTGCTGAATAAAGGCTCTGATCAAGCTGTGTAATAATGTTTAGGGTCAAAACCCAAAGGGTGGATTTGAAGTCTTCATTTATTTTCTTGTGTGACTTGGAAGCAGGTCCTAAATGGAGTGAAGAAATTATTTGACTTTAATCTCTCTCATTCGCTTTGTTGGATTAATTGGCCAGTTTTCCTTTAAAAGGGATAAATGAATTTCTTTCCCTTATAGTCACACTTTGTGTGAAAATGTCTGCACTAGAAAGAGAGGGGTGGACAGACACTGGACCAGGAAATGGAAGATCAGAGGAAAAATTCAGTTCCCACCACATAGGCATAAGTATGCCCCTTGACTTCGCCAGGTTTCCATTTCTGCCCTATAATTGAGACTAATACCACCTACCTTGTATATTATGTGAAATTGTACATGTGAGTTTGCTTTGTATACAGTAAGTTGAAAACTGCTGTACACATGAAAGGAAGGGTAGCTAGTCTAAAAATGCTCAGTTGTTGCCACTTTATGAAAAAATTTCTTCCAGAGCTGAAGTCATGAATATTCAGGATTGGGTGGAGATTTTGCTGGGAGGCACCAGTTTATAATAGAGCCAGGTCTGGGAGAGAGTAAGTCTGAGGGGCCTGAGTCTCTTATTGTGGCTCAAAACTCTTGATTAACTTGTCCTTAAGGAACCCTTCAAGTTCACTTAAGATACATGTTTTTGTGTGTTTTCTTCCTACTCTCCACCTAGTCAACTGCCATTCATCTTCATATTTCAGTTTAAAGTATCACTTTCTCATGTATTTCTTCCTGATCTATTCCCACAACCAGGTAGTGTCCTCTGACACATGGTTCCGTGACAGGTACTTCTCCTCTATGCAAATCTTTTTCTGTTTACAATTATTTATCAATATTTGTTAATGTGTCTGTTGAGGTCACCTCTTATATTCCCAGTACCTTGCACAGTACCTGGCATGAGTCAGGTGCCCAGCAAATATTGACAGAGTGTGTTTACAACCAGATTCTTTTTTTCTTAATATCCTTAAACTTGACAGGATATTTTGCACAGGAGCTCATGCTGTATTTTTCTAAAAATTATCACAGGATAGTAAATTTGTAGAAGAGATATTTATTTAATGCCCATATTCTGCCAAGGGGCAAACTGAGGCTTTAAAAAGGAAGTGATTTATTGAGTGTCAGTCAGCTCACTAGTGATAGAAGCTGGATGAGAACTCACCTTAGTTGTTATCAGTTACACTTCACTCTGTCCAGTGACCATTTCCTAGTCCAATGCTCACTTTTTGTGTGTGTGTGTGTGTGCAACACATTGTACGAATAGTATTTCCAAAGGTTTCTGAACATCAGCTCTGTATGAAGTCAGGATTTGCTTTGACTATGTGGGAAAGAAAACACCAAGATAGCGGTTTTGTTTTGTTTTGCTCTGTTTTCCAAATTAAAGTTTATTTCTCTTTTAGATAAGGTCTGAAGTGACCCATAGGAGGGTCCATCTTCCTGTTTTTTCCTCCATGTTTTTTACATGTATCTTCCATTCCCAAGTTCATCTCAAGCTTCAAGATGGTTGTTTTTTTCAGCCAGCATTTAAGAGGAAAGAATAAAGGCAAGAACAGCCTTCTCTAATTAAGAACATTTCCAGGAAGTCACCCTCACCACTTCTCTTACATTCCATTGGGTGGAACTTACCAGATGACCATACCTAGTTAGTTCCAAGGGAGGCAGGAAAATGTAGTGTTTATCCTGGGCAGCTGTGTGCCCAACTGAAAAAGCAGGTGCCTGTTAATGATGGGGAAGTGGGGAATGGATATTGGAGACAACTCTTACAAACTCTTGGATTTCAGAGGATGGTCTGTCTGTCTATCTATCTATCTATCTACCTACCTACTTACCTACCTACCTACCTACCTACTATTTAAAAGCTCAGAGTAGAATTTGCCAGGGCTAGAAGAAAAATTTTTCAATTTACAGAATATTTTGAGCACTCTCCTGTGGTTATGCATGTTATGGGGATAAAATATTCTAGACTATTGCCTTCAGATAGACTAAACTTGGGGAGTGGGAAAGTATGTATGAAATTGAAAATTCACAGTGCTGGCCTTAAAAAGTATTCTATTGTTCTGTTTATTTATACAGTAGTTCGTTAATTCATCTGTTCATTCATTGAACACTTTTTGAAGGCCTGCTAGGCGTCAGGCACAAATTCAATTTCTAAATGTTGTCATGGCTAGGATAAACAAATCCTGACTCCTCAGCTCTGCAAGCCCAGTGCTTTAGCTGAGGACTGACACGACCATGCAGCTACTGTCTGATACGTTCCAAAACCTCAATGATTTATTTCCAGTCTTAAGAATAAGATAGTTATTTCCCAGGAGAGGATCATTTTGTTTCCTTACATGCAGCCCCTCCAAAAATGCTTTCTTGCTCTCATGGAGTGGACCTTACTGCAGGACAAAGGACGTCATTGCTGTGTGTATTTCACCTAGGGCTTGGCACAAAGCAGACTCATGTTCAAAACCAGCATGTTGGTTTTTTTTTTTTTTTTTTTTTTGCACACATGCCAGGCACTCAGGCATACGAAATCATACTAAATTGTCCTAACAGCACCGTTAATAACGTCTGTGCTTTTGGGGTAACCTCAGGAGGCTTGAGCCCCACCACTCGCATAACCTACACCACGTTCACACTCTAGACACCTCAAATAAACAAACAGTCTAAGCAAAACCATGTACTCCTGCTGACTTCACAATCACAGTTTCAAGGTGAGGCCCTCAGAGGCCCTCATCTTTCAAGCAGATGAGTAATATGGTCATAAAATTTCCAGACCCATCACTGCCTTGGACTGTGTACCATTATGCCAGATTTACAGAGAAGTAAAGAGGCTCACAGAGGTAACGTGGCTTCCTCAAGTCCACACATTGGAAGTAGCACAGCCAGGCTGCCAGCCTGCTGCCACGGAGCCAGTGCTGTTCATGGTCTAAGCCCCGTGAAGACTGTCTGAATGAGCAGATGAGCTCTTAGGAAAGAACGTGAATTCTCAGGTCACAGACAGGAGCCCCCGAAGGGCTGTGTCCTCGTTTCCACGGAGCTAAGTGCTCTTGGGACAGGCTGGTGATTGCTCACATCTGTGCACAGCCATATGTCTCTGGAACTGGGCAGTTGACCCCTTAGAACTTTAGGGCATGGTCTTCTTTCAAGAATCTTCAGATCTAAGTCCTTGATTTCACACTTGAAGAAAAGGAGTCCCAGAGAGGTATAATGACTTCCTGTGGTCCCGCACTGAGCCAGTGACGGGAGTGAGACAAAAGCCCAGATCCACTGCCCACTGCTACTGAAGCCCTTTTTACACCTCACCACTTGGGGAATGAGTGAAGAAGTGGGTGGGTTCGTAAGGCAAAGGATGTGTTATCACGGAGTATAACAATCTTCTGTTCACTGTCTTTAGAGCCTAATGTTTGAGAGCTATGGGAAGACTGAATTAGGGCTCACTGGTATATGATGGGGGAGAGGACAGCCGCTTAAACCATTTCCCACCCCATCTCAGAGTGTGGAGATATGAATAAAGCCACTTGCTCCAGTCTCGGTGAGAGAGGCTCACGCCTTAGCTGTTATCAGTTATACCTTAACTACCCTATCCGGTAACCATTTAATAAGGATTAGTTGATAATGAGTTGAATGGAAGCAGATGATGTCAGAAGGAGGCTCATGGGACCTCCTAACAGTGTACTCCGTAATATTTCCTTGGTGCTAGTATCACATGGCAGCTAGGGCACTTGGATTAGATTCCTAGCTCCATCATGCGGCACACTCTCCCTAAGACTCAGGCACGGGTTAATCCCAGCCTCACCTACAGGAAACGGATGCTCCCTATGAGATGAGTGAGGCAGGGGCCCCGTCAGTCTGTCCATCAGCGTATCCTCGACACTGAGTACATGCTGGACATAGTGAGTCTTCAATTAATAATTGTTGAATAAACTGAGACTTGTGAAAAGTACTCAGAATTGAAAGGGTATAGAGAGTTGGAGTGGGACTATTTAGAAGCTATTTTCACAATAAGGAGTCAGGAAGGAAGGAAGGAAGAGGCTCATTGCCCAGGGCAGAAAACAAAATGTCAACAGAGAAGAGTGGGAAACAATGCTGTGTAAGTTTTATAAAATATGTAGTCTTTGTCAAGGACAGCGATCTTCCAGCTGGAATTGGTAGAACATGGAGAGGAGGATACATGAGGAAGTACTATGGAAGCACAGAGGTCAAGATGCAGAAACATTTTTTTTCTCAGCACTTAGGGAAGGTGGCAGTGACACCAGGAACTGGTATGGCTTACGTAAGAAAAAGAGAGATGATGACAAATTCACCTCTCTTCTTTTCTGATAGGGTTGCTAGACTATCAAAGCACTGGGTACTCTGATGCCATGTGTGCCAATTTCAGCAAGGGACATGGAAGTTTCCTTCAGGATGCCTTGGAAGAAATACTTGAGGAATGAAGTCTGAGTGATAGTAAACGCCGTGGCTCCACACTGGTTGAAGAATGGAATGATCTTTAGCTAACTTCATATCTGTTTGTCTTTAGCCTTCCCTGTAAACATTTAATTGATTGTTTGAAATAAAGACTGAGTTGGTTAAAGTGTCTGATGCCATGATGTCAGGAGATACTGCTGGTTAGGGACCTGCAATCAAGACTTCAGTCCAAGAAGAAACAACTGTGATGAGACAGGACCTAGTCGTTAAAGAAGAGTGGTTGTAAGATGGGGACACACTCAGGAATTGGCAGGAAGACCCAATGATGAGCTGAGCTACAAACTGGGAAACTGAATACAGGGCAGGGGGTGCGATTATAATGTTGCAGACATAAGTGCTGAGTTGGAGCAGCAGCAAACTTAACTATAAAGGAAGTCTCCTGGGCACATCACACTTCACTTAAGGACAACATCAGTCACAGAGTTTTAAAAGAAAGTAGAGCCCACCAGCTGGTAGTGTGTGTGCGCGTGTGAGCACATGTGCATGTCTGGGGAGAGTCATGTGACTCTGGACGTGGGGAGTGGAGCTGAGCAGAAGTGGTGTTCAAGCTGGATGGAGAAGAGAGGATTAGAGGGATTTATTAGTCATCTTCAAATAATCAATAGGCTTTTTATGTGGAGAAGGATTCATGTGTTTCTTTATTTTACTTATGTATGTTTGCTTTTCATGTCTTTCTTCCAAAAAGGTTTTGAAGTCACTAAAAAGTCTTTAAAATCGACTCTGAGTAACTTCAGAAGTCAGAACTGGGACAAATGGTGACCATTATAAGGAGCCCATCTACCATCTGAATTACAAAGCAGTGAGGTGACCTGCCTAGGCAAGGGGTGGCCTCCCATTCCTAGAAATATGCAAGTGCTGGGTGACCAGAAGTGATGTGTGAACACACACACACACACACACACACGTGCATGCGAGCGCACTGAGTGGCTTACTAAGGTGTCTTCAGTGTGGCTTCTGTACTCATTCACTTAATTAAATTAGATCCTTCTCTTGCATATATTGTTTTATTTTCAATTTTTCCTTTATAAAACAAACACACTATAGTTGCAACAACCTTTAGGCTCAGGCTGCGGTCATTAATGTCCTGCATGGCTAAACCCAGACTTGTGGAGGGTAAGCTCCCATAATCTTTTGGGAATGTAGCCAGTCAGACCTATCTTCCTGAAATACATGGTGATCATGAGCTTATTAATAAACCATTTCCAGTTATTTTGGAAAGAAGACTAAAAACTGTGGTGGAGCTGGGAATGAAATATACAATAAGACTTTTTTCTCCAATTCCCCAGCCCCTTGCTCTCTGGGCAGCACTGTTCTGCATATATGGGCTTTTCATTTTCCCTCTTCTCTGCTCATGTGCAGACTTGCCTGCCCTTGACTGCTCTTTGACTCCTCAGGGAGGGGGGACTCTAAGGCTATTGACGTGACCAAAAGAGGCATTTCACATTTCATCAAGGAGTTTATGTTCAAAGAAAGGAAAAAGAAATAGAACACGACTCCCTGCTCCCCACCAACTGAAGGCAAATCAAGCAGGGATGAAATTACAACCATCACACTCTCTCTGTTGTCTTTAAACTCATGGCCAGAGGAGTATGGACTCTGCTAGTTCTCCAAAAGTCAGGTTTGAAAATGCAAGAGAACAGCGCTTCCTAGGGAAGTCTTCTGTGGCCTCCCCCAGAAAGTTACCTTTTCTCCCTCTAACCGTATACATGCATCTTTCGTGTTGTCATTTATTTCCGCGTTTGTCTGCCTTTAAGAGGCAAAGTAACAGAATGCTGGGAGCACACACCCTGGAGCTGCAGGGTTGCTGGGTTCAAATCCTGGGTCAACCACTCTACAAGACTCTATGGCCTTGGACAGTTCACTCACTGGGACAATGAGAATAGTTGCATTTACCTCAGGGGGTTGGTTGCGTGCATCCTGAGATCATGACGTGTGCAAAACCCTCAGTAAAGATCAGCTACTATGACGGTGGTTGTTAATGGAACGGGCCCTGGAGCCTGAGCTGCCTAGGTTCAAGTTTTTCAGGTTTGTCACAGCGTTCTGCTATTAACCTCTCAGAGCCTCATTCTTCCTCAGCTGTGAGATGGGAATAACCACAATCTCTGTCTCAAAGAGGGTGATGCAGGGAAAGTGCCTGGCTCATGACACTCAGGAAAGGCTACACTCTGGACTCAGGATTTTTCCCGCCAGTGACTTGTTCTAAGTCATCTCTGTACTCTTAGCGCCTGGCTGGGGGTTGGCACAGAGTGGGGACTGTTGAATCTGTGGACTCTGGCTCTCTTGGCTAACCATCCCCCTAACCCTGCCCTCCCCCAGCACACACACACACCACACTCAGAAACACCATGCACACCACACACACTATCACGCATGAACAGCCCACACATCACAGACACCAAAGTCACACATACACACACCTTTCCTCCTCCCTCAGCTGCTCTGTTGAACTGAAGGGATCTATGTCAGTTTCAAGGGTATGATTCAACTTCCAGGGCCTGTTGCTACAAGCACGAAGTCCCTCATCAGCTGGGGCTGCCTCCCTGGAAAGGTATGCAGAGTGAGTTCCAAATTTGCATTTGGGCCTGAGGAAAAGGGTGTGGAGTTAGTTATTTCTTTTTCTCCCTTCTGATTGTCAAATAACACATCTGCCCAGGCCAAGAGACCATTTCTCCATGCAGAGGTAGAGGTGAGGCTGGTTATTCTTTCCAAAATTCCACACAACTCTAATGAATGCCATATGTGTCACAGTTAACAGGCACTTCTCCCTGAGAAGTCGGCAGTGCAGAGGGTGATGGATTTAATGCCACATTTTAGAGGTGCCGAACATCAGGGCTGGAAGGCTTATTGGAGAATTTCTTTCTTGTCCAGGGCTTCTGAAGCTTTCCTGGAGTTTTAGAACCCCTGGAACTCATGCTGTGCATACGTATCACCAGGCTCCAACCCACAGAGATGATAACTCAGTGGGTCTAGGACAGTGTCCAGAAATTTGCCTTTTAAATGAGCAGCCTAAGTAATTCTGATACAGATGGGCACACAGAGGAAAAACACTAGAATCTCTTCTTTAATTTTTGGAGAAAACTTGATCTCAATAATCAAGTAATTGACACGTGCGGTTAGTGGGCAAAGCTAGGACCAGATCTCAGATCTCCTTGCTTCTAGTCCAGTGGTTTTTAAATGTTTGACTTGAGTCCTTTGGTCCATCCTGCCTTACATCTCTCAGCACTTCAGAATTAAGCTTTTGCCAGAGAAAAACCCTGAATTTGTGTCAGAGGGAAACAAGGCTCTTCTGTGGCCACGGTCTTGTTCTCCCTGTGAGACTCAGTTTCCCCAACAGAATCCCCTTCTTGGCTGTCAGGTGCGCTGGGTTACCCCATCATTCTTACCTGAAACTGTCCATATTCCATTTGCCAGGTATGACCAGAAGAAGGGGAAGTTAGCTTCTCTTAAATAGGCCTATGCCTCCTCCTACTCAGAAGCCAGACTTACTCTCCAAAGCAACAGAGCTTGACTCCCTCAAGACTTCCTGATTGTTTAGGCCAGTTGTCAGAAAATTACAGCCTGAATAAAATTTTATAGGAAAACAGCCATGGACGTTCATTTACATATTGTCTAGGGCTGTTTTTGTGCAAAATGGCAGAATTGTATGGCCTGAAAAGTCTAACAGATTTATCATCTGGCCTTTTAGAGAAAAACTTTATTGACCCTTGACTTAGACGGGTACTTGGGGCACTCCCAGGGGCCATGGAACATGTAATGCAAATTAAACCTGAGCACTCTCAACAAAGAACCTGCAACAAGCACTGTGGTATACTCCGCAGTGTCCCTCTCCACCTCATAGTGTAGCCTTCATGGAGGATGAAATCCCAACTTAAAGACTATCTTGCCAAACAGTCTTGGTCATTTCAGAAGCTTATTTGGTAGGCGATGAAATTTTCATAGTGATTTTTTTTGCTTTGTGGAATTTGTTAAAGAGTCTATTGTGTCAAAGAATATCTTAAATTAGGCCTGATAAGATGATGGTTTCTTTATTAAGTACTAGGCATCTCCTCTCCCCATAATTTCCCTCATTCTTCACCACTACTAAATATGGTTAGTTGGCTTCATGTTTGCATGGGTATGTCATTTCCTTCCTGGATCCAGAATGTTTGTGAAAAGCAGGTCTAGCAGGGATGAACCCAGAGCTGAGGGATACTCGCAAAAGCAGTTTCTTTCCCATTTTCATTTTTTGTTTTTGTTGCTCAGCAATGATTTTAGAGGAGTAAGAGAGATTCTAAGTTCCTGAGGATGTGGTATAAAATGATTTGTGAGCCATTACTGAGAGATGATCCCTGAGTAATATTTTTCACTGTACCTCTCAGTTTCATAAATTCCTGTATATCCACACATCTTTTGGCAAATGATTTTTACTATAAGAGAGTTGATGTATAAACTCTTCACCAAAGAGTTTTTACTGAGAGACAAGAACAAAATATAGTAAAAGGCCATCATCATGATGTGTGTTCCTATAGGAGACATAATTGCAAACTTGTTATTGTAGGAAGACTAGCTTCACGCTGAAGCTCATGGGGTTTGGGATTAGAGCTCCTGACTTGAAATAATAGCATCTAGTTTATAGATTGGATTATGGATTAAATGGAACTTTGGAGTATAGATTGAATAAGAACATTTATATTGTAGTCTAAGCACTGCAGTTGGTGGTCCATGGAACCTTGTTTTTGTTGTTGGCGGTGATGATGGTGTCATTCCCAGCAGGGTTAGATTAGGTAGGGCGTTATAGTTACACTCTCATGAGGTATGCCAGTCAGAAGGAGACTTTGGAAAGTGGTAAATCAATTGCATTGATGGGCTTACTTAATGGCTTCTCATTATTCGTGCTTTTTATCCTGTAACTAGAAGCCCTTCCCTCTATGATTTTGAGCTAAGGCTGTACATTACTTTGACTATTAGGATGCTAGCAAACATGCCACAAGTAGAAGCTTAAAAAGCCCTTGAGTGTCTCCCCTTCTTTTGCTTGATTGAGTTTTCTTGAATATGGAATCCTACTAACTCCGTGGGACCACGTCTGGATTAGCCTGCTGTAGGGTGAGCGATCAGACAGAGCTGAACTGTCACAGCCAACATCATCTTGGACCAGTCCACCTTCAAACATGTGACACAGAAGCTCAGCCGGGATTAGCTGAGCTGCCTGCCTAACTCAGCTGACCACAAATGCATGAGTGAGCCTGGTCAAGGTCAAGCAAGCTCAGCGCGGCTCAGCAGAACTTCCCAATCATCTGTAAGTCCAAGAGAAATAATGCCTGGCTGTCATTTAAAGCTAATAAATTACGGAGTGATTTGTTAAACAGCGATAAGTAACTGGTAGGGCAAGTGTAGACTATTCACTCAGTCCTAGTAAATGATTAGTTCATGAAGGGAACTGTGAACTGTTCCGGGGTCATCAGATGTTTTCCTTCTTTATACAAATCATGGTGGTGTAGAAGCCCCAAGATGAAAATAATGCTCAAAATAGCACCTATGTCCTTTGTTAAAATACTGAGGCTGCAGAGATGGCTAATTAATAAATAATATGATTACTAATATGTTAAAACTGAAGATGCATTCTGAAGCTTTTCTCACTGCTTATAGAAAGGAAGTCTCCTGGAAAGAGACACACCTAATTCAGGTTAAAAATAACACAGCTAAATTTCTGGGAAAAAGGACAACAGTTTGGAGGAAAAAAAATGTTAGCCAAAAAAGAAAAAAATTGGTTTTCCTTTTCTGTAGACATCATGGGCTTCCTGAGTTCCTGTGTCAGCCTGTTCATGATGAAAGAGGCTGAGTGAGAGACTAGTATGGCTTAAAGTGCAGCAAGAGGCAGAATTGGTTTCTAAAGGGAGAGCAGAAAGGCATAAAGAGAAGATCATGAGTGGGAGGGATGCTGTCACCCAGCCATGATGCCAGGCTTAGTGGATGATTGGGCTCTGGGTGATAGGGCTGAGCAATTCTGAAGCTCCCTGGACAAACTGAAGTGTTCAGCATTGGAAATTCAAAGCAGTGAGGGAGAGCTGTGAATGTTCTTCAACTGTAGACGTGCAGCAAAATTGTGAGGTGCAGTGGGTAGGCAACTTGTGATAAGGAATCAGAGCTCATTATGGAGAGTGTACAAGTATATGTCATTCATTCATTTATTCAAGATTAAGACACAAACTGTATTTGGGGCCAAGTATTGGAGCATGTAGGATGCCAGGATACTAAGATGGAATGTGAGTTCCTTTTCTTTCTACTCCATCATACTTTCCTGACTTCATGCCCCATTGAGAAGTAATGAGGTCCTGTATGGAGTAAGGCAGGGAGCAGTAAATGAGGGTAAGATCATGGGGACCAAGAAGGTAGAATCTGTGGGAACCAGCATGGTCAGGGGGTTGGTGAATGAAGACCCACATATGACAGTAAGATGTTTGAGGAAAGGGTGATACGAATAGAAATTAGAAAGTCAATGCCATGGGGACCATTCCGTTCTTTGAATGTCCAGTTTGAAGAACCATCCTTTTCCCAACAACAATTGGGAAAATGGGCAAGGCAAGAATAAAATGTTGAGTCTGGATTTAAAGATTCTGGCTAAATTCTTAGAGTAGATGAAATCACACACATATTAAAAAGTAGTGAAGAGAAAAAAAGTATGGAAACCAAGTAAATAACTGGGAAAACGCCTCTCTTTTAAGGGTCAGGAGCAAGAAGGGCATCCCTCAAAGGAAAACAAGATACATTTATGTTGGAAAATTTCCAAAGTGTAGTGTCAATAAAGAGATGGATATTTAACATGAGGTGTTAATATAGTGGGATTGACGTGCACTGATTTGATTTATGACTTTCTTCATTATCTATAAAATGGGAAGCAAAAAATTGCTGCTCTAGCATTTGGTGACCGAGAATCTGGATATTTAAGGATAAAAAAAGTGTTATTTTTGCATATATATTAGTTGATTTTACTTTAATATTTCTGCTTCTCAACATCCTGTCAGTATAGCACAGGGAAAGGCTCGCTCTCTCTGAACCTAGAGGACTGAGAAAGACGTCAGAGATGGGAAAGAAAGGGACTCAGGGATGTAACCTCACCTTCCACTCTGGAGAAGGAAGGAGATACGTTGGCTAAACTGGGGAACTACGCAGGGCAGAGAGGGCTCTGGCCCGCCTCCCTGCTAAGGACTCTGGGAGGACACTGTAATGCAGAGCAGCCACAAGCCAAGAAGAGGAGCCCCCGCATGGTTTCTGAGGATGATCTGGTGTAGAGAGGGTTTTGTCGGCAGCCCTGAGATTCCTGGTGAAACAGAAGAGACGCTGGGTTTAGAGCCCTTAAGTCTGCAGTGGGGCCAACTAAGGTGGGGTTGAGGAGACACTGCAACAGAAGCCAAGAGGTAGCATCCTGTCCAAGGCTAGTGAAAAGGACTAGCCTAGACTCAGAGAGGTCTGTAGTGTCAGTAGGAAGTAAGGAGGTTCTTGGTGGGGGCTTATGGGGTAGAGGGATCAGACTCAAATGGACTGAGAAGAAGTTTGTAGAGGAGTTCATTATTCACGGATGTCGGCATCAGTGAACACCCAGGGATGAAGCAAAATCAAGGATGGTAGGTGAGATGCTGCCCAGCACACACTCAGACAGCCTTAGGAGTGACCTTCACCCAGCCCCACGGGGTCAAGTCAGCCACCCTCCCGCACAGTCAGAGATGAGCAGGGGTGAGGAGAGAACCGAGAAAAACAGCAATTATTTCAAAGAGATGGCCTTAAATACGACTGTGTGATTTGACTGTTGATAAAATTCATTTCTCAATTTGCATGGACTAAATTTTTACATGTCATTTCCTGAAGTATTTATCAAATTGTGGTTCACGTGAAGAAAAGTGAAATAACAGAAATAGAAGAGCCACTTGTTCGTTGTATGTCAGAGTTTAATTCTGGTACAGATACTCAGTCTCTCTAATTTGTCATGATTCGTGTCCTGTTTGCCTAGCTCACCGCTGTCTTGTGACTAGGATGGTAAGCCCTGTTGAAGGTGGGTGCATTTTTGTATTGTATGCGGCTTGATTTGTCTGAAGAATAGTAGGTATTTGGTAAATGCTATGAGAAACAAATGTTTCCTTCTACTGTTTAGCATGTCCAAATTGTAATCAAGGGTCTTTGGAAAAGTGTGAAAGGGTTGACATTTGGTTTGGGGTAATTTCCTCCCTCCCTCTCCATCCCCTTCTCTCAGAATATATTTATCAGTCCTCTCCAACTAACTTTAAAGAAAGGATCACAATCCCATTTAGACAAACAAATGGCAGATAACAATGTAGTATGTCCTGTTTCTTACAGGTACTGGTTCATTAACTGATTTCCATCCTTGGCCTTGGGGTGGCATTCCTGCAGCGGGGTGGGATCTATGGGAACGGTTAGAAGAGAGATCTGAGGTTAAGAAACCCTTCAAGTTATAGCAGTGGGTTATTCAGCTTGGGTGGATGCCCTGCTTCAATAGGAAGCTTTGCCTGTGATAACTAAACAGTAATGCAGAGATTTTCATGGGGGATGGAGACAACACTCTCTCTTAATCCCCAAAAGGGAAAGAAAATCTAGTCTTGAAGTTTTAAAAGTCCACCCAAAATGAGCTTTTAAAATTTTTTTTCTTTTTTTTTTAGTCGAGTTTCATTGCTTCCTCCTTGTGAATGAAATATCACACAGGCATGGGTATCTGAAGGTTATCTATAGCTTTGCCTAAAATGGTTATAATTGGAGAAATGAAATAGTGCTAACTGCAGAGCCTGAATAACATTATAACATTATGCAAAATGAAGGCACTTTAGAAGAATAAAGGAACGATGACAATGCAAATCAGAGGCAGTGAAGGTCAGACGTTTTGCATAAAGTGCCTTGCAATCTAATTCATGTGAACTTAGCCGGAGGAGAGAAAAGTGACTTATTAAAGCACGGTACTTTTTCAAAGAGCATTACTGCAGAGCTCTGGGTCTGCTTACAAGTCCCACAGGCTGCTGCAGGGATTGGGCACGGAGCTGGGTATAGGCACAGCTAAGCTGAAATTATAGAACCTTTGTTCAGAAATCAAATATCTCAACCTCGTGATTGCACTCAAGCTGGCTTTCTTAACCCTCTGATGGCTGAACTGAACGGGTTTTTCTTAGGGAATAGAATTAGGCAATATTTATAGTTATTTATAAGCTATTATGTTTATTATCTCCTTTTATTCTCAGAGCCACTTGAAGCATAACATTTTATTTTATTTTATTTTTTTACAAGTGAGGCTATGGAGGCTCAGAAAGTTAGGGATTAGCTTGTGGGACCCTACTTACAAGTTTGGGGCCAACATGTAAAACTCTGCTAGAGTCTGGATTCCAAAGTTAATTCACAGTATCATACTGCCTAGAAATAACTGTTGTTATGTCTTAAAAAGATCAAGTCCCTGCGTGTAGTGTGAGGTCTTACACATGGTAGAAGATTCTTTAGCTTGGCTTTATAGAAGCATAAGTCCCTTGACAGCTAATGGCTGCCTTTATTTCTCTTTCAATGTCAGATTCCTTTGCTCTAAGATAAAGGTGCAGACCAGTCCTGGGCTCTAACTTCCCATCCTCTTTTCTGACTCAGTAGACAGGATAATACTTTACTTCATAATGCCATTGAAAGACTCCAGTGTGTTTCAGAGCAGGAAGTACCATACCGAGAAAACCAGAGACCAAGGTCAGGCTTCCTGGATTGGACCCGTGGTTCCACCATTTACTAACCATGTATCCTTAAGTAATTTTCCCTGACTATAAAATGGGGTAATACAAAGCTGGCTCAAAGAGTAATATAAGGGAGAAAATAATCAGCCACTGAAAGTTCTTAGTGTAGTGACTAGCATTGCAGTAGAGGTTCTGTAGATGTTGGCTCTGTTATGTTTTACAAAAATCCCTAACACCCTTCTGACACACTCAAGCCTAGGACTAGAATAAATTGTCCATCATGACTAGAGCCAAGAAAGAGTTTCTACTCTTCCCTCAAAAAGGTCATTAGTGGCTGGTCTTGCACAGACTAACCTGATCATTAGAACAGACTGAAACTGCTGGGTAAACATACAGAGACTCAGTCTCATTTTAGAACTGTAATCTGGGCTGCACATGAAAACTTAAGGAGGTTTTTAGAAATACTAATGTCTGGGCTCCACCCGGGTCCCACCTGAGACCAGCTAAACCAGCCAAGATTGAGAACCACTATACCATAATTTTAACAAACACCTCATTCTTGATAAGACAAGAACACTAAGGTCAGGTCTTCACTGGGAAAGCTTTCCTTAGGCCCTGGGTTTAAAAAAAAAAAAAGCAACAACCCTGTAAAGAAAGCTTACTTGGCTAGTTAGACATGGTTGAAGATAAATGACGAGGACAACTTGAAGACCTCCCTGACCCTAGGAAGTAGAACTCTTTCTGTATAATTTACACAAATAAATAATTCATAGAGTAATGCAGAAGAAAACAGAGGCTTTGGCAGTGCTCTGAGTTCCACAGGAATTCAGCAGAGAAAAAGGGCACATGTGTTAGAGGGAAAAGAGAGAAGGTCTTTGGCTTCAGATAGAGTTGAGTTCAAATCAGCCCTCACTCCATACTCATTGTGCTGACTGTGGAAAAGTTACTGTATGATGAGGGATGCCATCTATTTGGCGAGATTCTTTGAGAATTGTTAAAAATACTTCAAATTTAGTCTAATGTTTGGCTTACAGTAAACATTCAATCAATGGTAGCTATGATTTCTGTGGGATAAAGTCCTCAGAGATAACGTCCTGGAGGAGACCATTCAGGAAGGCTTAAACCAAGCCTTAAAAAATGAGAATGCTGTATGTTCTGCTTGTGTTAAAGGCAGAAGAGGGAAAGAAGTTTCGGAGTACAAGGCACTGAAGGTGGAGTATGGTCATTGGATGGTACAGGAGTGTTAGTTATCTGCTTAATATCCACTTCCATCTTCCTTCTTGATAACAGCAACCTCTGCAATGTGTAGAGTCCCAGGTGGCAAATCATAATTGCTTGAATTCAGTCATGAACACCTTTTCCTTTTGTAAAAGGCAATTTTCTTGCTTCCCTTCAGCTAAGGGAGATGATGAAATCCAGTTCAGGCCAATGAGAGTTGAGGGGAACTTGGCTGGAAGGCTGAGATGTTTTCTTTCCAAATAAAAGGGACAGATAGATAACTTCTTTCTTCTTCTTTCAGCCTTTATTAAAGTTGTGTTCCTTGGAGCTATGGAATCCATTTTGTAACAATTAGACAATAGCAATGAGAATGAAAGACCGATTTATTAAGGATAGTGAAGTTGAAAGACAAAAGGAATGGGTATTCTTGATAGGTATCCTTGAGCTGCCATATTACTTTAGGATTAATTTCTCTATAAATTTCTTGATATATGATGGAGAAAAATCTCATATTTGCTTAAGCCTCTGTTAGACCCTGTTTCTCTTATTTGCAACCAAAGCATTCTTAACTGATATACATTGCTAAAGCACTGAGGAATACTACTTCCTTTCCCTCTGTAAAATCATGGCCTGGTTGATCCTTTTCAGATAATTATACTCACAGATCTAAGAGAAGAAAGACCCAGAAGGAGCCCTTTTTTTCGTAGAGATAGATGAGAAGGAGATCTTGATCACCTAGGACTTTTCTTCCAGGAAATATGTCTCAAACATTTCTAATAGCACACATTTCTTCTGCAGATTTTAGGAAAGGCTACCTGGAGCACAGCCAAGCTGGCATGGCCACTGCCTGCTTGAGACAAATGATTCATCCAGTTTCTGGAAAACACAACCATACCACCCAAAACAAGAGAGCCAGTCCATTGTTTCAACACAATGTGAGGCATTCCCAACAGTTTGCTCAGTGTCTTCCACCAGACCGCCAGAGTCAAACCTAGCGCATCAGAGTACTCTGAGAGGACCGGAGTCATGTTTTCTAAAGGTTGATGATTCCTTTGTCATTTCAGGTATAAGCTGTTGTACATGTGTGCGGCTGTTAGTACAAAATTTGCTTCTATCAAGTTTCAGGGACCGTAAGAATATAAATCATACCAAACTGTTTGTTTTCATGAAAACACCAATGTGTTTGGTGCTACACAGTGCCTATTTGGCTACTTGATGAAAACAGATGACACTTACACATTTAACATGAGCTCCCATTTCTTAACCAAGGGTTCACTGTGTAAGGGAACCATCTTGTCATGGTTTCCACTCTGGAGCCTTGGGTCCTTGTCAGGGCCAAACACTGGAGGTGACACTCTCTTCCCAGACTGGACCCTGCCATGTTCAGAAAGCAGCATTGAGAATGTTCACTTTATGACCATACAACCTTGGGAGAAGGATTTTCCTTTACTGACCTTGGCATTTCGGTTTAAGGGAAGGAATATCTGCAAAGTTCTGGCTTTCCTGGATGATGAACTGAACTCAGTATTAGGAGGGCCATATTCTCCTCTTGGGGAGAAAACAGAATGAGCACCTAGGCGTCTCTCCAAAAATAATATACCTGCGTCCAGCTCTTCAGCGCTTCAGAAAGCTTGTTTCCTCTCCTGCCCCTGTCCCCCCTCCACCCCTCTACTCTGCTTTTATCACTTTTTTTCATGGATGATTTCAGCATTAAGTTGGCCCAGGAACACAAATCCATTTTCCTAGTCACTTCCACTAAACTGTTAATGGTGCGGAGAAGGGTGGGCAGGGGGTGGGCAGGAGCTATTGGAGGAATTTGACGGGGAGAGGACAGTCCACAGAGAAGGACTTTCATTTGTTACTTTTTATACTTCTTGATGTTTGGGAGTTTTTGCAATGAGTAAATATTCATGTATTAGTTAACTGTGTGTTCTTTTTACATAAAAAAGAAAATTCTTATTTTCTTTATCATAGCATCTATCTTTGGAAATGGACTTTTGGCTGGACAAACAGAATAACAAGAGGTGATGTTTCATAGCTCTTTTTAAATTCTAAAAGAATAACTTTATTTCCTTTTAAAATTTTTACACACAGAAAAGTAGACAGCATATTGTAATAGATACTTAAACCTTGATTTTATACTTACTAACATTTTGCTGCATTTGATTTATCCTTGAAAATTTGCTTAGTATTTTAGAGTAGTTTATGTTTTAAAGCAAATTACAGACATCTTGACATTTCACTCCAAATATTCCATAATGCGTCTCTAAAAATGAGGCTATTATCTTACATAATGATCATACAATTATCATACCGCTCAAAATTAACAGTCATTTCCTAGTGCCATGTCATGCCCATTCCAAATTCAAATGTCCTCAGTTGCCCCAGACGTTTCTTTCATAGCTGACTTGTTCGGACCACACACTGCATCACTGCACTGGGGAGTCCTTTGTGGCCTTTTTGAAAGGCATTTGAAGGGCATCAGGATTAGGAAGGCTGCCTTGATCCCCAGCTGGAAGGATGCCATGATGGAGAATAGCCTTCCTTTCCTTGGGTGATGGCTTTGCCTGGCAGAGGCTAAAGCACTCAGCATTCTTGCTTAATGACCAAGAACCAGAACAGGAACTGGCCTGTGATTACCCACTGACGTGAGTTTGGGATTGGGTGACCAGTATGGAAATCACATGCAAATCTAAGCAAACTTTACTAACTTCCCACAAAGGGGTCAATGAGAAATGACAAGCATGAGGATTATTACATCTATTAGGAAAAGAGAATATGTCCTTAGATATGTTGAATTGAGGCTTTGTTGCTTTATAGCAGTTTTAACTCTATTTTCGCTCTTCAAAGAAGGGAATTTAGCCACTTATCCACAGCTTTCTGCTTAAACATTGAGACTTGAATTCTTTGTGTTGAGCAGCAAATCTCCTTAGCTGATCAGGGCACATACTGCCCCTTGATGGCCCCAGGAGTCCCAAGTTCAAGTCCTAACTCTGCCAATAACCCCATGTGATTTTTGCTTCAGCTTTAAAAATCACTCATAAATGTTGGCAAACAGGGGGCTTAGCCCAGTGTTCTTTAAGATGATTTCAATTCTGAAGTTCAGGTATCCCTGAAAAAGACTGTCTTTGTTGACTCCAAAATTGTCTCTCTGGCATTGGTGGAGATTGAAGGCATACATATTCCTTTAGTGTGCACTGCTAGGAACAGAAAAACCCCATTCGTTTTATTAGCCGTTTTCTTATATTGTAATTTGATTGTCTAGTTTCACATTTTGTTTACTTGTTTATAAGAGAGACTCTCAATAGGGCACTTGGGTATCTTCGTCCAATTTGGAGTTTTGCTTCCTCTGAAGGATCTTAAACAAACAAAGACTTTTTTGACAAGTCTCATGGGTACACTATGATAGAACTTGACAACCAATCATTGCTTAAGACATCAGGTAAACCAGATACCTTCAAAGATGGAGGGTGGGTGAGGGGACCTGGATGTTTGGAGATAGTGTCTGGTTTCCCTGAACAACTGCCATCTTCCAGCTTTGACCACTGAGAAGGGGAGGGGGAAGACATTCCCTGAGCCCCTGCTATAGGCCAGCGCCATACACGCATGGCTTACTTCATCTTTACCACAGTTACAAAAAGTAGTATTATTATTCCTGTTTTCCAGATAAGGAAACTAAGTTATAGGAGACAATTTAAAATCATCTTCTCAAGGTCATACAGAAAGGAGGAATCCGTGGATCCATGGCCAGACTCGATGCCAAAGCCCTTGGTCTCTGTCCTTCTCATTGCCAGCTCACCTGTCTCTCTCTGACCAGGACAGGTATTGATAGTGGCCCCGGGTAAAAGTTGGGAATGTATACATGACAGAAGTAACATTCAAGAGATTGTCTTCATGAACGTTTGGGTTGGTTGGTTGAGTTTTGAGCTGCAGTCCTCAGGAATCAAGAGCTCTTCTGTCACTTAATATTAAATTACCTGAGCTCTCAGTTAATCCCAGGTCTTCACCCCTGTTCTTTCCTGGCTGGGGTGATTCTTCCCCTTCTTTGCCTGAGTTCTCATCACCTCCTTCTCATCCTCCTTCTCGTCACCTTCACAGAGAGCCTGATCTAGCCCCTCAGATGGGGTTGGGGCTCTGTGATACACTCTTCCAGCTCCCTGGCCATCTCCTCTTGGAGCATATATTTATATATATTTAGTTGCTGCGTATAGTGAGGCACGGTAGCAGAGAGCTTAAGAAACTGGGCTCCAGAACCGACCTGTTGGGATAATGACCTAGGTGTGTCTACTTACTAGCTGTACAGCCTTTAACCAGGTTACTTAACTCCTATGCACCTCAGTTTCCTCATCTGTAAAGTGAGTTAAGGATAGTACCTAGAACCACTGGATAGCAGTGATGATTAAATCAGTCCATCCAAGTAAAGTCCTTAGAACAGTGCCTTGCACATACATAGCAAGCACTCAGTCATTTTTTCCCTTACTTTCTCAATGGGCAGTAGTTCTAATGGAGGCGTCACTGTATGTCTCACTTAGTAGCATATGCCCTGTGTCTGCTCACAGTGTAGCTGCTCAGGAAGTATTTATTGCATGCTCTATTTACTACCTTTCTAAATTACACAGCTCTGCATCCTACTAAACACTTGCCTGGGAACTTTCATGTATATAATCTCTTGTGACTCGCCTTAAGTTAGTTCTTATCGGCATAACGATTTTACTGATGAGGAGAGTGAAGTTCAGAGAGGTAAACTGCCCTGCTTCAGGACACACAGCTGTTAAATATTTGAGGCAGTATTGGAACTCAGCTCTGGGGGACTCTGGGCCCACTGCTCTTGCTTTTTTCTCTTCCCTAGGCTGCCTCTTTGTGCCACAGAAAGAACAATGAACCTTATGTAAACCCTGTGTAAATAGGAGGTTCTGGTTTCATGAAACCAAAGCCAAAGCAAAGTAAGCAGAAGTTAACAAAAGAGTCACAGTCATCTGATATTTAAAGAAAACAAAAAACAAACCAAAAAAACCTCTTCCTTGTTTCCTAGATACCAAAAATGGATGTAGATTCCTAAGTAGCGACTGAGAATCATTCAGGCTTCTCCCATGAAGGTCACAGGTTTCTGCCTGGAGAACTAAAGAGCCACCTGCTAATGCGGATCAATAAGTAACCATCGTGGTCCTCTGGGGCCACTCGGAGCTGCAGTAATTCCCAGTGTTGGACGACTAAGCTAGGAGACTTCTGCGGACTCTGACTGTTTGTATTTGAGATGTTGGTGCTTCTCAAACTTTAAGGTGCACTTGTGTTCCCTGGGAGGCCTTATCACAATAGCAGGTTCAGATTGAGTAGGTCTGAGGAGGGGCCTGAGATTCTGCATTTCTAACAGGTTTCCAGCTGATGCCAGTGCTGCTGGGTCATGGGTCACCCTTTGCAAAGCAAGGGTTTGTAGAACTTCCTAGGACTGTATTTTAGACAAACACAGAGAATCTCATAAAGGATGGCCTTTGCAGTCACAGAAAGGGCAGGGGTCTGCTGGGGGAGCCACTGGCGTTCAGGTCTCACTCTGCTGCTTAGTGGGAGTGGACCTGTGGGCCAGCTTTGCTCTCTTGAGATGTGGGCGTCCCCACCTATAAGTGGGCGTGCTGAGTATTGGGAGGGAGCAGTGGTTTGCAGCCACTTACCTGTAAGGCCCCTTTCAGTTCAGATTGTATGACTGCCTGGCTCATTCTTATGCCAGGACTGAAGTTAAAATTCTTTTTTTTTCCTAAAGGAAGTGCGGAGGGACTTGGGGTCTTGTGAGAGACTCCTAAGCGGTATTCAGTGCCCCCGGAGACCCCTGTCGGCAGTACGACTTCCTCACCTCCCTCTGCTCCTCTGTGGGCAGTGACCGCTCGCAGGGTAGCCAAGGACACTTCGTCACCATGATACACCGGTATCGGTCCCAAAACTCCCTGACCGTGAAGGCAACCTTGGAAAAATGACAGTGACCTTTGGGTGGAGCAATACAGTCATGGGCCTTCAGAGCCGGAGTGAAGCTCGAATGATGCAGAGCCAAAGAAAGGCCTTATCCCAGCGGAGGAGACTAAGCCAAGGACACACAGTCAGCTGGAGAGAAGTCTGGGCCCGGAGCTCCTGTCGGCTCACTGCCAGCCCCACACTTCCCCGCGGTGTAAACCAGTGCAAGGGGCAGGTTTTGACTATATGCCCTGGATATCCTTAGGCAACTGTCGTAAAATACAATAGCACTCTAGCCTGAGGAACACTGGCTGTGTTTTCCAGTTGCTCTTGGTGTTCTTATTTTATTTGTTTATTTTGCATTCCTAATTTAAAAATAAAATTCCTAATACCTATTAAGTATTGTTGGAAGTAATTGAAGACACTGAACTTGAAAGCTGCCTTCCTTCTCCTATCGAATGTGGGGAATAAAAACTTTATGACCACATGCTTTATCATAGGGTGTTATTGGCGTGGCTTTCTTCCCATGAAGTGAGATACTAGGACTATTATGAAAAGAAAGACGGGCTTCCACAAGTAGAGTCCATGTCTCACGGGGGAGATCATCCCACTGACCACCATCATGGACTTCTTTGGACAGACCGTTGGTCAGCTTACAGTCAGAGCTGAGTTGGTGTCGGGGCCGTGGAAGGTGTCCCAAGAGGTACAGACAGACGTTGTATGTGGAGCCCAGGCTCCTAGCGCAGTGAATTGTCGTGATGTCTCCAGTGGGAGAGCCGCCAGACTATAAAGTATCAGGCATATATTTGCCTTGTCACGATGCAGTCAAGCATTTCTCCTCCCATCCCTCCTGCTGCTCCCAGTGCCAGTCTGGAACCAGCCCCCTGCCCTGGGTCTCCCTAACGCCTTACCTTGCCCTTTGCTCTCCGTGCTGCGTAGCCCTGTCACTCCATCTTAGTGCTCAGAATGGCGGTCTGGGTTCTGCTCAGCTTTTTCCCCTTGACTTGTCAGGTCGCATTGTCCTTCTGGCTCCGCTGTTCCAGGTCACCTGAATAAGCTCTGTAAGTCATCACTGCCCCTGGGGGCTCCCCCATTGTATCACCTCATGGGCCAGTGCATTCATTTTTTCTTGCTGCTGGAACAAGTTAGCACAGACTCAGTGCCTTAAGCCGCAAATTGATTATCCTACAGTCTGGAGATCAGAAATCCAAAATGAACTTCACTGGGCCAAACTCAAGTTGTCCGCATGACTTTTTAACTTCTAGGGGAGATTCTGCTTCCTTGCCTTTTCCAACTGCTAGAGACTCCTCGCCTTTCTTGGCCCGTGGCTCCCTTCCTCCACTTCCAAAACTGGCAACAGCCCGGTGAGATTTTCTCATGATGTCATCTCTCTGGTTCTGAGCCTTCTGCCTCCCTTTTCCCCATGAAACGACCCTGTGATTATATCGGGCCACCTGGATATTCCAGGATAATCTCCCTGTCATAAATACAGTTTATCAGAAACTTTATTCCCCTTGCCATGTAGTATAACCTACTCACAGGACCCAACTTGCAATTTGTTTCCTGGTCTTGGGAGAAGATTCTACTCAAAGAGGGGCAGGCGGTGGCTTGTGGAGACAGTTGGTCAGGGAAGATAAAAGAGGCCTCCGATGCATTCTTGCCCCTCGACTACACAGCTTGCTCTCACCTACATCACAGTTTTGCTAAGAACCATCGTATCTTGCTGAAAAACATGAATGAGACTACAACAGAGACTCAGTACGTAAGCTCTTGCCATCAAAAAGACAAAATAAGCATGCATCAAATACTTAGTACAACCCAAGGAACATCTATTATTAAATGTAACGTAAGTTATCAATGCAGGAATGAATAATAATAGTTTTAGACATTTTTTAAGATAACTTTGTCAAACAATGCACTGAGTACTTCCCATGCAGATTATCTCTTTTGATTTGTAAAACAGCTTGGGAGGCAGGTGCTATCCATATGTGCAAGTTGAAATAAGGAAGTATAGGCTTAAAGAGGACGATTATATTGCAGAA